>NC_051317.1:52617098-53242098 GCF_015220235.1 Choloepus didactylus | reverse complement strand
GGAACACGGCCATACCTCCTCACACCAGTCAAGAATTATAGGCTAACAGGCGTTACCTGCTGGGCAGAAAAGCACAGTGACCTGAAGCATCAAAGGGTGGAGCAATTTTCTAAGACACACCCGCAGGGAAACCAGATACTGACTATTTCTTCCCTCTGGGACCTGAACCTGTTCTGGTCTGGGAAAACCTGATTTGGATAACCAAGGAAACCATGCCTAGACAACAGAAAATTACAACCTACACTAAGAAACACAAAGTTATGGCCCAGTCAAAGGAACAAATGTACACTTCAACTGAGATACAGGAATTTAAACAACTAATGCTAAATCAATTCAAAAAGTTTAGAGAAGATATTGCAAAAGAGATAGAGGCTGTAAAGGAAGCACTGGACATGTATACAGCAGAAATCAAAAGTTCAAAAAAACAACTAGTAGAATCTATGGAAATGAAAGGCACAACACAAGAGATGAAAGACACAATGGAAACATACAACAGCAGATCTCAAGAGGCAGAAGAAAACACTCAGGAACTGGAGAAGAAAACACCTGAAAGCCTACACGCAAAGGAGCAGATGGAGAAAAGAATGAAAAAATATGAGCAACGTCTCCGGGAACTCAAGGATGAAACAAAGTACAATAATGTACGTATTATTGGTGTCCCAGAAGGAGAAGAGAAGGGAAAGGGGGCAGAAGCAATAATAGAGGAAATAATCAATGAAAATTTCCCATCTCTTATGAAAGACATAAAATTACAGATCCAAGAAGCGCAGCGTACTCCAAACAGAAGAGATATGAATAGGCCTACACCAAGACACTTCATAATCAGATTATCAAATGTCAAAGACAAAGAGAGAGTCCTGAAAGCAGCAAGAGAAAAGGAATCCATTACATACAAAGGAAGCTTAATAAGACTATGTGCGGATCTCTCAGCAGAAACCATGGAGGCAAGAAGGAAGTGGTGTGATATATTTAAGATACTGAAAGAGGAAAACCACCAACCAAGAATCCTGTATCCAGCAAAGCTGTCCTTCAAATATGAGGTAGAGCTCAAAATATTTTCTGACAAACAGACAATGAGAGACTTTGTGAACAAGACACCTGCCCTACAAGAAATACTAAAGGGAGCACTACAGGGTGATAGAAGACAGGAGTGCGTGGTTTGGAACACAATTTTGGGAGATGGTAGCACAACAATGTAAGTACACTGAACAAAGGTAACTATGAATATGGTTGAGAGAGGAAGATGGGGAGCATGTGAGACACCACAAGAAAGGAGGAAAGATAACGACTGGGACTGTGTAACTTGGTGAAATCTAGAGTATTCAACAATTGTGATAAAATGTACAAATATGTTCTTTTACGAGGGAGAACAAGCAAATGTCAACCTTGCAAGGTGTTAAAAATGGGGAGGCATTGGGGGAGGGATGCAATCAGCATAAACTAGAGACTAACTAATAGAATCATTGTATTATGCTTCCTTTAATGTAACAAAGGTGATATACCAAGGTGAATGCAGATAAGGGGGGGGGGGTAGGGGAGGCATGTTAGACACTTGACATTGGTGGTATTGTCTGATTCTTTATTCTACTTTGAGTTAAGGTTATTTTTCCTTTTGCTGCTTCCTAGCTGTCATTTTTTTTTTCCTCTTTCTTTTTTCTCTCTACCTTCTTTGACTCTCCCTCCTGCCTTGTGGAAGAAATGTAGATGCTCTTATATAGATAGTGGTGAAGGTGGTGAACACATAAATGTATGACCATGCAGAAAACCATCGATTATTTACTTGGGATGGAATGTATGGTGAGTGAACAAAACCATATTAAAAAAAAAATGGGCTGATGACAAAACCTTGAGGGCAATATACTGAGTGAAATAAGCCAGACACATTAGGACAATTATTGCAGGGTCTCACTGATAGGAATTAATTACAATATGTAAACTCATAGACATGAAATATAAGGTACCAAGATATAGGATGAGGCTTAAGAATGGGGAGTGGTTGCTTAGTATGAGCAGAATGTTCAATTAGGATGAACTTAAATGTTTGGAAATGAACGCGGGTGTTGGTAGCAAGATGTGAGACTAACTAACAGCACCAAATGGAGTGTGAATGAGGTGAAAAGGGGAATCTCAGAGTCAAATATGTCACCAGAAGGAAAGTTGGAGGTCAAAAGATGGGAATGTATGAAACTGAATCCTATGGTGGGCAATGTCCATGATCAACTGTACAAATACTAGAAATCGCTTCCATGAACCAGAACAAATGTATGACAATACAATTAGAAGTTAATAATAGAGGGGCATATAGGGAAGAACTATATACCTATTACAAACTATATACTACAGTTAGTAGTATTTCAACACATTTTCATAAACAGTAACAAATGTACTATATCAATACTATGAGTCAACAATTGAGGGGGGTTGGTTAGGGATAGGGGAGGATTAGAGTTTCCTTTTCTTTTTTTCTTTTTTCATCTTTCAGTTTATTTCTTGTCTGGAGTAATGAAAAGTTTCTAAAAATTGAAGAAAAATTAAGTGTGATGGATGCACAGCTGTATGAGTGTACCCAGGGGCAAGTGATTGTACACTTTGGATCTTTGGATAATTGTATGGTATCTGAACAATCTCAATAAAAATGAAAAAAAAAATGCATTATCAACATGGTTTTGTACCCACATCATTCAAATCAGTAAAATTTCTTTTTATTAGAATCACTTGAAAAGCTTTGGTTATAGAAGAGGTTGGGATTGATGTATTACCTTTGATAATTATTTGCTTGTGATAAATTTAACTTCATTCTCAACTGTATATCAGCAGTTGATATGGCTTGCATTCTTAATCTTCAAGGGACATCTTTAGTAAAAGAAAACAAAACAAAATAGATACCCAGAAGGAGACTGCAAGCTAATGTACAAGAGAAAATGATATATTCATGCAATCAGATATCTAGTAGGACCATTCACAGGCAATATAGACCATAATGGCTTAGTTTTTTCAATTTCTTAAACCATAATCTGAAGTCATAGTATATAACCATAGTATGGAAAGCACATTCAATA
Source organism: Choloepus didactylus (assembly GCF_015220235.1). NCBI lineage: Eukaryota > Metazoa > Chordata > Mammalia > Pilosa > Megalonychidae > Choloepus > Choloepus didactylus. The sequence continues at coordinate 53,239,039 of NC_051317.1, read as the reverse complement.
ATCACTTTTAAAGCCCCATCTCATAATCAGGTATCATTTCAAAGTTGGAATAACATTTTGCACTTACTGTTACATTACTGCAGTTAACATGCCCAAGTTTAAGACTCATCAGTCTCTCTCTTTGATCTCTTCCTCCTACCCTAGTACTGCAACCAAAATGCAGGATTGCGGGACAGTTTTAAATGTTTAGTCACATTCTGGGAATCCTGATCACAGTTCTTTATTAATTTTGCCTAATGCAACAACTGAAAATCATCTAGTAGGTTAAGTATAAAAAAGTAGATTCTTTTTTACTATTTTTATGTGATGAATCTCCTGGTTCTATTGATTTCTCTTTCAAACTCATAACTGTGTCTCCATATCTGTTGTTCTAAGTAGTCACACTCTCATTCATTGTCTCTAGTCAACTTACTTACAATTAGCTTCCTAACTGGTCCTTTTTCCCTTGATATTTTGTTCTCTCTTAAATTAACTTTCTCTCTTCTACCAAAATATTTTTTCTAAATTATTTATTACACTGTTATCTATCCTTATTAAACATTTTAATAGCTTTTCTTGCTTAAGGAAATATTTCAAATATTTTAAGATTGACCACTATTAGCATGGTCATTTCTTCACTTAGTTCTTTGAAAAATTTTACCTGATCAGAGATAAATGTAAGGTCAATAAATATAACTGAAATAATATTCACCATATTTATCTATCATTTAGAAAGTCCTTATTAATCTCCATACTTTTATGGCTTCTTCATACCTTTTATTCTAGTCTCTGATTATTAAATCCTGTTCAGATTTAAAAGGTCTACATCTGATGTCACATTTTTTAGTCCCTTCCCCACCTGCCAGTCATAAGTAGTTGGAATAGCTAAAAAATACACTTACTCTAGCTGAGCTTAGCAATCCACTCTTTGTACTTAGTTCCAGAAGGACATTAACCAGACCTTCTCATTTCTGCTTACAAAAATAAAATGACAAGGACATAACATATGCTATGGGAACTTAGGAACCCCCTACTTTATTGGTCAAGTGCTTGATCTTGAGGCTTGCTCAGGTGAAACTTATGGTTGTGAAGGGGAGGCTAAGCCCACCTATAATTATGCCTAGGAGTCACCTCCAGAGAACCTCTTTTGTTGCTCAAATGTGGACTTTCTCTCTCTAAGCCCAACTCTGCAAATAAATTCATCACCACCACCCCTCCCCCCTGATGTGGGACAGGACCCGCAGATGAATGAAACTTCCTGGCAATCTGGGACACAGATTCTGTGAATGAGCTTGACCCTGTCATTGAGGGATTGAGAATGCCTTTTTGACCAAAATGGGGGGAAAGGGCAACAAAATAAGGTTTCAGTGGCTAAGAGAATTCAAATAGAGTCAAGAGGCTGTCCTGGATGTTTCTCCTATGCAAGCTTCCCTTAGATATGCCAGATGACCACAGTATGATAAGCCCAAGTCAACAGTAGTCCTGAAAACTTTGAAGAATTCCCAGATCCCTGTCAGAGACTCTATAAAGGTTTCACTCACTAAGCTTATTCTTCAGAAACTTAAATTCTTCAGAGAACTCCTGCATTAATTAGGGTTCTCTAGGGAAACAGAATCAATGAGAAATATCTATAAATATAAGATTTATAAAAGTGTCTCATGCAACTGTGGATATGCATGAGTCCAAATTCCATAGGGCAGGCAGCAAACTGGCAACTCCAGTGAAGATGTTCGATAAACTCAGGAAATGAACCGGCAACTTCAATGAACTCCTCAGGAAATGCTTCACTGGTCAGCTGAAGAAGAAGTGAAGGTCCTCTATCTGTCTTGCTTAAAAATCTTCAACTGACAGGATTAAATCCAGCTGACTGCATTCTCTCACTGTGGAAGACACGCCCTTCATTAACATCATCAGTCACAGCTGTAGCCAATTGACTGATGATTTAATAAACCAGCCTGTTGGTTTATCAACCAGGCACAAACATCCTCGCAGCAACAGTTAGGCCAGTGCTTGCTTGACCAGACAGCTGGGCACCATCACCTGACCAAGTTGACACATGAACCTAACCATCAGAACTCCTATGCCCGCTAAGTAACCAAACATGGAGGCAATAGCCTCTTCAAGAACATCAGCTAGATGTGCCCCTTTGTCTCATGAAATTGACACCCCTTTTTAACATGAACAACTTAGGGTGGTCATTGCCTAGACATCCCTGAAGATCAGGAAAGTGATTAAACTAGAAGAAGGAGTAGCAACAAACAAGAAGGAATTTATCAAAGGATTATGAATACTGAATCTTTATATAATTTTCTTTTTCTTAGTTGCCGGGGTATTGGAATAGCTAGAAGGAAAGAATTGAAATGCTGGAATTGTAACATATAACATCCTTTGAAACTTGTTCTATAGCTACCTGTTAAATTGTAATTTGAAAGCTATCACCCTTTTTTATATATGTCATATTTCACAATAAGGAAATAACTGAAACTATGGTACTACAACTCAATAAGTTTGGAAATTTCCTATATAACTACTTGTTAAAGCATACTTTGAAAGATATTACCTTTTTTTTTAAATGTTATTGTATTAAGGTTCTCTAGGGAAACAGAAACAATGAGAGGTATCTATGAATATAAGGTTTATAAAAGTGATTCATGCAACTGTGGATGTGCATGAGTCCAAATTCCATAAGGCAGTCAGCAAATGGCAACTTCAATGAAGATATCTGATGTACTCCTCAGGAAACTGGCAACTTCTACAAACTCCTCAGGAAATGAACTAGGATCTTCGATGAATGTGTTCAATGAACTCCTCAGGAAACAAACTGGCAACTTTGATGAACTCCTCAGGAAACACTTCACTGGGCATCCGAAGAAGACGTGAAGGTCCTCTGTCTGTCTCGCTTAAAAGTCTTAACTGACTGATTGGATTAAATCCAGCCAACTGCATTCTCTCATTGTGGAAGACACGCCCTTTGTTGAGTCATCAGTCATAGAGGCAGCTAATTGACTGATGATTTAATAAACCAGCCTGTTGGTTTATTAACCAGCCACAGACATCCTCAGAAATGGTTAGGCCAGTACTTGCTTGACCAGACAGCTGGGTACCATCACCTGACCAAATTGACACATGAACCTAAATATCACAGTTATATTTCACAATAAGGAAAAAACTGAAACTGTAGAACTACAACCTAAGATATTCTTTGAATTTTGTTCTCTAACTACTTTTTGAATTTCACTTGGAAAGATGTCATTTCTATGTACATATGTTATATTCTACAATAAAAATATGATAGAAAATAAATGAAATAACAGAATAACATCAATAACACCCTGTGGCCCATTGAATTAGTGACTCCCTCCTCAAAAGAAAAAAGTTTAACATTCCTAAAGATCAGCTAAGAAAAAGTCACAAAGAACCTGCACATAAGAGCTTTCACATCAGTATTATCACTAAACTAAAATAAGAAAACGTGTTTGAAACAATAAAAGATGAAAAACTGCTCATGGCCTCCTCACAAAAATCCAACATCACCACTGACCTAATGTGCCAATGTCTCTAACCCCACCTCCCTCTCTTTAATAAAAACCCACGTGCCAAACAGCCTGGTGCATCTCTCCTTGGGCATGCCTGCACTTACCCCCTTGTGCATGCACTCTCATTCTCGTCAATCGACTTTTCTCACTTGCTTATACCTGCTTATCTCATTCTTAAATTTCTTCTCACAATGAGATGTCAAGCCTGAAATGGGGGCTCCCATATGTCACATATATACCTAATAAATTTTTGGCCTGCTTACTCTGTGCTGTGCTGTGCCCTCAAATTCTTTCTCATGGCATGGCCAAGAACCTGGAAGCCAAGTTCGGTAACAGTTGCTGTTTTCTCTGTGCTCTACTACTATATAGTTTATAGTGTTTTATAACTACTTATATCACACAGTTGTATGTCTGTGTGTGTGTGTGTGTTGTGAGTACACTTATGTGTAGACTGTGTGAAGAGAAAGTATTTAATCACTTTGCATTTCCTGTGTCCCTAATAATATAGGTCCATACACACATACACACACACACACACACACACGCATTTATTTAAAGAATAAGAACAGTTCATTGCAAATAAATCACAAGCAAACATTTTAATGGAAATCTTATTGCCAAAGCACATTTCAGCCATATATTCTATTTTAGCAATATATACAAAATTGTATTGTCCAATAGTGATTCACTCTAAAACTACCTAATTTCTAACTGCACAATGGCAAATCCTACTTAAAGCTGCTTCCACTGAACAAGTATTATTCTAAAGTTGGAAATAAATATGGAGAGCGATAATACATTTCTGTAGTTAACACTCTCTAAAGTATAGAAATTGCCTCTTGAAAATGTCGTGTTCAAGGCTACAACCTTCATCTGTATTCTATGAGATATTATATGACCAATGAGTACATTCTAATTTTCTCTCAAGTCATTTCATCCCTGGTAATGTGTACTTCATCTTCAAAGTTTTCATTGTGAATAAGGTTGGGTTCATATAGTACACACTCTATTTTCTTACTTTTTCTTCAAGACTAGAAATAGAGACTCCCATTTTAGCTTTGCATAAAGGTGAAAACAAGTGAAGTTTGCGTTTATGTCAAAAGGTAATTCATAAAATAAAAGGTAGCTGAAATGTGTGAATTGTGATAAGAATGGCCTCTTGTATATCAGAAGCATTTCTGATGTTTATACTGCTAAAATTCTTTTCCCCACTATGGATCAGAAAATGTAGAGGGAATAAAAGTGTATATTGGTATTCAGTGCAAATTATATGTGAAGATCCCAGGACCATTCATATTGTATTAACACTAGTTGTTGGAATCAATGTAGGACTTACAATGTTTATAAGAAAAATCATCTCTTTTATATTTTTACAGGGATGCAGGACAAGGTAAGCTTTGCAAAATGTGGGTTTTTTTTTTTTAATAAATAAGGTCTAGTCAATGTAAATATATGGAAAGAAAATTCAGTGCAGTCAGTTCAATGAAAGTTATGATTACAGACGCAAAACTTTAGAGAAAATTCAATTATCCTACTATGCTTCTCTGGAATTACTGGAGAGAGAGTTAGTTATTTCTATGCCTATTTTAGACTAACAAGACTGGTAAATATGCTGTTACTTGGAACAGTGAAACTTGAGAAAATATATATATATGTATGTATGTATGTATATGCATATAAGTATACATAAAGATAAAAATAATGATACAGTTTGGTGACATTGCTGTAAAGAAAAAAACATGATGTCTCTCAAATTATTAAAACTATTAATTTTGTTATGACTTCAAAATATATCATATGGAATTTTCAAGAAATTAAAATTGATTTTGTTATAAAGAAATTTTGAAACTAATCTGACTTACCTGGAAAATAGTGTGCATACATATATACTCACACAGAAGCACAAACACATTTAGATTTAATAATTTTCTTTCAACTAGTTGGTGAAATCAGCAGAAGGATAAGAAAAATGTAAAACTAGAATTCTTGATATCAATTAGCAATAAAATAAGGAAAATAGTATAAGAAGGAAAAATAAACATCAGTATCAGGCAAAGGGAATTTTGAATTTTTAAGTATAAATATCAGTCCAATTAAACTCTACAGTTACTTATTGAGCATTTGCTAATTCTAAGCACTCAGCTAGGAACTCACAGGTTTAAAGTACTTGTTTACAAGAATCACATAGTCCAATCTCATTGAGAGTAGGAGTGCACATATCAAGGAAAGAGCTAATTTTTTTCACAATCCACCTAAATGGACTTCTGCTTTTGTCATATTTCTACACTCAAATTAATTATTCTGACCTTTCAAAAATTCAAAATGAAATGCCTCTTCTGCTTAGTTAACATGAACAGATTTTCTACTTCACCCACAATAACAAAATAAATGTCAAAACTACAGTGAAATGCAACTCTTCTCCAATCATGCTTGTAAAAGCGAGAATGTTTGATATTTGGCAAGTGTTTTGAATTGCATTTTAGCTATAAGTATCCAAAAATAACCAAACAAAAATAATATTTACAGCTTGGTGCACCAAATCTACTGCTAGAAATTTATTCAGCGGACAGATTCTTAGAAATATATGAAAATACAGATATGGGAATATTCATTACAGCACTCAGTAATAACCAATGATAGCAACAAAGGAAACAAAGTATATCCATTCAACAATAATTGCTTAAATAGGAATGAAATATTATCTTTGTGAAAAATAATTTTATGAAACTGTTTAAAATTATTTTAGTAGATATCAAATATCTACTCAATGTACTGAGATAAATTATTCACTGGGAAAAAAGTGCAGAAAATTATTAAGTTGTAGAAGGACAAATAACTTCAGTTAATAGTTGCATATTTCTAAACTCTGTGCCTCATGTCAGAGTGGTAAGTTCATTGGGGATCATAATATTAATTTGGTCCTATATATTTCTATAATATCTATTCTGGTTTCCTGATTACTAAAACAAGTATCATACAATGAGTTGGCTTACACAGGAATTTTTGGGTCACAGTTTTGAGGCTAAGAAAAGTCCTAGATCAAGGCATCAGCAAATCAATACTTTCTCCCTGAAGACCTTGGCATTCTGGGGCTGGCTGCCTGCAATCCTTGGGTCCTTGGCTTTTCTGTCACATGGCAATGCACGTGGTGACATCTTCTTTCTCTTCTGGGCTCTGCTTACTTCCAGCTTCTTGCTCTTTCTGTTGCTTTCTCCCTCTGTGACATTTTCTGTAAGGTCTCCAATAGCAGGATTAATATCCATGCTGTTTCAATTGACAACACCTTAACTGGAGTAACTTCATCAAAATGTCCTGTTTACAATCGGTTCATACATAGAGGAATGGATTAAGAACATGTTTTCCTGGGGCTCATAACTGAAAGCCACCACAGTGTCTTGGATTTATCATATTCACAGATTATTTTTATAGCAAAGAAAAGTACCAACACTTCTATTTTGCATGCCATGAAAATCTCTTTAAATTCTAGGTGCTTATCCTGCCAAAGTTTAACCCTAGCCATTCTGAAAATACTTACAGTCCTGTGCTCATATCACACTTCTTATATCTCCAGACATTTTGTAAATTGTTTGCTCTTCTTGAAATGTCCTGCACAGTTATCACCATTTTTTGTTTACAATCTACCTAGTGAATGCCTATTCCTCTTTCAAAATCTACCTCCTACAGGATGAATTCCAGAAGTTTCCCTGAAACCTCCCCTGGGTCTCTTCTCTTTCCTGAATATATTCCTATATATACTTAATATCATCTTATATTTCCTTTGTTCGGATGTTTATCATCCTAATAAAATGTGAATTCATTAAATTAAAGTTTGTGTTTTCAACCTGTGAATATGTTATCTTGCATAGTTTCTGGTACACGGTAGGTCTACAATTTTTATTTAATGAATAAATGAAATAAAAATTGTAAGAAAAAAAATGGGAGTTTAGAAGTCTGGCTGCAATTTAGAATACAGTGGTGTGAATAGCTCTCACTTTTTCTCCCCACTGTAATCTCCATTTGGCAGGCATTTCTATCTGCTATAATTCAAGTGCTTAGAAAAATAGTTGGAACAACATACTAGATATTTAATAAGTTTTATTAAATAAACTCATAAATATTCATTCTGAGGAAACTGATTATTAAGGCAATTAAATAACTTCCTTATGGATATTAATATATAATCAATTTAAATTTAGATAGTACAATTTTAATTTCTATAGGAACAGGCCAGGTGGGAGTCCAACAGACACATGATCAGAGTTAGTGCTTTAGTGGGACTTATTCATAAAATATGGTGGTTGGTGACAGTAGTGGGGATGAAATTACCAGGGTGAGATATAGGAAAAGAAGAGAAGAGGACTACAAGAGGAACACTGAGGAATGCATACATACGGGGAGCAGTCAAAGGACCAAGTAATTCCTGAAAGAGTAAAAGAAATATAGGAAAGGACAGGGTACTGAAGAACCACAAAAAAGCAACATCACAAAGTTCAAGCAAGACAAATTTTGCAATGATTGTGTGATCAATGATGACACAATAATTAATAATTGGACTGAGAAAAATACTAGACTTTTTGTTTACTCTGAAAGAACAGTATGATTTTGCATGTAGAAACCAAATTATGAAGAATTTATTTAATGAATATATGGTAGATTGAATTATGTACCCAAGAAAAACATGGTCTTAATCTGAACACATTTTGTGGTTATGAACCCATTTTAAATAGGACCTTTTTAAGATGCTATTTTTAGTTAATGTGTGGCCAACTGAGTAAGTTAGGGCTTTAATCTGGATTACTGTAGTCTTTTATAAGCAGAATTCAGACATGCATAGAAAGCCATAAGAAACTATGAGCCAGAAGTAAGAGAGGACATCACCAAGTTACAGGAAAGCCAATGAACCCTAAGGATCACAGCAGCCAGCCCCAGCATGCCACTTTCTTCTGGGAAAAAGCATCACCTGGCTGATGCCTAAATTTTGGACTTCTTTTAGCTTCAAAAACTGTGAGCCAATAAATTCCCATAGTTCAAGCCAACATATTGCATGGTATTTGTCTTAGCAACTAAGAAACCAAGACAAAGTGATAAGAAAGAAAGTGGAGAGAGTTAGTAGAGACCTCTCATTTACTGTAAGGATTAAGAAAGAAGTGGTAGTTTTAGGACAAAGCAATGGACACAAACATTTTGTTGTTTGGATAAGAAAGTGGAAGAAATCATGTCACATGTGTCAAGGTGAATAATTTGAATAGGACTTGTATCTTAGATTGGTTCCTAGGGACACAGAACCTGAGACAGAACTTTATATAGAGAGAGTTTATTGGGAAGTGCTTTTTGAACAGCTGGGAGGGAGTGAGGGATTTAGAATTGTGAATAGCAATTGGACTGTGATGGGGATGCAAGAGCCAATTCCATGAGGAGTCTTAGAGCTGGAATTGCCCTTCAGAGCTTCCCCTAAGTGCACAAGGAGCCTGTGCCTTTAGATCTTGAATCATTCAGTGTCTGGTTGTCCATTTATGGTCCCCCATTTATGAGATTGTCAAAGAATTGCCAATCTGCTAAAGGGAGATATTTTAATTTTATGATAAAGTAGGAGAACTATTTTATAGATGAAGAATGGTTAAAAGACAGTATTAATGCCATCTTAATGCTTTATAAAAATAATCCATTTTTATTACAGGGATTTTGATCTATTGTATTAAAAGGAGATATCATGGGTAAAGGATATTCTAAAATTTTCACTGTAATTGAAAATGTGAAATATCACCAGGATATCAATAAAAATACAAGTTATTAGCTGTCAGTTTTTACCAAGGAGATAAATGTTTGGAATTCAGCTGGCTCAGAAGCTATTCTACTTATCTCTTAAAAAAAATTGCAGGTGCCTAAATATAGCAGTATTTACAAAAGCAGTTTGATTCATGAGGGCAAAATCCTTATATACAAGAAGCACATACTTTATTCTTTGGGGAAAAGAAAAAGATGAGCTGAGGGTAAATCATACATAATTTATATATTTATACATATTTTGATTTTGGTACCTATCCTGACATTGAGAAGGAACACACTGTAACTCAGTGGATCAAATTCTTAGAGAGTAGAAAAAAGGATTTCCTTGTTAAAGATATAGCTCTGTAGAAGCAATATAAACTACTTGATGCCTTGGAAAGCAACATGATGCTTTTGGAAATGTGGCATTGCTGAAAGACAGAATTGAAAAAATGTACCTCAAGTTCCATATTCTGTACAGATAATCATTAATCAACATAGAGGCCATAAAAACTTGCTCTATATTAAACATAAATTTTGTGAAGATAAGATCTTTGAACAAAACAATAAGGCATAAAATATTATGACATGTCCATTACAAAATTTGTGAAAATGCTATTCTTAATTTCTTGATTATATTTAGCATGAGTACTGCTTCTATTTTATAATTATAGATAATTATAAAATCTATATTATAATTATAGATAATTATAAAATCTATATTATAATTATAGAAAATTATAATATTAATCCTGCCATAGACTTTACATATAATCTGACAAAAGTTTTTCAATTTAGCGAGATGGATTAATTGTCTTTTTAAAGATCATGCTAGTGTTTATGCAGAAGGGTTTTCTGAACTACTACTCAGTGTTCTTTATTTCTTTTTATTAATATTTGCATTCAAATGAAAGATACATTTTCCCAACTCCTTATTTTATTTTTCAATTAACATTCATTGAATTATCTAATCTGGGGATACTTCACAATACCCATTATAATAGTGCATTAATTTTAAAAGATGACTAAGGAATAGTCACTAATCTGCACTAATTTTCATTGGATAAATGATAAGTACCAATCTGCATTTTTGTCCATTAGTCTAGACAAAAGATAATGATACAAATGCTCTTTAGTTTCTGTACTTTAGAACCTTTTGGTAGGAAGTTCATGGTGGCTATTTATTTATCCATTTGCTTGTTTATTTGGTGTTGATTTTACATCTTTGTAGCAAGCTATAAAGTAATGTTCAGTCATATACTGGCTGGACCCAAATGTCAATAAAAACCACTTCAGCATAAACAAGGAAAAACAGAATTAGGATTCAATGCCTTTGTGTTTAGCCTTATTTTCTCTGTACATTTTGGAAGAGTCTGAAATATAATTGATCCTTCCAAAATGAACTTAAAACTAGTCTAGCAGAGAACCTCATAGGACTATGGAAACAGAAGCTAGATTCACTGATATCCTTCAAAGTAATGGAAAATATTTTGTTATTGTTTTATTCTGCAGTTTTCTTCATTTTCCTTTGGGTCAAGCAAGCAATTATTCCTTGAAAAGATACAAGTCTAAATGCTATAAATTGAAGAGGAAATCATTACTAGTAGCTCTAAATGATCAATTCTAATGTGATTTAATAAGTCCGATCAATTACAGCTCAGTGTTTGTATAATAGTTGTATTTTCAAATAATAGTGACATCAGTGATTTTTTCACTCCTTTAACATCCTCATGAAATCACTGTACACAATAACTTTTTTTGCAGGGAAATATACTGACTTTTAGCTGTCAAAAGAGCACTTTTAATTAAGAAAAAAAAATTCAGTTGGAAAAATATTTATATAATGATTAGACTGAGGGTGAGATCTTAAGAATGGGGGTAGGATCCAAACCAACAAAATGATAGTTAAAATAATAGAGTATTTTTTTTGCTACTATTGAGGAACAGTACAGCAGAAATTGAAAGACGTTAAGGAGACTGCTGGTACAGAATGCTATGTTCTTGGGTGGTAAAGTTATCAGTTAAAGTCATTAAAAAAAACCCCAGGCCTAAGGGAGTTAAATGAGTTTTGAACAATGAGCACTTAGTGCTAGATTTTTGTCTGGGCATTTGTATTAATATTTGTGCATGTTTTCTTATGGCATACATTCTTTCCAGATCTCTAATTGACCTCTTTTGATAGTGGCCTATTTCACTCCAGTGAATGCAAACTCCTCTTGATTCTAGTAAGCATACAATTTATAATTTGTTTAAAATAATTTTGTTGTCATTGTGAACAGTGTCTTCTGGGTTCAGATTTCTAACCTTAGCTTAGTTACTTTCAAGCCACTGGTTTTCCTCAAATGTACCATGAGTTTTTTTTTTTTTTTTTTTTTTGTCTGTTCATATCTTTGACTGCTATTACTGTCAGCAACCCCAGAAGAAAATGATTAACTTCAGCTTTCAGCAAGGGAAGTAAGCCTACAGACTGACACGTTCATATTTACATCAGGCAGACAAACAAGGGGGACATCCTTTAGTTAAACAAACAAGGCAGAACATGGATGAAAGATAGTCTGATTTCTTAGAAAATACGTCTATAGTTTCCATCTGGAGATAAAGTGCCTCTTTGCCCATGTGGGATACGGGAAGGAGGGTGATGGAAATGAACCAACCAAAGGTGTCATTACACAAACAGTTCCTGGATTAACTGCTTCTATCACCTTCTTTCTTCTTATTTTCACTTTCCTTTTCTGATGATGCCATGGATTCATGCTTTTGGAAACAAACAGCCTTTCTCACCCACTCTGTAGGGTTCCTTTCTTTACTTTTACTTTTTTTCTTTTCCTTTTTCCCTCTGAGATTTGCTTCTCTTCTCTCTGAGTCATATTTTAGTAAATACCACTCATCTGTTGCACCCAAGGATTTGCAAAGAATTAGCTGATACTTCTCTTTTTGTTCTCAACACTATTCTGACCTCATTCACTTTAATATTTATTTTACCAAATTTCAGTAAGTTTTTGAGAAAGAAGAGGAAGAAATCTCACAAAGACTTTGAAATAATCCTCAAATAGAATGCATAGGTAAAATAATGGTGAGTTATTTAAAATATAATCAGTGTCAGAAAATATTAAGTAAAGAAACATGCAAAACTGTACAGCAGAGAACCCAAATAATGCTTATGAATTGCGCAATGAATTTGCTACCAAATAAAATAAAGCAAAATTTTAGGTATATATTTCTAAGCATTGCAGGAGGACTAGCAATCCAACAACAAAATAAAGTAAATATTCAATAGCTAGATTTTATTATTCTTATGATTTCAAGACAATTTCTAATGTGGACTATATATAAATCTTCTCATAGATAACACAAGAAAATGTCCTCAACTGCACTCCTATTACCAATTTAATTGCCAATTTCATGGAGTACTTTATGTCCTTTAGATTTTTTTAGATGATGTCAAGGGTGTAATATAAAAATTCAACTGAATAAAGGGACAGTTCAGTAGAAGCATGATATTACAATAAAAAAATTAAAGGTACAGAAGTTATCCCTTATCCAATTAAACAATTATGATATTTTAAGGAAACATTAAAAGCTAATACCAAATATAGAAAGGTAATTAAAGGGTCTCATAATGGGGGGGGGGCATGTACAAAACCTACTATATTACATTACCATGATATGCAAATGGTTGAAGCTAAAATTTATTGAGTGCTAACTATAGCCCAGGCAGTGTTCAAAGTATTTCATACATTATAACACATTTAATCCCCAATGTTGACTGACTCTATTATTATCATGACTTTTTGGAAGAATTTGATATAAAAAATGTTAAAACAATTGCTCAGGAAACATAAGTATCAATTTGCAGAGCTGGGTTTTGAACCCAGTCTCCAACTCTAGAATATCTGCTTTTAACCACTACACTACACTTATGCTTAGTGTAGCAAACATCAGCATTATATCTGGTAAATTTAGAAAGACTAGTGTAAGCTAGTGTAAGTAACTGAATGCATATAGTAAGCAGAATAATGGCATAATGGCCCCCAAACATGTCTATGTCCTAATCTCTGAACCTGTGAGTATGCTGTTACTTGGCAAAAGGGAATTAAAGTTGCAAATTAGCTGACCTTGAGATGGTGAGAGAGAAAGAGAGAGATGTGATTATGGAAGGATCAGAGAGATGTCAAATGAAAAGCACTTGACCTGTTATTGCTAGTTTTGAAGATGAGAAAAGGGAGCTATGAGCCAAGGAACTCAGGTAACCTCTAGAGACTGGGAAAGACAAAAGAATGTATTATCTCCTAGGTCCTCCAGAAAGTAAGGGGCAGCCCTACCTACACATTTATTTTAGGTCAGTGATACTCATGTTTGATTTGGAGCTACTAAACTGTAAGATAATAAACTTGTATTATTTAAGCCACAAGTTTTGTGGTAATCTGTTACAACAGCCTTAGAAGACCAATACAGAATTTGTTATATGGAAGTAGGATGCTGCTGTAACACATAACTAAAAAATGTGAAATGGCTTTGGAACTGGGCAAAGATCAATAGTTGGAAGAATTTTGTGGATCATGATAGAAAAAGCCTATATGCCCTTAGACAGAATGTAAGTAGAAATACGGATATTAAATACTTTGTTGATAAGGTCTATAAGGAAAGGAGGAGCATGGTAGGGAAAAAAGAAATCTAGATATCATCCTAGAAATGTCTAAAGTGCTGTGAACAGCCTGAAATAAACATGGGATTATTCAGGCAAAATCTGTGTAAGAGCTTCTTGTCCATAATAGAGTCAAACCCTGTGATTCTGGAGGACTTTAAACCAACAGTATCACTGTAAACTTGGACTTAAAGGGATAGACAGTAGGAAATGAAAGAAGGTCCCAGACTCCCGTAATTCTAGAGACAAGAAGCAGACAGGTAAAATTTCTCAGCTGCAATCATATGCTATATTTCAGTAAAGAGGAAGGATGACTCAGAGGACAAAATCTTGAGCCCAGATGGGCAGAGCCCTGAATCACAGAGGATGATCCCCAAGCCTTGAAATTTATTATGGAGTTTTCCTAGCTGGATTTCAAAAGCCAAAATATTTTTGCCTTCCAGTTTCTTCCCTTTGGAACTGAAGTCTATAACCGTAATGCGATGCTTATTCCCTCATTGTATTCATGGAACAGGTAACTTTTTTCTGTTTCACAGATCCACAGATGAATAGGAATTTTGTCCCAGATGGATTTTGCCCAGAGCCTCACCCAATCTGATTTACTTGGTATAGATGATGAGATTTGGGTCTTTTGAGACGATGAGATTTAGATGAGATTTTTGGATCATGAGTTAATGCCTTCATTGGATGAGACCTTTGGAGACTGTAGTAAGCTAAATAAATGGCCACCCAAAGGTATCAGATCATAATCTCTGATACCTGTAAATGTTGCCTTATTAGAAAAAAAGGGCCTGTGCAATTAAATTAATGATCTTGATATGGAGGCATTATCTTAGACTTCCTGGGTGGGACCAAATACATTTGCAGTGTCCTTATAAGAGAGAGGCAGAGGGATATTTGACATATTCAGAAGTGAAGGATCCAAAGTGACCACAGAACAGAGTTTGGAATGATGCAGCCAAAAGTCAAGGAATGACAGTGGCCACCAGAAGCTAAGAAGTGAGGAAGAAATTCTCTCCCAGAGCCTCTGAAGGGAGTAAAGGCCCACTGGCACATGGATGTCTGTTTAGTGAAACTGATTTCAGATTTCTGGTCTCCAGAACCGTGAGAGTATAAATTGTTGTATTCAGCAACAAAGTTTGTGATAAATTCTTACAGAAGTCATGAGAAACTAATACAGGGATGTTGGTACAGGGTGAACATATTTGGCATGTAAGATAGACTTATGGCTTTGAGGGCATGAGTGTGTACTGTAGTAAACTTAATAAGCCTCTGCAATTATGCTTATGTCCTAACCTCCAAAATCTGTGAATATGTTATCTTACGTTCCCCAGGGGGAGAAACAAACAAACAAACAAAAAACATATCTTTTATCTGATCTTGTGGGGACAGATTGATTAATCTTTTTGATTAGGGGTGACCTCTTGATTGAATGTTTCCATGGAGATTTGACCACACCCATTCAAAGTAGGTCTTGATTAGTTTACTGGAGTCCTTTAAAGGGAGCTCTCACAGAAAGCAGAGAGAGGAAAATGCCTCAGATATGCTAAGCCAGAACATACAGACATTAGATGCTTGGAAGCTGACAGAGTTCCTTGCTGATGCTTGGAGATGCTTAGAGATGCAAACAGAAGGACATTTGGAGATACTAAGCTAAGAGATGCTGGCCCAGAGTTTGGTCCAGAGAAGCTAAGTGAGGTTCCCAACACTTAGATGCACAGGAGCTGAAGAAGCTGAGAGAGACCCAGAGACATTCTGGAGAAAACCATTCTGAAAGCAACCTGGGAGCAAAGGACCAGCAGACACCAGCCACATGCCTTCCCAGCTGACAGAGGTGTTCCAGACAGCATCAGCCATTCTTCAGTGAAGGTATCCTCTTGATGCCTTAGTTTGGACACTTAGAACTGTAAACTTGTAACTTAATAAACCCCTTTATAAAAGCCAATCCATTTCTGGTATTTTGCATAATGGCAGTATTAGCAAACCAGAGCACATGGCAAACAGAAATTTGAAGATATGATTAAAGTTAAGGATCTTGAGATGGGACATTATCCAGGAAATTCCCAATCAGCCCTTTCTCATTCACCTGAATCCTTAACAATGGACAAATTTTTCTTGTTGTGGTAATAGAAAGATGTAACAGAGAAAGAAGGGGCAGGTATGTGTGATTTGTGAAGGTCTTGACTTGATTTGCTGGCTTTGAAGAGAAAGGAAATTATAGCCAAGGAAAGCAGGTGAACTCTAGAAGTTTGGAAAGACAAGGAAGCAGACTCTCCCTGTGCCAGTTTGAATGTATTATGTCCCCCAGAAAAAGCCATATTCTTTGATGCAATCTTGTGAGGCAGACATAATAGTGGGGATTAAGCTGGAATGTTTGGATTCGGAGATACGCCCCACCCAACTGTAGATGATAACTGATGGGATATTTCCACGGAGGTGTGGCCCCGCCCATTCGGGGTGGGCCTTGATCAGTGGAGCCATATAAAACATGCTGACTCAAAGAGACTGGACGGAGTGCAGCTGTGAGTGACGTTTTGAAGAAGAGCAAGCTTGCTAGAGAGGAATGTCCTGGGAGAAAGCCATTTTGAAACCAGAACTTTGGAGCAGACTCCAGCCACGTGCCTTCCCAGCTAACAGAGGTTTTCTGGACGCCATTTGTCATCCTCCAGTGAAGGTACCTGATTACTGATGTGTTACCTTGGACACTTTATGGCCTTAAGACTGTAACTGTATAGCCAAATGTCCTAGTTTGCTAATGCTGCAGAATGCAAAACACCAGAGATGGATAAGCTTTTATAAAACGGGGGTTTATTTACAATTACAGTCTTAAGGCCACAAAGCATCCAAGGTAACACATCAGCAATCAGGTACCCTCACCGGAGGATGGGCAATGGCCTCCGGAAAACCTCTGTTAGCTAGGAAGGCAGCTGGCATCTGCTCCAAAGCTCTGGCCTCAAAACGGCTTTCTCCCAGGACGTTCCTTTCTAGCAAGCTTGCTTCTCTTCAAAACATCACTCCCAGCTGCACTCTCTTTTCTCCCCCCAAGTTAGCTCATTTATATAACTCCACCGATCAAGGCCCACCCCAAATGGGTGGGGCCAAGCCTCCATCGGAACATCTCATCAAAATTATCACTGACAGCTGGGTGGGGCAAACTCCAAGCAAATCCAACCAACACCAAAACTTCTGCCCCACACAAGACCACAAAGATAATGGCATTTGGGGGACACAATACACTCAAACCGGCACATTCCACCCCCTGGAACCCAAAATGACATTATCTTTCCAAATACAAAACACATTCATTTCATCATAATATCACAAAAACTTAAATCATTTCAGTAACAAAAGTTAAGTACAAAATCCCATCAAAATCAATTTAGGCTTGGTCAGTCCTAAGGCATAATTCCCCTCTAGCTGTGGATCTGTGAACTTAGAACAAGTTATATGCCTCCAATATACAAAGAAGAGACATTCATAGGATAAACATTTCCATTGCCATAAGGAGAAACAGTAAGGAAAACAGGGTTAACAGGAGCAAAACAGTTCCTAAAACCTGCAGGACAAACTCCATTAGATTTCAAAGTCTGAGAGTCATTAACAGAACAATGTTGCATCCTTGGGGCTTGAGAGAGCAGGAGCCTAACCCTTCCCAAGGGCCTTTGTGGCAGCCCTTTTCTCTCCAAATGCTTGGGTGAGTGCTCCAACATTTCCACACACTGGGGAGACCACCTTCTCGGCCCCACCCTCCTCAAACATCGGGGCAGCTCCCGGATTCCCTTCCATCTCCGGGGCACACGCTCAACCCCTTCAGAACAGTGGGGTGGCAGCCAGGCTCTCCCCAATTTCCTGGAAATGTGCTCCACCCTCTTTGGGACCTGAGGTGGCAAAACTCTTCCAGAGCATTGAGGCGGAAAGCCCGCCCTAGACCTCCAGGGCAAACTCACCCTTTCCATGCATGTGGGCTGCTCCGCTCTCCCAGCCTGAGACCTCCTGACTCCAGACCTCAACCTCCATGGCTCTGTCTTTGAAGAGATTTTTCCTTTAATTTTTTCCTTGTCTGTCTCCTCCAGTCCAGACCGGCAATGGCTCTGTCTATAAAGATCTCGCAAAAATTGTGTTGGCTTTGCATGAAGCATACAGGGGTCAAAGCCATCAGACAATAGGACTTTCCACAGATCCTTTCTGGATAATTCCATCTCCAATCCTGACTTGTACTGAAATGGTGGCTGGGTTCCATGTTTGGTTACATCCTCACGTTGGGCTGTAGCTTCTGGGATTCCACCCCCTGGAAGCTCGTAATTTTCCAAGCCATCAGCTTCTGGTTTCTTGGAACCCAAGAGTTCAGTTCTAAGTTTATCTCTCTCTGCTCGCATTTTACTATAAGCTGCAAGGAGAAGCCAGGGTATATCTTCCACACGTAGTCTGGAGATCTCCTCAGCTAAGTATTCCAGGTTGCCACTTTTAAATTCTTCCTTCCATCTGACACCAGGACTCAATTTTGCCAAATTCTGTGCCACTTTAAAACAAGGATCGCCTTTCTTCCAGTTTACAACAACACATTCATCATTTCTGCTCAAGTCCTCATCCGAAGTATCTTTAGAGTCCATATTTCCACAAACAGTCTCTTTAAAGCAGTTTTGGCCTTTTCTATCAAGCTCCTCACAACTCTTCCAGAAACTCCCCCTTATCCATTGAAAAAGCCGTTCCAACATGTTTGGTATTTGCAGACTCAGCAGCAAAAGCACCCCACTCTCGGTACCAAAATCTGTCCTAGTTTGCTAATGCTGCAGAATGCAAAACACCAGAGATGGATAAGCTTTTATAAAACGGGGGTTTATTTACAATTACAGTCTTAAGGCCACAAAGCATCCAAGGTAACACATCAGCAATCAGGTACCCTCACCAGAGGATTGGCAATGGCCTCCGGAAAACCTCTGTTAGCTAGGAAGGCAGCTGGCGTCTGCTCCAAAGCTCCGGCCTCAAAACGGCTTTCTCCCAGGACGTTCCTTTCTGGCAAGCTTGCTTCTCTTCAAAACATCACTCCCAGCTGCACTCTCTTTTCTCCCCCCAAGTTAGCTCATTTATATAGCTCCACCGATCAAGGCCCACCCCAAATGGGTGGGGCCAAGCCTCCATGGGAACATCTCATCAAAATTATCACCGACAGCTGGGTGGGGCAAACTCCAAGCAAATCCAACCAACACCAAAACTTCTGCCCCACACAAGACCACAAAGATAATGGCATTTGGGGGACACAATACACTCAAACCGGCACACCAAATAAACTCCCTTTTTATAAAAGCCAATCCATCTCTGGTGCTTTGCATTCCACAGCATTAGCAAACTAGAACACTCCCCTAGGGCCTCGAGAAAGGAGCACAATCATGGTGATGTCTTGATTTCTCCCTGATTAGATTTATGTCAGATTTCTGCCCTAGGGAAATGTAAGATAATAAATGTGTGTTGTTTTATGGCATTAAGTTTGTGGTAATTTGTTACAGCAA
This sequence comes from Choloepus didactylus, assembly GCF_015220235.1. Lineage (NCBI taxonomy): Eukaryota > Metazoa > Chordata > Mammalia > Pilosa > Megalonychidae > Choloepus > Choloepus didactylus. The sequence goes on along the minus strand of NC_051317.1, from coordinate 53,219,606 downwards.
CAAAAAGAAACTAAGAAATTAAAAAAAGTATAAGCAAAAGTTTCTCATTATTGTTGCATTTAATTTGAACCTTGAAGAACCACCAGAAATTAATGTTTCTAATAAGTGTGGAGAGGACATTCTGAATGGAGGGAATAATGTCTGAAAAAAATGTGGAGCCAGCCATGCAAAAAGAAGCAGAACAATTGAGGAAAGTTAAAGTAGTGATTTTGATATTTGTTTATACCAAGTTTTTAACACCCTACTAGTCTAAAGTCTGACAATCCATTAGAAAACGTTATTTAAATTCAATTTTACATCAAGACATATATGGCACTAAGGGCACTTGATTTTTATGAAATTTGGTCAGAATTATTAATAATTTTAAAATATTATCATTTATTTTTCTTTCTACATCTGAGCTTTAACCATTATCTTCATTAGAACAGGGATGCCCTTAAAAGAAAAGAGTAGTGATATATATTTTTTTAAAAAAAATGGAAAGAAGTGGCAGCTACCAAAAATGAAAAGCTGAAGCTTCCAGAATTCTACATAGAGAATAAATGTTCAGAATTGTTAATCATAAATGAAGGAAGCCAGAAGGAGTACCATCATTAATTTGCCTTTACATATTTATAGAAAGTAATGAAAAACAATAATGAGGAGTCAGAAAAATAACTGAGTTTACATACTTTTCTGTCATAAAATGCTAAAATGACCTTTGCCAATGCAGACAAGTTGTCACTTTAAATTCAAAAGTTTGTAGCAAAATATATTGTAGCCCATGGTGAAAAAAGAAAGCCAATGTGGGTTCAGTTTAGTGAGTGAGGAGGGAAATAATGATGATAGATTTGGAGAGGTAGGTGAAAGCAAGTTCATATAGTTTGTGTGTGCTCATGTGTGTGTACATGTGCATTTTATTTAATGCAATGAAAATGTGTGGCAGTGTTTTAGGAAAGTGATTCATATGATCTGATTCATATTTTGGAAAATATAAGTCTGGTGATTGTATGGAACATGTATTCTAGAGGAAAAGGGACTCAGGGAGACTGGCTAGGTGGCCATTGAAGAAGCTCAATTTGGGTGATACTGTTAACTTAAACTAAGTTGTTAGCAGCAGATTGAGAACATAGGATTACAGAAGGATTGGATGAGAGGAGATGAGAGAAAGAAAAGAAGCAATTTTGATGTGATAAATCATGCTGAGGGTAGTATTATTTAATACAACAGGATGTCCCAGAGAAGTAAAAGAATGGGGATAAGCAGAGGATAGCTCAGGGAGACATGGAGAATTGTGTTTGGTCATGTGTTTTAAATGGCTTATTTGACCCACTGGTGGAGTGCAAAGCAGGCCTTGAATTATCAGATTCTAAAATCCAGTGAAAAGATTATGGATGCAGATGTAAATGTGAGAAACATTATATATAATTCATCTATAAAGTCATTTTCACTGGGTCAGCTATTTAGGGAGAAACTGTAAATAGAAGACCGGACTGAGGACTCTTGATATTGTATAACAATAAATTCACTGTCAGTATCCATGACAATGTCTAGGAGAAAATGCATTGTGAGTACATTTATAGTACATGAGTACATAAGTTTTATTTTGCTCTGTTACTTTTTGAAGTCCAAGAGAAGAAAAAACTTAATAAAAATATTAGTCACATCTACAAATTCACTAAGTAATAACTGAAACAAAGCTATATTGTGTATTTGTATATGTCAAATTATTGCCTCAGCATATTTTTCCAAAGAATTTGTGACATATAACTAAATATTATCTTCAATATTTTCTAATAAAAATGAAGGGAAAATGTTGCATAACTATAGAACCTCTATAAACAATAAGAAAATGCTGAAATTAATATGAAAGATCCACTACAGTTAGCATGCTTTATGCTGATATTGCATAAAATATTTATCATTTAACATGCCTCATTTTTAGATATTTATGCAATTTTCTTCACTGTTTTTAATAATGCCTCATCATTCAATTCTGTGTATCCTATACTAAAACTGTGTGCTCTTTAAGGGATGGAGAAATTTTTATTTAATTCACTGAAAATTATGCTTAGAACAATAAGAATCCCAGAGAGAATTGCTGTTTTTTTATTGAACCTATGTGTTGAGGATGAAAATTTTGTGGGCATATGTGACCCAAGGAAAGAGATATCTATCTTCTTTTGAGCTAAGAGAAACAATTGGGAATTACCTAATCAGACTTACATGAATCAGACTTTCCCCAACTCAAGCTTTATTAATAACTTCAAGGACATATGAATTCTAGAGAAAAAGGTAAAGGAAACAGAGGTTTAGGGTATTCAGTATAGCTCTCCAAAGACCATAAAATGCACTCTCCAACCAAAATTCTAAGGATTGGTTTCCTAAGTAAGATGTGTAGCCATTTGCTGTAGAAAGCATGGCATATTTAGGCTATGGAATTTCTACATTATAAACTCATCCCATTATTTTACGTGACATTTTCCAAGGAGGTTTGCCCTATTAATCATATATTCTTCATTTAGTTATGAAAAAGAATCCTAAGTTAGGGACATCCTGCTAAAATATTCCAAAGATAAGTGTTCTTCTCCTACCAAATGCCATTATTATATTTGTTAGAAAATCTGTTATTTAGTATGATGATAAGGAGATTAGATTAGACTCATATGCCTTCTTTCATTCCAAAGACTGTCTTAAGACAAAAATTGTTACAAGAAAAAAAGGACATTATTTTTTGGTAAAAGAGTCAATTCAACAAGATGATTTAACAATTATAAACATAACCTAACAATAGCAACATAAGAATAGGGCCCTACAATATATAAAGCAAACATTGACAGATTTGAAATGAGACATGACAGTTATATAATAGTTGGAGATTTCAATACACTACTTTCAATACTAGGTATTATGTCTAGACAGAAGTGAAAAATGAAACAGAGATTTGAACACTATAAACCAACTAGATTGTATAACATTTCATCCAATAATAGGAAAATATACATTATTTTCTGGGGCACATGGGTCATCCTACAAGATAGACCATATATAAGGTAACAAAATAATTCTTAATAAATTTTTTAATTATTTAAATCATAAATCACATCAAGTAACTTCTTTGACCAAAATGGATTGAAACTAGAAATCGGTAACAAAAGGAAAACTGGAACATTTACAATTATGCAGATATTAAGCATTATACTTTAATAATGGGATAAATAAGAAATTATGAGAGAAACTAGAAAATACATAAAGATAAATGAAAATGAAAACAAAACATAACAAAATTTATTGGATACAGTAAAAGCAATACTCAGAGAGAAATTTACAGGGGTGAGTATCTCTATAAAAAGGAATAAAAGTGGAAATAATTAAGCTTAGAGCAGAGATAAATGAAATAGAGAGGACGAAAACAATTGAGAGAATCAGCAAGAGGAAAAGTTAATTATTGAAAAAATCAATAAAATTCAAAATCCTTTTGTTATAATGGGAAATGAAAAAAGAGAAATGATGCAAATAATTAAATCAGAAATGAAAATGGTGACATCACTACTGATCTTCAGAAATAAAAAGATTGCAAGAGAATACTATGAACAATTATATGCCAACAAATTTGGTAATCAAGATGAAAAGGAAAAATCCCTAAAAACACATACATTAACTAAATTGACTCATGAGGAAATAGAAAAATCAACAAACCTATAATAAGTACAGTGATTGAATTAATAATCAAAGACCTTCTTCCTGGGCTGGGGAAAAATGTGAATATATTAAACTTCTCCAGTATTATTGATAGTCTTGCAGGAATTGGGGATTGCAAATTTAATAGGCCAAACCCTCAATCTTGGGGCTTGCCCTTATGAAGCTTGTTACCACAAAGGAGAGGGCAAGCCTACTTATAATTGTGCCTAAGATTCACTCCCAGAGAACCTCTTTGTTGCCCAGATGTGGCCTCTCTCTCTAAGCCAACTTAGCAAGTAAATTCACACCCCCACCATGTGGGACATGACTCCCAGGGATGAGCCTGGTCCCAGCATCGTGAGATTGAGAAAGCCTTCTTGACCAAAAAGGGGAAGAAAAATGAGACAAAATAAAGTTTCAGTGGCTAAGAGATTTCAGATGGATTTTGAGAGGTCATTTTGGAATTTACCCATACACATTATATGGATATCCATTTTTAATTTTTAGTGTATTGGAATAGCAAGAAGGAAATACCTGAAACTGTTGAATTGCAACCCAGTAGCCTTGATTCTTGAAGATGATTGTATAACTATATAACTTACATGTTGTGACTGCGTGATTGTGAAAACCTTGTGGCTCACACTCCTTTTATCCAATATATGGACAGATGAGTAGGAAAATGGGGACAAAAATCAAATTAATAAGAGGGGCCATGGGGGGTGGGATGCTTTGTGTGTCCTTTTTTACTTTTATTTTTATTCTTATTTTTATTTTTTTTGGAGCAATGAAAATGTTCAAAAATTGATGGTGGTGACAAATGCACAACTATATGATGGTACTGTAAACAGTTGTACATTTTGGATGATATGTGAATATATCTCAATAAAATTGAATTAAAATACCTTCCTCAAAAGAAAACTCCATGACCAGATGGCTTCATTAGTGAATTCCATGAAACATTAAAAGAAAAATCAACACAATTCTTCTCAGACTCTTCCAAGGAATTCAGTAGTAGTGAACACAATTCAAGTGTTGGCCAGCATTACCCTGATACAAAAGCCTGATAAAGATATCACAAGAAAATGAAATTACATACCAATTCCCCTTATGAATATACATGCAAAATTGTTTAACAAAACACTAGCCAACCAAATCCAACAGAATATTAAAAAGATTATACATCTTGGCCAAGCAGGATTTATCCTAGGAATGCAAGAGTGGTTCAAGATATGAAAATGACTCAATGCAATACACAACATTAATAGAATGAAAAAAATAAAAACATACATGGGTGTCTCACTAGACACCAAAAAGGCATCTGACAAACCAGCACCCTTTCTTGATAAGAATAGCTAGAAAACTAATTACGGAAGAGAACTTTCTCAATATGATAAAGGCTGTTTATGAGACACCCACAGCTAACATCATACTCAATGGTGAAAGACTGAAAGCTTTCCTCCTAAGATGTGGATCAAGACAAAGATTCTTTCTTTCATTGCTGCTATTCAATATTGGACTAGAAGTTTTAGCCAGAGTAATTAAGCAAGAAAAATAAATAAAATTTATCCAAATTGGAAAGGTAGAAGTAAACTATCTCTATTTTCAGGTGATGTAATCATATATATATATATATATATATATATGTATATATATATATATATATATAATCCAAAGGAATCCACAAGAAAACTATTAAGCTAATAAACAAAGTGGCAGGGTATAATATAAACACACAAAAATCATTGGTTTTCTATTTACTAGCAATAAACAATCTGAAAAGAAAATTAAGAAAACAATACCACTTACAATAGCATCTAAAAAATAAAATATCTAGGTATATATTTAACTAAGGGTCTGCAAGAATTTTATACTGAAAATTAGAAAATATTGTTGAAAGAAATTAAAGACCAAAATAAATGGCAAGATATTCCATGTTCATGAATTGTAAGAATTAATATTGTTAAGATGTCAATACTACCCAAAGCAATATACAGATTCATTTCACTCCTTATCAAAATTCCAGCAGCCTATTTTTTGCCTAAATGGAAAAGCTGACCCTCAAATTAATATGAACTGCAAGGGCCCCCAAATAGACAAAACTATTTTGAAAAAGAACAAAATTGGAGGATTTACAGTTACAGATTTCAAAATGTACTAGAAAGGTACAGTAATCAAAACAGTGTGGTACTGTCAGTAGAATAGACATAAAAACAAATTGAATAGAATTGAGAGTTCAGAAATAGACCCACACATCTATGGTCAATTAATTTTCAGCAAGGGAAAAAGGGCATGAAATGAGGAAAGAATAGTCTCTTCAACAAATGATGTTGGGGAAGCTGGAAAGCCATATGCAAAAGAAGGAAATTGGACCCTGTTCCAGTTTGCTAGTGCTGCCTTTTCACAAAACACCAGAAATGAACTGGCTTTTATAAAGGGAATTTATTTAGTCACAAAGTTACAGTTTTAAGGCCATGAAGTGTCCGAGGTAACACACCAACAATCGGGTACCTTCACTGGAGGATGGCCAGTGGCATCCAGAAAACTTCTTAGCTGGGAAGGCATGTGGCTGGTGTCTTCTCTGGAGTTTGATTTCAAAATGGCTTTCTCCCAGGATGTTCTTCTCTAGGCTGCAGCTCCTCAAGAATGCCACTCTTTGTTGCTCTTGGGGTGTTTGTCCTCTCTTAACTTCTCTGGAGCAAAAGTCTGCTTTCAAAGGCCACCTCCAAAATGTCTCTGTAAGTTGTAGCTCCTCTCTCAGTTCCTGTGTGTTCCTCAAAGTATGCCTCTTGGCTGTAGCAAGCTTGCTCCTTCTGTCTGAGCTTATATGGTGCTCTGGTAAACTAATCAAGGCCCACGCTGAATGGGCAGGGCTGCATCTCCTTGGAAACATCTCCATGGAAGAACTCAAAGAATTACAATCTAATCAACACTAATAGGTCTGCCCACACAAGATTGCATCAAAGATAATGGTGTTTTCGGGTACATAATACATTCAAACCGGCACATTCTACCCCGTGGAACCCAAAATGACATGATCTTTCCATATACAAAATGCATTCATCCCATCACAATATCACAAAAACTTAAATCATTTCAGTAACAATAGGTAATTACAAGATCCCATCAAAATCAGTTACAGGCATGGTCTTGTCCTAATGGAAAATTCCCCTCTAGCTGTGGATCTCTGAAACTTGGAACAAGTTATCTGCTTCCAATATACAAAGGAGGGACTCTCATAAGATAAACATTCCTATTGCCATAAGGAGAAACTGAAAGGCAAAAAGGGTTTAAGGGACAAGAACAGTTCCTAAAACCCATAGGGCAAAGTCCATTAGACTTCAAATTCTGAAAGTCATTTACAGAATGACGTTGTATCCTTGGAGCTTGAGAAAGTGGCTCTCCCACACTTTCCAAGGATCTTTGTAGCAGCCCTTTTCTCTCCAAACGCTGGGGTGAGCGCTCCAACATATCCACACATTGGGGAGACCACCTTCTTAGCCCCACCCTCCTCAAACATCAGGGTGCCACCCGGACTCTGCCTCTCTGAGGCAAAGACTCTACTCTCTCTGAACAGTGGGGTGGTGGTAAGGCTCTCCCTAATCTCTGGGGAATGTGCTCCATCCTCTCTGAAGCCTGGGTTGGCAACAATCTTCCTCAGCATCGAGGCAGAATGCCTGCCCTCAACCTCCAGAGCAAACTCACCCTTTCTGTGTGTGTAGGCTGCTCCGTTCTCCCTGCCCAACACTTCTTGACTCCAGACCTCAATCTCTATGGCTCTGTATTTGAAGACATTTTTCCTTCAATTCTTTCCTCTGTCCCCTCCAGTCCAAACCAGTCATGTCTCCAGATAGAGTTCTCTCAAAAATATTGTTGACTTGGCATGAAGCATGCAGGGGTCAAAACCATCAGACAATAGGACTTTCCACAAAACCTTTCTGGATAACTCCATTTTCAATCCTGGCTTGTACTGAAATGGTGGCTGGGTTCCATGTTTGGTTAAATCCTCACATGGGGCTATAGCCTCTGGGATTCCATGGCTTGGAAACCCAGAGTTTTTCAGGCCATCAGTTTCTGGTTTCTTTGTACCTAAAGAGTTCAGTTCTAAGTTTCTCTCTCTCCACTCACATTTTACTATAAGCTTCAATGAGAAGCCAGGCCACACTTTCAATATTTAGTGTTGAACTTGCTTCAGCTAAGTATCCCTAGTGATCGTTTTCAAATTCTGCCTTCCATCCAATACTAGGACTCAATTTTGTGAAATTCTCTGCCACTTTAAAACAAAGATTAACTTTCTTCCAGTTGGCAATGATACATTTGCTCAAGGCCTCATCAGAAGTCTCTTTAAAGTCCATATTTCCACAAATACTCTTTTCAAAGCAGTCTAGGCCTTTTCTGTCAAGCTCCTCACAATTCTTCCAGAATCTTCCCCTTATCCATTTAAAAAGCCATTCCAACATATTTGGCATTTGCAAACTCAGCAGCACTCCACTTCTCTGGTTCCAGTTTGCTAATGCTGCTGTTTGCAAAACACTAGAGATGGATTGGCTTTTGTAAAGGGGTTTTATTTGGTTGCACAGTTACAGTCTTAAGGCCATAAAGTGTCCAAGATAACACATCAACAATCGGGTACCTTCACCAGAGGATTGTCAGTGGCGTCCGGAAAACTTCTTAGCTGGGAAGGCATGTAGTTAGCGTCTTCTCTGGAGTTCTGATTTCAAAATGTCTTTCTCCCAGGATGTTCCTCTCTAGGCTGCAGCTCCTCAAAAATGTCATCCTTAGTTGCTCTTGGGGTGTTTGTCCTCTCTTAGCTTCTCTGGAGCAAAAGTCTGCTTTCAAAGGCCACCTCCAAAATGTCTCTGTAAGCTGTAGCTCTTCTCTCAGCTCCTGTGCATTCTTCAAAGTGTCCTTCTTCGCTGCCGCAAACTTGCTCCTTCTGTCTGAGCTTACATAGTGCTCTAGTAAACTAATCAAGGCCCACAGTGAATGGTTGGGGTCGCACCTCCATGGAAACATTTCCATGGAAACACTCAAAGAATTACAATCTAATCAACACTAATAGGTCTGCCCACACAGGATTGCATCAAAGATAATGGCATTTTGGGGGACATAATACATTTGAGCCGGCACAGACCCCTACTTCAACCCATATACAAAATTAACTCAAAATGGATCAAGGACTTAAATATAACAGCTGAAACTCTTAGAGATAATAGAGGCAAATCTTCACAACCTGTGATTCAGCAATGGATTCTTAGATAAGATGCCAAAGGCATGAGCAACAGTAGAAACAATAGATAAGTTTGACTTCCTCAAAATTAAAAACATTTGTGCATCATGGAACATTATCAAGAAAGGGAAAAGACAACATATAGAATGGGAGAATGTAGTTGCTATTGTATCTGATAAAGGCATGCCATCATATCTAATAACCATGTATCTGATAAGAGGTGAATATCCAGAATTTATGAAGAACTTTTACGATGCAACAACAAAATGGTAAACCAATTAAAAATGGGCAAAGGATTTGAACATTTTTCCAGTGATAATATACAAATAGAAAATAAGCATATGAAATAAGAAATGAAATTTAAACCATGAGCTATTGTTAATAGTACAATTATAAAAATGTGCTTTCATGAATTGTAACAAATGTTCCACACCAAGGCAAAGTGTTAATAATAGGGGGCTGTGCCAGTTTGGATATATTATGTCCCCCAGAAAAGCCATATTCTTTAATGCAATCTTGTGGGTACAGATTTATTAATCTGTTGATTAGGGTGGAAACATTTGATTATTTCCATGGATATGTGACTCATCAAACTGTGGGTGATACTTTTGATTAGATTATTTCCATGGAGGTGTGGACCTGCCCATTCAGGATGGTCTTGATTAGTTCACTGGAGAATTTAAGAGAGAAGCTAAGATCCAGCACACATCCAGATGCTTGCTGACTCTTAGAGATGGCTGGAGGTACAGAAAGGAGGATGTTTGGAAATGAAGCCCAGAGTTTGCCCCAGAGAAGCTAAGAGAGAAATAGAGACATTTTGGAGAACACCATTTTGAAATGTAACCTGGGAGCAAAGGAAGAGCAGACATCAGCCACATGCCTTCCCAGCTGACAGAGATGTTTTGGACACCATCAGCCTTCCTCAGTAAGGGTATCCTCTTGTTGATGCCTTAGTTTGGACACTTTTATGGTCTTAGAAGGTTAAATATGTAGCCAAATAAATCCCCTTTATAAAATCCAATCCATTTCAGGTATTTTGCATAATGGCAACATTAACAAACTGGAACAGGGATATATGGGAATCCTATATTTTATGCATGATGACCTGTAAACCCACAACTTCATTGGTAAATAAATACCAAAAGGAACCACATGCACAGTATGAGATAGCATTTCACACCCACAAGGACAACTATTATGAAAAACAAAACAAAACAAAACAGAAAAAAAAAAAAAAACAAATGTTGGAGAGTATACAGAGAATACAGAACCCTAGTGCATTGTTTATGGGAATGTAAAATGATGTAGCCACCATGGAAAGCAATATGGCAGGTCCTCAAAATGTTAACTATAGAATTGCTATTTGACCCAGCAATTCTACTACTCAGTATATACCCAAAGAAAGTGAAAACAGGATCTCAAACATACTTCTGCAACAATGTTCATAGCAGCATTATTCACAGTAACCAAAAGCTGGAAAAAAACCATGTGTCCAATAAATAAATAGATGAATAAAATGTGGTACATAAGCACAATGGAATATTACTGGGTCATAAGAAGGAATGAAATTCTGAGTCCTGCTGCAACATGGATGAACCTTGAAAACATTATGCTGAGTGAAATAAGCAAGGCACATAAAGACAAATAATGTAATGTCACTTACATGAGATATGTAGAAATAGCAAATTGACAGAGAAAGGAAGGAGATTAGAGGTTACCACATGTTGAGGGAAGAGGAAAAGGGGGAGTTTTTCTTTAATGAATATAGAATGTTTGCTAAATAAAAAAAGTATGTTTGATTTATCACATGGGGATATCAGAAGATCATTAAGCATTATGAGATGGGATAAATGGATATATTTTAAGGAATTGTTTTACAAAGTTTCATGAAGTTACTTCATGTGAATGTATCATATCATGACTTGATAAAAGGCACAAGTATAATGGTAAAACATAAATGAATGAATGAATCTATTTATATAAAGACGTAAACAGTTATTATCAAGCTATGGAAAAGCAAGTCTAGTAACACAGAAAAAGAGGCTTTTTTAAAAGCCAAAAGGAATGTATCAATAGGATATCCCTGATAGCAAGTATAGGTTCACATAGTGGATTTTAAGGATGCATGTAATTTTTCTTCAAGTTCTTTTGTAAGTGCTGGAAGATTAGCTCAGTATTGTTGATGGAAAAAAAAAGTCAATATGCTTTTTGGGATACCATTTCTTTCTTACAAAATTACAGAACCTGAAGTGTTCTCTGCTGAGTGGAAAGGGCATCACCTTTTCTCTACACCCATGTGAGCTGGAAAATGTCTTCAGGCAGAACTGTGAAGTGTGTTCAAAATGCTCTATTTGTGTATGTTCAGGGCTGAACATTTTCACTGATCCCAAATGATGTGTGTGAAAGAAATAATATAAACTCCTACTGTGATCATAAAGAAAACAAAAAGGAAAATATGGAAAAAAACTGTTCTAAAAAACAATATTAAAAATACATGTACAGTGTAATATAACCATGTTTATTAATTTGAACATTCATTATACTTTGCTTTAATTACCTTTGGATAGTATAATATCCCATTGGATATTCTGTTGTAAAATTTCAAATATAAATTATATCTACTGAATATACTAATCTCTAGTAAGAAATAAAATTAAACATTTTCAATTAAATTAAATCAAATTATGATTTTGTTTTGTCTACTACTTCCTTTTATTTTATGAATTTGCTTCATGTATTTTGAAGCTCTATTTTTAGGTCTGAACATAATAATGGTTGTTATATGTTTATGATGTATTGACACTTTTATCATTATGAAATATTCTTTTTCATGTCAAAGTCAATTTGTCTGATGTTGACATAGCTTTCATACTTTCTTACAGTTAGTGTTTGCTGTGCATATACATTTGTATTTTATTACTTTCCACTTGTGCTGTTATTTTGATATATGGCTCTTGTAATCTGCATGCAGCTGTGTGTTTTTTTTTAAATGGAATCTGAAAATCTTTTTTTACTTGAGTTTTTAGCCCATTAGTATGTAATTTAATTACTAATATGTTCATGTTTATATCTAATATTTGTCCACTTCTTTATATTTTGTCCCCTTTATCTTTTTTTTTTTAATTTCTTCTTTTCTTGTGGAACAAACTCTTTCTGTTTCCTATCTTTCTCTCTCTGTCTCTTTCGCTTTTATTTCCTCTATTTTCTTTTTAGCGTTACCTCGTATTATTTAGTGGGTTGCACTAAGGATTATATGTCTCCTTAAATTGTCAGGGTCCAACTCTAACATTATGCAATATCCAAAAATGTTAGAATTTTAAAACAATATAATTATATTTATGTTTCACATAATTGGTTATTGTTGCCTTATAATAACTTAATTATACTGTATTTTATAAACCCCATAATACATTGATATTTTATTGTATTTAAATAGTCAGTGGTCTTCAAGGTAGTTTTAAAAAAAACAGTTTCATATTTACTGACAAATTCACTCTTTCCAAGACTCATTCCTTCATTTATGTCAAGAACTCAGTCTAGGATTATTTCCTTTCAGCCTTAAGTCATTTGTTTAGAATTTCTTGAAGTGCAGGTCTGATGACAGTGAATCCTTTCAGTCTTTATTTCTCTTAAATTGTCTTTATTTCCTCATTTACGAAGATTATTTTTACTTGTCAGCAGTTTTCTTATTACATTTTCTCTGTACATACATTTATTCCTTAGATTCCTTTAAGATTTTTTTACATTAGAATAAAGCCATTCTATCAGTAATATAAAGATAACTAGAAAATCCCCAAATATTTGGAAATTAATACCATACTTCTAATTAACCAAAGATTAAAACCAAAAGGAATTTAGAAAATATAAGATTTTTTATCTTTAATTTTCATCAATTTCAGTCTGAAAAGCCTAGGTGTGATTTTCTTTGTAGTTATCTTGGTAAAAATTCACTGAACTTAGATCTCTGAATTGATGTCCTTCATTATGTTTTGTCATCTTTATCTCTTCAAAAAAACAGTTCTTCCATGCCATACTCTTCCTGTCATCTTATAATTGCAAATACATATATATCATATTGTCCTCCAATAGCATATTTATTGTATGTCTGTTAATTTCTGTATCTCGATTGTCTGTGGTTCTACTTCCTCAGCCTTTTTTTTTTGCTGGATTACATTCTTCTGGTTCTTTTTATGTCTGGTAATACATTATATATGAATTTATATAAAATTATAAAAAATGGATATGATCATTCTATATAAATTCATGTATATAAACTTTAATATGAATTTATATAAAATTATAAAAAATAATGGATATTATTCATTCTATATAAATTCATATATATAAACTTTAATATTAATTTTTGTAAAATTATTTAAAATAATGGATATTATTCATTCTATATAAATTCATATATATAAACTTTACTCTGGATGGTGTAGATGATATCATGATTTTTCAAATCTTGTTAGGCTTTGTTTGAGTTGGTCTATTTTAGTTTGCCTTTATCGCAGGATGCACTTTTTACACCTGGAATAGAGTCTGTACTCCTAAGGCATGGCTTTTCTCAAGTCTTGATGAGATGATGTCCAGTTAAGAGTGAGTCATTTTGGTGCTGTCAAAACTCCTGTCTCCCCACTGATACCCCCTCTAAAATTCTCTGTTGTACTCTCAGATCCCAAGCAACTTTCTATGCTGTGTCCCTGCAAATGTATGTGTACAATTCCATAATGAAACCTAGGAAAACTCTTATACAGATATCTCAGTTGGACTATACTGTGTCTATTTTCGCTTCATATGCTGCACGCAAATTGCTGGTACAATAGCAGCCCTGAAAGCTCATCTTTGTTTTTCTCACCTAACGGGGAGTCCTGATACATGCTCCACTTCCCTGCAGTAAAATTCTCCCAAAGGCAGAAAGCTAGGGTGAATATATCTTGTTGCTTCCCTTCTGCTGTTCAAGACCTAAAACCATATGATTCACAAAATCTGTCCAGTTTTATGGCTGCTCACTGTAAAAGAGTAAGTCTAGCTAATGCATCTTAGCCAATCCTTGAAATCTTTAAATATATTGTGTATCTGTAGATTTGTACTTAGTTTTCTTTTACTATAAAACTGGGTACTAATATATTAGTAATTCAGCCAGTGACTAATTAGAGCAGATAATAGTAATAAGTTGATAGATGTGAAATAAATGTGAAAATCTATCTTAAAAGCTGAAAATTCTTGAAAGGATTTTGGAAATTGACTTTAGCATTATTAAAACATACCTAATATTGTACTATAATGGTTATTTTAGTTGCTGTCTGCAGTAGCTATGCTGGCTTTCCTTGTTAAAAATTGGATAAAAGAAATTAGAAACATCCAAACATGATTTCACAGAAAGGCAAAGATTATGGATAATAAGCATTGGGCAGCTTGACATATTTTGGCGGAAAAAAAAAAAAACAAAACTACAAACAAACACAAAAAAACCCACTAATCGAAAATTAAAGGAAAATAGAAAAATTATTCAGGAATGTAATTATTTTTACCTTATAAAATTTAAGTTTTTTCTTTTTTATAATTAGTGATTGCATGGAGCCTAATCACTCCCAGGTTGATTTTAAAATCACATTATTTTCTTAACAGTCATTGAGTTTTGCTCAAACTATACCCTAGTTTAATGAGCCAACTAGACTTGCAATAATGGAAGAAACCATGGTTTCTGGATTATTTCACACTTTTAGATTATTTTACATATATGGGTTTTAATTTCTTCAAAAGAAAAAAAAAAAAAACCTACATCAGGGTCAACCTAAAAATGCTACTATTGGAAAGTAATAGAATTTCAAAAAGCTATCTAATATTCATTGTGCTTCTGGTGCATTTACTCTAGTTTTTAACAAGCAAATTAGTTATCTCCAGAGTGACAAGGTGGGATAGATGATTCATTGAGATCTGAATTGAAGAACTGCATTTGGTACTGGTATTAAGACATTTTATGTTGAATTCATTTCACAACTGACAAACAATATTCTTAAGGTTTCTACTTCTCTTGTGTTTCACTGATCATGTTTTTTAAATCCTGACTTTTGGGTTCATGTAGAAGATTTTCATTATATTTCACTGTATAATGGATTTTTACCATTGATTTCCATTAATTCTAAGTGTATGGTTCAAAATTAATAATGTACATGTCACATAAATTCATTATTTTTTGATACCATTTTTATTAGATTGTACCAGCACAGAGCCATTGGGAGCTTTTATTCTTAAAATGAAAATGTGAATGAAAAGACACTCTTTTAGAATGTGTATGATTGTAAAATAATTCTTTTAAAATGGCATTTCAAATTAACAGTATTAACATAAAATACTGAGGCAGAAATTAGAACATGTGGGAATGGAATAATAAAGCTAAATTACTGTGACTCCAAGATTTAAATGATTGAAATAATATTAGCATTTTTGAAAATATTTTAAATTAAACTAAAATTAAGTATTTTAAGACAATACATCCATGCTGAATATCCTATTGGTTCCTAATATATTTTAATTTCTCTTTAGAAATCTTCAGTCTAAGAAATATAACTTTAAAATATATAGAATTTTCTATGAGTTTTTTTTTAATTGATCATAAAAACATTCAGTCTAGAAAACTGTAGCGACTATGATTACTATCCTGCTGGGCTCAATATTTTTCAGACTCTTAAATATTCTGAAGGAGCATTAAATGTTCAAAAAGTGAATAATTTCCCTAGTTTATTTAAATATTAACCTAAGTAGGATGTGGAGCCCTATTAGAGTGTCAGAGACAGATTCTACTCCTTGCAAATTTTCATACATCACAATAAATGAAATATTTCTTAAATGCATAAAATAAAGGTATAATTTTTATTACAATATTATTGCAATTGTGGTAAAATATGGGAACAATGGCAGGAACAAAGGAAAATGAAAACATTTCCATTCGGGTGTATATATGTAAAATTTCCCTTGAAATTATTATCACAGTATACATTTTTTCTATTTTTTACTTAAGCAAGCATTTTATATTTTGCCTGCTCATTAATGTTTTCATAACATAGGCATCTGTCTTGAGGTCCTTGACATAACACATGGGTTTTGCCAAGCAGCATGATTATCAGTAAATGGCATCCTCACCCACAGATTTCCATTGTCTCTGTCTGAAAATGTATTTGTTAGCATTGACACTCAACCCATGTCTCTTGTTTCTTTTCCTGAGTGTGTAAATGTGAGAACGGTAGAATATAGGCTGTTTGGAGACATTTTATACTTAATGTGTTTTTTCTTTTTTTTATTCCTTTTATTTATTTTTCCTTCATTTCTCTGAGAAATAAATATAAATATATTCATAAGACCATGTAAAACATATATAGTTCAAAAATAAAGGAAAAAAATACTTAGGTCACTGTTATCAATTGTATATATTTGTTGAGAATATTTTTATGAGAAAATAAAAACATAAGACAAAATTACACTCTATACACTGAATTTTAATATAGCTTACTTAAAAGTATGTATCTTAATCAATCCTTTCCCTCAAAGTATATATATATAGGTAGACCATAATTTTCATTGGCTGCAGATCACTCCAATATACATTTTAGCTTAGCAAAATCCAGTAAGTTGAGCATTTTATTCATTTTCACAATTTTGTCAAATTATACAGAGCTTCTAATACATAACGTTCTCTATCCATCTACTCCTGTTTACATCCTTTCTTTATTATTTTCTTTCATTAAAAATACTTTATTTTTTTTCTCTTCTCTTGGAATAGAAGTACCAGCAATGCAAATATACATACAATATGTAATTAGTAATATAGTTTGAAATAGGTATTTGAAAAAGGCAGTTACTAAAGGAATATTATTGGCATAGAGATTTATGAGATGTAATTTAAGTAAAAAAAAGGAAATTTTATGTTATCAATGACAAACTTGTGGATATATTTAAAAGGATACTGTTAAAAGAAGAAACACTTGTTTTTTTAAGAACTATGAATTACAAAACAGGACGGCATCATGCAAAGTTCTAAGTTACATTGGGCAAGTAATTTCTTCATTTCTCTTACGCATTTTGCAGTTCAGAGGGATGGTTAACACTTACACGAATTGGGATGAGTATTGTCTTAGGGAAATGAAGTGGTCTGTGGAATTACAGAGCAGGCACATCTCTCCTAATTTAGGGAGTCAAGGAAGATGCCCCTGAGAAGGAAACTTAAAAATGAGATATGATGAATAATATGATTTAGTTGGGGAAAAATGTAGAAATGAGGGAAGAGCATCAAGGTGGGAGAAGCATATACAAACAAAAGGGGTGAGAGTTTGAACTGACCTCCAGAGAAATAAAGAAAACAACAATTGGAAACAAAATGATCCATATGAATACAATGCATAGCAAAGGGAAAAAGGAGGCAGAGAAGGAGATGGAGATGATGGCAAGATTATTGAGGATTTATCAATAAGATTAGAGAGTTAGTATTTCCCCTATCAATCAATCAGGAAAATGATAAAAGTAAAATAAAAAGTCTTTCCTTCTTTTAAGTAGTCTATCTTTTTAATAGATGAGGTTTAGGGAAATAAACAACTTGCCCAGTATCATGCAAAAATTTTGCATGTTACCAACTCTGTTTTGTAAGACTTTAGATTCAGTGTTCTTAAGCACTGAGCTTTGTTGAAGATTTTTAAACTAGGAAGTAACATGAACATATTTGTGATGTAGAAACATCACCCTCTTCAGTACAGAAAATTGTTTGGAGTAGAGGAAGAGTGGAAGCAGGCACTAGCTAGGAATTGATCAAGTATAATAGAAGAGAAGACCACTGTGGTAAACAGAGATGAAACAAGTAGATGGAAAGGCAAGATGTTTCAGGGAAGAATGGCTACATTTTATGATCTTTTCATCTGGGGTTTGAAAGTGGAGGAGGATTAATTTATGAAACCCAAATTTTTAATTTTGGCTATCCTAAAAAAACAAAAAACAAACAAACAAAAAATAAACAAACAAACATAAAAACAATGTTCAAATTGTCAAATGATTCAAAGAAGGAATGGAATGCCTCAGAAAGAGGTAGAAACAGGGAATTGTGAAGTGTACAATGAAAGACAACATAACCCAGGGTAGGCTAAAGACTCGAGTTTCAGAATAATGTTTGGATTACAGAAACCTTAGCATGTTTCCGATTCAAAATTTCAGTTACTACATGGTTTGTTGTAAACACTTAATTATCAGCCTTCTATTTTAAGAATTTTTTTATAGGTGAGGCATAGCAAATGATGGAAGATAATTTATGAAAAATAAATTCTGATTTTTCCTTAGAAATCAAATGGCCACAGGAAAATTCCCATGTATTTTATATCCCTTGAAAATTGCAATAAGCTTATAAAATATGTTCTAAGCCGTTAAATAGTCTTTGAAGGTCACACAGAATAATCTATGAAATTTAGAATCAAACAGTGGTCTCTGAAGACCAACTTGTGCTTCTAAAAACTATGTTATACTGCAGGGGTGTAAAAATCAATTTAAAATTAAAACTAAGCATCCTAAACTTACCAAAATAATAACTTTGGATGCTCTTCTTATCATATCTTTAAGTTTATTGATTTTAATTTAGTCAAGATTATATTACTATTTTACACTCAAGATCCAGGTCAGTGCGTGTTATCTTTTTAAAGCACTAGAGGCTTAAATCTTGATATATTATCTTTAGAAATATATTTGTAATACTGTAATGTGAGAGCAATGCATTCATTTTCATCTTATTTTAAATATAGTCCCTTATGATGTATAAACATAATTGTTTAAGGTTTTTTAGTATAATCAAAACTGAAATGCTTATATTCCCTGCAGTGATAGTCATTGAGATTTTGTTACAGTAATGTTTTGGGAAGATAAATTAATATATACCAAAATTATTTTTTCTGTAATAATGCATATATATTTACAGAACTCTTCTTTTCTACCTCTCCGAAGCTTCACACTGATCAAGATAAAGGAGATGGAAATTTAAAATATATATTAACAGGAGATGGGGCTGGCAGTCTGTTCATTATAGATGAAAACACAGGCGATATTCATGCTGCAAAGAAATTAGACAGAGAAGAAAAATCTCTATACATTCTTCGTGCCAAGGCTATAGACAGGAAGACCGGGCGACAGGTGGAACCTGAATCTGAATTTATCATTAAAATTCATGATATCAATGACAATGAGCCAAAATTCACAAAAGACTTGTATACTGCCAGTGTTCCTGAAATGTCTAGAGTCGGTAGGTATACTCTAATGCATGTAAACCATTTGTTAGCTAAGCTAATTATAATGAACACAGAGTTATATAATGTGGCCTCTTTCAAGATGAGAGCTATAACTGGAAACTACTATTTCATTTTATGTTACTCATTTCAAATAATTTGATATATATTTATAAATAATATAAATATATGAATTCTAGGCTGTGTTGTAACTGATGTCTAAGAAGTCTACTGCCAGCAGTTTATTCCATTACATTTGAATCAGCACTTCACGTCTACTACATTGCCATTCAAGTGGCAGTCAAATCGAATTTATTTCTGTCTGATATGAAATAAATAAGCAAAAGTCTCAGCAGTTTTAGGCATTTTTATTTAGGCATTTTTATTTGCATTATTTTAAACAATAACAACCAATGCTTGCACCTGAAACATTTTTTTTGAAATATTGTCTCAATTGTTCATTAAAACAAACTTATGTGGTAGGCATGGGAAACAGAACTGTAAATCCCTATTCTGTTAATTGAGAACCCAAGATTCAGAGAGGTTAAGCAACTGAATTAAGATAAAATAACCTGGTAGCATCACAACAAGATTCCAAGTCTTTTTATGTTATTTTGGTGCACATTCCACTATGAACACTGATTTATCATGCAACCTGAAATAAAATCATTTCACTTTTTAGGATTGCCCACAATTTTAAATGCCACTGATTATTATGCATGGGTGTCATTTGTTTGTGTGACTACGACTACATTTAGCTCTATTAACATGAAAGACTATAAATTGTTAATGAGATGAATCATTAAATGTTTCTACAAAACAGTGATATAAGCTTATTATAATATCCAAAACATGCAAGCAATCTCTCAAATCCCATACCATTTAGATGAATATTATTTTAAAAGCAGTTTTAAGTATGTAAGTTGGACACTTATAAAAAGGGTTTCAATTCAAAGTGATTTATATATTAGGAGAAGCAAACTCATATCTACCTTTATTGAGTGACTAGTGTAAAGAAGTGTTTAACTGAGTTGCTGTCTGGCCCAAAGAACCAAGAGTTTGTAAAGAAGTTGTTCTTTCCTCTAACCTCATGTAATCACATAGGTCTGAGAAAAGTACAGCTATATTGCCATTTCAGACATTCATCCTAATAATATGAACTGAACTTACCAAATCAGAAAGGAATCCTGTGAAATTGTAATGCTGTAGGATGAGACATGAGTGGATGTGTTTCCTTTAATATTCTTAATAACATTTACCCTACTTTTTTCTATAGTTTCATAGAAATAGTGCATTGGTCCATATGATTCTAATAGTGGGCTAACTTTGATATATATTATAGTCTCTTTATCGGCTTGTATTTAAGGTGAAGATATATCCCAATTTATATCTCCCTATCAGCTCCCTGTTGTTAAGTATTCTAAAGTACTTTAATTACCCGTTTAACACCCTTTAATCTTTGTAAAACACTATCATTTTTTTCTTGTATGTTATTTTTTCTTTGCCTGCGGTTTTGATACCTGTCAGCACAAAAACTTTCACTTATCTCTCTCCAGAAAGATTAGACATACCTAAGGAGGGAAAAAAAAAAAAAAAAAAATAATTAAGATGACAGAAATATTTAATTATGGGAAATTTTGCTAATACATTATTTTAATTTGAATAGACTTTTAAAGATTTCAAGGCATTATCTCCTTTTCAAAAACAGAAAATTGCTCTATCAAAGACAGTTCATAAACTATATTTTCTCCAAAATTATTTTTTGATACGTAAAGTAATAGTATCTCTTACTGTAACTTCCTGTCATTTATCTTCCTAATTCAAATATATTATTTCTCATCTATAATACTATTACATTCCAGATTATATTAATATTTATCGGTACATACAATATCAGGACTGGATAAAGAATTTTGATATATTACTTTTTAAAAAAATCTAACTATGGAATTTTTTGCTTAACTGGTTCATTTACCCCTGATAAAATGCAGAATATATAACTCTATGCATGGAGAAAGTCTTTCCAATTGACCAAGTGTTCAAAACCACTTCCTGTAAAACAATCTCTGTTTCATTTTCAAAAAGCTTTTATCGTGGCAGTACAATTTCTGAATATTGTAGGTCTTGAAAATGAGAATTTGAGCCATTGCCAAGTGTATTCGCCTCCATGTCTCGTATTCCAACAAAGCTGAGAAAAAGATTAAGCAGTCAGCTATATGTCTCAGGCTGCTATCTTTAACACTAGTAAATAAGGATTTAAGAACTACAAATGAACTTCGATTCCACTTGTAGAGGAAGGTTATTATTCTTAATTGCTAATACTGACATCAATGCATTAATTGCTTCCCCTTGATTCACCCATAGATTTAAGGCCTTCAACTGATTGGATGAGACTTCTCTCATTGCTGAAGACAAACTCCTCTGTTGATTGTAGATGTAATCAGCCATTGATGCAACCAAGGGACTAATGATTTAAGTCCATGAAATATTCTCACACACAATCAGGCCACTGCTTTCTTAACCAAGCAACTGGATAGCATAACCTAGTCAAGTTGACACATGAGCTTAAACATCACACACCTCTTTAAACAAATAAATAAATAATGAGCCTCAAAGAGTTAAATTGATTTGCCCCAAAACACAGTGTCAGCTTGCAACTTTCCTAGTTTAATTTTTTTAAAAGATATTAATAGATGCAGAGATAGCTGGATAAGTTTAACATATCTCAAGAAAGACAGATGCACATAAAAATTAAATATGTGTATCCCTGTTGAATCAGTCTTTACAAACAAACATTTATAAAATTGTTACATATATAAACCATTTCCTATCTAATTTTACTGCCAAATAGTATAAATTGTATAGTAATCCGTTACATTTCTAGAAAACAAAAAAACAAAACAAAACTTTCTATTCACTATAGTCCACCATGTTAGGTGTTTTCTTTTTCTCACTTTGCTATTATAAATAACATATCAATAATCGTTTTGATTTATGAATGTTTAATAACATACTTAATTATTACTGTGATTCAGGTTGCTGGGGCAAGTAACAAGTAGTGAATATGAGCATTTCTAGATCTTCAGACACTTCGTAAGATTGATTTCTATTCTTTAGATTAACTTCATTATTTTTTAGGTCAAGTACTTTTGGATAAGTTCAAATATCACATATTTACAATATAGTAAAAACAGTCACAACCAAACTTAGTCATTTTTTAAATTAAAAACTGTCAAAAAGGTACAAAGGAATATTTTGGCTGTGCCCAATGCAAAATCTTGAAATGATATCCACGGTAAAACAAAAAAGGAATTGGTAACAGAAGAAATGTTATAAAATTGATGGATTCACTATTTGCATTTTCAACAAATGAAATTAGAAAATTAGAAAACCACATTAGTTGAGTATCTCAGTGTTACTGTGGGGAAAAATCATTTTATCACTTTGCTTTGGTCTGTCTGTAACAAAGGCATTTTTTTTTTTTAATGATAAAAGATTACAGCTGGGATAGACTGGAAAAGTATGTAATGTGTGATATCATATGACACATCAAGTTCTTTGCAATTGAGGAAACACAGGCCTCATGTGGAAGAGCTCAATTTCTCATTTTATAATAATTAACTTTAAGAAACCACAAAAAGCCTGTTGCTAAATCATGTTAGTATTCAAATACATTTAATGAATATTAGTGCTTGAGCTGATAATGATAACAATAACATCAACAGCTAGGAATGAGCTATTAGTGTTTATTTTAATCTAAAATATATTAATTTTTGGATATATTAATATTAATATATAAATTAATAAATTCCATTATATTAATTTTTGGAATTTACAAAATCTTTGGAATTTACATAATTAAATTACACTCAAAATCTGATAAACATTCACTGTGAACTCAATTTGAAAATGTTATGAGTATGTAATATATGTGCGGCATTGAAGTAGGTGACTAAATCAATATGGAAATCAAGAACTTTAAAATTCATGGAAGAGGCAAACTTGTGAAAAATTATATGAAAATGTCCTACAAACTCATTTTGTCTAAGGAGATCCATGGCAGGCTTCAGTTAAAAGTGGTTTTAGAACTGTCTTGAATCTTTGTAGAGATCAAGGAAAACAAGAAAACTTTCATCAGTATATTTTATTATTTTTAGCTGTTGAGATTAGCTTCTTTCTAGCTTCTTTATCCTTTAAAGAGGTGATGATTTGCAACAGTCAAAGGAAACTAAATTAAATTTCATAAAGTAAAATTAATCTGAGGGTAGTTTTAAATTATATTAGAATAGAATTACACACTTTCTTACCTGTTTTTCTTTTTGAAATATCTACTAGTTTACTTACATGCAACAAATAGTCAATAATATACAGCAAATCGATAGGAATGATTATCTCTATGTAATCCACATTTTAAAGAGATACAGATGCTTCATAATCAGATACATCTTGTACACAAAAACACTTTGCAGGTCAATTTTGTATCATGTGTTCTTTGTTTCCTCATAAAAGCAAAGCCTCTGTATATTTCATTCTATTTGCAGTACACAGTTAATTTACCCAAGTAAAAAGCAATGGGTATGCTATAAATGTAGCTTTTATCTTTGAATACACCTTCTGGCTAGCAATTGATTGAAAATTACACGTGCAATTTATTCTATGGAAAATTTTCGGCCCCCACAATATTTCCAATTTATTAAAAAAACATACTCATTTTTAGCTTTTTAAAAAAAAATATTTTTAAGATAATTCAAACAATAAAATTAAGCAACACTTTCTTTTAAAAAAGATTAAAAGAGAAAAATTATTTTTTTTTTTTTTGAAGAGGCTTCATTTAAATAATTTCCTTCAAACATTGTATACTATGGTCTAACACACAACATTACCAACACCAGTCTTTCAGGAAGACCATTCAAAATGAGAACTATTTAAGTGTCTTTGTTTGGGTGGGGCTTCATATAGGCACATCTGTTATACAAGTGACTGCAACAGATGCAGATGACTCCAACTATGGAAATAGTGCCAAAGTGGTCTATAGCATATTGCAAGGACAACCATATTTTTCAGTGGACCCAGAATCAGGTAAGAACATTTATGTCTTTTTCCAATCATGTACAACATACGAATGCACAGTTAATTTATAGATTTTTCTATATTTTAAAACCTATCCATTCACTATCATATTTCTGTTTATCTAGAGTTATTCCAGGAAACAGAAAGCATAATCCCAGTTATTTAAATAGATTGTTTCAATTGTTAGCTCT
The DNA here is from genome assembly GCF_015220235.1 of Choloepus didactylus. NCBI lineage: Eukaryota > Metazoa > Chordata > Mammalia > Pilosa > Megalonychidae > Choloepus > Choloepus didactylus. The sequence goes on along the minus strand of NC_051317.1, from coordinate 53,195,202 downwards.
TTAGACTTAGTAATTTAGTTAATATTTGAAACTCTAAATCAAAAATCAGCACATTATGTGGCATAGGAAATATGCAAAACCTATAAAGAGTGTGACAATCAAAATTAAGCCTGCTTATATGTCTAAAAGATGTTTGATGGAAGATATACATAATTTTAAGGATAACTGAACTATTTTAGCAAAACTTACTCCCTGAACAATAACTGTATTAGAATTCCTTCTGTTCTGTGAATTATGTTATATTAGTTAAGGATTGAAAGACATATATGCATACCAGCATTTATCTGTTTCTTATGATTAACTTCTTTAAAATGGATCCTCCTATGTGCAGCTTGCTCTCATATGTTCAGAGGACAGAGCAATAGATGATGGGTGTTATGGGGGGAAAGAGGGAGGGAGAGAGGGAGGGAAAGAGAGACAATGGTGTGACAGGATCTTAAAGGTGATGGATGGGGGTATTAGGGGAGGGGGGTCGGGGTATGATGGAGTTCTGTATATGGGGTTTGCACTGTTTTTACAACTGTTCCTGTAAGACTGAACTTATTTCAAAATAAAATTTATTATAAAAAAAAATGGATCTTACATAGGTTAAAAAATTCAAGGAATAAATTGCAAAAGATTTATTTTCTTTTTCCAAAAGGAATAATAAGAACTGCATTACCAGACATGAGCAGAGAAAACAGAGAACAGTATCAGGTGGTTATTCAGGCCAAAGACATGGGCGGTCAGATGGGAGGCCTTTCTGGAACCACCACGGTGAACATCACGCTGACGGACGTCAATAATAATCCTCCCCGATTCCCTCAGAGTAAGAAAGGTTTCGGTGATCTCATGTTGAAACTCTTCTCGAATACACTACCAACAGAAAGAGTAATTTAATTTAATTTAATTTAATTTAATTTAATGTTTAAGAAGCACACACAGGAGAAGACAGAATGTTTTGGCATAAAGGTAAAATCCAGAAAACCAAATAAAAACATCACACAAATTGAAACTGATGGTGCTCATTTTAATCTTTTTTTTTTTTTTTTTTTTTTTTTTTAACAGTAGGCAGTGGGAGAAAACAAGGACATGAGGTTCTTTTGGCAGCTTTAATTATCCTCTCCTACATTTCTTTGAATTTCCCAACATCCACTCTGATCGTCGTGTCCTTTCTTGCTCATCTTTCTTGGTTAGGAGCGTTGGCTCTCAAGTCTGACTGCCTGGGTTCAAATTCCATGCCTGGCACTCGCCTCTCCTCATTATCCCGTCTCTACATGAGAATTCTAGCCCCTTGTTTCATTGATTCTAAAACACATACTTGTTCACATTTTAATATCTGCAAAATCATATGTTATATTAAAATTGATGGGAGTTGAATTGGCAGCATTTACTTTTCTTGGCTGTGATGGCATGCATGTTAGATGTAACTAAGTAGAGTAGTATTTATGCTGCTAAACAGTGAAGATTAAATCACTTAATACCATTTTAGCCACATATGTTAAACCATGAACTGTTTGCATTCCATGAAGCCCTACAAATTTATATTCTAATTCTCTGCTAAAAATGCTTCTGTTTTGCAGTGAATAAAAGTATAAAAGACCCTATCTTAAATGTTCAATTAAGGGTTCTGAAATTAAATTTATGTTATTGATTTGAATAGACTAAACTTTTTTTCCAGATTGATTAAATTACAAATATTTGGTGATTCAACTTTGGTGGACATACGCATATTATAACTTTAAACAGAATAGCTTTGATGAAAAATGAACACTATGTCTAAATTAAACAACTTAAAACTTACATTCAATTTCTTAAAATATAAACTGAAAGCATGTGATATGATGAATTCTCAAATGGCCTATAACAATCTTAGCAAAAGTTTTGGAACTATAATAAGTAATAATAAACAGTCTCAAGGACTAGACCCTGGGCTAAGTATATTACACATATAATCTCATGTAATCCTCATAACAATCCTCAGAGTTAATTACTAGCATTATTGTCCTTATTTATAGATGAGGAAGTCAAAGTTACAGAATTTAACTAATTTGCCCAGTGGTGAACTTCAAACCCAGGCAGTTTGATTTACAAACCCATATTCTTCATGATGAAGCAAACTGGAAAAAGAATAGTCCTCCAAGTAGAAAGAACTTAGTTTTGCATTCTGATTTTTCCAAGCATTAAGTCCTCCCATGGGAAAAACATCCCTACCTTGTTGCTTATAGTACTAGTGTAAGAATTAAATAAATTAGCATAGATCTTATAGGATCTTATATGAATTTATATGAAGTGCAGCACATAGTAGATGTTTACAAAGATGTCTGACTTTAACTAACTTTTTTTGTATTTTTTCCTTATGATCCTTTGACCAGAAAGTCACAAATTAAAATGCTTTCTGGAAAAACAGAATGTAATATAATAAAGATTGGGCAGGCATGCAGAAAACAGTAGAATCCATACTCAATGTAATCCATACTCAAGGTAAAGCCTTTAAAATTAAAGTAAATAAGCAATAAACAAACAAAAAACACATGTTTATTGATTGTGGTGTGTGTAAATATTTTTCTATTCATGTATTAGAGCATAAGAATAAATGCATGTTCCTCCAATTAATTGGATACAAGTAAAAAAATGTTTAATGACAATATTGAAAGCCACAGATAAGTAGTAAATAATTGGTTTCTTTGTCCTTTTAAGTCATAAGAAAAGTTCTGGGGTCTAATATCAGATTTACCATCTATTATCTAAACAACCTTGGGACATCCACTTCATCGTTTGGGGACTTGTCTTTCTCATTTATGAGATGAGAGTGTCCTGCCTTCATAAATTATTTTCCAACTTAATAAGCCTATAATGTTGACAGCTTACAATTCAATGTGATGAAAAACTCTCCCAATTTAAAGTAAATTTATTTAAGCAAAAAAGGCAAAAGAAATGAAGACTTTCATTATCTAAAGACAAAATAGCAAAAACAGCTCTTATTTAATTCACAGGTACGTATCAATTTCATTCTCCTGAGTCTGTGCCTCTTGGAACCCATCTTGGAAGAATAAAAGCCAATGACCCTGATGTGGGAGAAAATGCTGACATGGAATACAGCATTGCTGAAGGAGATGGAGCAGACATGTTTGATGTGATCACTGACAAGGATACACAGGAAGGGATTATAACTGTCAAACAGGTTTCTTTTGCTGCCTTCATTTATTCATTTAACACTCTAAAGTTTATTTTGCTTTTCAATTAAGGCACGAAAGCCTAGGATTTATGTTTCTCATCCTTTACATGCTATCTTTCATATGTGTGGGAATAAGTGTAATTTCACTTCAAGTAAGTTAAGCATCTTCATCATTGACTTAAAGTTGTATTAAAACTTCAACTGCTTGTGCATATAGAAGACAACAATCAAAACCAGGGTTAGCTTAAACTTACAAGCATTTGTTTTATATTTCTCCATGAGAGAAAAACATAATCATGTAGCCATCACTGTTGCTTCATGCAGGATTCAAAATATTTTAATTATAAGTGTGATGGCCTATTCCAAGAGATAAGGTGTGACGATGCTATGTGTTTTATGGGTTTTCTTTTTTCTTTTTGATGCCATGTGGGAGAAAATTCTGATATTTTACATGGAATAATCCAGCTAAATATTCATTATTTTACATTGTCCTGGTTTCTGTCATTTCATCCACACCTTTTCACAGTTCTCAGAGTACAGAAATATATTTCATTCTTTTTGAAATGACATTTTTGGAAATGTAGGACCTAAGCAATCAACTTATATATAGTTTGGTAAACCTCTTTTCTTTTTATATCTTTTCTCTGATTTATATCTGTTTCTAACTTTAGTACTACTGCTGCTACATGATCTATAGATCCATTATTTAATACTTAATTTACCTGGGATGATTAAAACCTGAAGTACATTTCTAAGTGGGAATCAATCTTAATGTGTTTACAATAATATTTAGTTATTTCCCTGTAAATAAGTATAAGGCAAAACTAATGTTTACTAACTTATGTGACACACATATGAAACAATAATTGGAAAAACTATTTAGCCATAATTATTGCTACCAGTAAGAGAGCTGGTTATCAAATTTTGAAATTGTCTGCCATTGCAACGTCTTCTATATTATGCTAATGTTTTCTTATTTTATTTAACTCCAGAATTTGGATTTTGAAAACAAAATGCTGTACACTTTAAGAGTGGATGCAAGTAACACTCACCCAGATCCACGATTCTTACACCTGGGACCTTTCAAAGACACGGCTGTGGTCAAAATATCTGTGGAAGACATAGATGAGCCTCCTGTGTTCAGCAAATTTTCTTACTTGATAGAAGTAGATGAAGACGTAAAGGAGGGCAGCATCATTGGCCAGGTTACAGCATATGATCCAGATGCCATGAACAATTTAATAAAGTAAGTATTTTGAGAAAATTTATGATTACAGAAAAATAATTTTCTCACTATTTATAAACTGTTTGAAAAATACAATAATAAGTAATATATAACCAGAGTAAAATTAGCAAACATTTCCATAACATAAACTATTTGCTGCACTGTCTCCTAGTGCTCCAGATATATTATTGCATTTGATTCTTATTGTTCTATGATGTAGATCGTATTATTATACTTTCTGCAATAAGACTAAAACACTTAGGTATTAAATAACTTGTTCAGTATTTAGTAAGTGGAAAGCTGAGTTTTAGAATTAATAAGTCTGGCTTCAGAGTTTGTGATTTTAACCCCCATTACTCTTTTTTTTTAAGCAGTTTAATTGAGATATATTCACATACTATACAATCCATCCAAAGCGTATACTCAATGCCTTTGAGAATGCACAGAATTGTGCATTCATTGCGTCAAAAAATTTTAGAACATTTTCATTATTCTAAAAGGAATACCCCTTAGCAGTCATCTCTCAATTCCTCTATCCTTCCTCAGCCCTACATAATCACTAATCTAATTCTGTCTTTATAAATTTATTTATATTTACATTTTGTGTAAGTGGAATCATACACTATGTAGCACATTGTGCCTGGTTTCTTTCACTTAGCATAATGGTTTTTTAAAAATTGTTTTTTTTTTTCAATTAGAGAATTTGTAGGTTTACAGAAAAGTCATGTAAAAAATAGTGTTCCCATATACTGTCCCCCCATTGTTGACACTTTGCATTAGTTTGGTACCTAAGTTACAAGTGATGAAAAAATATGAAAATATTAATGTTAACTATAGTCCATGGTTTAAGTGTATTTTTTCCCTATACCACTTGTATTAGTTAGGGTTCTCAGGGAAGCAGAACCAACAGGAGATATCTATAAATATCGTGAGATTTTATAAAAGTGTCTCACGCAACTGTGGGGATGCACGAGTCCAAATTCTGTGGCGCAGGCAGCAAGCTGACAACTCCAGTGAAGGTTTTTGATGAATTCCCCAGGAGAAGCTGGCTGGCTTTAGTAGAGATGAAAATTCCCTCTTCTGACTGCTGAAGTTGTCACTTTTCCTTTGAAAGCCTTCAACTAATTGGATACATTTCAGCCATAGATGCAATCAACTTACTGATGATTTAAGTACATGAAATGTCCTCGCAGTAACAGTTAGGCCAGTGCTTGCTTGACCAGACAACTGGGCACCTTTACCTGCCAAAGTTGACAGTTGAAGTTAACAATCACACCACCTTATTACTAACACCTGGTAAGAATGCATTTATTTATTATAATTCATGAAAGAACATTCTGATATTTATACTATTAACCACAGTACATCATCCACAACAGCGTTCACTGTGTCATACAGTCCCATGTTTTGTATTCTAACTTTCCTTCTAGTAACATACAATGACCCAAAATTTCCCTTTAACCACATTTACAAACAGCATTAGTAATTACACTCACAATAATGTGCTACTGTCACCGCTATCCATTTCCAAATATTTACAATTAATCTAGATAGAAATTCTGCACAAATTGAGCATCAGCTCCCCATTCTCTATCCCAATTCTATCCCTGGTAACTTATATTTTAGATTCTAAGTCTATGAATTAGCTTATTATAATTAGTTCATATCAATGAGATCATACAACATTTGTCCTTTTGTGTCTGGCTTATTTCACTCAACATAGTGTCGTCGAGGATCATCCATGTTGTTGTATGCATCAGGACTTCATTCCTTCTTACAGATGAATAATATTCCATCATATGTGTATACCACATTTTGTTTATCCATTCACCAGTTGACAGACATGAGTTGCTTCCCTCTTTTGGCAATTGTGAATAGTGCCCCTATGAACATCAGTGTGCGACTGTCTGTTCAAATCCCTGCTTTCAGTTCTTCTGGGTATGTACCTAGTAGCAGGATTGCTGGACCCTATGACAGTTCTACACTTAGCTTCCTGTGGAACCACCGAATTGTCTTTCAAAGTAGCTGCACCATTTTACAATCTCACAAGCAGTGAGTGAGCATTCTGTTTCTCCACAAACATTCCAACACTTGTAGTCTTCTGTTTGTTTAATAGTGGCCATTCTAGTAGGTATAAAATGATATCTCATTGTGGTTTTGGCTTGAATTTCCCTAATCCAAGTGTTCCTATTTGCTAATGCTGCTGTCATGCAAAATACAAGAAACAAATTGGCTTTTATAAAGGGATTTTTTAGGTCATAAATTTACAGTTCTGAAGCCATAAAAGTGTCAAAACTAAGGCATCAGGAAAAGGATACCTTCACTGAAGATGAAGGCTGATGGCATCGGGAACACCTCTGTCAGCTGGGAAGGCAGGTGGCTAGCGTCTGCTGGTCCTTTTCTCCTGAGTGGCATTTCAAAATGGCTTTATCCAAAATGTTTCTGGGCTTGTCTCTCTTAGCCTCTTCAGCTCCTGTTCATCTAAGTATTGGGATCCTCACTTAGCTTCTCTGTAGAAAATTCTGGGCTAGCATCTCAAATGTTTCCAAACATCTCAAAGCATCAGCAAGCATTTCTCCAAAAGTCTCTCAGCTGCTTTGAGCTCCTTCTGTTTGTGAACTCTCTTATAGGACTCCAGTGATTAAATTAAGACCCACCCTGAAGGGGCAGGGTCCATATCTCCATGACAATAATTTAATCAAAGGTCTCCCCCATAGTTGATTAGGTCACACCTCCATGGAAACACTTAATCAAAAGATTAATGTCTACCTTCACAAGATTATATTAAAGAACATGGCTTTTGGGGGACATGATATATCCAAACTGGCACAGCAAGTGATGTGATCATCATTTCATGTGCTTTTTAGCCATTTGTATTTCCTCTTTGGATAAATATACATTCAAGTTTTTTGCCCTTTTTAAAATTGTGTTGTGTGTTTTTTGTTGTTGAGTTGTAGGATTTCTTTATATTTTCTTGATCTTAAACCCTTATTAGATACGTGGTTTCCAAATATTCTCTCCCATTACAAGGTTGCCTCTTCACTTTCTTGATAAAGTCCTTGAAATGCAAAAGTTTTGAATTTTGAGGATGTCTTATTTTTTCTTTTGTCTCTTGTGCTATGGGTGTAAAGTGTAAGAAACTATTGCCAACCACAAGGTCTTGAAGATGCTTCCCTACATTTTTTTCTAAGACTTTTATGGTCCTGGTTTGTATATTTAGGTCTTTGATCCATTTGTAGTTAATTTTGGATTAGGTGTGAGATAGGGGTCTTTACCATTTGGGTGGACTTGGCAGCCATGTTAAATATGAATTGGCCATAGATGTGAGGATCTATTTCTGAACTTTTGATTTGATTTCATCGGTCTATCTTTATGTCAATACCATGCTGTTTGGACCATTAAATCTTTGCAGTATGCTGTGAAGTCAGGAAGTCTGAGTCCTCAAAATTTGCCAAGATGTTTTTGGTTATTTGAGGCACTTCACTTTTCCAAGTAAATTGGATAATTGGCTTTGCCATTTTTGCATAGTAGGCTGTTGGAATTTTGATTGGGATTGTGTTGAATCTGTAAATCAATTTGGGTAGAATTCACATCTTAGAAATATTTAGTCTTCCAATGCGTTAACAAGGAATGCCCTTCCATATATTAGGTCTTCCTTGATTTTTTTAAGCAAAATTTTCTAGTTCTCTGAAAACAAGTCCTTTTCATCCTTGGTTAAATTTATTCCTAGCCATTTGACTCTTTTAGTTGCTATTGCAAATAGGAGGTTTTTTTTTTTCTTCCTTTCCTTCTCAGTTTGATTATTACTGATTTTTGCATGCTGATCTTGTAACCTGCCAATTGTTTACTAGCTCTTGTAGCTGTATCATAGATTTTTCTGAACTTTCTATATGTGGGATCATGTCTTCTGCAAATAGTGAAAGTTTTACTTCTTATTTTCTGATTTGGATGCCTTTTATTCCTTTTCATGCCTAACTGCTCTGGCTAGAACTTCCAGCACAATGTTGAATGACAGTAGTTACAGTGGGCAGCCTTGTCTTTTTCCAGATTTTAGAGGAAAGCTTTCACTCTTTCATCATTGAGTATGATGTTAGCTGTGGGTTTTTCAAGTATGCTCTTTATCATGTTAAAGAAATTTCCTTTTATTCCTATTTTTCAAAGTGCTTATATCAAGAAAGGATGTGGGATTTTATCAAATGTCTTTTCTGGACAATCAAGTTTATCATTTGGTTTTTCTGCTTCAATTTGTTAATATGGTGTTTTACATTAATTGATTTTTTGTGTGTCGAAACACCCTTGCTTGTCTGGGATAAAACTGACTTGATCATGGTGTATAATTGTTTTAATGTGCTACTGGATTCAATTTTAAAGTATTTTGCTGAGGAATTTGGATCTATATTCATAAGAGAAATTGGTCTGAAATTTTCTTGTATCTTGATTTGGCTTTGGTATTAGGGTGATGTTGGCCTCATAAAATGAGTTAAGTAGTGTTTCCCCCTCTTCAATTTTTTGGAAGAGTTTCAGCAAGATTGGAAATATTTCTTCTTGGAATGATTGGTAGAATTCAACTGGGAAGCTATGTGGTCATGGGCTTTTCTTTGTTGGGAGGTGTATTAGTTAGGGTTCTCTAGGGAAACAGAACCAACAAGAGATATCTATACAAATAAGATTTTAGAAAACTGTCTCATGAAACTGTGAGGATGCATAAGTCCAAATTCCATAGAGCAGAACTGGCAACTACAATGAAGCTGTTCAATGAACTCCTCAGGAAATGCTTCACTGGCTAGCCAAAGAAGAAGTGAAGGTTCTCTCTCCTTTTCCCTAAAAGTCTTCAACTGATTGGATTAAATCCAGCTGATTGAATTCTCTCATTGAGGAAGACATTCCATTCATTGATGTAATCAGTCACAGGTGCAGTCAATTGACATGATTTAATAAACCAGCTTTCTGGTTAATTAACCAGCCAGAAATGTCCTTGCAGTAATGGTTACACCAGTGCTTGCTTGACCAGACACCTAGTCACCATCACCTGGCCAAGTTGACACATGAACCTAACCATCACAGGAGGATTTTAATTACTGATTTGATCTCTTTATTTGTGATTGATCTGTTGAAGTCTTCTATTTCTTCTAGAGTCAGTGTAGGGTATTCATGGATTTCTAGGAATTTGTCTACTTCATCTGGGTTTTCCAATTTGTTGACATATAGTTGTTCATAGTATCCTCTTGTGATAATTTTCATTTCTGTGGGTTTAGTAGTAATGTCTCCCCCTCTCATTTCTGATTTTGTCTTTTTCTTTTTGTCAATCTAGCTAAGGGCTTGTCAATTTTTTGCTCTTTCCAAAGAAACAATTTATAGTTTTCTTGGTTACTTTTGTTTGCTAAAGATTCTGGAATGCAGTATACCAGAAATGTACTGGCTTTTTCAATGGAAATTTATTAAGTTACAAATTTACAGTTCTACAGCCATGGAAATGTCCAAATTAGGGCACCCAGAGAAAGATACCTTGACTCTGAAGAAAGGCTGATGCCATCCAGAGTTCCTTTGTCACATGGGAAGGCACATGGTGATGTTGGCTGGCCCTTCTCTTCAAAATGACTCTGGGCTTCTGTATGTCCTTGATTGTTCCTGCCAGGGCATTTCTGTCTCTCAGCTCTCTCCAAAATGTCTCTGCCTTTTATCCTCTCATAAAGGAAGATTGTTAAGACCCACCTTGAATGGGTCAGGTCACATCACCACTGAAATAACCTAATCAAAAGGTTCCACCTACAATAGGTATGCACCCACAAGAATGGGATAAAAAAAAAAAACATGGCTTTTCTGAGGTACATAGCAGATTCAAACCAGCACATTGATTCACTCTCTCTCTCATTTTGTAATTCTCAGTTTCATTTATTTCAGCTCTAATCTTTGTTATTTCTTTCCTTATACTTGGTTTGGGATTAGTTTGCTTTTCTATTTCTAGTTCCTCCAGGGTGTAGTTAGGTCTTTGATTTTAGATCTTTGTTATTTTTTCAAGTAGACATTTAGGGCTACACTCTAAATTTCCCTTTCAGCTCTGCCTTCACTGCATCCTGTATGTTTTGATATATTGTGTTTGTGTTTTCACTCATCTCTAGATAGTTACTTATTTCTCTTGCAATTTCTTCTTTGACCATTAAGAGTGTGTTGTTTAACATTAATATATTTGTGAATTTTCCAGTTCTTGTCTGTTATTAATTTCCATTGTCATTCCATTATGGTCAGAGAAAATGATTCGTATAATTTCAGTCTTTCCCAATTTATTGTGACTGTTTTGTGACCCAACATGTGGCCTATCCTGCAGAAAGATCTATGTGCACTTGAGAAGAATGCATATCCTGCTGTTTTGTGATGCAATGTTCTGTACAGGTCTGTTAGGTCTAGTTCATTTACCATATTATTCAAGTTCTCTGTTTCTTTATTGATACTCTTATAATGTTCTATCTATTGATGAAATTTGTGTATTGAAGTCTCCAACTATTAGTACAGAATTTTCCCTTCAGTTGTGCCAGTGATTGCCTCATGTATTTTGGGGCACCATGGTTAGGTGCATGAATGTTTGTTTGTTATTTCTTTGGGTGCATTGCCCCTTTTATTAATGTATAGTGCCCTTTTTCTTCTACAACAGCTTTGCATTTAAAGTCTATTTTGTCCAAAATAAGTTTAGCTACCCCAGCTTTTTTTTTTTTGGTTACTGTTTGCATATAATATATTTTTCCAACCTTTCACATTCAACCTGTTTTTGTCTTTGGATCTCAGGTGAGTCCTTTGGAGACAGCATATGGATGAATCCTACCTTTTTATTCTTTCTGCCAATCTGTGTCTTTTGATTGGGGAGTTTAACCCATTAACATTCAATGTTATTACTGTAAAGGCAGTTCTTCACCAATTTTACCCTTTGATATTTATATTCCATATTTCTGTGTCTCTCTTTACCCTTTTAGTTATCCTTACTAATAATTTTCATGTCTACACTCTATTCCAGACCTCTCTCTCCTGTCTTTTCCTATAAGCCTGCAGAACTCCCTTTAGTATTTTTTTAATGGCAGGTATCTTGTTCATGAACTCTCTCAGTTTCTGTTGGTGAATATTTTAAATTATCCTCATTTTTGAAGGACAGTTTTGCCAGATAAAGACATTTTGGCTGGCAGTTTTTCTCTAATAGTACCTTAAATCATACTGCTGCTTCTTGCCCAATGGTTTCTGATAAGAAATCAACACTTAGTCTTATTGCAGTTTCCTTGTGTATGACAAATCACTTTTCTCTTGCTGCTCACAAGATTATCTCTTTATCTTTGGCATTTGACATTGTCATTAGTGTATATCTCAGAGTAAGTCTATTAGGACTTATTTTGTTTTGAGTATGTTGCACTTCTTGGACATATCTATTTTTGTCTTTCACAAGAGTTGGGGAATTTGGGGCCACTGTTTCCTCAAATGTTGTTTTTTGCCCCCTTTAACTTCTCTTCTCCTTCTGGAAAGCCCATATTGTGCATGTATTTGTGTTTCATATTGTCATTCAAATTCCTGGTACCCTGCTCAATTTTTCCATTCTTTTTTCTCTCTGTTTTTCTGTCTGTAATGTTTTGATTGTCTTGTCTTCTAGTTCACTAATTCTTTCTTCTTCCTGTTCAAATCTGCTGTAGTGTGCCTTTAGGGTATTTTTAGTCTATTCTATTTTACCTCTCATTCCAATAATTTCTGTTATATTTTTTCTTTCAAATTCTTCTTTATGGTCCCCCCGTGTCTTCTTAATATTCTTTATCTCTTTAGCCATATTTTATTTCATCTCCTTGAACTGATTTAGGAGATTTGTTTGAATAACTTTCATTAGTTCCAAATTCTGCCTCTTCTCTGAAGTTTAATTTGTTCCTTTGACTGGGCCATATCTTCCTGTTTCTGGGCCATATCTTCCTGTTTCTTAGTATAGCTTATAATTTTTTTGCTGTTATTTAGGCTTTTTGTTATCTTGATGAGTTTACTGTGAAGATCAGTTTCTTTTTCTGGTCTAGGGTTTTATTCTAGATTGACTTTGTGTTAAGGCTCTTCTTTGACACTTGGTTCTACTTATTCTAGAGCTTTAGAATTGTCCGTGTTTAACTTACCAATTTTTTCAGCTCTTCTTCATCTGATTCTTTCCCTGGATATATGGTACAATTTTTAAGATTGCACTCTTTGTACAAATGTTTCACACCATGAGAAAGTTTCATTTTCTTTCTTTCTACCCAGGAAAACTTGATCTATTCTCTTTGTACTTGTTTTGCCTCAATAGCTTTATTTACACTCCTTTCATTGACTCTAGCTTCTTTTGTCTGGAAGGCAAATTCTGGGTGGAGGGTCACCCTACAGATGACTTTCCCAAGTCAGTATTTGCCAGCCAAAACAAAAGGGGTGGAAACCAGCTCCAAAGAGACCTGGGGAGAGGGTCAGGTAAGATGCTAAAAGGCTTTTTGATGGCTCCCTGAAGTTGCACTTCCCTGGCCTTCCCAGCAGATGGTACCCTTAGCAAACTGCTTCATGCAACCCTACAGAGGCGCTGTCTTTTTAAAACTCGCTGCTACTGCCCTTGTCAGTGGCATGATTGAAACAATTGCCATGGCCATCCCTGTCTGGGGCTGGCTGAAACAGAAGTTCATAGCCAGGGCCAGTGATTTGAATTTGCACTTCTAAGGCCATGATCAGTGTTCAGCTATGTCCCCACTCCCCCTCCCTTCCCCCATTCTTAGCAAAGTGAATATCCATGTCCCTCTCCATCTCCAGCAGTCAACCTTGGACCAGCCCCTGAGGTAGTCTGCCTTGAGAGTGAAGCTAGGCACTGGCAGCCACCACACCATGAGCTACTCACAGCTCTTTACTGCAGTTTTTCAGCTTCTCCCTCCTGCTCTTCTCTGGATCTGTACCATGCTCTCCCAGCCTCTAGACCCCAGAAGAGCTGTTTTGGATGGTTCCCACTTGTCCACTAGCTGTTATGGAGGAAGAATGAGTGCTAGAGCTCCCTAGTCCACTCTTTTCAGTGGACATTCCCTCAAACCCCTTGCTCTTGATCCAGTTCTTATTATATTGTCCCACTTGGCTAAACCATAGTTTAAACAATAAATAATCTAAACAATCTTTATGGACATGATATAAATGGATGAGTGGTGTTGGTAGATGGTGATGGGTGTATTGTTGAAAAGATATAGAGGGCTGGTGCAAGATAAACAACACTGTTAAATGTATAGTTAGCAAAATGCCCAAATTTCCAGTGTTTGAGATTGTCTAATTAGGGGAAAAAATGGTTACATTATTTTTGGACATTATTTTATAGAATTCATATCAGACTGCCACACATGGAAAATTAATAAGAACCATAATACATCTATGATTACTGTTTAATTTACCCTTTGGACATAATGACTATTTAACTATATTAATTCACAAAGCATGTTTATCTAAGTGTGTCCGAATGGAGATTTGTTTGTGGGATTAATATATTATTGAGTATGTTGACCTTTGCACTAACGAAACAGTCACTACATTTTTAATTAGTAGTTAGTACCCACAGTTTATATTAGCTTGAAATATTTGGTTAGTTTTAGGTTAATTAGAATATAATTCACTGAATTTCCTTCTATAAAATAATTGATTGGGTTCAAATTGTGTATTTTGCATACTGTTCAACATCATTTTAAAACATGAATTCTAATAATCCTAAATATAAGATTTTTTACTGATAGACTATTTTACCCATATAGAAAGTTATTAAATTTAAAATATACATACTATTTACAACAAAACTCTACTCAGAAATAATCTAGTTTTCTAAAGGACTGTGGATATTTTATTAGTTTATTCCTATCCAAAGACATATTTGTATTTTGTTGAAATGGTGTGAGTCTGGTTGGTTTTGTATGTAGACTTTCTTAAACACACAAAAAATGATGTTCAAAATTATTTCAGATTCTTTGCAACATTGAAATGGAAATAAACTTACAAGTTATGTTAAAAAAAAAGAGTGCTTATGCTAGTAGCTATAAATATTCAATAAATATCTGCTCTTTATAGTCCTTGCCAGACTCTAACAAAAATAGTCAATGTTGTCTCTGCCTTTAGTTCTTCTTAATATTTGTTGAACCAAATGCTTTAATCAACATTCATTTAAAAAGTCATTGATTGCAATTTTTTTTTTCCATATAATCACCCACTGGTAGAAAGTTGTAGACAGTGAAAGTATATTAACTCTTTCACTGAATTGTGTCAAGTGACATTTTCTGTGTCTACTGTGATGATGGTATTATTTATTAAAATAGTAAAATATTTGATTGAATTTTAAAAATATTGAACAAACCATACATTTTGGGGATAAATACTACTTGGTCACATTCTGCTATCATTACATATTGTTAGGTCCAATATACCAACATTTTCATAAGAATTTCCTTCCAAGTACTGCTTTGGGCTTGTCCACCCTACCCCTTGCATGCAAGTTTGTGTTGTGTTTGTGTTGTGGTGTATTTTCACTGAGTTCAAAATACTTTCTAATTTCCTGTTTTAAATCTTCTTTGACATTTAGTTTATACAGAAGTCTTTAATTTGGTTTCCAAATAGTTGGCTCATTTCTGGATAACTTTCTGTTATTTATTTTAATTTAACTCATTGTAGTTCATAAGGGTTATTTCTTGCTGGTTTAGTTTTCTTTTAATGACTTTGTCTGGATGTCTTATCTTGATAATAGTGCTTCATAAAATATAGTGGGGAATACAACAACCTCTTTAATATTTGGGAAGAATTTGTGAGACTTTTTTCTTAAATGTTTAGCAGAACTTACAAGTGAAGACATCTGGATCTGTGGTTTTCTTTTTTGATGAGTTATAATTACAAAGTTATATATATTTCATTGATAAAAGAATTTTGTTATTAAATTTTTTGTTTTTTAGGTTTGTTTAAAAATTTTTATTAAAGAAGTTGTGGGTTTACAGAACAATCCTGCAGACTTTCCACACAGCTCCCCACTACCAACATCCTGCATTGGGGTGGAACATTTGTTGCTATTGATGATAGCACTGTTTTATGATTGTACTATTTTTAGTGGTTGCTAATTTTGCTACAATTGATGAAAGATTATTAAAAAAGTAGTACTAACTACTGTCCATAGTTTACATTAGGTGTATTTTCCCCTATACTGCCCTAATACTAACACTTTGTATTTGTGTTGTACTTTTGTTATAATTCATGAAAGAATATTCTCATTCTTGTACTATTAATTATAGTCCATCATCTACAATAGAACTCACTGTGTTGTATAGTCCTATTTTATAGTTTAATTTTTATTCTAGTAAAGTCCCTGGCTTCAGAGGGCTTTGGTTTTTGAACTAAATTTTCCCCTTTTAACCACATTCATGTTATTTGATTCTTCTGTGAGCCAGTTTTTTGTTTGTTTTTGTTCATCTTTTGGGGAATGTGTGTATTTCATCGAAGTTGTCAAATTTATTGATGTAATGTTGTCCCAAATATTTGCCATTGTCCTTTTGATATCTCTAGTGATGGTAGGTCTGATATTGGAAATTTGTATCTAATCTTTTTTTTTCCTGATCCTGTGGCTAAACCTTTTTTGAATTTACCAATCTTTTCAAATTACTAACTTTTCTCTCATTGATTGTTTCAATGAACATAAATGTTTTCTGTTTTCTATTCCATTGTTTTTCTTCTCTAATCATCATTTTTTTTTTCTGTTTCATACATTGGGTTTCATTTGTTCTTCAGTTCTATTAAGTTGGGTAATATCTTCATATTCAAGTTTACTAATTTTTTTGTGGCAGTATCTAATCTGTTAATTTCATCAAGTGAATTTTTCATCTCATGCATTATATATTTTAAACATGTCTCTACTTGACATGCTTAGTTTGTCCACTAGCTTATTAAACATGTGGAATATAGTTTAAATGCCATTTTCATCTGATTCTTTCAACTGTGACATTTCTGGTTTGGTTTAGATTAACAGATTTTTCTTCTCTTTTAGCAGTCACATTTTCTTGCTTCTTTGCATGCCTGTAATTTCTTATTGGTTGTCAGACATTGTGACTTTTACCACATTTGGTGCTGGAGAGTTTTGCATTTTTACAAATATTTTTGAGGTTTGTTCTGATGTGTGCTTAAGTTGCCTGAAATGGCTTTATCCTTTTGATCTTGCATTGTGTTTCATCAGCTGCAAAAAAAAAGTGTCTTTAGTCTAGGGCTTATTTTGCCCTATTCATTAGGAAAACATTTCTGAGTAGTCTACCCAAAGCACTAATAATTTTGTGGTCTTCCACTGTGGCTGGTGACATCTAGAACTATTCTTGGTCACGAGCCAGCACGTAATTTTGTTCCCTAAAATCCTTTTGATTAGTTAACTGTGGCCTTGTGCAATCTGTTCTCATGCAAGTTCTGATCAGTTTCTTTTGAAACTTTCTCCTCTGCAGTACTCTAGCCTTCAAACACTAGTCACCTATGTCCCCCTTGACCCAGCATTTTCTTTTCAGCTTAGGGAGATTATCACATTAGACATGGGTTTCCACTTCCTTCTTTGTAGTCTGGAAGCTCCCCAGGCCAGCTGGGGAAGATTTTAGGGTTCATTTCATTTCTGTTTCTTCTTTCAGGGTTTGATGTATTTGTTTCCTGGTGTCCAGTGTTTTAAAAATCATTGTTTCATATATTTTGCCAGGGTTGTTCATTTGTTTAGGGCAATATGGTAAATCCAGTTCAGTTTTTTTCCCAACTTTTCCAGAAGACAAAGCTTGAAAAATGTATTTTTAAACATGTTTCTGATCATATAATTGTAGTAATTCATTTAGAAAACGTGGATGGCACAGGAAATTTTGTAGCAAATAAGACATCTATAATTATCTCCTCAATAGATCTCCAGCATTAATTTATTATAATTCATTCATGTATTCCAACTTTCAAACAAGTTATCTATCCTGTATCTCATTTTATACAGTTGAGATCATTCTATACTTAATATATGTAATCTGTGTATTTTTATTAATTGTGAATAATTGTTAGTCATTAAACTTATTAATAAACTTCTATTGAATAAATAACACATTATCACATAGGTGATACATCATTTATGAATTGGTTCCATTTTGATGGAAATTCAGGTTGTTTGGAGATTTTACATACATAAAATTTCTGGTCAGAGAATGACAGAAAAATTTGTAACCTTGCTTCCCAGTGAGTAAAACTGACGGACACATTCGTAAGTTTATAGCTCTCCCAGAAATGTGTTCCTTGTATAGGGTACCAAATCTTGTTGAAACAATGGCCTGTAATTTCAACTGTAAGGTCTCAAGAATTATGATAAAGAGAGGGAAAATAACGAGGGAACAAATTAGTCTTAAATCACACCCCTCAAATTACAACATCTATTTTGCCAATATTTAAGGTCATACCTGACAACATAACATATAGGCTGATTTCAAGCATAGGAAATGTACACTCAAAAAAAAAAAAAAAAAAAACCTTATAGATGCCCAAATACAGTGTACAGAAAAGCCAGCAATAATTCAAGAATATACTATTAAACATTTAACATGGGACTATTCCTCCTCTCCACCCCCTGGTGGTATCTAGAAGGATCTCTATACCAGAGGAAAAATAGACCATGCTAATTTTACAGAGGAATATTTTCCCAGGGAGAACTTGTGACTTACTTTTCACCCATCAGTAAATTATTAATCAAACATAGATTCTGAAATACATCTGTCACTCGCAGCATGAGATTATGTTTACAATTAGCAGCTGTTGTGAACTCCACTTCACCTCATTAGTAATCATGAATCTCCCAAGTTATAGGATTGATTATAGCTTTACAGTTTCTAAAAGAACATGTTGCCCCATTTCACATCACTTTTATGCTCAACATATTTAAAGTTCAATGATGTTTAGAAGAAATGCTTTCTACAGCTGTCAAATTGAGTAGTAAGGAACAGAACAAACTTGCTGGCAAGGAATTTAGTTATGTCTCAATAAAATGTACATCATTCCATCATAAATGGCACAAGGATATTCATATATATAGCAATGCTTCTGTATTATTTGCTTGATTTTATTGCAGAGAGTAAAATGTTGTTTAAAAAAATAATGCAGTTAATCTCTATAAAAATTGAAGCATTTTTTTTCAAATCAAATGATAAATAATTCCTTTTTATGACCCCATATTCTTTTTGAGGGGGAATGACGGTTTCAGAGTTCATAGATGGAAAGCATATTTCTGAAAAGCAGTGGCTGTAGCAGGAGGATCAAATCCTTTGCCTAACTATATTGACTTAGTGGAAAGAAGTACCAGCAATCCAGAAAAAAAAAAAAAAAGAATGCTAAGAATGCTATTTTGATACATTTCTTCATATTGTTGATTTGTTCCATTGTCTATAAACTTAGTTTAGATGTTTTCCTGCAGTTTAAAAATACAGGGATCTGCTATGTGTTTGTTAAAGGTGGAGAATAAAACTGAAAACCAACCAAACGAAAACCAGGGTTCAACTTCCCCAGGCTCAGTTTTCTCTTGCTGTTTTTCAATTGTTCTTTACTGCCTAGGAGATTGGGCCCTGTCCTTGCAGAAGGTATTCATAAAAAAATTATGCCAGTGGCCTTTTCTTAACTTATTGTTCAAAATTCAATGTAGGCAGATCAATAAAATATTATTATTATTATAGACCATCTGCTGGAACACAGAGATAGCTTTGTTCTGTTTTAAGTGTTTATCAGGCTCTTTCTGGTCATTTCTTGTAATCCAGTGTATTTATTATTAATATGTAAACCAGAACATCCTATTTTGTTTGAAAATAGAACTCTGGCTGCTAAATAAATGAAAATTATCTCTGAGCCTTGACAAATTATGAGACATCATTTGCACTGGGGCAATTTTTCTGAATATAGACCAGGAAGTTTGCAGTGTTAGTGTTAAGTGAGCTATTTCTAGATGGTCAAGGTGATTCTCCTTCATGAATCCTTAACTTGACAAACAGTGCCTTTCAAGGCTAAACCTAAGAGTAGGTCAGCCAGAAACTCAGGACTATTTTGGTTGTGCATAACCCTCAAGAGATTCAAAGCTGAACTTTTATAATGTAGCTATGCCTCAATCATAGTAATCCCTATTCTCATTACCAGGACAAGTAGCAATGGGGATAAAAAGGATTTTTATTTTCCACCTTTGGAAACTTTGGCTTCATTGCAAACAGGAAGAAATCCAAGATCTATTCTGTAGATCAGAAGTTCAATGCAAGTATTAATGGGCTAAAATCAAAGGGCCAGTGCAGGCAGGATCATGTTCCGTTATAGAGATCATTAACGGGTCTCTTTCATTGCTCAGCCAAGTTGTTGGGACATTTCAGTTCTTTGCTGTTGTAGAACTCAGGTCTCTACTTCCTTGCTGGCTGTCAGTTGAAGCTCATTCCTGGTTTACAGAGGCTGTCTGTTTCCCTTGGCTCATGGTGTCCATCATCCATCATCAAAGCCGACAATGCTGAGTCAAATAACTTTCACACTTCAAGTTCCTCCTCCTTCTTTTTCTTTCATTTTTGAAGGATGATATAACTGCATTAGACACATCTGGGTGATCAACAATGATATCCTCATCTCAGTGTCCTTATCCCTAATCACATCTGCAAAGCACTTTTGTCACGTAAGCTAACATATTCACAGGTTCTGGGGATCAGTGTGTGGACATATTTACAGTGGGGAGAGAGAGACATATTTTCACCACCATAGAAAGATAGACTGACATAGAGTATATAGCAGTATCTTCCATAGCCAGCTCTGATAAAGAAGAGTTCAGAAGTCTCTGAGTAATATATCATTTCATTTTAAGTTGAAAAATGTTGGAGGGATACTTTGGAATAAGGCTTTTGATTTACCTGAGATGTTCCCTGAAAACAGTCTTTCAGGAGAAATTTATTTTGCAACAGTCTCTTTATATGCATTTATACCAAATTCTGTGGACACACTTTCTGATGTTGCCATCGTTATTTTTAATATAATTTCCATTGTTAATGCTATTGACTCAATCAAATAATGACTAACATTTCAATTTGTATCAAACAGTGCAATAAGCTTATGGTAAGATAAGTAATTCATGTCACTTAAAAACTCCTTTAATATCTGCCACAAGAATGCTAATGGATAAAACTCCCTAATCAAAAGACACAGATGGACTTAATGTATAAAAAATTATGATCCAACTACACGTTGTTTGCAAAAGATTCACTTTACACCCAAAGACACAATAGGTTAAAAATGAAAGGTTGGAAAAAATATTCCATGCAAATACTAACCAAAAAAGAGCTGGAGTAGCTATACTATCAGACAACATAGCTGTTAAATGCAATTCTGCTTTAAGAGACAATGAAGACCACTGTATATTAATAAAAGGGGAAATCCACCAAGAAAAAATAACAATCATAAGTATTTATGCACCTAACCATGGTGCCCCAAAATAAATGAGGCAAACACTGGCAAAACTAAAGGAAGAAATAGACATCTCTACAATAATAGTTGGAGACATCAATATACCATTCTTATCAATATTTAGAACATCAACACAAAGGATCATAAGGAAACAGAGAATTTGGATAAGATGATAAATGAACTAGACATAACAGACATATACAGAACATTGCACCTCAAAAGAGCAGGATATGCATTCTTCTCAAGGGCTCATGGGTCATTCTCCAGGATAGACCACAAGTTGGGTCACAAAACAAGTCACAATAAATTTTAAAATACTGAAATTATGCACAGTATTTTCTCTGGCCATTAATGGAATGAAGCTGGAAATCTATAACAGGCAGAGAACTTGAAAATTCATAAATATATGTAAGTTAAACAACACACTCTTAAACAATCAGTGGATCAAAGAAGAAATTGCAAGGGAAATCAGTAAATATCTTGTGACGAATGAAAATGTGAACACAGCATATCAAAACTTATGCGATATAGTGAAGGCTGTGGCTAGAGGGATGTTTATAGCTCTAAATGCTTACATTTACAAGAATAAGAGCTAAAATCAAAGACCTAGCTGCACACCTGAAGGAACTGGTAAAAGAACTGCAAACCAGTCTCAAACCAAGTAGAAGGAAAGAAATGGCAAAAACTAGAGCAGAAATAAATGAGATTGAAAATTTAAAACAAAACAAAACAAAACAAAAGCAAAAACAATAGAGTGAATTAACAAAACCAAAAGCTGGTTCTTTGAAAAAAAACAATAAAATTGACAAACCCTTAGCTAGACTGACCAAAAAAAAAAGAAGACAGAAGATGCACATAGAATCAGAAATGAGAAGGGGGACATTAATACTGAAACTGCAGAAGTAAAAAGTATCACAAGAGGGTAATGTGAACAACTGCATGCCAACAAATTAGACAACCTAGATGAAATGGACAAATTCCTAAAAACACGTAAACAACCCTACACTGACTCTAGAGGAAATGGAAGACCTCAACAGATCAATCAAAAGTAAAGAGATCAAATCAGTCATTCAGATGGCTTCACAGCTGAATTCTACCAATCACTCCAAGAAGAATTAACGCCAATCCTGCTCAAACTCTTCCAAAAAAATGGAAAAGGAGGGAATACCATCTAACTCATTTTATGAGGCCAACATCACCTTAATACCAAAGCCAGATAAAGACACTACAAGGAAAGAAAATTTCGTACCAATTTCTCTTATGAATATGGATCAAAATTCCTCAACAAAAATATTTTCAAAGTGAATCCAGCAGCACATAAAAATAAATATATACCATGATCAAGTTGGTTTTATCCTAGGTATTCAAGGGTGGTTCAATATAAGAAAATCAATTAATATAATATACCACATTAATAAAATGAAGGGGAAAACCAAAATATCATCTTGGATGATGCAGAAAAGGCATTTGACAAATTTCAGCATCCTTTCTTGATAAAAACACTGAAAAATTGGAATAAAAGGAAACTTCCTAGATATGATAAAGTGCATATATGAAAAACCCAGAGCTAACATCATACTCAATGAAAGACTGAAAACTTTCCTCATAAAATCTGGAAAAAGACAAAAAATCCAATTAAAAAATGGGCAAAAGACTTAAATAGACAGTTCTCCAAACAGGAGATAGAAATGGCTAATAAAAGCACAGGAAAAGGTTCTCAACATCACTTACTATGAGGGAAATGCAAATAAAGACCACAATGAGGTATCATTTTCCATTCAGTAGAATGGCCACTATTAAAAAAAAACAAAAAAACAGAATACTACAAGTTTTGGAGAGATTCTGGAGAAATAAGAACACTCATTCTTCATGGTGGGAATGTAAAATGTTGCAGCCACTGTGGAAGACGTTTTGGCTGCTCCTCAGGAAAGTAAGCGTAGACTTGGTCTGGCAATCCTGCTAGTGTATATACCCACAGGAACTGAAAACAGGAACTCAAACAGATATTCACACACCAAAGTTCAATGAAGCATTAATCAAAATTGCTGAAAGATGGAAGCAACTCAACTGTCTGTCAACTGATGAACACATAAGGAAAATGCGGTATATACAGACAATGGAATATTATTCAGCCATAAAAGAGAGTAAAGTCCAGATGCATGTGACCACATGGATGAACCTTAAAGACATTATATTCAATGATATAAGCCAGGCACAAAAGGACACATATCACATGAACTCACTTATGTGAACTAATTATGATAAGCAAACTCATGGAGTGAGAATCTAGAATATACGTTACCTGGATATAGACTGAAGTTAGAGAATGGGGAGTTGATGCTTAACTTACATAGAATTTCTGTTTAGGTTAATGGTCATTGTATCACATTATTGTGACTTTAATAAACAACACTGTACTATAGAGGTGAATGTGGTTAAAGAGGGAAACTTTAGGATGTGTATTTTACTAGAATAAAAATTTAAAGACAACACATAGGACTGTACAACACAGTGAATATAATTGGTTGTAGATGATGGACTATAGTTAATAGTACAAGTATTAGAATATTCTTTCAGGAATAGTAATAAATATATGATACTAATACAAGGTATTAATAGGGTGGTATATGGGAAAATACACAATTTAATTATGGAGGGATAGATAATGGTATGATTTTAATAATCTTTCATCAATTGTAACAAAGGTAGCTACTGTTAAAAAATAATAGTACAATTATAAAATTGCTGTCATCAATTGTAACAAATGTTCCACATCAATGCAAGGTGTTGGTGGTGGGGTGGTGTATGAGAATCCCATATTTTATGCATGATTGTTTTGGTAATCCACAACTTCTTTAATAAAAAAGATTAAATAAAAAAAGAATTCATGAGTATAAATAATGACTGCAAAGTATACATAATCATAGAATAGTAATAATGGAAGCAGCCAAGTATATTGAGTTGCTTAATTTACAATTCTATTAAATAAAAAAACAAGAAAGTTGTTAGCATCTTAAAGGTCATGCCTTTTTTAGATCATTGTGTGAATTCTGTATAACTTTCAGGAGTAGTAGAACTAATAATCATAAAGCCATGCCTGGACTTAATGTGACTGTTTTCTACCAGATACACAGTGGATCGGCACACTGACATGGACCGGATTTTTAGTATTCACTCAGAAAATGGCTCTATCTTCACTTTGAAGCCCCTTGATCGGGAATCATCCCCTTGGCACAATATCACCGTTACAGCTACAGAAATAAGTAAGTTGCAGAAAAATCCATCTGAACACATTATCTTTCACCTATATAGTAAAATAATGATAATAAAGAGATTTTTTTTTTTTTCTGGAATAGAATAATGTTATCATTAGCAAGATCTGAGAGAAATTTTCTAGGGTGTGTTCAATCTTAAAATTATTTTCATGGTTATCAAATTATTAATTTATTTTAAACATGAGTCTTTCACATGTTATTGTAGAATAGGGATATAATCTTATCTCCTAAAAACAATGTTTCAGTCTAAGGAAATTTCCTACTCTAACTAATACTACATTCTCAATCATTTTCTGCTCTTTTTATTGTGCCTTCCATTTGGACAATGTAGAAATGTGAGATATTCTTAAACAATCCAATTGACAAAATGAATATCACAGAACTTACCTGTTGCTAAGTTACAAATGGGACAAATGATATCAGTGCTTCTCTGTAAATGAGACTGAAATTTTATACATGTTCTCATTGCAGATAACCCAAAACAAAGTAGTCATATCTCTGTCTTCATCAGAATTTTAGATATAAATGACCATGCACCGGAATTTGCCACGTACTATGAAACATTTGTTTGTGAAAATGCAAAACCTGGGCAGGTAAATTAAATAAATTTAAACTTTTTTTATTTTACATTTCTTTTTAAAATGGAAGATGAGATTACATTAATTTATTTGCACTACATTTTCAAGCAATCTGTTGTCATTCCTCCTTGCCACTTGTTTATCATCCCTTACCAAATAACACACAGTGATTTTAAAATAATTTTTAAGATTGTTTTTATTATGGAAAATAAGGTGTAATAGGAGCAATTACAACATACTCTTTAATTTATATGCTGGGTATGAAATGAATATTACATATATAAAAAACCTTAACCTAGACTCATGCTGATGTGGAGTTATTCATGAATATAATAAAAATAGAGAGCATTACTTATTTTACTCTAAAACTATAATGTACTTTAAAGTACATTTGTATTTATGTACCACCTGTTATTTTCTTTTGATATAATCCAAAAATGGGGATTAATAATAATTAAATTGTATCTATAAATACTGATAGTTGCTCCCAAATAACTCTCTACATATGTCATATACCCAGTGATACGCCCCCAAATGTATACAATTGCCTATTAACTTAGGCAGCATTTGATTTTAAATTTCAGCCAAAGCATAAGAATCTCATAATAGTTTTAATGGTAATTCCTACAAAATTATCAAGGTTGAATATGTTTTCATAAATAGGTGGTCATATTTTTCTCTTTATAGTCTATAGATATTTTTACCTGTTCGTTGGGATGCTGGTCTTTCACTGATTCATGTGAATTATTGATATAATATTAATATAAGAGCTGATGATATTGGCTATAATTATTTTAATATATACTATTACTATTAGATTTCTATGCTAAAATTTCACATAGTTGGTACAAATCATAATTTTCTTGTTGAAATTAATAATTAAAATTTTAAATATATATCACTGATACAGTAATACTTTAAATATATATGTATACCGACACACACATTCTCAAAGCTAGTTAAACAATTGTCCATATAATCACTTCAAGAAACCAGAGTCTTATAATCAAAGGAAAGGTATAATTTATGATTTAAAATATTACTACAAATTAGATTTATTATTTGATACTCAGGATCAGGAGTTAGATGAGCAAGACTGTTAGATCTTACACATTTGTTTCTTACATTTTGCTCTAACTTGCTAAGAAAAAAAATAGTGTTAAGTTTGTATTAATACTCAAGCACAGACAGAAGCAGTGTATAAAAGCAACATAAGGTTACAAGTCATTCTGCCCCAATAAAATGAACGAAGTTATAGTTTATATCAAATTAAAGAAGAAAAGCATTGATTACTGAGTATTCAGGGTGGTATGGCTATAGAAGGGACAAAAGAACTGGGACAATGTAGAAATTAAACTTCTCTGAGGCTCAAATAATTGTTCATCACAGTATGTTGGAATATTATACCTGGAAGTGGTGTGACTATTTATTTTTGTAGACAAGACATCTGAAAGTAAGTTTAATTAAATTACGGTGATTTCAAATCACTCAGATGGCAGATGCAGGATTAGAAAAACAGGCACCCTGATGAGTACCTTCATGCTTTATCTGATGCAAAATGCCCTCAATGGAATATTTCTGCACAGTCTGTCATTTGCACCCCATCTTACACCATGGCACAGCTCTAACCTGTATTGAGCCCAGCCAAAGGGCTCTGTAGTTTCTCGACTTCAAAACTGTTTTTACAAAACTTTTAAAAGCCTTTATTTTTTATATCTAAACTTTGTGAATACCATTAAAAGAAAAGCGAATGATTTGAATAAAATATGCAGTATAATTGTAGTTATGTTGTCCCATAACTTGAAATTAGTTACTCTCACATTCTATGATAAATTGTTCATTCTTCCAAATACATATTAATAGCATTATTAATCTGCAAGAGAGGCTGTTTTAAAAGCACTTGTGTCGGAAAAAAAGTTTCAGTTACGTTTTTGCCTCTGAGAAAATAATTACCTATTGGCGGCAACCAGTTGATAACCAGTGAACAATAAAATAGATTAATGCTTTAAAGACAATGTTAAGAGGATAGATATGGGGGTGATTAAACTTTTCTTTAATGTTGGGCAAGGCAGTGGCAGGAAATCAGATGGTGATTCATAGAGATGCCCTGCAAACTAATACCTGGACATTTTTCAATCTTAAATAAGTAACATAGAACCATAAAATTCCTTGACATCATTTTCTGGAATATTTGAAGCACAGATACACTAATTAAAAATGTCTTGTAATAATAAAATCATATTTTATTTCTTATATTATATTATATTATATTATATTAATTTTTGCTTCCAGTTGATTCAGACGGTCAGTGTCATGGACAAAGATGACCCTCCCCGAGGCCACAAATTCTTCTTTGAACCAGTGCCAGAATTTCCCCTTAATCCGAATTTCACCATTGTCGACAATAAAGGTATATAACATATGTTAGAGTAAAATCTGTCAAACTTGAGGATGCACAATTAAAAACTGCTCTGAGTTTGTTTTCACGCTCCCCTTTTCTCTCTCTTTTTTTTTCTCTTTTGTTTCAGATAATACAGCAGGAATCCTGACTCGAAAAGAAGGGTACAGCCGCAACAAAATGAGCACTTACCTCCTGCCAATTTTAATCTTCGACAATGATTATCCGATCCAAAGCAGCACTGGAACGCTGACGATCCGTGTGTGTGCCTGTGACCATCAAGGAAACATGCAATCCTGCAACGCGGAAGCCTTGACCCTCTCCGCCGGCCTCAGCACCGGCGCCCTCGTCGCCATTCTTCTCTGCGTTATCATTCTGCTTAGTAAGCAATGCCCCTCGGAATCCTCATTCTGCCTGCAAAATTCTCGCCAGGCCTTGCCCAGTGATTGCGCGCTGAATAGCATTCTTCTTGATAGCTAAAAATTACAATATTTTAACTTTTAGATAAAATTATCTTTTCAATTTGGAAAATAATTTTTTGTCAGTGGGGATGGGTCTAACTTTCTAGCGACCAAAAAATCAAAAAATAATAGCCCTATCTACATTATATGTTACATTATATTTATATTTATAGTGGTTATTACTAACTAGCCATGGTCACTGGTCTAAGGATATTTGATGTAATAATCGATTTAATCTTCACATCAACTCTGTAAGGTAAATACTTTTATTCTTATAGAGAAAGGCTACATAACTTGTCTGAAGGCAGAAAGTGTTTTAGTCAGTATTCAGATTGTTCAACTTCAAAATTCTTCTTTATAACTATTATACTAAAAATAAGACAAATTTACCTTTACAAACAAAATGCTTAAATACTAAATTATGTAAATCAGATGGCTCATTGGCAAACGCATTACAGTTATCACAATAACGTATTTTTTTCCTACAGAAATTGTTGTTTGTAGGTGCATTATACCAAATTTTAAAATGACAGTTCAGTTTTTGAAATATCACTCTTACACTGTGGTAATACCTAGCCCTGCAGTGTTTTCTAAACAATGTCATGCTTCCAATAGCAAATGTTTTATTTGAGCATGCCTTTAAGGATAACTATTTAATTTAATTAAACAGTTGTTCTCCTGTAAAACATTGCCCCCAGATTGTTTCCATCAAATACTCATCCCAAAATGCTAATACTTAGGGGAACAGAGCTAGCCAAATTAATGTTTGAATGCTCTTATGTACTGGCACCTGTTTATTGCAAATCCTTTCAAGCTTATCTGGTTGAAATCCCTTTGGCGGGTATCTTTGCTGGACTTTAGTGGGGATTGATAAAAGAGGGGAGAAAACATTTGTCTCAGTTGAAAACAATTTTCTCAGGGTAGTTTAGGACACAGCCGCCATTACCATGGCCATTAGCAGACCCCACCTCCACCTGCTGCTAGAATGTTCAGCTCTTTAAAAAGATTCTAAATTGGCTTACCCTTTTAGCTAATTAACCCAGCAGCAGAGAAAAAACTCAGAATGTGCTTTGAGTTCTAAGTTAGCAAATAATACACTAACAGAAATCACAACAAAATAATTTGATTATGTGGTTCTTATTTTACTTATAAAAAGTAGAGAAGTTATAAATTAGTTCAGTCAATATTAAATTTAGAAAACCCTCTCTTGCTAGTGCATTGCTCAGATTTGGTACATTTCTGATCTATGTTGGCCTTAAGTTTTATATTCATTTAGTAGGAGAGACTACAGACATGCCTTATTTTTACTGAAGAGTTTTTTTTTTTTGCTTGTTTTTGTTTTTTGTAAGGCTCAAGCCTGGGCCTGATTTATATTATGTAGTGGGTTCCTAATTTCACATTATATATATATATGTGTGTATATATATATATGTGTGTGTGCCACACACACGTATATATATACACACACATATATATATATATATATACTCTCCCAATATAAATAGTCAATTTCTCATGTTATCTTCACTTAATTATGCAACCCTCATCACTCTCAACTTTACACAATTATCATAACATGAAACAGCCCAGAGCTCTTATCAGCTGCTAATTATTCATTCTTAATATTGGTGTTTTACTGCTAAGATATTCCTATTAAATATAGTCTATAATATGTAATGGGTAGTTTTTCTGTATACCACTCTGTTGTTAACTTTTTCTACGATGTCATACCTTATATGTATATCATGCTAACATTTATGTTTGTAGTGGTACTCTGTGGATTACATGCCTTTATACAACCATTTACAAACATGTTCACCTTAAATGCATCACTGATACTTACACCCATTAATGAACCATAATCACACTCAACCATTCTCACACCATTAAGTTCACCCTCATTATCATATCTGTACATATTAGATTATCATTCTGTCTTCACTATTTTCTGTCTATCTCTAGGTCTCCTATAGTCTACATTATAATACACTTATTTCACATTTTTCATGGAGTTCACATTAGTGGTAACATACAATATCTCTCTTGTCCTTTTGTGCCTGCCTTATTTCACTCAGCATCATTATGTCTTCAAGTTGAAGAGGTTTTGTTTTTTTTTGTTTTTCTTTTTCCTACCAGGTAGGAAGGGGCTGAGAACACTGTTCTGGCCAGCATGAAAATACCATTGGACAGGTTTTTGTCTAGTTATAAAGAGCCACAAGGGATATGTTAGAGTATGCTTTCAATGTCAACGTGTTTTGCTTTGTTTGATTGATCTAGGTACAAAGATTGAGAAAAGGACTGATAATATTTTGAGCCAGCGTTTTCTTATTTTTCAATGAAATATAATTAGTATTGAAAAAACATTTAACTGGCCTATGAGTAAGGGAAACTTGGTTTTTATTAGTGCCCAGAAATGTTTATGTGCTTTTTGGAAATTTTCTTAATATATTTAATCCTTACTTTTCCCATGTATAGAATTAGAGACTTGACCCGTTTTCAACAAACAAATTATATTTGGGAAATGAAGTGTTTTTCTCTTTTTTGTTTCCCCATGTATTTTATGAATCCCAACATGTATTTATTATGCAAATGTTCCTTATAAATACATGCATAACGACTTAAATTCCAGTAATGTAACAACAAATAATGTGCCAGGAAGTTCACAGTTAACTTCAAAGATTAAGTATTCAAGCAATGAAACCTACAGCAAGATAATGGGAGTATAATTGACACTTCAAACCAAAATCTTGAATGCAACAGTGGAAATCTAGAAACTCCTCATTAACAAGATAATATTTGAGCTCTCTTGTAAGATGAGTAAAAGTTAAGAAGAGTATGAGTTTGAATTTGTAAGAAGTAGTTTTTAGAGTTACATTTCAGATTTATCAGATATCTGATATACAAGCAGACTTTGAAAATCAGGACAGTAAATGACTAATTAAATAGATATGAGATATGCATGTATGTGAAACAGATCCCATTTCTTCCCATATCACATATATATTTATATTTATATATTACATATATATGTACATATTTACACATACATGTATACATATATTTATACCAATATATACACATTTATGTATATGTATTCTTTTTCATATATTTCCTGAAAGTCATTAAGAGAATATTCCCTGTAGCTCGATAATAACAATTAAAGCTTCAGAATTTTAGTATTTCAAACAAATGTGTGTTTGGGAGAAGTGAGAAATCAAGGAATTGCTGTTGGATAATTGTGAAAAAGCCATAATTAAAGTTTCTTCAATTTCCTAGCCCCATAGGGGAGTCAGTCTTGAAAGTAAATAAATGACCCTGTGTTATTTGCTCCTCTGTCCATACAGAACATCTAATCACTGGCCCACGGCAGTTCGTTCTTGTATAGGGTAGTTACTCTTTTGATGCCAACAATCTTAGCACTTCGCACGCCATACAAACTTCACACAGAAGTATACCGTATTTAATTAAATCCTGCCATGGATTCTCATTATTTCTTTACTTTTTAAATAGTTTTGGTTGTGCTGTTTGCTGCATTGAAGAGGCAAAGAAAAAAGGAACCTCTGATAATTTCAAAAGACGACGTTCGAGACAACATTGTGACGTACAATGATGAAGGGGGTGGAGAGGAAGATACCCAAGCTTTTGACATTGGCACGTTAAGGAATCCCGAAGCAAGAGAAGACAGTAAACTTAGAAGGGATGTAATGCCTGAAACTATTTTTCAGATAAGGAGGACTGTGCCTCTGTGGGAAAATATTGATGTACAAGATTTTATCCATCGAAGATTAAAAGAAAATGACTCAGACCCAAGCGCACCTCCTTATGATTCACTGGCAACATACGCCTATGAAGGGAATGATTCTGTAGCAGATTCGCTCAGTTCTTTGGAATCTTTCACCGCAGATTGTAACCAAGATTATGATTACCTAAGTGACTGGGGGCCTCGTTTTAAAAAACTTGCAGATATGTACGGGGGTGATGACAGTGACCGAGATTAAGTATTGTATGACTTAATCGATATTAGTGAAAGTACTGTCTTTGTTACAAGATTGGATGGCCGTATTCTCTTCCTGTAAGGAAATAAAACAGAATCGAAAATGCAAGGAATACGTAGGTGTTGTCTTAGCAAAGGTGTACTTTATCAGTAAATTTCTGTGAATGAGTACGAATGACATAGATTTTAAAAATTAATAATAACCAGTTCACCCTCTTTGCCTAACAATCTGAAGGAAAGTATATCATATCAATAATCGTAAAAATGCTTAAAAGGCTTTTTGTGCCTTTTCTTAGATATAAGAACTTTGTAAATGGTTTCTTAACTGACTTATAGTCACATTTATTATTAAATAAAACGTGCAAACTGCTTTGTAAACTATTATAGAAAAAAATATATCCCTAAAGAAATAGGAATGATTATTATTGCCATATTTATTTAGTTTAAGAATGTCTTTGTGTTAATTCATTCATATTTTTTATAAATGTATATTTATATTTTTGTATTTTTATGAAATAAACTAGTATTTATAAAAATAACTTTCATTTTATTTAATTCTTAGAGGTAGTTGTGATCTAACATATAACAGACAATGTTTACATCTTTAAATGTAAAACATGATTTACTCAGGGAAAAAGCAGCTAAGAAGCTGGGACTTGGACCTAGAATGCAGTGGGACTATAAATAAGCTTTTGTACAGTTTGTGATTTTCTGTTTCAATCATTTAAACATGGTTAAGTGTTTATTGAACTGCTGATGTCTGACCATCAAAAGGATGTGAGACACATTCAGAATATAAATTATTATAAATACAGTTATGGATAATAAACTTTAATTGTTGCATAATTCTTTACTATTGGATCAACCAATGGATTTTACTGGAGAGTAAATTAACTATGTGTCAGTCATGTTAGATGAAGAAAAATCTAAATCACTCTTCACTCATGAATATTATGGTTTTCAGAATGAGAAATAATAGTTCTCATTTCTTTTATCTGTGATTAGAAATGGAATATTTGCATAGCTCTGGGTACCACATTTAAAATGCGTATTGACAAACTTTTTGTCTGTGTATTCTTGATTGATTTTATTGAGGATATTCAAAGTCATTGTGTTTGAGGAACTCTTATAAAAACAAAGGACATGTACCCTGTATAAAAGAAACCTTAAAGGATATGATGGCTATTAATGGTTGAAATTGTTCCGAAAACAGAATGCAGTTGTTTAAAGACATGGGAAGGGATGAGAAGTGAAAAGGAAAATTGGACATAATCATTTCCAAATCTTTGAAAAACTGCTGTGCAGAAAACATGCCCTGGTTTGGCTTGGAGAGAAAACCTAAACTCACAGATGGAAACGTCACAAGAAAATTGCATATTATTCATTTCTGTGCCAAAAAATTATCCTTTTTTTCCTCTTATATCACTCATCCTTTAAGAAGCCAGTGTCATTCCCACTGTGATTCCTAGGTGTAATTTCTCTAGGTTGAATTCCACATTGACTTGTTTGTTACCAGGACACTCCATTTTCAATGGAGATGCCCAATTATAGACAGGCACTTGCTCTATTACATTGTTCTCATATAAAATTTCTGAAGGCTGAGATTGTCTCAATACATTCTTTTCATCATCAATACCTAACACATATTAAATATTTAATTCAATGCTAAAAAATACTGGATACTTAAGTAATTTGAAATTTTCTAATGATTAGAATTCCCCAGGAAATAGAAAGAAAGTACCTTAGAAGAAAGTTTACCTATTAATAGAGTTGTTCCAAAATGGACCACGTAAATACTTGAGAAGGAGGATATTACCAAGGTCCTTTACAATTATTTTATTCTATAATCACTAATGGGATAAGTGCCAATATGTAATTAAATCCTAAAGGGGCTGTACAGACTGTTAAGTATAATGGCTGTGGAGTCAAAGATTGTGTGGCATTAAAGGGGGTACACATAGCCTCCCTGGCTTTACCATGCTTGAAATATAAGAGCAACACAACAAACCAAGCTACCAACTACAGACTTACAATTACCATTAAAGTCATGTTGATTGGAAGTCATATAATATATATATTAAATTTTTAATCCTGATTATGAAGAAATGTCCATCTGACTACCTTTTTTTTTTTTTTGGCAATGAACTAATGAAGTCAGTTTCACAGTTCTCCCTTTCCTTAATCAAAAAAAATGACTGATGTACAAAGTGTTTATAAGGAGGACGGAACTCACAGTTTTCCTATTTGCTAAGAGGTCTATTATTGATTTTGCTATAAATCAGAGGATTTGATTTGATCGAAGAAATGATCTGATCTGTTTAATAATAATACTTACTATAGTACAGTTTTCCAAAATTCTATGATATTCTTATAGTGGGAAAAATGCATTTTGGAATCAGAAGAACCAGGTATTTAGATTCTCTACTGAAAAACTAAAGAAATTTAACTTCTCTCCAAAAGTAAACATAATAATACCCTGTTAAGTTTCAGTAATTTTACTTAACTAAATGTGCATGACACAGTCAATAAGTATTAGTTTCCATCACTTGATTCTCATGAACCATGGGGCTGGTAAAATTTGAGCATAATTAAGACTTAATGTGTGCTTACTTTCCAAATAAAATAAATTAACTTTCATTATTTAAAACTTAATGGTAGAATTAAAATCAGTGAGGTAAGCATTATTTCCAAAATAATTTCATTATTTTATTCCTAATTTCAACAATTTTCAGCACATCATGCACAAGTATATAAATAGCTGATTTTTTTCCAACATGGGAAGCCTATGTACTTTATATGTACTTGAGTACATAGCCTGAATATTATTATAGTCAATCCTGCTCTCAGGTATATTTAATAGATTTCATTGACTTCAATATTCAACTTAATAAACAAAACAACATTAACATTAACAAAAAAAGCAAGCAAAGAAACAAGGGGAAAAAAAAGCAAGCAGAAACATCTTACCTTGGTCAGTGGTTCAAATTATCCCAATTGATCATTCCTTCCATGTTGGCATAAATACCACAATTTACTTCCAGGAGTTTTCATTATCTGGTTAGCCTTCTACTTTAAAGTCATTCATGCTCAGTCTCCTTTATTGATTCCTTCTCTTCTTTCTAACTCTTTATTTTGGACTATATCATGGTTCAACCTTTGTTTTTTGTTGTTTTTTTTTTCTTTTCTATTTAATTCTAACTCTTGGTTATCTTACCCATTCTCCCAGTTTATTATATTTTTGTATGCATATATATGGTACATACATATAGTACATAAAGAGAAGGAGAATTGCCAAAGTTATACCTCCCATATTTACCTCTTTCCTACAGTCCAAACATGTATCCACTAACTATTCTAAATATCCATTAAAATGTCTAATAATCATTTTGAGAGTAACATGTCCAAATTTTAACACTTACATTTCACCCTTAAATCTGTTTATCCTCAATTTGCCCATCTCAACTACTTTCAGCTCTGTCTTTCTAGTTATCAGGACAATAATCTTGTAGTCATCCTTTACTCTTCTCATTGTGTTATCCTCCATATCTAATATTTTGGAAAAACCTATGGACTCTACGTTTGAAATTTTTTCTGAAACAAAGTTCTTCCTCACTTCTCCTGCTGTGTACAACACAACTGTCAATCTCTCATCTGGTTCATTGCAATGCATTGCTAAGTGTTCTTTCTCTCACTAGCCTTTGCCACTAGCATCTGTTTTAAACACAGTAAATAGAATGGGTTGTTTTTCTTTTTCTTTTCTTCTTTTTTAAGTTAAGAAAAATCTGAACATCAAATTTCTCTGCAAAAGTCAACAATCATTCTTCATTCACAGGAGAATAAGTCCTCACAATTTCTTCCAAGGCCATATTGGATTGGTTTCTCATTAGCTCTTTGCTTGCACTTCCTCTGGCTGCTTCTCCAGCTAATTTCCCAACAGTCATCATGGACTCCCTACTGTTTCTTAAAAATACCAAGCATTCTTCCAATGGACAGGCAGAGCACTCTCCTCAGACATGTCTTTCTCTTGGTATCACGTAGTTAACCCTCTCACATTCTTCAAGTTATGGTTCCAATGCCACGTTCTTAATGCGGACTACTTTGACCAGTCCATTTATAATCATAATTGGCTCCCTGCCCACCCTAATTCTCCTTTTTTTAATTAAAAAAAATATATATATATATCCACACACACATATACATATATTTCCATAGTATATATCAGTATCCAACATAATGCATAATTCATTATGGAATTTTTTTGTCTGCCTTCTTCTACCAGAATGTAACCACTTTTTGGGCAAAAAGTTCCATGTATTTTATTCATTCAAATTTTCCAAGTGCCTGGATTATTGTCTCATATCTTGTTGGCATGCCATAAATATTTGTTGAATATTGACTAAAATGCTCAATATATCAATATGAAAATTTTCTTAAGTAATATATTATGAATTCATGTGAACAAAAATGTGAATTAAGCTTAAATTTATTACAGTGTGCATACTTTCAATGCAATGTTAATTATAATGTAGTCTATTAGATCCAAGTTTTTTTGTTGAAATACTTGAAAAGCATTATTTGAAAAGATCTTCTCAAAATTTGTGAAAAATGTGAATAACTTTTTACAGTGTAAAAAACAAAACAAAACAAAATGCCTCTCACTGAACTAAAAATGGTATTCAAAGAACCATGCTTCTAAAATAGCATAGGAATGAGATTTTGCTAGATTTCAGATCATTAATGCCAAATATCAGAATCAAAACATAAGCCCACACAAAGGAGGAATAAAATAAATCAAATTTTCTTCTGTATAGTCTCCTAGTCACTGGACTGTTCTCCACCCACTATTTCCTTGTACTTGGGT
Organism: Choloepus didactylus; assembly: GCF_015220235.1. Lineage (NCBI taxonomy): Eukaryota > Metazoa > Chordata > Mammalia > Pilosa > Megalonychidae > Choloepus > Choloepus didactylus. The sequence continues at coordinate 53,158,807 of NC_051317.1, read as the reverse complement.
AACAGTGTGGGTTCTGGCAAGATGAACAACTCTAAGAAAATGTTTTCTTATTTAAATAGGGCTAGTTGCTTTCCAAATTTTTTGTAGTACAATATACCTATTTTTTTTCAGAATAACTATTATTTGATGAAAATTTATATGTAATAAGTATTTCAGTTCTTTAAGTGTGTAGTCAAAATAGCAACCAAGAAACATTGAAACCTCATCTGACCTGCAGTCTTACTTTTTTGGACAGACTATTGTCAGCTAATATAGTGTCAAAAACCACCACATTATTGCCAGCATTTAAAAAAATCAAAGTGTTTTACATAAAAATTCATTTCCTCTGGATTTTCTTGAAGAACATAATATCCTACAACATTGGACTCCCATTTCTGCATGGGAACATTTGGCTAAAATCAAATGTAGATTCCTTCCAGTTACATAAGAGACTGTATTTATCTCTCTGTAGACCAAAGTAGCAGGCATTGATCTCTATTGTACTCCTTTTTATTATATGCCTTTATATGACACAAAGAATTTAAAACATATTTAAAAACATATAAAATATAAATTTGTCAATTTAAAATATTTTTTAATTTTATCAATAAACAGCAGATGCAGATGAACCATCATTTTCCTCTATCCCTACCCAGTGGCAAACTCAGGCATGAAGATGCTATGAAGCATTCCCTCCATAAATTTCTGTATGTATATAAACAAGAAATATTATTTATTGTTTTTACAATTTTCACAAATGGCATAATGCATGTGTGCTTTGAAAATTATCATTTTACATTCCATACTACACTTTGAAATTCATCCATTTTGATGCATTATCATTAGCTCATCACTTTTAATTTCTATGCAGTATTTATCATTTATGTATTTATATCCCCTTATTAATTAACCTTGATTTTGTATCCAATTTTTCAATGTAGAAAATACCATGGCAATGGATATGCTACTACATGAATACCTATGAATGAAGAGAAAATTTCCCTAATTTAAGTATGCAAAAATATGGGGTTGGTGGAGCATTATGAGTGGCCCATTTACTGCTTCCAAAAGACTTTCTAAAATGTTACCAACTACAGTCCCACCACTATTGTATAAGTTTCTATTCTCCCACACCCTGTAAACCTCCTTATTATCACACTAAAAATATATGCCATTCTGATGGGTGTGAAGTGATATCTCTTTGTTTAAATTGCATGTCATTGCATGACTCAGACTCTTAATGAGGTTTTCCTCGTATTTATGTGCCACTCATATAATTTTATAAAGTGCCTGTTCATTTCTGTGACAGTTTTCCTTTATATTTTTATATTATCTTGTTTCTAAACACATGATTAGAGTCTTGATTGTAGTTGGTCTTCAATAACATGTAATACTTTTTATAAATATGTGGCTTGCCTTTTTGCCGTATTTAAAATCAATGTGGTTATATATGCCATTTTATTATTTCCCTGCTATTTTTTGCTTAAGTTTTTTAATGTATCCTTATTGCTTATTCTGTCCCAAAATTTCTGCCAGATGTTTAAATCTTCTCTCCAAGTCTACAAACACAGATAAATGTGTAGAACCAATTTCATATTCTGGAAGAAATCTCTTCTGCAGTCATCTAGACTACTCCAACTTGGATCAATTCCCTCCTTGCAGGGTACAGACCTCTCATCCTGCTATTTCCTCTACCATCAACCTTGAGATTCTCTTGAGCTCCCCCTTAGAGTTGGAATTCTGAAACTCATATTCCATTCCAGCAGTTTGTTTGTTTTCATTGCTCTCCCTCCTCTTAAAAACAAAATAAACAGGACTATATATCTTCCAAATTATGTTATTGCTTGTTTGTTGTTGGTTTTTTTTTTTTGTCTAAAATTATAGTTCTTTCGTATATTAAACAAACAAAAAATGATCCTTGCTAATGAGTTGATCTTTCTTCTCTGGCTGTATTTGGTACCCCGAAGTTCCCATTGGTTGAACGCTATAATTTAACATCTTGTGTTAGGGACATCACAGACATCTGTTAAGCAGCCATTTCCCAGGCGTTACCTACCCCCACCTCCTTCTCTGGGAAGTCACAAACCCACACTAAGCAGCCTTCCCCTACCCTCTCATTTTTTGCTATTGTGTTCCATTCTGCAACCTGGGGGGGGGGGGGGGAGGGAGATGTTAAGTCTAATGAAAAGGCCCTGCCAAACTGTACAAAATGAGCAAATGCTTCTCAGAACAGGAAATCTCAGTGGCAAGGTCCGCTCCCCTTCAGGTGGCTAAAATCCACACTCAAACAGCAGAGATTGGTCTCTCTTCTCTGGTGCAGGGTAGGATGTGCGGAACCGCCATCTACTGACTCCAACTTTGAGCTGGTTTGGCCACCCCGGAGCCCGGCCATGAAGGGACTTCTTCCCCCACTCTTTTGGACTACATAAGTGACAAGGAGATTTGCCCTTTCTGGACTCTTTATTCTCTATAATAAAAGGATTATTTGTTGAGAGTTTCTATTATGTCTTGAATCTGTGTTCCCACAATGCATTGCTGTAGTAACTCGCTCCATGCCTTGATAACTAGAAGTCTCTCTTATGGACACTTATATAACAGCTTCATTATTTTATATCATCTATCTCTCCCTTATAGACATTAGACATCTAACTTTATAACTTCTATTGTGATGCTCAGAGCCGTGCACCCTCGTCCATTTTGAAAGCAAGTCACATAGCAGCCTACATGACCAGGACAGATGTTAAAAGTCATCAGACCTGAGAGTGGCGGATGGGGAGGTGAATGGTATTGTAAACAAACCATTGAACTCCCCTCCCTTGATCACTGCTAATATCTAAATCTCATGAGACCCTGTTGAAACTTTCTTGTCACATCCTATGGACCTAAATCTTTATAAGCCATCCCCTTGACACTCCTTTCTCTCTTTTTCATGTGGTTTACTTTCATGGCCAATGGCAACTGTGAAAGCATCATCTCCTGTCAGTAAATCCCAGTTAAATCAATGTCCACTTCCATGCCTGGTGTGTTCTTCAGTTTTAGGGCTAAGCTGGTTTAGAACACCTATTATAAAACATTGTCTGAAATTAAAAAAAAAAAATCAAATGCTACTGTTAATGAATATCACATTTGTTTTTAAATTATTACAAATTTCATATATAATCAATATTCACACTAACATAAATGCATATATATAGAATCATGTGAAAATACATTTTTGAGTCATTATATCCTTGAGGTGGATGTAAATATCTGCATTTCTCTATTTGCCTTTATCATAACCATTCAATACTAGCTTTCATTGCTTAGCAGCTTTGTTTAATACTTTTCATATATTTGAAAATTCAGTAAGCTCACATTCTCTTAATTATCATTGCAACATGATCTAGAAAATCATTTTATATGACAAACTGAAACCATGCCAAGTGTAAATTTCTTATATATTTATTTTAGTTGTTATAATTATCAGACTACGTCACATTTATAAACACTTTCAAATGTTAACTTTTTAAAAAATGGATCAGTTGTGTGATGTGTTCATTTTTAAATGTATTTTACATAGAAAATAGATTGGTACCATGTTCTACTATTAATAGTGTTAGCATATAGATAAAAGTTATTATTTTAATGAAAAACATCACTTAAAATTGTAATCTGCTTTCTTCAAGATGCTTTGTCAGTGAAAGACACTTTCTTGGTAGGGTCTTATATAAGTGACTGATTATTGATTTGTTCATTTTACTCCTTATTAAAAGTGAACATTGTGTGAGTCATGAGAATTAAAAAAATAAAATACTACAATGTAGAATTTCTCTTAGGATTTTAGAATTCAATTATATAGATAAAACATGAACACAAGGAACTGGCCATATAATGTATGTGATTATGGCTTAGAAAATATGTGAAGATTAACGAAAGTTAATATAGTATTTTGGCATTACATATGTTTCAAAATGATGTTATATCACAGGAAAAATCATTGAAAGGTATCTTGGGATAAAATACTGTAAGAAATTATTTCCAGTTGATTAAATACAGTCAATTGTAATATCAATATTTAAGTAAAGTATTAAAGTATTTTGTGAGTTGTTGTCTTGTGGATTTGGTCTTGATAAGTAGTTTGCTGTGAGTATAATCCACTAAATAGTATCCATAGCCACAAAATCTTGTGACGACATTTTCTTTATGGTGGTTTGCACTGACAATTGTTGCCTACAGATTTTGCTGGTTTTCCCTCCAACATTCCACACATTGGGGAAAACAAAGGAGAGCTTTAGAGCATACACAACAGACATCTCTGAAAAATCCATTTAATTTTAGGTTTGAGCTCATTCTAATACAAATCACTGCCATTACATGACAACAGGTATTTCAATTCTGGGTATGTGGCAGTAAGGTTAAGGAGCAGCTCTTTTTAAAAATGAGTTTCAGTGAACAGTGTTGATAAAAAAGCATCTTTCTAATACCTTTGTATGTTACCCTGCAATGCAATAATTTAATGTTCCTATGCATATTATAGGCAGCATAGCATTTTAAATACCTGTAAAAGAGACACTTTTGTGATTGTTATTGCTGACACTTAATGTCAGTTTGTCCAGACATATCCCATCAAAGAAAGACTAGTGTGCAGCAATAAATCTTCTAAAAAGACTACTTATTCTCATGTACCTTTAAAACATCTAAGTAATTAAAAATATGCACCATAAGTTGAAAATGGAGATACTATTAGGTAAATCAGATACATTCAACCATTTGAATAAATATGTCAGGTTTTAGGTGGTAGGAGCGATGGACTTTGGTAGTTTCCAATGAAAAGCTGATTTACTTGGTACTAGTACATTATGCCATCCAAAGCAGTAAGAGCTCAGTTATTCAGAGTCTAAATCATCTGGCTGATTCTTTGAGAACCTCTGTGCCTCTGCCTTCTCTCTTATGCCTTTTACTTTCTAACCATCTTCTCTATCAGAGGTGCAGAAAAAGCAGTGAAATTAAATCTGGTCAGTTGGTAGGAAGTTAAAAACAAGGTTTAAAAATTGTTTTTGGATTACCTCTTCTCCTTGTTCTATTCTTGCTTTCCTTTTCTCTCTCTTTATCCCTATTAGTCACCAGGGTATTTTAGAATGTGCCACTTTGTAAATATTTTTCCCCTGTTGTGTGTTTAAGTCACATCTTTTGTAGCATTCCATATATCTTTAATGTTAAGTAATTTAAAATTGGAATGGAAGAACAAGCTTGAGATTTATTATTTACAACGTCTTGTACACAGAACTTTTCATCTAATGTTAGGTTCCAAGGAGAATGTGAATTTGCAGATAAATGAATTGTATGGAAACCAAATAAATAAATCCCTTGTGTTTGGGAGAGATAGAGCCTGAGATTTGACAAGAAAAGTACAAGGTAACAACTCCAACTGCCAGGGTCAAAGGGCTAATTTTTAAGCATATATACATTATGACAGTCTTGAGAAAATATTAACTATAGGTCCATTCAGTTATTTTATTTAACCCTTAGTTCACAGTCTAGGTCAAAGGGGCTATTCACAGTAGAATGCACAATATTGTTTTCTACAATTCTATTCCATAAGTATCTTGTTATCTTGTAGAAAACTTTACAGAACATAAATAACTTAGAATAGCCTGAATGGGAATTAATTTAAAATTTTAAATTTTATTTCAGTTGCAGTAAAAGACAGATATAGGTGGCATGTAACTTTTGGCAAAAGGCACTATTCTCTAGTTGATGTTCATGTTGTCATCATAGTTATTTTTCACCCTTAAAAAATTTCTTCCCTGTGATGATATAACTTATAGAAATTTGCTGTTTCTAATCATGGCTGAGTCTATTGCCATGGCTCTTTTGAGAACAATTATGTTTTTAAAAATACCTGCTTTACTTCCTTAGTTGTTAAGCATGGAAGCCAACATTAATTTTGAACTAGAGTCTTCATTTTTGTTTGAAATGCTTCTTGTATTTTTGACCACAAGCCAAATTAGCCTTTAGAAGGTGCTATTGCTAACTGTGGGCAACATTAAAGGCATTTTTTCTTTCTTTTTTTTTTTTTGGTTGGCTTTTACTGGAAGAAGTTATCTAAAAATGACAGAATGTATAATCTTCTGTATGGCCAACATTAGGTCTGGATTGTCAAGATTTTCTTTTGTTAAAGGAAATAAAAGAAAAATTACCACTACTGAATTTACTGTTCTAAGCTTAAGATTTGTGCCTTAATACTTGGAATTTTGATGTCTCAAAACCAGACCAACGGAAGTGCTGACTTTGTAAAATAAAGCTGAAAATACTTAACTCTGCACTTTAAGGTTTAAGTTTTACTCTGTCTGAATTAATGATAAGCAGAGCAGCCCTGAGCAATATTTTGTTTATACAATCCTGTTGAAAATAGAATGTATGTTTTTTTTAAACTCCACATCTTTATCTATGAAAGCTGTGTAAATCTTTTTAAAAGGCAATTTTTAAAAAATTTGTTTTTCTGACATTCCTGCTAAAAATTAGCCTTTCAAATGGTGATAAATCTTTTTACTAAGTACATAGGTATTCCCTGTACCTGAAGACTTATTGCTGCCTCGCAAGAAAATAGAACTTGTATCTTAAGCAGTGAAAGAGAAATTAGCATCAGGTTATAGTCAGGTTTTTGATATCTAAAAATTGTACTTAAATAATATATATGGAACTTTTCTAAACATATAAAGATAAATATTTTCTCATTGCCTTTTATCCCATCTTTACCATACTTAGGGGTAATATATCTCAGTGGTTTTCTTAATTATTAATTTGCTCAATTATTTATTTTATTCATTTATTAAAAATGATACTTTAGTATCAGAAGTGTCTGTGTTTTTAATTACAGGATGATGTGCGTTAGGTTATTGAAAGTCTATGAGGGTTGGGAAAAGGGAAAAAGAATGATTTTATATTAACATGCATTGAATACTTATATGTGCCAGGTAGTATACTAATCATCTCACAAGGATTATCTACTTAGTTATCAAAAGTCTTTCATTTAGCTATTGTCCTAATCTTAATCCTACATAACAGGGAACTAAAATCTACATAAGAGCACAATTTAGAATGATGTGAAGCAAAGATTTTAAATCTTTTATGACAACTTGACTCAATGAGTTTCCCTTTTAACCCAGGTGCTATACAGAATCATCATTTAATAAAACTGATAGCATGGTAGCATTGATCCAAGAACTCCTTAATAATGTATTTGTCTCAGACAATATCAATCACATTCAGTTTACAGAGAAAGAGAGAGAGAGAAAAAAAAAAATGGAACAGAAAGTTTAATAAGAGTTTGAAGATTTGAAAAAAACAAAGAATATAAAATATTTTCCTTGCAAATAAAAGGATCTGAAATTACACAAGCAAATTCTGGATGAAGACAGTATCCTAATCTGAAGCCATATATCTAATGATAAATTTCAAAAAATGAACTTAAAAAAAACTCAATATATTAAAACAAAGACCTTTGTTATAATATAAAACAAGGAGTTCATTACAGTACTTACAAAAAGATTATTGTGCACTTAAAGTCACCCAGTAACTGAGTAAATATTAATTCTTGAGCAGCTTGAAACTCACAGAAAGTCTAAAGTTGTTATAAAAATACAAGAAGATACAGCAAGAGGGCAAAATGCAAGGATGATGTAGATTAAAGTGTCTCTTGTTAAACCTGCAAAGCTTGCAAGTAAGAAATGCTGTATGCATAACACTGTAATAGAAGGAAGCTTAGGAACCCCAAACTGGTAAAGTGTTAACATGTAGATTCTTGGAGAGGTTCTAAATTATCCTACAGCTGAGGCTATGTCAAAATTGCTTTGGAGTCTGAGTATCTCGGTCAAGTTTTAAATCACAAAGTTACAGGAAAAGGGCACAAAGGTTGTTAGTTTTACAATGTTTTTTAGGATAATGAATTAACTACTCAGAAAATATTTATTAAATGTCTGTACGCATTGGAGGTTACATTCTAAGTTGTAAACCAAAACTGAGCATGCCATATATATGAATACTAAATGAGGGAGAAAGGCCAAAATAAGAAATAAGGAGATTAGGGAAAACATTATCATTTAAATGAAGTTGAAATTTTACTATGTAAGTACTAGGGAACCATTTCAGGTATTTTTATTTATTTGTTCTCTTATTTTACATATACTCTGCTAGCTGTGTGGAAAAGATATTGAGAATAGAATCAATGGGGAGACTGGATGAATAAAATTTGCTAAAGATGATTGGAGTACCATAGAATACAAATAATGTAAAAATAAGTAAATGTAGTGGGGATTTAAAGGAACTGTTACAAACAAAAAGTAGTGATGCCTATGAATGAGATCATCAACATGACATAGTAAGACATTCCCTGAAAATGACTCCCTGGAGATTCAGCAAAAAATGGACAAACTCCACTTGCATAGAACTCTGGAGGACAATAGAGACTTGTAGAACTGAAGAAAAAGAAAAATATGTCAGGAAATTTCTGTTCTGCATATGTTGGTCCATTCCCTTCCCCTTCACACAATCCTGGGCAGTTTGGGAGTCATGTAGAGGCAGTGGCCTGGGTCCTTCCCAGTGAGGACACAAATTATTGAACCACTCACAGCAGCAAGTTAGAACCCTAAGCATATCCAGACCCAGGGACCAAAGTCTGCAGAGACCCAGGGTAGAACACAAGCCACGGAGGACTGCTACATACAAAAGGATCCCCTGGGGGAGAGGGAGACACCATGGTAGAACTTTGGCAAGTGGTGCACTCACTTAATCCAGTTGCTGTTGGCTGGATCACCTAAAAGCAAAATAGACTTTTCTGAAGTGACGTACCTTTCTGGATTGACCCCATCTGGCACCCCAAGGTGGGATACCCTAATGGGAAAGAAACCAGAGACAGAGAAGCCTCACAGGAAAAAAAAAGGCAGGGGATGGGGTGGGGTGGATGGAAAACTGAACTGCAGTAAGATAGAATGGGTCCCAGAACTTAAAGTGTAAGGAAAATGGACACTAACTGAGGGAAACAATTTAAACAAATCTTAGGAATTAGGGAGAAAATTTTATACAAAATCAAACTGAACAGATCAAGATTCCCTGGGAAGGAACAGAGGAAAGCACATTTTCTCCTGGAGGTGAAGCAAATGCAGAAAAAGTACAATTCTAAAAATTATACTGCATATTCAGGGCAAGAATCAGATGAAGAAGAGCTGAGAAAATCTGACTAGTTAAACACAGGCTATTCTAAACATCTAGGATAAGTTAGACAATGCATCAGAAAAGAACCTTAGCACAAAATGAATCAACAACAACAACAAAAACCCTACACAAAAAAGAGAAACTGTCTTTTGCATTTAAATCAACAAGACAATCAGGTGGCTAGACATCAACAAAAAAATTTCATGCCAGAAGAAAAAGAAAGATATGGCTCAATCAAGGGAACAAATTAAAACTTCAAGGGAGGCACAGAATTTGAACTAATCAAATCTCCTAAATAAATTCAAGGAGATAAGGGAAAATATGGCTAAAGAGAAAAAGGATGTTAAGAAGACACTGGGTGGGCATAAAGAAGAATTTGAAAGTATAAAAAGAAACATAATGGAAATGATGGGGATGAAAGGCACAATAGTAAAGATTAAAAATACACTCAATGCATACAACAGCAGATATGAATAGGCAAAAGTATCAGTAAACTAGAAGTTAGGAAAATTGAAATCATGTAGTCAGAAAAATAGAGGAAAGAATAGAAAAAAATGAGTAGTGTCTCAAGGATATCAGTGACAATGCAAAGTGCACAAACATATGCAAGCTGGGTGTTCCAAAAGGAGAAGAGAAGGGAAAAGGGAATAATGGTTCAAAATTTTGCTATGTAAATTTACATGTCCAAAAACTGCAATGTATTCCAAACAGAATGAATACTAATTGACCTACTCCAAGACACATGCTAATCAGAATGTCAGATGCCAAAGATAAAGAGTGAATTCTGAAGGCAGCAAGATAAAAGTGGTTTGTCACATAGAAGGGATCCTTTTAAGACTAAATTCCGACTTATCATCAGAAATTAGGAAGCAAGAAGGCAGTGGTAAGATATATTTAAAAATAATGAAAGAAAAACTGCTGGTCCAAAGTTCTTTATTGAAAAATACTCTCTTTAAAAATGAGGGATATTTTAATGGATTCACAAATAAACATACCTGGAGAATTTGTTGATAAGAGACCTTCCCTACAAGGAATACTTAAGGGAGTTCTGCAGGTTGGAAGAAAAAGACAGGGGAGTGTGCTTTGGAGTGGTGTGAAGAATGAAGATTGCCAGCTAAAAGGTTATGTATAAAACCTAACAGTACTGAAATTTCATTTTAAAAAATATACCGAAACATAAATGAGAAAGGGATCAGTCAGATACATCACCAAAGAGCAACTGTACAGAAAAGGAGGTTGTAATAAGGGAAAAGAGAGACAAGTAGGTTGAAACTGAAAGGTTGTGTGGAATATCTTTTTCATCCTTTCACTTTCAATCTATTTGTCTTTGGGTCTAAGGTGAGTCTCTTGCAAACAACATATGGTTGGATCATGGTTTTTTATTCACCCTGTCAATATCTGTCTTTTGATTGGGGGATTTAATTCATTACTGTTCAGTGTTATTACTGTAAAGGCAGTATTCCACAATTTTGTCCTTTTGTTTTTATATGTCATATCTTTTATTTTACATTACTTTATTTATCAAATAAAAAAAAAAGACATTTCCAAACAAAATAAAGAGAAGCAATGGGAAAAAACAAAAATCCTGAAATAAGTCATTACTTCCAATATACTCTGACCACACCAAAAGAAAATTAGTGAACCATAGTCACACCTAAGCATTTCCATGTCATTAAGCTCACCCTCAGTATCTTGTCTGCTCTTATTAGATTATTGTTCCCCCTTCCCTAGCTGCTATTTCTAGGTCCCCTATATTCTACAATATAAGACACTTATTTTACATTTTTCAGAGTTCACATTGTTGGTAATATACAATATTATAAACCTTTTGTGTCTGGTTTATTTCACTCAACATTATGTCTTCAAAATTCATCCAGGTTGTCATATGTCTCTTGACTTCATTCCTTCTTACTGCTGCATAGTATTCCATGGTGTGTATATACCATTTTGTTTATCCACTCATCTGATGAAGGACATTTAGGTTGTTTCCATCTCTTGGCAATTGTGAACAATGTCACTATGAACATCAGTTTACAAATATCAGTTAGTGTCATGGCTTTCAGATCCTCTGGGTAAATACCAAGAAGTGAAATTGCTGTATCGTAGAGTAACTCAATATATAGTTTTCCAGGACCTCCAAACTGTCTTCCAGAGTGGCTGAAATATTATACAGTCCCACCAGCAATGAATAAGTTTTCCAAGTTCTCCACATCCTCTCTAGCATTTGTAGTTTCTTGTTTGTTTAATGGCAGCCATTCTTATTGGCCTGAGATGATACCTCATTATGGTCTTGATTTGCATCTCCCTATTAGCTAGCAGAGATGAACATTTTTTTTCATGTGTTTTTTAGCCATTTGTATTTCCTCTTCAGAGAATTGTCTTTTCACATCTTTTGCCCATTTTATGATTGGGCTGTTTTTACTATTGTTGTAGAGTTGCAAGATTTCTTTACATATACACAATATCAGTCTCATCAGATACATGGGTTGGCTGCCTTGCTATCTTTTTGACAAATTCCTTTGAGGTACAGAAGATTTTAATTCTGAGGAGTTCTCATTTATCCATTTTTCTTTCATTGCTTGTGCTTTAGGTGTAAGTTCTAAGAAGTGACCTTCTATTACTAGGTATGGAAGATATTTCCCTATATTATTTTCTAGGAGTTTTATGATACTGCCTCTTATATTGAGATCTTTGGTCCATGTTGAGTAAAGTTTTGTATAGGATGTAAGGTAGGGGTCCTCTTTCACTCTTTTGGATATAGATATCCAGTTCTCCCAGCCCCGTTTGCTGAAGAGGTTGTTATATACCAGTTCAGTGGATTTTTGGGGCCTTATAAAAAAATCAGTTGACCATAGATCTGTGGGTCTATTTCCAATTTCTCAATTCAATTCCATTGATCAATATGTCTATCTGTGTGTTAATATCATGCTGTTTTGACTGCTGTGGCTTTGTAGTAGGCTTCAAAATCAGGCAGCATAAGTACTCCCACTTTGTTTTCCCTTTTTAGAATATTTTTAACAATTTGAGGCATGTTCCCCTTCCAAATAAATTTGAAGACTAGCTTTTCCAAGCCTGCAAAGTAGATTGTTGGAATTTTGATGGGAATTGCATTTAATCTGTAGATCAGTTTGGGTAGGATTGACATCATAATGATCTTTAGCCTTCCTGTCCATGAACATAGAATATCTCTCCATCTCTTTAGGTCCCCTTTTATTTCTTTTAGTGGAGTTATGCAATTTTCTGTGTAGAGATCTTTTACATCCTTGGTTAAGTTTGGTCCTAGGTAGTTACTTATTTTTTTTTTTAGTTACTATTGAGAATGGAATCTTTTTTCTTGAGTGTCTCTTCAGTTATGCCACTTCTAATGTATAGGAATGTTACTGACTTAGGTGCATTAATCTCTTATCCTGCCACTTTGCTGAACTTGTTCAGTAGCTCAAATAGGTGTGTCATCCATTTATCAGGGTTTTCAAGTATCAGATCATATCATCTGCAAATAATGAGTGTTTTGCTTCTGCCTTTCAAATTTTGGTAGCTTTTATTTCTTTGCTTGCTGAATTACTCTGGCTAGAACTTCTAGCACAATGTTGAATGATAGTGGCTACAGCAGGCATCGTTATCTCATTCCTGATCTTAGCAGCAAGGTGTTCAGTCTCTCACCATGAAGTATTATACTGACTGTGGGTTTTTCATATATGCCTTTTGTCATATTGAGGAAGTTTCCTTCAATTCCTACCTTTTGAAGTGTTTTTATCAAAAAAGGTTGAGATGATCATTTATTTTCCCCTTCTGATTTGTTAATGTGTTGTATTACATTGATTGATATTCATACATTGAACAACCCTTGCATGCCTGGGATGAGCCCCACTTAGTCAGGGTGCATAATTTTTTTTTAATGTATCTTTGAATTCTATTTGCAAGTATTTTCTTGAGAATTTTTGCATCTATATTCATTAGGGAGATTGGCCTAAAGTTTTCCTTTCTTGTAACACCTTTATCTAGTTTTGTTATTAGAATGATGTTGACTTCATAAAATGAGTTACATAGTGTCCAATTTTCTTCAATTTTTTGAATGCGTTTAAGTAGGAATGGTGTCAGTCTTTTTGGAAAGTTTTGTAGAATTCCCCTGTAAAGCCATCTGGCTCTGGGGTTTTTTTTATAGGAAGCTTTTTGATAACTGATTAGATCTCTACTTGTGATTAGTTTGTTGAAGTCTTCTATTTCTTTTTTATTCAATCTAGATTGTTCATGTGTTTCCAGGAAATTATCCATTTCCTGTAAATTATCTAGTTTGTTGACGTGGAGTTGTTCATAATATCCTCTTATTTTTTATTTCTTCAGAATCCACAGTAATATCCCCCCCCCTCCATTTATTATTTTACTTATTTGGGTCTTATCTCTTTTTGACTTTGTCAGTCTAGCTGTAGGTTTGCTGATCTTGATGATCTCAAAGAACCAACTTTTGGTTTTATTTATTCTATTGTTTGTTTTTTTGTTGTTCTCCATATCATTTATTTCTGCTTTAATCCTTGTTGTTTCTTTTCTTCTGCTTTGTTTAGGATTAGTTTCCTGACCATTTTCTAGCTTCTGAGTTGTTCCATTATTTCTTTGATTTTAGCTCTTTCTTCCATTAATGTATGCATTTAGACCTATAAGTTTCCCCCTCAGTACTGCCTTTGCTGTATCACATAAGTTTTGATATATTTTGTTCTCATTTTCATTCATACCTAGATATTTAGCAATTTCTCTTGAAATTTCTTCTTTGACCCACTGGTTGTTTAGGAGTGTGTTGTTTAACCTCCAGATATTTATGAGTGTCCTGAATCTTTGATAGTTATTAACTTTTAGTTGCATTCCACTGTGGTCAGAGAATGTTTTTTGACTAATTTCAGTCTTTTTAAATTTATTGAGGCTTGTTTCATGCCTCAGAATATGATCTATCCTGGAGAAAGTTCCATGAGCACTAGAGAAGAATGTATATCCTGGTAATTTGGGATGTAATGTTCTATAAATGTCTGTTAAGTCTAATTCATTTATCACATTGTTTAGGTTCTCAGTTTCCTTATTGGTCTTCTGCCTGGATGATCTATCTATAGGAGAAAGTGTTGTATTGAAGTCTCCAACAATTATTGTAGAAGCATCTATTGCTTCCTTCAGTTTTGCAAATGTTTGTTTCATGTGCTGTGGAGCACCTTGATTGGGTGCTCCAATCAAAGAGGTGTTATTTCTTTTTGGTTAATTGTGCCTTTTATTAGTATATACTGTCCTTCTTTGTCTCGTAACATCTGTGGATTTAAAGCCTATTTTATCTGATTTTACTTGTCATGTTTTCTTTTGTCTCTCTTCACTATTCTTTTTCTAGTTCCTCCAGGTGTCAATAAAATTGATAAACCCTTAGCTAGACTGAAAAAGGAAGAAAAAGATAGAAGATACAATAAATGAAATCAGAAATTAGAGGGGGGACATTACCACTGAACCCACAGAAATAAAAAAGGATCATAAGAGGTTACTGTGATCTACTATATGCTAACATATTAGACTACATAGATGAAATGGGCAAATTCTTAGAAACTCAGAAACAACCTACACTGACTCTAGAAAACCTCAATAAACAAATCACAAGTAAAGAGATCAAATCAGTCATCAAAAACCTCCCCAAAAAAGGACCAGATGGCTTCATAGCTGAATTTTACAACCATACCACGATGAATTACTACAATCTTGTTCATACTCTTCTAAAAAATTGAAGAGGCAAAAATGCAACCTAACTCATTCTTTGAGGCAAACATCACTCTCATACCAAAGGTCTATGTACCTATCCTTGTGCCAGTACCATGCTGTTTGACCAGTGTCAATTTGCAATATGCTTTATAGTCAGGAAATATGTGTCCTCCACTCTGTTCTTCTTTTTCTATTTACCCTTCCAAAGAAATAAATTTGATATTTTTTTTTTCATTTCTGAAAAGTAGGCTTTTGGAATTTTGATTAGGATTGGATTGAATCTGTAAATCATTTTGCATAGAATTGACATCTTAATGATATTTAATTTTCCGATCCATGAACACAGAATGTCTTTCTACTTATTTAGATCTTCTTTGATACCTTTTAGCAATGTTTCACAGTTTTGCGTGTATAAATCCTTTACATCCTTGATTAACTTTAATCTAGATATTTGTTTTCATTGCTATTATAAATGGAATTTGACACTAATACAATGTGTTAATAAGATAGTGATATATGGAGAAAATACACTTATTGTAAAGTATAGACAGTAGTTTGCAGTACAATTTTCTTGTTCTTTCATCACTTCTAGCTGCAGTACTACACTACTGCAGTGTACCAACAATAAGGGGTATATGGGAATCATATATTGTTTACATGATTTCTCTTTAGACCTACATCTTCTCTAGTTTAAAAAATTATACAATACTAATAAAAATAACATAACATATTTCATAGGCTGCTACTGGGTATTTGTCATATATGTTGTACAATTATAAAAGTATGCTATCATCATTTGTAACAAATCTTCTTCACTGAAGCAAGATGTTGGTGGTGGGGTGGTGTATTGGAATCCTCCATTTTAAGCATGATTGTTCTATAAACCCACAACTTCTCTAATAAAAAACTTGAAAAATAATGACACATAATCATTAGTATTTACTTCATTGTATTTAAGTTGTGAGAAAGAAAAAGGCATGTACAATAATCTGTAATCTGTCTTAGGTGATTGAATATATTGTACTGTGGTTAAACAAAACAAAGAAAACACATTCAAACATTGGAAAATGTAAAACAGACTGAATTTGATTTTGGATATTTTGAGCATGCAGTTCCTGTAGTTTATTCAGAAAGGGATGTATCCAGTTAGCAATTGGATGTTCAGGCATGAAACTCAAACTGGTGGTCTTGATTGAAAATTTGGACCTCATTTGACATGGAATTGTTAATTAAAATCATAGGGCTACTCCCCCATATGTGAGATCTGACTCCCAGGGGTGTAAATCTCCCTGGTAATGGAGGATATGACTCCCGGGGATGAATCTGGACCTGGCATCGTGGGATTGAGAACATCTTCTTGACCAAAAGGGGATGCAAAATGAAAGGGAATAAAGCTTCAGTAGCTGAAAGATTTCAAATGGAGACAAGAGGTCACTCTGGTGGACATTCTTATGCACTATATAGATAACACTTTTTAGGTTTTAATATATTTGAATAGCTAGAAGTAAATACCTGAAACTATCAAACTCCAACCCAGTAGCCTTGACTCTTGAAGACAATTGTGTAACAATGTAGCTTACAAGGGGTGACAGTGTGATTGTGAAAACCCTATGGATCGCATTCCCTTTATCCATTGTATAGATGGATGAGTAGAAAAATGGGGACAAAACCTAAATGAAAAATAGGGTAGTATAGGGGGGTGATTTGGGTGTTCTTTTTTATTTTTATTTTTTATTCTGATTTTGATTCTTTCTGGTGTAAGGAAAATATTCAAAAATAGATTGGGGTGATGAATTCACAACTATAAGATGGGACTGTGAACAGTTGATTGCACATCATGGATGATTTTGTGGTATGTGAATATATCTCAATGAAACTGAATTAAAAAAAAGTCATAGGGCTAAATAATTCATGCAGAGATAGAAACAAAATGGCTATAGACAGAATCCTGAGTGGCAACAAATGTGTCTGAGAAGAGAAAGTGAGTGAAGAGTGAACACTCTAATTATCGAAAGCAATGGAGGAGAGAGGGTTGGAAAATAATAGAGTTGTTTTTATTTCCAATATTGATGGAAGACTGAATTATGTAAAGACAAAAAAATGCTCCCAAGTCCCATTAGTGGACTGTGTCACTCAGTTTTAGTGAAATAGTGCTGCAGAACTCCAACTACAGAAGTGAATTAAAAAAGTTAAATGAAGGAAATAAATGGAGTCATAGTTTTAAATGATCTTGGTTGTAAAGATGTGACAGATATAGGGTAGTAGCTGGAGATACATGCTGATAACAAATGCTTAGTTTTTAGTAAAATTCAATGACAATAAATATATGTTATCATTAGGTGGAGGAGTGTTAGTAAATATTCATATATTTAGCTTGAGAGAAGTTTCTCATTTTTTTCTTTTGTCTTCTTTTCTGAAAAAGTATGTGTGTGTGAGTTTTACAGATGGGACAGTGGAATATATCCAGTAAAACTACAAAAGAAAAGATAAGAGGGAAACGGAAAGTTTAAAAATATAGAATTTGTATTAAAAATGGAATAATTAAAAGGCCAACATTTTAGAGAAAAGGAAAGAATAAAATAAGAAATCTGGGTCCTATTAACATCTATCTTCAGTCTTTGATGCAGCTCCTCCTATCCTGTTCATTTTGTTTACTATTAAGGGTCAAAGGAGATTTTCCACACCCCAAGTCAAGAAAGTTCTCCGTATTCTTAATAATCAAGTGCAGTAAGGTGGTGATTGTCTCTGATGAAGTATAGTCAAAATTAGGAAACTCAAAGAAGAATTAGTAATATATACATTTTTCCTATATTTATCTTAAATATGTAAAGAGTTTGGCAGAAAGAATAAAGTGAGACTTTCCAGACAGATCAAATGGAAGGAATAGAAGTGAGATAATAATTAAGTTAAAAACTGATAAGTTTCCAGAATTAACAAGACATTAATATTCAAATTATTAAACCCATTGATCCAGGCAGGATAAACAAAAATAATTTTAATGCAGAGCATCAAAAAACTAGAAAGAAATGACACCTCACTATAAAGATTAACAAGTAGGCCAAAGCTGACATCTTAGTAACTACAATGGAATCCAGAAAACAGTGGAATAAAATGTCCAAATTATTAAGAGAAAATTTCTGTCAATTTAGAATTAAAATCCCAGGGCGAAGTAAGTATTTTCAGAAACAGAGAACATCTGTTAACACATATCTTCGTAAGGAGTATCTCATGAAATAATTCAGTAAGGAGAAAAAATGATCCCTGAATGGGAGAATAATATACTAGAAGGAATAGTGGCAAAAGAAAATGGTTAATATTTGAGTAATTTAAAGAGATATTAACAAAATATACAGTAAAAATATTTTGTATTGTACAGGAATAAAAATCAATGAATTTAGAATCAAAAAAGCCAAAATAGTTTTTTGACAAGACAAGTGAAATAAAATAGGTAAATCTTTAGTGAGTGTAATCAAAACAAAGCAAAAC
Source organism: Choloepus didactylus (assembly GCF_015220235.1). Classification (NCBI taxonomy): domain Eukaryota; kingdom Metazoa; phylum Chordata; class Mammalia; order Pilosa; family Megalonychidae; genus Choloepus; species Choloepus didactylus. Next base: position 53,140,429 of record NC_051317.1, on the reverse strand, counting down.
AAAACAAAAACAAGAAGACATGAGTAACAAACATCTGAAAAGCAAAAGGGACAGAGAGAGAAATATTGCAGTCATTGAAAAGTGAAAGGCATATTAAAAAATACAAATATTTTTGAAATTATGGATAAAATGTACAAGTTTTTTTAAAAAAATTATCTTAGCAAAACTGACTCTTTGAAGACTTGAATAACCCTATAATTACTTTAGATATTAAATCAGTGGTGAAAATCATAACAGCAAATACTATATAGTATTACTAACTTCTAAGCATACTTTGCAGTTCAATTATTTAATGTAATGCTAACAACAACCATAGGAGATAGTTAATATTATTAGACTCTTTTTACTATGAAGAAACAGAAACACAATTAGCTTAAGAGATTTCTGGGATCACTCATGCCATAACTGAAATAATTTGGATTTGAAGTAATACCATGTAACTTGAGAATCTGCATTCGTCACACTTACCCACATGGATGTCTGTTAGATCTGTTTCTGTTTGACATTGTACTAGAGGATCTGAAGTATGCAATAAGACATGAAAAGTAAGTAAAAATGAAATTAGCTATATGATTTCTAGTAATAAAAATTGTCAATATCTGGAGAGAAATCCAAGAAAAACGAGTACACCTTGATTTGTTGAGATGGAAAATTATCTAAATAAACAGATATAAAACGATATTCATAGATAGTATGATTTGCTCTTTTAAAAAAGTCAATTTTCCCCAGAATGAGGCACACATTCATTGTAATCCCAATAAAAACTTAAAAGTATCTTTGGGATAAATTGAAAAATTTATTCAGAAATGTGTAAGAAAATTCAAGGTATCAAGAAAAACATGCATGAAGAAAAATGTGCCAGGACTTATCTACTATATATGTATTATTTTAAAGGCATATTAATTAAAACACTCTAGTATTGGAACAGGGCTAGATGAATAGATAAAGAGAAGAGAATCGAGTGTAGTTCCATAACCATACTGACACATGATATATGGACAGTTTATTATGATGAGACTTGGCATATGAAATATGGAATGGCAGACATGTGGAGTGGAAAGAAAGATTTTTCAGTATGTGGTACTTGAAAAATTTCTTATTATGTACAAAAACTGGGAGTGGATATCTACATAACACTACAGTAAAAAACATACAATCAAAATGTACAATAAAAAGCATACAGTCACATATGGATATCTACATAACACCACAATAAAAAGCATACAATCAAAAAACAATTACAAATAATTTAAAGAATCAAATGCAAAAATAATACTGAAAGTCCTTTAGGAGATAATGTAGTAGATTATATCCATGTCTATGACATTGGGAAAATGTGGTGAAGCAAAAGGGCAGACATGCTAAACATTAAGGAAAAGAATGATAGTTTTATCTTCATAATATAATGAATTTCTATTCATACCTAGAAATAAGAAAAAGGACCAAAACTATAAATCACAGATGAGAAGGAGCTATTTGCAACACATCAAACCAACAAAAATAAAAATCCAGATCTTCACAGAGAAGTTTCATCAAAAACCATGAAGGCAACACATTCCGACAGAAAAATGAGCACAGTACTTGAATAAGTATGGTGATTGGAAGGCTGGATGTACCCCAGAAAATGTCATGTTCTTTTTTTATTTTTTTAATTGTAGAAGAGTGACAATTTTATTTCTTTTCATGTTCTGGAGCATAATATATTAAAAGTTTTTCCAGGACTTGTTTTGCCAGATAAAAGTAAACAATTAATTGATATTGTTAGGAAATTTTTCCTGTAACCAGATAAAGCATTCTGGTCACAGTGTCCTTCTCTGTCTCTTTTAATTGTTTTATATTCAAAGTTTACTTTGTCTGAGATTAATACAGCTATGCTCAATCTTTTTTTGGGTGTTGTTTGCATGAAATATCTTTTTACAACCTTTCACTTACAACCTGTCTTTGTCCTTGGGTCTTAAGTGAGTCTCTGGTAGACAGCTTATAGATGGATCCTGTATTTTTAATCCATTTTACTAATCTATATCTTTTGATTGGGGAGTTCAATCCATTAACATTTAATGTGATTACTATAAAAGCATTACTTTCTTCAGCCATTTTTCCTCTCTTTTTTTTTTCTTTTTACACTTTTAATTACCCTTACTGCTAATCTTCATTTCTATAATCATCTCCAAACCTCTCTCTCTTGTCTTTTTCTATTTTCCTGTAGCACTCCCTTTAGAATATCTTGTAGAACTTGTCTCTTGTCCACAAACTCTCTCAGTGTCTATGTATCTGTAAATAATTTAAACTCTCCTACATTTTGGAAGGAAAGTTTTGCCAGATATAGGATTTTTGGTTGGTAGAGTTTAAAATATTTGTTTTGATTTTTTGCTGGCCAGCAAGACCTGGGTTTGTTTTAGATCTCTGCTTTAACAGTTGGGTCATCCATATTTCTCAGCCAAAACAGGGCTGCGTTTCCTGTTTTGGAAACTCAAACCATGACTTTCTCAAGTCATGGTCTGGAGCATCCTTTTAAGTGTTTCAATTCCCTTGCACCTTCTGAACTTTCCAGGAGATGGCACTGTTTAGTAACTTAATCAACCTCAGAAGCTGTTTTCTTCTGAGCACAGGCTGTGTCTGCACAGGTGAACTGAAACTTAGGGAACCCTATGCCTTCACTTTGCCAGCCAAAGTCTGACTCAATGAAGGGCTCCACGTGTGGGAGAGGACTTCCCAGCTGCCCCATTCCTCCAGCCATCCCACAACCAAGGAAATGGCCACCTGCTGCTGCTCCACTCAAGGGTGGGGTAAAGGCTTTCAGACCCAGGTCTGGAAACAGCCTTTGTCTGCATTTTTTCTGTCTCTTTGTGCCTCACTGACCTGGGCCTTGAAATGTCTCCCCTGTCTCCTGGATATTCAAATAGTGGGAGTATGTCTCACTGCTGTGACAGATTTTATAGTCTGTGCCCCCTGTGGGAGGGATCCCATCTGCTGTTTCTGTGCCTTTCCCAAACTGATATTGAGTGAGGGGAGGAGAGAGCACTGACTGGTCCAGGTTGGGAGATTCCAACCTGATATTTCTTCTCTTTCTTCAATTCAGCATTTGCAGAGTCCTTCTCCAGTCTATGTCCTCCTCCAGAGTTTTGAAAAATTAAGAATTGTCTCTTTTTTTTTTTTCATTGAATCTCTGGAGAGGTGTTTTCAATAGCTGTTTATATTGCCATTTTGAGGATGTCACTCCAGTTCATGTTATTTTAATCCATTCCTGTAGGTGTAGATATGTTGTGGGTGGGACCTTTTGATTAGGTTATTTCAATTGAGGAGTTGCCCCAAGGTGGGTCTTATCCTTTTACTGGATTCCCTTAGAAGAGATGAATAAACTTCCCCACATGAGGAACTCCTGATATTCTCTCAAGCATTAGGGATGCACAATTTAATAAGCCAGGCCCTTGATCTTGAGCTTGCCCTTATGAAACTTATTTCTTTATTGGTGAAGCTAAGCCTAATTATAATTATGCATTAGAGTCACCCCCAGGAAACCTCTTTTGTTGCTCAGATGTGGCCTCTCTCTCTCAGCCAAACTCTGCAAATAAACTCACTGCCCTCCCCCCTACATAGGACATGACTCCCAGTGGTGTAATTCTCCCTGGCAATGTGAGATATGACTCAGAGGTGTGAGCCTGGCCCCAGCATCATGAGATTGACAATGCCTTCTTAACAAAAGGAAGAAAATAAAGGAAACCAAATAAACTTTCAGTGGCTAAGAGATTTCCAATAGAGTTGAGAGGTCATTCTGGAGGTTACATTTACACAAGCTTTAGCCAGATTTCGCAATTTGCCAATGTATGCCAAGCCCCAACCAACAATATTCCTGAAAACACTAAAGATATTCTGGGCTCTGTCTAAGACTGTATAGAAGTTGTACTTAGTAAGTCTATTTTTTCAGAAACTTAAAGCCTCCATATTGTTGCTATGCCAGATAAGCCCTAACACCCAGAGATGCCAGTCTCTCCTAGAACTTCAAATGGTATCATTCCTCTACCCCATGAGGTCAACACCCTTTTCCAGCATGAAGAAGTGAAAATAGTCATTGCCCACATATCCCTGAAGATTGAGAGAATGGTGAAATGAGAGGGAGTTGTTGTAATGGAGAAGTGAGGAATTAACTTATGATTACTGACTCATTATATAGATATTTCTTTTTAGTTTCTAATGTATTAAAGTAGCCGGAAGGAAATACCTGAAAATGTTGAACAATAATTCAGTAACTTTCATCTTTGATAATGACTGCATAACTAAAAAGCTTTTATCTTTTGACTATGTCATTGTAAAAACCTTGGGAGTGATACCCCCTTTATTCAAAATATAGGTAGATGAGAAAAAATAAAGACATACATGAAAATAATAAATAATAGGTAGGGAATATGGGGAAAAAATACCCACAATAAATTATGGACAATAGTTAGTAGCACTGCTTTGATAGTCTTTCATCAATTGTAACAAATGTAGCTACTGTTAAAAAAAAAAAAAACCTGAATTACAAAAATGGGCTATTATCAATTGTAACAAATTTTCCACACCAATGTTGGTAGTGGGGTGGGGTAGGGGAATCCTGTATCTTATGCATGATTTTTCTGTAAACCCACAACTTCTCTAATAAAAAACATAATAAAAATAAAAGAGATGAAGCCCAGAAAGCTCAGAGAAACACCCAGATAATTTTAGAGAAAAAGCCTCAGATAGAGAAGTCAGAAGCTGAAGCAATGAAACCCAGGCAAGAAGGGCCAGCAGATAACTCCATGTGCCTTGTTCTCTGACAGATCAGTCATCAGTATCTGGTCTTCAGAGAAGATATTATCCTTTTGATGCCTTAATTTGAATAGTTTCATGGCCTTAGAACTGTAAATTTGTAAGCTAATAAATTCCCATTGTAAAAGCCAACCCATTTCTGCTACATTGCATTCCGGCAGCTTTACCAAACTAAAACAACAGGTATGTCACAAAATGAGAAAATCAAAATGACCAAGAAGACTGTGGAAATGTGTTCAACCTAAATAGAATGAATAGAATGAACATTAAACTAACAACATAACAATGTGCACACACTACCTTGGATAAAATGTTTAAATCTTGTGCTTGCAAACAGTGGAGTGAGCTCATCTCCAAAGATGATTGCCCACAATTCCCTCTTTCCTTGTGTGGGTAATGCTCCTCCCAAGTGGAATCAAATTTCTTTGAATCTGGGTTCACCTTAGTAACTGATTTGATCAGTAGAATATGGTGTAAGAGCCATTTGTCAACTTTGGAACCAGGTGATAAGCTTTCCTTTCAGAATCCACTATGCTCTGAAGCCCAAGGTACTTGAGAGGCCATATCTTGTGCTCCAGTCAAGAGCACTATCTAAGCTCCCTAGTGGTAGATGTCAACAGACAGCCATGTAATCAGCTAACTTGGACATCCACCCAGTTAAACATGTAGATGTGCTTAGCACCAGCTTCAATCTGTTTGCAACCACATGAGAGACCCAGAACAAGTTTAACCCAGCTTACCCTAGATAATCTAAATAATTGTGTGTGATAATAACTTGCTGATGTAAGTCATTCTTCTGGGATGTGTTTAAAACAGCAATGAATCAAAGCATGAGGGAATGGGGCAATGGGGATTTACATCATTGGCATGAATATTATTAAAAACAATATATTTAATAATCTTATTTTATAGAGAAGCATCCAATTGGTCAAACACTTTTCACTAATTATATAAATATGATAAAATGCTAAGCAATAATGTCACCCTCAAATCACTAACAGCAAAACTAAAATATCCTGTTATGAAGAAGACTGCTGTTAGCTATCCCTCCTTTGATGGGAAATTTAAACTATGATTGGGAAAATTCCCATAGAATTTTATATTTTATTATTGTACTTTGGGAAAAAAAGTTGTATGGAGTATGGGTGGGGTTAGTTATAAGTCCACTTTTTGTTAATAGTTAAAATAAAATTTAGTTTCTTTTTAGTCTTTTGTGAAGACAAACAATAATAGGCAATTTTGATCTGATTGAAGGCAGTTAATCATGAGAAGGCCTCCATCTTCTCTTGCATAAGACTAGGGTAGAGAAAGCACAATGAAGTAAGAACAATTTGAGGTTGGAGTGAGACCCCGCATCTCACACTTCCATATGATGCTTTGATACCTTGAAATACCACTTTTGAATTAATCTGTGGAACAGACAACTGAATATGTGACAATTAAGTCTAGTTCCAAGGTAGGTTATTAAACAGCACAGCTGTCATCAGTCACATTCATTCCAAGGATGACAGATTGGAACTTGGGAACATCATGTCTTTCTAAGCATGAAAGAATAGAGAGATGGGCAATGATGACACTATCCCTTCTGCCTTTTCTCTGGCCACTGAATTAAATTAATATTGTTTTTTGTTTCTTTCCTGAGTGTCCCTGATATTACATATTCAATTAAATCAAACCTTGGAACTGAGCCAAGAAGGTCTGTTGCTAGCTCTCCTTTCCCTTTGCCCACATATCCACCCACTCCCCCAACATGGCTGCAGCAATGCAGAATAGTGAAATTAGTAATTTACCAGACTGAGTGTTAGGGCATTTGGGTTAAGATCTGCATTTGCCATGAAATTTTTGTGTATTTTTTAGTAAATTGTTTTTACTCTTTGAATTTTAATTAAATCCTAAGTAAATAGAATACTGAGTTGTGATCACTGATCATTTCCTATCTTAATTAACTGTGATTCTATATTATTGTATTCAATTAATATTAATTTATTCAAATAATAGGTATTCATACTTTTAGTGCCTCCTATGTACCAATTATTGTTCCAGAAGATTGTTTACATCAATGAAGAAAATCGTATTGTTTAGTTTTTGACTGCTTTCGTTAGTTACTTTTATTACCTTTATGGAAAAAAAAACTTTAAATTTGTCAAAAATGCTAATATGTTCCCGTATGCTGAAATAGCTTTTTAATAATCGGAAGCTCTTTATATGGTTAAGGATAAACCTAGAATAAAATTGTGCTAATCAAAACTTCACACATTGATTCCTCATCAATGTTCGCATCTATATAATAATGTAGTTTGAAAATGTCATGTCCTTCTTATTTGTCATCCCTGTGTGTATGTGTGTGTGTGTGAGTACTTGGTTTTTAATTTTATAGAAAAAAAATGATACTGTAAATCACAACTCACCAAATTAGTAGGAAAGGACTATATTAAATATTTAAAATTCTATTTTAAACATTTCCCTTATTTTCCTGGTGAATGGTGACTTCCTATACTGATGGCATCATGCTAATAAACTGTCTAACTTGTAGAGAATGGAGCTAACCAATTTACATTTGTTTTAGTTTCAGAACTGTTGATGCATTTGTGTAATGAAATAATCTAGATTATCTAGAAATAATCATGTAATATGACCCACTTCTTACTTGGATATTATTTACTGAATTATATTAACCTAATGAACTGATGGGAATGTGGATCTGGTGCACTAAATAACAAAATAGTCTACTCTGAATAGAAGAGTTGATTACACTGATCTAAGCATTGGTTAATAAAATAGCGAGAAAGTTATTTCCATTTCATGGTCTGTAAAATTAATTCCTTAACCTTTCAGCTATAGTGGAAGATTGTATTCTGCATTTTTTCATTATTAATCTACTCTCATACTTATTACCATGAAATTATATTAAATATGATCAACCTTTATTCATTAAAACATCAATGTAATAACCATCAGTTTTGCTCACTGAATAACAAATACTTTAGAAACAATGTTAAAAGATATTTCAATGCAAATCTATGTTAAATGTAAGAGTAATTTGAATTCCTGAAAATTGTTTATTTAAAATTCTGCTATAATTCAGTTGAAACTAACAGAGCTAAATAGCTTGTTGTTAGTTCATATGTGACAAATAAATTAATTAGCATGATTTGTTTAAGCTTAAGTAAAGATATGTTCATTTATTTTCTAAATACTATATTCATCTTCCATTTAAGGAGAAATATGCATGCCACCAGGCTACAGATGCCTGTGAATAAAAAATATTTCAAAATAAAAACAAATGTGTACTTAATTTTAAGCATCTATTTTTTATAAATTTCTGCATAAGCTGCAAAGAACACATTTGTGAATTGGGATCAAGGGTGTGAATTTAAGATTAGTGGAAATGTTGTTCATCTCTGAGGGCAAAGCGTTTTTTACATATTCCTATGAAGGGTCCAAGAGGAAAAGCAGTAAATGTAACTGATCAAAAAGCATAGCTCCAAGCTAAAGAATATATAACAAATCTCAGATCTCAGATGGTAGTAATATTTTTTTTTAAAGTAGAATTCTATTCTGAAGAAAAACAGAAGAAAGTTCATCCTTATTCTTCTTCAATTCATATGGAAAAGGAAAATACTTAATTATAATTTAATTTAAAATTAAATCCCAAGTAGAAGAAAATCAGCCAAAGAAATAAGTTCAGATCTAATCCACTGAGAACAAAGATGACATATTATTAAGGAATAATATGCTCATACGAAAGTCTTCATGTACTCTTATACTACTTACCTTTCTAGACAATTGTAATTTATGAATGCAGAGCCTAACAACGCATATTGATAGGAAGAAAAATGGTGAGTGAACAAGTGAACAATAGGAAAGAATGCAACTAGTGTTATGCTGCCTAAATCTTATTTAAATTGTATTTTTTACTGTGCTTACTTTTGGAGTTGTCAATTGTCCCATTTTCATTAGCTTCCTCAGTACCATAGATAACCAAAGGAGAAATCTACAAATGTGAAACTATTTATAATAAGAATAAGGAGCAAACACTTGTACATAATGTGACTGTCAACAGCATGTGGGGAAAATGAATTTGGAATAAATATCCCAGTGGAATTTTTTAGATATTTACTTCCTTGGAGCAAATATGTTACATCCAGTAGGAAAGGAATCATGAATATACAAAAATAACTATGTTTCTACTTTAATGTTAATGTGTCAAGATTGTATATTTTATCATATTCTGATTAGCTTCTAATAGATAGTTGAAAGGAAAATAAATACTCACTTATAAATGTGATCATTATAAAAAATATTGTTCAGTATTGTTTAGTTATACTAAAATCTGTTCCACACTAAACTGGAGACTTTCATATGGACAAAATGTTTCAATGTGTTTGTCCTCCATATGTGTTTGAAAATCTGTTTGAGTCAGACACTGCTCTCGAGACGAGCTGAACAAAGACAACGAAGGAGGCCCTTTCCTGGCTTAGTGTCTGAAATAAAAGTAGACACCCACTATGGCCTGTGATGGCTAGTTTTTGTGTGTTAATAGCATAATGCCAAATACTAATTTTATAACACAATGGAAAGAATTAAAAGATTCACAGCAATACTTACAAAAGCATTATAAAAACAAGAACCTCACCACAAATTGTAGTAGTGAAAGCATCATTTCGTCACTTTTAGGTGCTGAGTTACTTTTTTTCCTTAGCACCATTTGCTGACATGTCCCCTACTCACAAATCAACATTCTTTCATGTTCTTAAGTATCATTAGTCTCTTTACCCAGGAAAATTTTCATGCTTTCTGTGTTCTTTCCCACGGAACTAAAGGAGTTCTAAAATACTATTATTGTTTGCATTCTAATGATCATGGACAGTGTGGGGAGTGAGGGAGTGAGGGAGGATCAAGTTGTTGAAAAATATGGTTCCCGTATTTCCCCAGGCACATTCTTATTCCATGCTTCATTTTAACTGTCAAGGCCTTTTCAGTAAGTCTCACAGCTTTAAAACAACTAAACAGAAGTAGGACAGAGCCTCCAGAATCATGTTCACTACTCAAAGCTAGGAGACTCATGTTGGAATTTCCCAATGAGTTATTCTCACTACATCCTGTTCTGCTCTGATGATAGCAATAGATAAAATCACTTATTCAGGAATTTAACAAGAATGTATTTAAGGAGAAAAAAGGAGCTGGATTGTATTTTTGTTTTGTTTTGTTTTGCTTTTTAATATATAGCTTTTTGAGTAAATTATGGTTGATTCTCCTGGAACAATACTTCTCCTGACTTTGGGAGGTAGGATAGTGGTAGGTTGAAAAGAAATAGTCTCAGATGCTTTACAGCTCTTCAAATCAAGAACCCATGCCTTGAATCAGCCTTGGCATTTTAACTTGCTTTAATACAATAGACTATAGCAAAAGTGGTTTGTGAAAGTTCTAAGCCTATAGAGAACTTGTGGTTTCTTCTTTTGCCCCAAGAAGACATACTCTACCACGTGAACAAACCCAACTAGTTTTCTAGAGGATGAGCAGTCATACCGGTATTAAGGAAGGCACTAGCTATTCTAATGATCCCAGATTGGGCCCCAGAATCATGAACAAGCCCAGAAAAGAATATCCAGGTGCATTTGAGAAGGGCCATCCACCTGAGTTTTTGCAAATTACCAACCAATGGATTGGTGAGCTAAATGAAATGGTTTTTATTTTAAACCACTGTTTTGGATACTGAGAAAAACCCATTTCCTCCCCTATTTGATGAGGAGGAAATTAAAAAAAAAAAACCTTATTTTCCAGGAACAAGTTACACTTATAACCTCTGATGTCTCATAACTACCCCTCTGCTTCCCTATAGTCTTATGCTCATAAAAAATGGGTGAATGGTGGGGATTCTGAACAAGGTGAAAAACTATGTCAACTTTTCCAAAGAATCCAAACCTGGTAAGCATTTTTTAACTCAAGACAGATGGGGAAGCAACCTGAATATGATATTACAGGACTGTGATTTGCCTGAGAGACTTTAACATAAATTGCCAAGCAAGTTACTAAATCAAAAGATAATCTTAAGAAAACACGTTTTAAAATTATGCTTGTAAGATAATAATACCAAAACAACCTGTATTTACTCTTATGATTGCAATTCTCTTATTGAATATGGACATTTAGTTTATTCCTAATTCTAAATGTCTTGGATGGAATTACACATTTCTATACAAATGTAATGAAACAATTAACCAACATGTGCAGAAGTCTATTACTATAAAGCATTCTGAAGGTCAAACTACGATTATGCAATTATTCCACAGTCCAAAAAAGTACAGCAATGTTGAATACAAAAAGGTCATTTTGGAAGTATTACACCTTCACATATGTGGCAATAACTTCCTAACATTAATAAACCTTCAGAAATGTAAAGATTATTGGATTCCTAAAGTCTAAGAGTTAATAAATTCTCATGAAATGTGATCTCTTCAATGATTTTGTGGGGTTTTGTACTTTATTCATCTTGGCACCACTTCAGTGTAAAATATGAGAAAGAAGGAGCCTATATGCCTTAAATAAATGACCCTATTTCTTGGTAATAGACTGTCTTTTAAAACACAGTGACTGGCAGTAAAGTAAGAGATTTTCATGAACTTCAAAAATCAGCCCAATTAGCATCCTGGGTGAGATGCATACATTTTCCTTCATTTTTCAGAATGTAATATAGTAGATCCCACTAATATATGCTTTAATGTACTGCCTACATCACTCTTTTTTATTCATATTCAGCCATCTCCACCACTAGCATTAGCTCCAGGAGAGCAGAGGATATATCCTACATATTCATTTATGCTTAAAACCTGGCACAGTGTCGATATTCCAGATGTAGTTTATTGCGTTTGCTGATATTTTGGATGAATATCCCTTGTTTCAAAAGAGTAGTGAAGACTAGAAAACCTTACCTCATAAAAGTCAGAGTATGTTCAAAATGACTCAGAAAAATATAGAGAGAAAATTAAACAAGAGACAGCAATCTTTCCAAAGGGATTGCCTCCCCTAAAAAGACTTATTGAATAATAACAATAAAGTCAAAGCTCACTGTTACTTCCTTTATCCCTGAGAAAATTAACAAAAGGAAAATAAGTATAAAAGAATCTGTAAAAACCTTTCTTAGCAACTGTGCTTATGCGAACCAATATTTAAGAGCAGCCTTGTTATTCTGGAACATAAGAGCAAAAGTAATTCATTTAAATGAAGAAGATATTTGGAGGAGACCATACACCAAAGTGGTAGCAATACTGTAAAAATAATATCTCTTTAAGGGAACAAAGGCATGAGTGATTGACCACAGAGAATCTCTTTTACTTGATTTTATATCTGAAGAACACTGTTTCTCTAAATCACCAGGATGAATCACCAGTTGGCATTCATTGCAGTCATATACCAGTGAGAGCAGATGGAATATAAAATGGTATCAAACATATCTACAGAGGAAGCAAGCATTTTAAAAGTTAATGAAAGACAATGCAAGTAGGGCATAAAGTAGGCCTGGTGAATGTTAATGTAGCTACAGCATAAAGAGTACTCTCATATTTCTAATGAATATCCAAATGCAAACAATGATAATAGTAGAATTTATTTAGTTTTTCCAAGGATCATGCTAGGTACATTAAGTGTATCCCTTACCTGATTCTATAGATAATATTTGAGAGAGTACTTTATTCATACTATTTTATTAATAAGATAAGCAAGGCTCAGTATAGATAAACCTTAGGGAGTGGGAGATCCATCATTCAAACCCAGGCAGAGCTATGCTACAATGTTAGTTTGAAAATGTAGTGCTACTTTGAGTATTTCACCCTGTATTGTAACAAATAGCATGCTAATTTGATAATGTGGTTATACTTTGAATATTGGGCTTAATATGGCAACAAATAGGTAGGTAATATAAAATTTTTTTGGTGGAATGACTTGAGATTTATTAATTCAACAAGTATTTCAGTGATCATCATATGCCAAACCCATATGCCAAACATAAAACAAAAAGATAATTCCTTACCTCAAGGTGATTATTATTTTAATGAGCAGTTACTATGATCTTGTTACTTTACTGAGTGCTTTAAGTCTATCAATTGCCTAATCCACCAATAGGCTGATAAAGAATGTAATATTATTCCATGCATTTTTGAGATGAGGAAACAAGCACAGCCATGTTCAATAACTTGCCTAAAATCTCACAGTTAAGGAACAAAGTTGCAAATTTCCCCCAGGCAGGGTTCCTCCAAAGATGGCAGATGAAAAAATTATATAATAATCCAGGAATATTTCATGAGAGGGCTATCACAGATTCCAAAATGCATATTTTAGTCAACCTCAAAATTTGTTTCCTTAAGGATAAGAATAAATGATGGCTTCTAAAGATGGAAATAGTGCCCAAATAAATTAAATATTACAGTTTGCTATGGGAGTATAAATCAGCCTTTACTATCACTCAGAAATTGTGGAGGTGGAGGCTATCCAAAGCAGAGCTATGCCTCTGTGAAGCAGAGCTGTCATTCAACCATTATGCTTCCCTGGAACTATTGTATGAGATAGAAAGAAATTTCTAATGTTTTTACGGCATGAAATGTTAGATGTCTCTGTCATAGCTTAACTTTACCATGACAAAAAACAAAGGATGATTATTAAATAATTCATTGTCTTATAATTAGAATAGAGTGTAATTAACAGTACCAGAGAAATCATTTATTAGCAAGAAAAACTGATCCTAACTGACCTATCAGCTGTTCTCCAAAAATAGAACAGAAGAAATTTTACATTTGAGAATACTGCTAAAATTTGTCCTTATGGGAACAGGAATACTCATGCCATTTTGGTGAAATTCCTCACAGTTAGCAAATTCCTTCTGGAAATCAAGCTAAAGCATTAGTATCTTACTCTTTTTGCTATTTTCCAGCCTGCATTATTTAATTATCAGAACATGGGCCAGTGTCTCTACTGAATTTTTCTGAGAGCATTTTTTTATTGTAATATATGTTACATTTACGAAAATGGCATGACATTCATTCAATTCTGATTTTGATCCAAAATAAGATCTTGAAGCAAATTTGAGAGGCTAGGAAAATGACTGCATTTAAATGTTGCAGAAGCTTCCTGCAGACAGACATTGGCTGTGAATTTTACCAATACCACAGGCATTTTTAAAGATAAGTATTTCATAGGCCGTTTACCAAGTTTGCAACACTACATAAAATGAGACTCAGGGATCTGAAAAGTTAGCATTATTGCTATTGGCTTGCCTCTACTCCTGAATATTTTTTTTAAATTCAGTTTTATTAGAGATATACTCACATATCATGAAATCATCCACAGTGTATAATCAATTGTTCACAGTAGCATCATATAATAGCACATTCATCACAATCAATTTTTTGAACATTTTCTTAACTCCCAAAAAAAGAATAAAAATAAAACTATAAAAGAACACCTAAAACATTCCATCCCCTCATCCCTCCCTATTTTTCATTTAATTTTTGTCCCCATTTTTCTGCTTATCTGTCCATACACTGCATAAAGGAAATATGTCTGTCTCTGAATATTGAGATAAGAAATGTAAGTAGATACAGAAACAGCAAGTACAGTATACCTATACAAGCTTTAAGTAACCTATATTCCAGGGTAGCCCTAGGACTTTTGTTGGCCATAGAAACTTTTGACTTTGTGGGTCCCTTCCTCTATAAAAAACACAAAAGAACATATACATACACACACACATTTGTGTTGGGATAAAGATAACTATAATTCAGTATGGATCATATTCAATTTTTTTCTTCTGATTTTTAAAAGCAATTAAAACATGGTCATGATTCCTTAAAAGTAACATGGGCCCTATGCTGTGCCTACTGTGACTAATGGATGTCAGTCCTAATATTACCTCACGGACTCACAAATTAAATACAATCCACACAGAAGTATAAAGTGCTTCTCCCATGTGCTCCTTCTTAAAACTCCACCCGGAGAGGCTAGAAAATTGACCACTTGTGAAAAGTTGTTGAACTGACAATTAGATAATGAAAAGATCACCCAAAGAGATGTGAGATATTTTCCTTTTTATAGCTTTATTGAGATATAATCCATTATGCTGGTTTGAATGTATTATGTCCCCCAGAAAAAGCCATATTCTTTGATGCAATCTTGTGGGGCAGACATATTAGTGGGGATTAAGTTAGAAAGTTTGGATTAGGTTGGTTGCATGGAAATGTGCCCCACCCAACTGTAGGTGATAACTCTGACGAGATATTTCCATGGAGGTGTGGCTCCACCCATTCAGGGTGGGCCTTGATCAGTGGAGCCATGTAAATGAGCTGACAAACAGAATGAACTCAGTGCAGCTGAGAGTGACATTTTGAAGAGGAGCTACAGCCAAGAGGGACTCTTTGAAGAAAGCATAGGAGCTGCAGATGAGAGACATTTTGAAGATGGCTGTTGAAAGCAGACTCTTGCTCCGGAGAAGCTAAGAGAGGACAAACACCTCAAGAGCAACTAAGAGTGACATTTAAGAAGAGCTGTGGCCTAGAGAGGGATGCCCTGGGAGAAAGCCCTTCTGAAACCAGAACTTGGAGCAGACACCAGCCACATGCCTTCCCAGCTAACAGAGGTTTTCTGGACACCATTGGCCACCCTCCAGTGAAGGTACCCTATTGTTGACACATTACCTGGGACATTTTATAGCCTTAAGACTGTAACCGTGTAACCAAATAAACCCCCTTTATAAAAGCCAATCCATCTCTGGTGTTTTGCATTGCAGCAGCATTAGCAAAGTAGAACATCCACATACCATGAAATTCACCCATTTAAAATGAACAATTCAATGTATTTTGCTATATTCATAGAGTTGTGCATCTATCACTAAAATAAATTTTAGGACATTTTTATTATCCTGAAACGACACACCACACCTCTTAGCCATTCCCTCCTACCTCCATTCCTGTTCCAGTCCTTGGCAAACATTAATCTACTTTATGTCTCTATAGATCTGCCTGTTCTCCAATTTAATGTAAATGGATTCCTACAATATGTGGCCCTTCTTGATTTGCTTATTTCCATTAGCATAATGTTTTCAAGATCCATTTATTTTCAGGTATGTATCTGTACTTCATTTCTTTTTATTGCAAAATAATATTCCTTTTCATGGATATCCCATATTTGATTTATCCATTCATCAGTTGATGGACATTTGTATTGATCAAACTTTTGGGCTATTATAAGTAATGCTTCTCTGTATATCCATGTACAAGGTTTAGTATGGACATAGGTTTCCAATTTCTCTTGGGATTATAGAGATGTTTTTGGAAGAAGAATATCTAGTGCCTACACCAGTTAGGAGCTCCTACACCAATTAGGAGCCTGATGAGAATGCAACCTCTGTCACTATGAGGTAGCAACTATGAGGAATAACCATCTGATGGAAAATGCTGATGGGGTTTTCATCACAGCCCCTCAATCTCCCTACCACTCCCTTGTACATACACAATCATACACAAACACACATACGACAAACTGCCAGCACCAAAGGCATAGCATAGGTCCATTTTATCGTTGTCACCAATGACAGCTATACTCTGGATAGTCATAACACATGAAGTATAGAATGAACAATGACTGGGAACACTATATTTATCTGTGGCCCTTTTGAATGTGATGTCATTCAAATAGTGTCAGTAGAAATATGTTGCTGTGAATTAAAGAATGGAAGAAAGTCAAGAGGGAGAAGAGACAAAGGTAGAAGATTCCAAATCTTCCAATTGATAACTTTCAAAAATTCTATTTATTGACTTTTTTGTCTTTTTCAGTATGTGACAAGTATATGTGACTCATGAGCTATAATAAAAATGCAAGTGTTCCATTAAAATTAATTTAGTAAAATATGGTAGAGATTTCTGGTTTTCATCGAATATTTCCTTTTATAAATCAATAATATTTTTAGCTTCACAAATAGGTACAAACAATAAAGACTGTATTTTCCAGTGTCCTTTGCAGCTGTTTTTGTCTTATTACTGATATCAACTCTAGGAATGTGAACAGAATTCATATGCTCAACCTCCAGAATGAAAGTCTTTGCCCCTTCCGATGCCTCTAAGGCAGGCATGGTGGGAATACATGTATGAGACTAAAGTTTTAGAGATGACGGTGCAAAAAACAGATGCAGCAGAGCCAAATCCTAGTTCACACTTTTACATAATAAAATAATAGGCTTCAGTCTTATGCCTAGGTATATAGGTACTGTGACAGATTGAATTATGTACCCCAGTTTGGACCCCAACCTTGGCCCACATTATGTGGATGTGGGCCCAATGTAAATAGCATCTTCTGAAGACATTACTTCAGTTAACATGTGGCCCAACTGAATTAGGTTGGGCTTTTACCCAGATTACTGGAGTCCTTTATAGGAGGAGTGAAAATCAGACACAGAGGAAGCCACAGGAAAAAACATTAGGCAACAGAACCCAGAGGAGAACAGAGAAGACATCATATGTATTGCCATATGACAGAAAAGCCAAGGAGCAAGGATCTCTGGCAGCCAGCTCCAGAATGCCACTGTCTTCATGGATAAAGTATTGCCTTACCGGCCCCTCTATAGCCTCAAAACTGTGAGCCAATAAATACCCACTGTTTAAACGAATCTATTGTATGGTATTCATTTTAACAGCTAGGAAACTAAGACAATATTAGAATGGCCTAAAGTTAAACATGACCTCTATTCATACACAGGTTTTAGAAGATTTGATTCTTCACAACAATCAAATCTGAACTTGTTTTAATGCCACGTATCACCAGTTCCCCAAGTCAGTCTCCTGCAAATTAATCATTTGCCATGGACTGTACTTCTTCATATCTTTTGACCATTTCTTCCATCACTTAGTAGTTATTTTTTCTGACCTTTCCAGGGTTGAATCACAAAGAATGACGAAGGAACAGAGAAGGATATAAAGTTACCCTATGAAATGTTATTGCTATAAAATAGCTCAGCTCTCACTTCTGTGTGGTTCATATCTGGTATATATATATTAAAACCACACACATACACTTGAAACATTTTTGGCTAATTATTTACTTTCCATATGTAGCAAGATTTTTCTCCTTCACACCTCTTTTGAAGTAGCCCATTAATATAACTCTTATGACCCCAAATTTCTTAGACAGCCAATACACTCCTTTGGTAAATAGGGAAGAAACAAACTTTGAAAACAATAGAAATGAAGATTATTTTGCGTTCATTTAACAGTTCACAATGTTTATACTGAAGGTAGTTTTCCATATGGCAATTTAAGAAGTCAAGTTGTTCCTTCTATATTGGTGCTCCACCATCCTGTAAGACTGGATCCTTTGCATCTGTCTGGCAGAGAGAGTGTGATTACAGAATTGAGTGGGAGTGTTTCTGACAGGTTTGGAAGTATTTTATCTAACTTTATTTCACAAAGAAGTGGCCAGAATGCAGACTCCTAGTCACATGTAAGGGAAGATGGGAAATACAATCTAGATATGATTCCAGGAAGAAGGAGATATGATTTTGGTGAATTAATAACCAGAATAATAGCTATTCTCTCACACACCACAGACCACTTTGTCAAACTTCAGTGATAGCTCTCAGGCTCTTCCTACAGTCCCAATAAACTGTTCTCTCTAATCCTGCATTGTAAAAGAGAGCATTTTCCATCCCTGTCTTTTGTAAGGAAGCTTTTGATGAGAACTTCCATAGAACATGCTTAATAGTCCTCAAAAAAAAAAAAAAAATCCATACTACCAAAACATTTTTCAATTTTAGTCAGGGGTCTCTGGATGACAGAAGTTCTAGGCCATCAGTTTTGACAATTTGTATTTGGGAATGACACTGAGTTTGTGATATAGACTTGATCATACCATGGTGCCTTCTGGCAGAACTTCAATTTTAACATCTTAGAGGAGAAGCGTATGTTTAAATGGTAATGAGAAAAGTAAGTAAAATTGTTGAAGTTAGAGACTTAGGAAAGAACTGAGATGGAAGTGAATCCTGAGGAGACAATAGTCAATAGCACTCAGAGCATATTTGGAGGTATGTCCATAGATTGGAAGAGAAGGAAACAAATTGATTACAAATTACAAATTGCAAAATGCAATTAATTTTTCTGGATTTCTAAAAGAATTTTGAATGAGTTTCTACTTAATGATTTCTGTTGTTGACTAAGGTTTATCTGGGAAGTGATGGGATGGTAAATTTTTTTAGAAAATAATGCTTTGAAATAGCTTACATATCAAGCTGAATGGATATGCAGCTGATTGTGGAAAAACTCACTTTCAATTTTGATGCAAGACAACACTGGTAAGGAAGGAAAATACCTAGAGGCTATGACATGGGTTGAGCTTGTTTTCCAGCACCTAGATGATATATGCTTACCTCTGATCACTAAAATCCATAGTCATATTTTCTCGGGTCTGACTAAAATAAATTTCACCCTTTTCCCAGGTGGAGAGTTTATCAGTGGCCTGTGGTGAAATGATTGATGTATTACATTTCAGAGTGGAAAATGGGGACCAAAGATAGAATCCCTTGAGGTTCACAGAATCACAGGTCTACATATTGAACAAAATGTTCCTGATATAGTCATATAAAAAGACAAAGGAATTCTTCAAGTCCAGTGGAAAGAAATATTTTACCCACAGCAGGTATAAGTTCTGCCTAGGCCATCATAATAGCATCATTTTCTGCCTCATCTAAACTCATCCTCTTTCCATAAACCCGGTGACTATTTTGCATAATAACCTTTAAGGCATTGACCCAAAAAATTCTTCGTGGGAATCTGTAATATTTCTCTTGAGGGAGTCATCTGGGATTCTTATTTTCTTCTTCTGGATTCTTATAACCATATGATATATCAACTAACACTGTAAAAAGTACTGTGCAGCAAATACTTGGATGATGTTTACAATAAAAATCAACATTTGTCTTTCAGGTGCCATTCTGACAATATGTGCACATCAAGCTAGTTGTTCAAAATAGTAACTTAAGTCTTAACGAGCAAATAGGATAAATACATAACAACCGAACTAACCAACAAAAATTGGCAAAAGAATGTTCCAAGCCCAAAACTAACTTGTTGTTCATCATAAAGAGCCTATTCCATGACAACTATGGGCAAAATAGTAATATTACAATTGGATAGATCATCTTATCTGAACTCCATTGACATATGTTCCCATTTTAGGCAAAACAAAACTTGTTGCACTATTTAACCAAAATATATGTTTACAAATAACTTGGTTAACGATTAAACTTATAATTACATTATAAAGAAATAATATTAAATATTACACATTTTTCACAAATACCTGTGATAGCAACGTACTAAAGTGTAGCCATTCAGTTTTGGCTCAAACTATTCACTGGGAAGTTTGTAAGACTCTATTTAGGGATGGTCTTTTAGAAGTGCCTTTCCTCTTTCTGATCCATCTTCATTCAAAGTGCTCTTCTGTTCCTCTGATTTCTGCCTCTTTTAGTGTGCTTTCAAAGGGCTCTTTCTGTAATGCCTTTCACTGCAATGATCCAACGTCTAAATATGATTAATTCCGTTAAGCCTTTGCTATACTTACTGAGAAAATGTATAAGCTTGCTATATCTTTTGTTCTAATTTTTACTCATTTATTTTGCTCTTTGAAGATGCTGCTTCTGCTACTTACTGTGTCTTTCTTCTCATCTTCCATTTCCGTTCACTTCTTGTAATACTAACAGCAATGCAAAGTAGATATTCCATTGTTCAGTGTGATTTCTTTATGATTTGCTTTTGGTGCATCATCACTTCAGCCCTTTATGCCCATTATATATTTTCTCAGGAGTCCACTAATCATATTAGAATTTTTTTAAAAAGCCTCCTTGGCAAAATGCCAAAAGGATGATCGCATCCTCAGAAATAAAATATCTTCCTTATATAGGAAAATTCTGGTTATCTCACTCTAAAGTGTCCCAACTATAGTTACTGGGAAGGATCAAAGAAGCCATTAGAGTAGGGGAAGTAACAACTAGAATAATAACACTTTTGCTTTTAATGTTTTACTACCCACAATGTGTAGATTTAAATGGTACAACATAATCTTAGATCTGCATTAGCAGATGGTTCAACCTATCAGCAATCACTATTGCTATTCCCAGTTTTCAGATAAACATCATGATAAAAATTAAACAAAGGACTCCAGTACTTCCTGTGTAGTGATATA
This sequence comes from Choloepus didactylus, assembly GCF_015220235.1. NCBI lineage: Eukaryota > Metazoa > Chordata > Mammalia > Pilosa > Megalonychidae > Choloepus > Choloepus didactylus. The sequence continues at coordinate 53,119,423 of NC_051317.1, read as the reverse complement.
ATTAAAGATGTAGGCTTATCCTTAGAATAAAATGTGGTTAAAGATTCTTGTGATCTGTTCCACTTGGAGAAGCAAGACAATTGAGGCAGTTTTAAGACTGATGTTTTGAAGCCTTTTTAGGCACCAAAAAATGTAATAAATTTATTTTTTAACTGATGTTCTTGACCTGCTGATGTTTTAAGCAAGTGTTTACTTTATCTAATGGTTAAATCTGCAAAACCTAGAATGTAGTTCATGTTGCATGTTTCTGCTATTTTTCTCCAATAATAGCATGCATTTTTCCATGTAGCAATTACATGGTTGTTCTCTCCAGTCAAGGGCAACTCCTCTTCTTCATTCAATTTTGTATACCAATTGCTTAACATGATGTCAAAAATATTCATTTATATGAGGAAACCCTGAATGAAACTGAATCCTGAGATTGTGATGTTTTAAAGAAGAAACTGGAAAAAAATAGTGATTAATTGTTTATCTGCAAACACTAACAGGACATGCTAATTTTTCCCAATACACACAAATTCTAAATGTATTTTGAAGGCATGTTTTAATGCTTGAATACTTTCTAAACATATTTGGGTTTTCCATAACATCTGATACTTTATTTTCATTTTGCCTTTTATTCACTCCTTCATTCATTTATTCAGTTAGTCAGTCAGTTGTTAATCCAATACTCAAATTTGTGCATTTTTTAATGAAGGAGTAAGTGAAACCAACAACTTCACTGTCCTCAAATTCTAGCAAAAGGAGCTAATATTCTAGTGGAGAAGATAGACAAAACCAAATATACAGAAAATAATATAGTGTAAGAGGAGATTGATAAGTGTAACAAAAAAATAAAGCAAGTTAAGCAAAATAAATATTCTTATGTGGATATGTATTTCTAAGGGGATTATGTAAGGCTTATCTGCTCTGCTTATATTTCAACAGATACATGAAGCAATTAAAGAAATAGTGCTTGGAGATTCCTGGAGAATATTTCCTATGCAAAGAGAACAAATGCGAAGTTCTTGAGGCAGGAGTTTGCTTGGCATGATCTTTGAATGACAAAAAAAGCCAATGTGACAAAATGAGGGTGAGAAAGAGGAAAAGAGATGAAAGATGAGGTTCAGATATTATCGCAGCTCATCATGTAGGCCCTGGAAGACAATCTCATGGGCTTTGAATTTTAGTCTAAGTTGGAAAATCAGAGGAGAATTTTGAGTGACATTATGTGACATGATTTTAAAGGAGCAAATTTGGTGTGGTAGACAAGGATGGCCACAGTATAGGTGGCAAGATAAGGTATAAATTTCAGTGGAACCACAAATAGTATTCACTGATGTACGAGACATGTTTTTGGTGGGGAAGACTCAGAGTTGATTTCATGGATTTGGGTTTGAGCAAGTAGAAGAAGGTGATATTTTCACTGAGGTTGGAATACTGGAGAAAATTTAAGTTTGATGTAGGAGATATTAAGAGTTTCATTTTGGAAATATTAAATTTGAAGTGCCTCCTACACAACCAAGTGCAAGTAATTGGTGTGGTATTTGTCTAGATTTAAGGCACTGCTGATATAAATTGGTAGCTTATCAACATATATATATAATTTTTAAAAGACAAAAGACTAGATAAAATGACCTAGAAAATGATTAACATTGTCAAATTCTGCTGATAGTCAAAAAGATGAGGTTTTCAAATAGTCCACTGGATTTGATATCCTGGGTCCATTTGTGCATCTGACAGGAGCTGTTTCAATGGAGCCCTGAATATGGGGATTGAAGCACAACTGGAGTGTGTTCAAAGCAGAAAGGGAGGAAGAAACCATAAGATTTAAGCAATCTAATTCAAATAATTTCCTCCAAGTTTGAGCCACTAAAAATTATTGTGCCGGTTTGAATGTATTGTGTCCCCAAATGCCATTATCTTTGTGGTCTTGTGGGACAGATGTTTTGATGTTGGTTGGATTTGCTTGGAATGTGCCCCACCCAGCTGTGGGAGATGATTCTGATGATATGTTCCCATCAAGGTGTGGCCCCGCCCATTCAGGGTGGGTGTTGATCAGTGGAGCCATATAAATGAGCTGACTCAGAGAGAGGGAACTCACAGAGTGCCACTGGGAGTGATGTTTTGAAGAGGAGCAAGCTTGCTAGAGAGGAATGTCCTGGGAGAAAGCCGTTTTGAGGCCGGAGCTTTGGAGCAGACGCCAGCTGCCTTCCTAGCTAACAGAGGTTTTCCAGACACCATTGGCCATCCTCCGGTGAAGGTACCCGATTGCTGAGGTGTTACTTTGGATGCTTTGTGGCCTTAAGACTGTAACTGTGTAGTGAAATAATCCCCCGTTTTATAAAAGCCTATCCATCTCTGGTGTTTTGCATTCTGCAGCATTAGCAAACTAAAACAGATTTTGGTACCAGAGAAGTGGGGTGCTTTTGTTGCTGAATTTGCAAATACCAAACATGTTGGAACGGTTTTTCAAATGGATAAGGGGAAGATTCTGGAAGAATTGTGAGGAGCTTGATAGAAAAGGCCAAAACTGCTTTAAAGAGACTGTTTATGGAAATATGGAGTCAAAAGATACTTCTGATGAGGACTTGAGCAGAAATGATGAATGTGTTGTTGCAAACTGGAAGAAAGGCGATCCTTGTTTTAAAGTGGCACAGAATTTGGCAAAATTGAGTTCTGGTGTCAGATGGAAGGAAGAATTTGAAAGTGACAACCTGGAATACTTAGCTGAGGAGATCTCCAGACTATGTGTGGAAGATGTCCCCTGGCTTCTCCTTGCAGCTTATAGTAGAATGCGGGCAGAGAGAGATAAACTTAGAACTGAACTCTTGGGTTCAAAGAAACCAGAAGCTGATGGCTTGGAAAATTACAGGCTTCCAGGGGGTGGAATCCCAGAAGCTACAGCCCAGTGTGAGGATATAACCAAACATGGAACCCCACCGCCATTTCAGTACAAGCCAAGATTGAAAAAGGAGTTAAGCAGAAAGGATTTGTGGAAAGTCCTATTGTCTAATGGCTTTGACCCCTGTGTGTTTCATGCAAAGCCAACAGAATTTTTGCAAGATCTTTATAGACAGAGCCATTGCCAGTCTGTTCTGGAGGAGACAGACAAGGAAAAAATTAAAGGAAAAATCTCTTCAAAGACAGAGCCATGGAGGTTGAGGTCTGGAGTCAAGAGGTCTCGGGCTGGGAGAGCGGAGCAGCCCACATGCATGGAAAGGGTGAGTTTGCCCTGGAGGTTGAGGGCGGGCCCTCCACCTCGATGCTCAGGAAATGTCCTGCCACTCCAAGCCCCAAAGAGGGTAGAGCACATTCCCAGGGAATTGGGGAGAGCCTGGCTGCCACCACACTGTTCTGAAGGGGTTGAGCGTGTGCCCCAGAGATGGAAGGGAATCCAGGCGCTGCCCCTATGTTTGAGGAGGGTGGGGATGAGAAGGTGGTCTCCCCCATGTGTGGATATGTTGGAGCACTCACCTAAGCATTTGGAAAGGAAAAGGCTGCCGAAAAGGCCCTTAAGAAGGATTAGGCTCCCGCTCTCTCAAGCCCCAAGGATGCAACCTTGTTTTGTTAATGACTCTCAGACTTTGAAATCTAATGGAGTTTGTCCTGCAGGTTTTAGGAACTGTTTTGCTCCTGTTAACCCTGTTTTCCTTACTGTTTCTCCTTATGGCAATGGAAATGTTTATCCTATGAATGTCTCTCCTTTGTATGTTGGGAGCACATAATTTGTTCTAAGTTCACAGATCCACAGCTGAAGAAGAATTATGCCTTGGGACTGGCCATGCCTATAAGTGATTTTGATGGGATTTTGTACTTAACTTTTGTTACTGAAATGATTTAAGTTTTTGTGATATTGTGATGAAATGAATGTATTTTGTATTTGGAAAGATAGTGTCATTTTGGGGTCCAGGGGGTGGAATGTGCCGGTTTGAATGTATTGTGTCCCCCAAATGCCATTATCTTTGTGGTCTTGTGGGACAGACGTTTTGGTGTTGGTTGGATTTGCTTGGAGTGTGCCCCACCAAGCTGTGGGAGATGATTCTGATGAGATGTTCCCATGGAGGCATGGCCCCGCCCATTCAGGGTGGGCCTTGATCAGTGGAGCTATATAAATGAGCTGACTCAGAGAGAGGGGACAGAGTGCAGCTGGGAGTGATGTTTTGAAGAGGAGCAAGCTTGCTAGAGAGGACGTCCTGGGAGAAAGCCGTTTTGAGGCCGGAGCTTTGGAGCAGATGCCAGCTGCCTTCCTAGCTAACAGAGGTTTTCCGGATGCCATTGGCCATCCTCCAGTGAAGGTGCCCGATTGCTGAGGTGTTACTTTGGATGCTTTGTGGCCTTAAGACTGTTAACTGTGTAGCGAAATAATCCCCCGTTTTATAAAAGCCTATCCATCTCTGGTGTTTTGCATTCTGCAGCATTAGCAAACTAGAACAATTATATTAGTTGGAAAGGGTTCAGCATCAAAGGAAGGGTTTTTGATGTTTAGATGTTTGAAAGCAGTACATGTGTGTGTGTGTGTGTGTGCATGAAATGATTCAATAGAAAGAAAACATAATGGTATTGCAGTAGAAAGAGGTGGCAATTTCTGATACGATGATCTTGAGTAGTTGAGAAGTGAAGGAATACAAAGGAAGGAATACAAAGTACAAATGGATATTTTTGCTTGAGAGATGAGGTTGAGCATTTTATCAATCGTGATAAGAAGGAAGACAGGGAACATAGATTCAGATGTAGAAAAATTGGTAGATTTTATGGTGGACACGTAGTATTTTTTTCTCATTGCTTTCATTTTCTCAATGAAAAATAGATCAAGTTATCCTGGAATGAGGCAGGAAAATGATGTCTTAAATGACTTAGGAGAAAGGAGATGTGACATAGATACCTGAGAGTGAATTTTTGCCATCGATTGTACTTAAACTTGGTTAATCCTATCTGAAGAAGAGTGTCTACTTCTTATCATCTTTTTAAAACTTTCAACCCCAATCTGAGTAGGATTGACCACACTTTCTTTTGGGCTACTACTTGATCCCAATTCGTGTCCTGCTCCAATAACATTCTCTGGCACTTTAATTTTACAGTAGTTTCACTGTGATAGACTATCAGTATCTCAAAAGTAATTACTCAGTCTACCATTCATAGTATGCCCAGGATTTATCACATTTTATTATCTTATATGTTATATTGAAGGAAAAAATGATTCTCCAATCAATGATGAAATTTTATTTAAGAAATATAATATGAGGGCCTCATTATAAGCTTTACATATAAGGAAATTTCCATAGTATAATAACTAAGAAATATCCCAAATTATACTATTGATACAGTCCCAGATATTTAGAGTTTAAACAGCAATATCCTTAACTTAGAGTAACACGCCTTTCCATGTTTCTGAAGTCTGAACCATCACTCATCAAACAAATCAGTCAAATGTCCTTGGCTTGGGTGATGGAATTTTTAAGTATATATAAGTATTCCATTCATACAACATGATTTGTTTTGTTTAAACTAGACTATATTGTTTACACTGAATTTCAATTTATTCTTAAATAGTAATTTGAAGATCAGCACTAGTTACAGAATAAAAGAGGTATTACTCATTTGCTTATCAGTCCTATATGAGAATGGATTTTAGGATCTGATTGCATTAAATTGGCGTGGGATGAACAATATTTTAATAACGGTTCCATATTGTCAGCCAAAAGTACTTTTTCTTTAAAAAAAATACTAATGAACAAAAATGCTTCCACATATATCCTTTTACCAGAAAATATTATCTGGCCAAGACCTACAGCCCACATGCTTCCTTGAATCACTCACTGGCTGACTCAAAGACAAATTAAACTTTCCATCCTTCAAAAGTGATTCCCTTAGTAAATGATAACTGATTCTATCCAGTAATACAAGCCAGAAACCATAAAACCACACTTCCCTGCAGTCCTCATTATCCAACCCATCATTTCCTATCATTTTATTTTCCTAAATATTATTTAAATTTGTGTACTACTTTGCAAATGCATGGGCTTTTAACTTGCCTTCAGATATTTAGCCTCTTTCAAACTATGTTTAATGGTGAGATATTTTTACAAAGTTCAAACCTTATTTATGTTATTCCACATGGTTAAAAGCAAAGCAAAAAGCAAAAATCCACTTATTCTTCTTATTATTAAATTCTTTAACAGAATTTAGAAGGTCTGGCTCCCATATGCCTCTCCAGTTTGGCCTCATAACCTACTCTCCGTTTTCTCTGGACACCAGCCATTCTGAACTTTTTGCCTTTCTACAAATGTGACATGCTTCTTCTGATCAAGGATACTTGCAGTTGTTGACTCCCTTGTCTGGTACACCGATTACTTTTCCATCTCTTGCCCAATACATATTTCTTTCACTTAGTTAAATTGTACTCTTCTTTCCAATTTTAAGCGAAAAATCACATCCTCAGTTGTGGAGTTAGTCACTACAACTGTGTGCCATGGGAACAGAGGTTCGGGGCACAACAAATGATCCCTCTATTTCACAGAATGAACAGTCCAGAAAAGACAATCTGCTTGCCACTTACATAACACAAAAAGTACAAAAGAGCAGGGGAAGAAGTCTTATCATGGCCAGTCTCTGGGGGTGGTTGAAAACTACTCTGGTTTGGGGTCGATGGATGGTAGCTCTGTGTGCTCCATTTTGCACTGGAAAAGAGAGACCAGTCTATACTGCTTGAGTGTGTTTTTTATCCACCTAAGTGTAACGAGCCCCTGTCGCTAGAAATCCCTGTTCTGATAAGCATCTGGAACTGCTTGCTCCTGTCTCTGGCAGGGCATTTTCATTAGACTTAAGAACTCCCCCATGTTGTGGAACAGCTCACAATAGAAAAGGAGATGGGGTAGCAGATGGCCAGAGGATGGCCGTTCAGCATGCGTTTGTGACTTCCGCAGAGAAGGAGGTGGGGATTGGTAAATTCTAGGCTACAGCCACTTAAATATGTCTGTGATTTCCCTAGCATCAGTGAAGTTTAGCCTGATTTACCTGAACAGGTTAACACCTCCTGTTATACTCTTGCAGGATGGCCTAAAATACCATGTCTTTAATATTTTAGATATGTGTGCATATTTTTGTGATTTTTTTTATTACCATCTAACCCATTAGATTGAAATTCCACAAGTTTAGGTTAAGAACTTTGCATGGTTTTGCTCATAACCATCTCACTAACGTCCATTCACAACTGATCACACAGAATGTTCTCATTAAACACTTGTTGAAAACCTGAAGGAAAATATACAAACGCTGATAAATAGAGCAATAGAAATGTAGAATATAAAATAATTTCCCCAAAAGAGCCATGATGCACCACTTGAAGCATTCTGGTTTTAAACTACCTAAACATCTTTGTTTGTTTGTTTGTTTGTTAGAAGAAAGATGCCGGAGGCAATTCTGGAATCAGTGGTTCAGAATTGCACAAGCTGATAGTCTGGAAACTTGTTCATGATCGAACAGAAGGCAGCTGTTCATATAAGAAATGCATGCTAAAAAATGAAACTAATTAAAATCAAATAATAAAATATATTTAGATGAATGATATATCATACCTATGGAGGAAATATTTATTCTTCCAATGATAGTCCAAGCAGCGTTTTCATTTTCTTGTTCTAATTTGAGGCATGTTCTTTACAGAGACAACAATGAGAATGAGTTTCTTATATTAATGATTTTCTGTTTTAGTTTACAAGATATCTATGAAAATCTATGAAATCTATGAAAGTTATATTCAATGAATCTCCTACACAATCGACATTAATGGTTAGTCACTAGAATTTTTAAATTAAGTATCATATTTCTAATCAATATGTATTTCTAAACATAATCTGAATGGAAAGAAAACATAACAGAAGTATTTTGTATTATCTTGTCATTTTTTAAAATAAATGAAAGCCGTATAAATGTATATTTCATTCCTAATTATGTGGATGATTCCTTCAACTGATAGTCTATATTTGTTCCAGTTTAAATATAATAGCCCTTGACAAAAATAGGGAAAATTGTATTTCCCTGGGGGCTCTACTAGTCATTTGCCACTTGGCCCTGGGTAATGCACATAAGCATCCTGGATCTTGTTTTCCTCATATCTAAAATGAATGTGCTAACCTTGATTAGTTTAAGGGAGACTTCAAAGCCATGATTCTATAGTTTGATTTTCTAATTCAAATAGAATACAATATTAATGTAGTCATAGATTTTTATCCCTGGAGTTTCTTTAATGGGGAAATTAAAATAGCTTAAAGAAAATCACAAAAGTAAAAGGAAAAAGGAAAAGTAGACCTGGGGATTATTTCCCAATTTGGACGATTTTGCTGCTGAGAGATTGTTTCCATGGTACACATTCTGTCAAAATCTCTCAGAAAAGATGTCTCTATTACCATTATTTGCTCTGACAATATCAGCTTTTAACAGCCTTACACTTCCTTTTCAAAACGAAGATTGAAGTAAGGACAAAAAATAAAATGGAGCAAACTCATTACTGTGCCAAAATTTAATTCAAACTCATTATCATTTAAAAACTATAATCTTGTGCTCTTTCAAGATGAGATCCTCTCTCAGGGATACTGCATCATTATCTTTCCTTAGAGACAATAAAAAAAAAAAAAACCTCTGCAGACAAGTGAAGGTCAACAAAAATCCTCATCTTGTCTCCTCAAAACTAGAGTGTCTTTCATCTTTCTATATATTAAATCAATTTAGAAATTAATTTCTTTGTTGCAAGTCAAATAATGAAATGGCATATCTACATATGTGCATGCATATGCATATATGAAGGTAAGTATTTACATGTATACATCTTAAAAAGTCAGAGATGCATCACTCAAAATTGTCTTGTGACTTAATTTTTCCACTTAGTTATGAATCACAGATAACCTTTCAGTAAATTAATCAAGATCTAATATCCTCTTTTGGATGTGTAAAAGTTTTTGCTTGCTTATTTGTTTGATTTTTAAATAACAGTCTTGGAGCACATTATGAATTGAATTGTGTCCCCTCAAAAGATACGTTCAAATCCTAAACCCTGTCCTTGGGAATGGGAACCTGCTTTTAAATGGGCTCTTTGAAAATGTTGTTTATTAAGATGAGGCCAAACTGGAGTAGGGTGAGCCCTAATTCTTATAAGGAGAGGAAATTTGGACACAGATAAACAGAGAAAGTAGATGCCATGTGATGGAGGCAGAGACTGAGTTATTCCACAAGCCAAAGAACATTTTTTGCTGGCAAGCCACCACCAGAACCCTGCAGACTTCAGAGGAAGCTTGGCCTTGTCAATACCTAGATTTGGACTTTCAGCCTCCAGAGCTGTGAGACGATAAAGGTCTGTTGCTTTAAGCCAGCCAATCTGCTATACTTTGTTAGGGCAGTCCTAGAAATCCAAGACAGAACAATTAGAATTATATAACAGAGCATCAATATATTTTTGTATACTTGAGATAATCACGCTGTTGATTGTCGTCTGATTCACCATTTTGTTGAAATTGACCATTTTAATTAACCTCATCATCATTTGCGTGTTTATTTTTGTTTTCTGAGTGTGTGTTTTTTGGTATGTGTGCTGGTTTGGATGTATTATGTCCCCCAAAACACCATTATCTTTGATGAAGTCTTGTGTGGGCAGGAAATGTATTGGTGTTGATTGAGTTGGAGACTTTTGATTGGATGTTTCGGTGGAGATGTACTCACTGAACTGTGGGCAAGATCTTTCATTGGATAATTTCCATGGAGGTGTGGCCCCACCCATTTAGCATGGGCCTTGATTAGTTTACTGGAGCACTATATAAGCTCAGACAGAAGGAGCCAGCTTGCTATAGCCAAGAGGGACACTTTGAAGAATGCACAGGTGCTGAGAGAGGAACTGTAGTTTACAGAGACGTTTTGGAGACGGCCTTTGAAAGCAGACCTTTGCTCCTGAGAAGCTAAGAGAGGAAAAATGCCCCAAGAGCAGCTGAGAGTGATATTTTGGAGAGAAGCTGAAGCCTAGAGAGGAGCAACCTGGGAGAAAGCTGTTTTGAAACCAGAACTCAGGAGCAGACACCAGCCATGTGCCTTCCCAGCTAACAGAGGCTTTCCAGACGCCATTGGCCATCCTCCAGTGAAAGTACCCAATTATTTGATGCACTACCTTGGACACTTTATGGCCTTAAGACTATAACTGTGTAACCAAATAAACCCCCTTTATAAAAGCCAATCCATTTCTGGTGTTTTGCATCCCGGCAGCAGTAGCAAACTAGAACAATACATTTCTCAAAGGCTATGTCATTGTATACTTCTGGTATATACCAGAATACAGAATCTGAAATGGAGCAAGCAGATTTTCACCTTTTATAAAATGACATATTCAAATTTTATGTTATGTTCATACTTTTAATTCTGCTCATGTGAGATATTTGAGATTTCATAGATAGGAATGAATTTAGATTCACATATTTTTCAATTATAAAATTAGTATGTAATTTTAATGCATTTAATTTAATTTATATTAAGATATTTTATTTTAATATCCTACTCTAGATTCTTTAAATTTAGTCATCCACTTATATATAACAGAGCAGGTAGAAGTATTACCAATTTATAAATATGTAAATGTAGACCAAACTGGGCTTTCCTTTCCACTTGAACTTGGACTAACATGACCTCTTCTGGGTAAATATTATGAATGTCTTCTTCATTTGCTAATATCTTCTCCCATCTCCTTGGTTTTCACATTGCAACACTTGTATTTAGTGCTTGCATATGCCTTGGTCTCCCCTAATTTATCAATTTTTCTGACACTTGTTCTGGCTATGTTTAATTTTGCTTCCCACAGAAACCACAGCTTTACTTAATCTCTGGTTTTAACTGTCCCTTCCTGGTCTTGGGTGAGAATCTCCCTACTTAAATTTCTGGTGTACCAAAAAGTACTGGCTAGGAAAAACCCCAGGTTCCACTAAAACTGAATTAACTTGACAATTTGCTTCAAATTACAGTTCTTGTTAATGCAGTTACCCAATCGGCTGCAAGAAATGAGGACTTGGCTGTATTCTCACGCTCTGCACCTAGTATCAAAAAACAAAACAAAACAAAATAATAAAAACAAAACAACAAACAGATTCAAACATGCTATAAGTGCCAGCTTGGCTCAAAATTCATTTTGCAGAAGTATATTTTCAATTGGCTTAAAATATTCCAATCTGGTATTCTTCCAACCATCAGAAGGCAGGAACAGGATACCAAATTTCAATAAAATTTCTGAAATTTCTCTACAAATACATCTGTAGTTTTTACAAATATGCAGGTTTCTTGATTTGCAGTTCGTAAAGAATAGATGAATTTGTCTTCTATCTGGTTTATCAAATAGGGAGACTCCCCCTCCTATAATCAGGGAGTGTTTTCTCAGAGGATTATAAAGATACTAGTTTGTATCAACTGGTTCCTTTACTCAGGGCAGACTAGCTTTTAGAGGTCCCTGGAGGTGGGGATTGCTTTAAGAATCACTTTATATTTCACCAATTATGTGTTTACCAGCTATTTGAGGTTCTCCACAGAAAGAATCACAAATATCTCCAGGTTTCACGTACAAAATATAAATTTGTACTTGAATTGAGTCTCTTTGAGTGGAACTTTTATAAGAACCTCATTTTTCCTTCATGCATGCAGCAAGAGTGTGAAAAGTGGTAACTCCATCGTAAATAGTTTCAAGTAATATTGCTTCCTTCTCACTCTTTATGCTATCATGCGTCTCATGTGACTGAAGAAGTGAATAGCCCCAGAGGTTTTCCTCATAATTAGAACTTCCATCCAGCTACCTACCCGTGCCTTCTATCTCTTTGGGTAATGCTAACTTCTTCAGTATTTTATCCTTGCAGGTGATAATATGATGCTAAATTTAGTTTGGTGCTTAGGATCTGGAAAGATACTTTAAGAGTTTAATCCCCAGTTTAGTAGACTTCTATTAATAAATTGGCCTATTTTCTCCTAAATTCACATTTCCCTGTGAGATTTCACAGGAATAGGGTTTGTTGGCAATGCAGGGTTATGATATTCCTTGGGTTCACATACACATTTTACCAGTCACAAATTTGAGCATTATTGCGAAGAATTTGACAGCATCACGTTTCATCTCTCTGTTAGAGATTAATGTCTCAGAAACATATCATTGACCTCTGATAAGGGAATTTTATGCTTGAAACCTCACAAGTCCATAAGTCTGCTTGACTCTTAAGCCATTCCAGAATTTGTTGAGAACTGAGCCATTGTTTAATGATCACTCAAAAATGTCATGATGGAAGAATTATAGTCAAAAAAAAAAATTTTCCTACTTCTTTCCAATCAAAAATGCTTTGAGAAACCTAACATATTTTAAAGTAACTCTGTTTGTTTGGGCCCTGTATCTAGCACTTAAACTACACAGTCAGAGAAAACTCTCTCCTAAGTGATGTGAGTCTCCCTCTCCTGGAAAGATAATAAATTTAACCTTGATAATAGACTCGTTTGTTGTGATGGTGGTTGTTTTTGCTATTCTTCTAGACCTCTGTTTATGGAGAGCAACAAATGGATAGAAAGGGCATGTTTTTCTCTCTATCATTTATGAGGAACACCACAATAAAGGTCATCACAGTTTTGGCTAAGTCTTTTCCACAATTTTTCACTATTAAATGGATCTTCATTCTCATCTGAATATGGAGAGGAACCCAAGTGATTCTCTACTTGTCCCAGTTCTATAAGCCAGATAGAAGATGCCTCAGAGGTATGTGAGTGATTAAAGCACCAGAGGACAAATCAGTGGAAACCTACTTGAATTCCTCAAGCAGGACAAAGAGTTGGTCCTATTCTGCCTCTCTTTGCCAACTAAATCATAGCCACAGGATGGGAATGGGAAGCACTTTCTGATGGAGTAAATGTAGTTCTATATTCAGAACTGAGGCATGATGGTTAGGGACTTCCTGATAATTTTTGGACCATGCCCAGTTTTACCAGGCCCAATTCCTCTAGCCTTCCATGCCTTTTGCTACTGGGAAAATATTTCCTTTGGAGCATCACTAAAGTACATCTTTGGGGCAACACACTTGAAGTCCTAGTAGTGAGATAAATAGTGTCCCTTCAATATCCATGTCGACCCAGAACCTCAGAATGTGATCTGATTTGGAAATAGGTTCTTTGCAGATGTAATTAGGTAATGATCTTGAGATAAAATCATCCTGTATTTAGGGTGGGCTCTAAATCCAATGACTTGTGCCCTTATAAGGAGACCAGAGGATGCAGAGAGACACTCAGTGAGAAATCCATATAAATATGGAGGCAGAAATTGGAGGTATGTGTCTACTAGCCAAGGAACACCAAGGTTGGATGGCAACCACCGGAAGATAGGAGAGAGGTATGGGATGGTTTCTCCCTCAGTGTCTCCAAAAGGAACCAACACTATCAACACCTTGATTTTGGGATTTCTGTCCTCCCAAGCAGTGAGAGACTATATTTCTCATGTATTCAGCCACCCAGTTTGTGGTACTTTGTTATGGAACTCCTAGGAAACTAATACAGCCCTCAAAATTGAAAACTAAAGAAAAGCTGTGACTGTGCTTTTTCAAACTTAGTATATAGGGAACATAGATTCTATTTGTTTTATATATGTGTGTTTGTGGGAAGTGTATTATATATGTATACTTGATGGTGACAGAGTGTTATTCAAGTATATGATCATTTAATGATGCTTTATTCTCCAGGTAATTAAGTTATTTAAAAACTGAGTGCATTTTATAAATTGAACCAACTTAAGAAAATAAATTGTAAGATCTTTATAAAAATACTTTCTTATTCTTTGTGAATAAATATCAGTTTATGAATATGAGGTTTTAAATGGTATATTCATTTTGTATAGCAATGTAAAATGTATCTATCAGTGTCTTAAAGGCCCATTTTTAATTATTTACATAACTTTATTTAGCTATATTGGATATATAAAAGTACCATAAAATTAGATTATATTTGAAACATAAAGGACAATAGACTACAATCCAAAAATCCATCAGTGCCAAACACTTCACTAAATCATGTGGAAATAAGTGTCTGTGAGGGCTATTTGATTATTATAAAGTTGAGTTTAGTATGCGATCTCAGTATACATGATGCATTAGCAGGTTGCACAAATGTGATATCTTATATTTTTCATGATTTTACATGAAGGAAATACACTTGAAAAAATTTGAGTGACATTGTACACTGGAAAATACGCTTGAGTCTTATTTTAAGTTTGTATGAGTAATGTCAAAATCATCTTCCCTATGGTTTGTATTTACCACTGATTTGAACTATTAGATTTCTTATTGCCTTTAACTTGTGTCTACTTATTGAAAAGTCACCTGGCTAGAAATCATACCATATAAACTAACATAGAAATTATAGAAAACACTGTCAGTAATCAGTAATAGGTCAATTAATCACTTAATATTTTTTTTCCCAGAAAGCACAGCATCCTCAATACTCTAGCATTGGTTTTCACTTAACACTATACCATCCTAAGTATGCACACTTACCTATTAATATTCACATTTTGAGCACACAGTTGGTCTTTGGTATTTGCCAACAATGAAGTCACATTTTAAAATATATTTATCTTCCTTGGGCTTTCCATGTTACCATATTACAGACAACTGAAAGTTGCTGCTATAATATTGATGTTTCCAAAAGCCATTGTGTGCTGCTAACATCTCAGCTTGAATGTATTTCTCAGATTTAGAATTCTGTCTGAGCAGAATACCAGAGAGATGAGAGAGAGGAAAGCACTAATTTGGTCACTGGGGAAAGGCACTGAGCTGTAAATCATTTGAACTAGTGAACTGATATTAGGCAAGCTATTTTGTATTTCAATTCCTCAGTCTCCATAGTTGCAAAGGGTTAATGCCTGCACTCATATTACATTTGCTATCATTTCTTTTCAAAACAGGGTATTATTAACCTAGCCTTCACCCTGTCCTCCAGATATGTGGTAACTAACCAGGTGAAAAATCAAAAGCCATAATTATACTTGCAGATAGAGGACAAGGAGTATTATGCAATTTAGGGGGTTCTGATCCACAATAGAGATCCTTGGGGTAAAACATTTTTCAAATTAAGAAATTTTAGGATTTCAGAAATCTAATTGGATGAACACATGCATTCGATATTATTCTACCACTTAACCAAATATAATATTTATATAATGAAACATGAATATTCATCTAAGTGGGATAGATGAAAACTATAAGTACATCATATTGATTCAGGTCAGTTTTTGCTTTTTGGATTAGAAAACTTTATATTTCACAATTACAGTTAAGGTAGAATTTAATTTCACACAGTCAATATGGACATACCACATAACTCTGCTATAAGTTTGAAAAGCGAAACCAGGGATTTTAAGGAAATTCTGTACTTTGGGCAAAAAGCTTTTAAGTTTCCAGGAATTTCTTTTTGTTCTCTATCATTTAGAATTTTCTATAATCAAGAAGTTTGAAAAGCAATACCTCAGCAGTTGTTGTGAAGACCAAATTAACAAATGGCCGTGAAAGATTACTAGGAACTTAAACACTCACTAAATTACTAAATAAACACGTTAATATATGTGAGGTAGTAAGATATGGTTTGATGGAGAAGAAAAAACAGGGAAGTCCAGTAGCAAAAATAAGCCTGGTGATGAGGTATAGATGGAGTGGGGATGAGGGGGTAAAAAGGAGGTTTAAAAGAAGAAAGTTTGTTATAAATATGGAAGGGAAAATGAACAAAATGGAGATGTTCTGAAAGCACTTGTTTTCTTCTGAGTCACAGTATTGTTAAGGCTTAATCTGCCTTCTGGTGAAAGTATGCTGTGAATACTTAAACTCAATTTTAGAAGTAAAATAGTTACTAAACATCATGATGAGATAAGACAACTTGTGATATACCTATTCTATACAGCTATAGCTGTTCATACAGAAATAAGAATTTAAAAGAAGAAACACGCTTCTCATGAGCCAGTAAACAAACTCGGATTGTTTTAAAGTGTCTAACATTTTCTGTGATCATATAACATATTACATGTAATACTTCAGAAACTTAAACACGAGCATCCTAGCTATTCTATGGAAGTGAATGATTTCCGCTGTGCTTTCATTTCTATTTTGGTGATTAAACATAATGGAATAAAATTTAAAACATTATTATTGTGGAAGCACACACACAATACATAAATATACATATATATGTATATATATACATACACACAGATATACATATATTCTACAAACTGAAACAAGAGGTTTGAAAAGGAATAAATATATTATTGATTATGAATAAAATATGAAAATTTAGAGGTATTTTCCTAAATATGTAGCTATGATCAGATAATCTAGAAGACAAAGTACTTATTCCCTCTTTGAACTTTAGTGGCATTGAATGGCATATTCTCTTGACATTTGATCTTAGCCCATCCATTACATTTGGTATATTATTTCCTGAATATTTCAGGAGATTGACTTTATTCGCTTTGAATAAAAGGTAATAAAACTGAGGACAGTGAAGTTCACAGCAGGAATCATGTCCAGGCTGGAGTACTTCCCATTATTCAGGACCCCAAATGAGAAAATACTAGCATCACTTTGTGGTCTCTACCTTTATGCCTCTTTCTTGGTTTTGTTTGATAATTTGCTGGCATTGTTTTTGTTATTGTTTTGTGACACAAATATCATTCCTCTGGCTAATACCCACATTTATTATTCACTTGAAACTTTTAATTGTTTTCCAACATTTAAATCAACAAACCTTCTGGATATGAAAATATGCATGAAAGGCAACTCAAAATCAAGTTGAAAAAAATTAATAGCCAATAGCATGATATTTATATTAGTGTGATATTCAAGTGTCTATTTTTAAGGAGATGACATGTGGATATAATTATACTTTATTTAAAAAATTGCATTTTTTTGAAATAAAAAAAATTAAGAAAATATTTAAACACTGCTTCCTATATATTGCCAGCTGTGCTTTGATAAAATAAGGATTTTCAGTAAATGGCTATTCCATGATTTACATAAGGAAGACAATTTTGGATTTCAAATATATTTCCTGATGTTTTTACACCTCTATTTTGTTAAGCAAACACATTTTTCCATAATAAAGTAAACTTTAAGCCAATGTCTAATTAAGAACCCCAGATCATTGAGTTATGATTAATGAAGAATTTTTAAAAAGATAACTTATATATGTCCACTTATGTTATATAATTTTAATCCTCAAATATCAGTATTAGTAACCTTACCCATAGGGGACTGAGCTTCAAAATATTGATATAATTTGTTCAGTATCAAAGAAAAAAGCAGTGGCATAGCCAAAACTCAATGAATTAACAAAATCCCACATTTTAATTGTATTATTTTAACACAATAACAATTTTCCTAATGAAAGTAATTGATAATCTCTTTCATTTAATTACTCATACTATCTATTATTATTATTTTAACGTTTATTTCCCCTTTCTATCCTTTAAAATGTTCTACAAGTTTTTTCCAGTTGTGTATTCTCTCTATAAAACCAAGTCTCAATTACCAATGTCAACTTAATTCTCAAATGAATTTTTGTTTTGTGCTTCTGGGACCTTGGGCAGACTTGGCTTTCTCATGGAGCCTCTGAAGTGAAGCATGTGGCAGACTACTTTGGCTACCTAAATGTCAACAAATCCCAATTGAGTCTTCCTTGCAGCAGTGTCTGCTTCTACCCCTACAGGTTGAAAAGGCCTGACAATTACTTCCTCACCTCTTTTATAACTAGGCTTGGACAACAGACCTGATTCTGGCTGATTGAATCTGAAGTGAAATAATCTGGAAACTTCTGAAAAGTCTAATAAACTTAATAAATATGAGAGAAGTGAAAAGAACAGTCATGCCTTCTCTGCTAGTGAAGGCTAGAAGCGGAAAGCTCTTCTAGTTATCAAGAGGAAAGGCCAGAAAATAACAGAGATGCTGACTCTGGAAGATTCCAACAATATTGAGTGACTGAAATAACCCTAACATTTCATACCTCTAAATTTATTGGTATGTAAGAAAAAATAAATTTTTATTTTTCAAAAACTTTCAGTTACATTTTCTATAATTTCAGCCAAAAATACCTTAACTGATAAAAGGCCTTAGAATTATCAGTTATGTTAATTTGGGATTGTGTGTTTATGCTCCACATGAATACACTATGTTACTTAACTCAATATTTGAGTTAATACACAAGACAATATACATTTTTCACAGCTATTTAGTTTTGAGTTTTATGTGAATGTTCAGTACTCAAAAAATACCACATATATGTGCAAACATACTCATAGAAAATCTTGCTGAATATTCAAATATTAGGGTAAATAATATTTGGTTTGGATGACCATGTATATTTTATTCATTCTAATATTACTTCTTACATATTGTATATTGACAATTGCTTGTAAAATTGTTTAAATTAATATTTAAAATCTTTTTTCTCTTACCTACTTTCTGACTTATAAAACTCCATGGCTCTGTTTTTAAACACATAGTTTATATTCATAGGTATTTTAGTGTGTTTTTGTCACCACTAAAAAGTAAATTAAAAAGTTCCTCTTTAGTAATTCTATGATTCCAAGGATAATTGCTTTATTGTTCCTAATTTTAAAGCTTTTCCCAATCAGAGTTGATTGGGGACTCTTGTGCGGCCTTCCAAGATTTCCAAAAGAATGACATTTGTGGCATCATGGTTTCATTACACTATAATCTTGAGTTTAGTTCTCCTTGTCTTAATTTTTTAGAGACTCCTGCTGAGTTTATGGCAAATCACAAGAAACAAATGACTCACTAAAGTGTGGGTAGCCAGCTGTTTCATCCATTTCAGAAAAAAGGAAAAAAATAAACTTCTCCGGATAGAACTTGAGAAAACATGAAATTATTTAAGGCTCTGGCACATGATATGATGATTGTCAAAACATTGTCTCTTTATATTAATATAGAAAAACTTCTCAGTCATTAGAGGGAATTTATCTTCAAAATGACTTGGAGTTACAAAGTTGATACTGCCAAAAAAGCACTTCAGTTCTCTATAATGAATACAACTGGGAAAGTGTTAGAGAACAGACTTCCCAAGTCATTTGACCCTCTTTTGTGCCCTGGAGTGATTCCAGTCAACCTTAAAGCTCACAAATCAGCCTGCACTTTGAAATGTATTAGGGAGGAGCTCCAAATTTCAGTGTGAAAAGGACTTTAATAGAATGAAGAAAGTTTAGAGATAATACCTCATTGATGATCTCTCATCATCCTATAAAATACTATTAATAGAAATGCTGATATTAATGTATGTACTTTTATTAATTTTCATAACATTTTAAAACAAATATTGAAAGGACTACTACTAGTTATTTTATTTTCAGTTCTAATTGCTCATTAAGCACTCCACTATTATTTCCCATTATTTTCAATCCTGATAATAAAGCAACTTACTGCCAAAAAAGTCCAATATAGTATATAAACACTTTATTTTAGTTAACAACCTAAAATGTATAATATTGGAGTGAAACGTTGACTTCATATATCATGTGTGTGTGTGCACGTGTGATATATATATATACATACATACACACACACACGTACAGGTAGATGATATTGGTAGAATGATAGGTAGATAGATAGATGAGAGAGAAAGAGAAAGAGGGAAGGTCTTATATATAGGAAAAATGATGGGTGGATGTATTGAGAAAACTGCCTAGGCTGTTAGTATTAAAATGAATATTTAAATAAAGGCCTCTTATTCCAAGTCTACATAATTTCAAGACTAAACAGATATCTTGTATCTCTGCTATGTTAGATCAGAAAGTATGGAAACAGGGAAAGGAGACTGAGAATTCCATTTGAGCCAAGAAATCTTCACCATGCTCTACGTATATAAATTACCTCTTTCACCATGGCCAGCATTCTCAGAGAAAGGTTGTGTTAATCATGAAGGGAGTTTGGTAGAAGTTATGTGAGTATACTAGTGCATGAACATATTTGGTACTGCTTTCTAATTAGTAATTAATGCTTAAATGAAGTTTGGTTAATATTATTAATAACATGCTAGTTAAAAGAAGAAAGAAAATGAGAGGAAATGCATATATATATATATACATGACTAAGTGATGAAAAATGTCTAACATAGAGCAGTTTGTGAAGATGTGGGCTCTTTCATTTATAATCTATGCCTCCTTAGCCCTATTTTATATGTGCATATATGTATATATGTATGTATGTGTGTGTGTATAACAATGAAGAATGAGTGAGACGAACTGCAGAAAAATCTTAGCACAATTCTTAGCAGAAAGAAAGCTGCTAATAACTGATGGCCAATATATACTTTTAATCAAATGGACAAAAGGAGATAAGTGATAAAAAATACAAAGAAAACATAGAATCTGTCCAAAAATTAATCACAAACCTCAGGGAATCTGACTTTATTAGTTTCCTAACCACACACTTAGTGGCTTAAAATAACACAATTTTATTATCTTACAATTCTGATGGGTCCTATGTCCAAAGTCAGTCTTACCAGGCTAGAGTCAAGGTGTTGACAGGGATGGTTCCTTCTGGAAGGTCTAGGAAGTGGTCTGGTTTGCTAATGCTTCTTTTTGTACAACACCAGAAATGGATTGGCTTTTATAAAGGGGGTTTATTTGGTTACAAAGTTACAGTCTTAAGGCCACAAAATGTCCAAGGTAAGGCGTCAACAACTGGGTACCTGCACTGGAGAAAGACCACTGGCATCCAGAAGACCTCTGTTAGCTGGGAAGACATGTGGCTGGTATCTGCTTGCTTCCAGGTTGTTTGAAAATGGCATTCTCCAAAATGTCAGTGTCAGTTTTCAATGGCTGTCATCAAAATATCTCTCTTGTCTGAAGCTCTTTTATCTGGTGCCAGTGATTTAATTCAGACCCACCTCCATGGAAACACTCAATCAATGGGTTCAACCTAATCAGCACGAAAATGTATGCCCCCACAAAATTGCATCAAAACATGGCATTTTGGAGAACATAATACATCCAAACTGGCACAGAAAGAATCTATTCCTTTGACTTTTCCAGCTTCTAGAGGCTACCAGCATACCTGAGTTTGTTGCCCTTTCCTGTGTCGTTAAAATCAGCAGCATAGCAACTTGAAATCTCTCTGCTTGCATCCTCATGCTTGACCCTCCTGCATCCCTCTTATAAAAACTTTTGTGGTTACATCCCAGAAACCAGGATAATCAATGTTAGAAGACTGAATTATGACCTCCAAAAGATATGTCCAAGTCCTGACCCCTGGTCCCATTAACCTGTTTGGAAATAGGATCTTTGAAGATATTATTAGTTAAGATGAGCCAAAACTGAATTAGGGTGTGTCCTAATCCAATATGATTGATGTCCTTATACAGAGAGGAAATTTGGACACATTAAGAGACAGAAGGAAGATATACACGTGATGGAGGCAGAGATTGAGTTTTGCCAACGTTTGCCAGCAAGCCACCAACAGAATCCTATTGACTTTGGCGTTTAAATGAAGGATGTTGTTCCGGTTTACTAATGCTGCCATTTGCAAAACACCAGAGATGGAATGGCTTTTATAAAGGGGGTTTATTTGGTCACACAATTACAGTCTTAAGGCCATAAAGTGTCCAAGGTAAGGCATCAGCAATAGGGTACCTTCACTGGAGAAAGGCCATTGGCTTCCAGTAAACTTCTGTTAGCTGAGAAGACATGTGGCTGGCATCTGCTTGCTCCCAGGTTGCATTTCAAAACAGCATTCTTCAAAATGTCTGTGTTTCAGCCTGTTGGGGCAAACTCTGGGCTAGTACCTCCTAAGCATCAGCAAAACTCTACTTTCAATGGCTGTCTTCAAAATGTCTCTGTAAGTTGCAGCAGCAAACTCTTTTTTCTCTGAGCTTTTATATAGGGTTCTAGTAAACTAATCAAAGCCCATGCTGAATGAGTGGAGCCACACCTCCATGGAAACTATCTCATCAGAGTTATCACCTACAGTTGGGGGAGTCACATCTCCATGGGCCCAACCTAATCCAAAGTTTCTAACCTGATCAACACTAATACATCTGCCTCCACAAGATTGCATCAAAGAACATGGCATTTTCGGGGGCATAATACATCCACCAGCACAGATGTGAACTCATTTTTTAAATGATATCGATGCTTCACATCAACTTGATACTGAATATTCTGTATTTTGTGTTATGTACATGTTAAATCACATGGTCCTGCCAAAACCTTGATTTCAGATTTCAAGATTCCAATGCTGTGAGACAATATACTGCTGTGTTAAACCATTCAGATTTGCTGTACTTTATTTACAGCAGAGCCAGCAAGCTAAGACAATGAGTATAATCTGCAGTCCCAAGATCTTTAACTTAATCACATATACAAAGTCCATTTTGACATTAAAGTTATAGATTCATATATTCTAGAGATTAGGGTATAGATATCTTGTTGGGGGGCATTATTCTTTCCATCAAATTGACCAATAATATTTGTACCCAAGTTATGGCAGTGATTTTTTTTTTAATTGAGTTTTTTTAATTGAGTTTTTTTTTTAATTGAGTTTTTTTTTTAATTGAGATGCTTACAGTCATCTATATTCAGTGTACTTACATTGCTGTGCTACTATCTCCCAAAATTGTGTTCCAAACCTCTCACTCTTGTCTTTTACTTTCTGTCTGCAGTGCTTCCTTTAGTGTTCCCTGTAAAGTAGGTATCTGGTTCACAAACACTGTCATTGCCTGTTTGTCAGAGAATATTTTAAGCTCTCCCTCATATTTGAAAGACAGTTTTGCCGGATATCGGATTCTTGATTGGTGGTTTTTCTCTTTCAGTATCTTAAATATATCACCCCATTTCCTTCTTGCCTCCATGGTTTCTACTGAGAAATATGCACAGTCTTATCAAGCTTTCTTTGTATGTGATGAATTGCTTTTCTCTTGCTGCTTTCAGGATTCTCTCTTTATCTTTGATGTTTGATAATCTGATTATTTAGTGTCTTGGTGTAGGCCTATTCAGATCTATTCTGTTTGGGGTATGCTGCACTTCTTGGATCCATAAGATATGGGAAATTTTCATTGATTATTTCCTCTATTATTGCTTCTGCCCCTTTTCCCTTCTCTTCTACTTCTGGGACACCAGTGACCCATACATTCTTGTATTTCATTTCATCCTTAAGTTCCTGAAGATGTTGCTCATATGTTTCCATTATTTTCTCTATCTGTTCTTTTGTATGTAGGCTTTCAGGTGCCTTGCTCTCCAGTTCTTGAGTGTTTTCTTCTGCCTCTTAAGATCTGCTGTTGTATGCTTCCGTTGTGTCTTTCATCTCTTGTGTTGTGCCTTTCATTTCCATAGATTCTGTCAGCTGTTTTTTTTGAACTTTCAATTTCTACCTTATGTACCCCCAGTGTTTTCATTATATGCTACATCTCTTTTGCCATATCTTCACTAAACTTTTTGAATTGATTTAGTATTAGTTGTTTAAATTCCTGTATCTCAGTTGAAGTATAACTTTGTTCCTTTGACTGGGATCTAACTTCATTTTTCTTAGTGTAGGTTATAGTTTTCTGTTGTCTAGACATCTTATTTTCTTTGGTCACCCCAGTCAGGTATTCCCAGACAGAATGGGCTCAGGTCTTAGAAGAAGGCAATAATATCACATCTCCCTGAGTGTGCATCTTAGAAGATTGATGCACCCTGTGAGGTCTCAAGTCACTGTGCTTTTCCACCCAGCCTGTGGCACCTGTCAGTCTGTAGCTCCAGACTGGTGTAAGGAGGTGTGGCCCTTGGCTGTTTTTCCCCAGGCTCTGAGGTCTGGTTCTGAATGGAGGGCAGGTAGTAGAGCTCTTTCCTCTTAGAGAAGATTATCCACCTAGGGAAAGGTCATTAGCATTTGAAGAGACTCTGCCTGTGCTATGTCCACCCTTGTCTGGGTCAGAGCACTGGGAACTGAAAATGGCTGAGGCTTTCTCCACTGAGCCAAAAATGGGACAGAAAGCCCTCTTCAGGGCCAGTCCACGGCCACCCTCTGGCTCTCCAAGGTCAGTCATCACCAAAAGCTTCTGTCTGCTTGTTGGGGATTTACAGCTTGTATTGAGTAGTCCATGCTTGTTAATTAAAACCACAGCTGGACCTCAGCTAAGCTATATTTTCTTGCTGTGAGAGTGCTGCTCCCTAGCACCATGAGGTTTTGCAGATCAGGCCATGGGCATGGAGGGGACTCCTGGGTTGGATCCACAGTTTTTACTTTCAGATTTTATGCTGCAACCTCAGGCATTCCTCCTGATTCAGGTTGGTGTATGATGAGTAGACAATCACCTTTGTCCCCCCACAGTTATTACAGATTATTTACTTGTTGTTCCTGGTTGATTATTAGTTGTTCCAGGGGGACAAACTAGCTTCCGCTCCTCTCTATGCTGCCATCTTCCATCCAACATATGGCAGTGATTTTAATACAAGACTCTTAGGGAGACCAACCTCTGTTTGCCTGGGACTATACCAATTTTGTCATACACTCTGCAATAACTCAGTTACAGGAAAACTAGTTGGTTAGTCACCTTACCTGGGCCCCCAGTCAACCCAATCTATTCATCCCTCCTAAACCAAAATATGACATATGTGCCATGAACAATGTTAGGCCTCAGTTATAAGGTACTTGGCTGGATATGGGTTATAGTGGGGACATGGTTATAGAACTTTGTTTAGCAAAAGTACAAAATTGTGAGGTATGTGACATCCAGCAGGGACACTTAAATATTATACATTCTTCATGACATCTTTTGGCTGCTCCTATGGCTCTTTATTACCAAGTCAAAAACTAAAACTAACCTAATTATCATTAAAATGTGTCACATTTAGATCATTCAAGTGGAATAAGATATGCAAGGGACCCTCTGCAATGAAATGGTTAATATCACATAATTTGAGGGATATATTTTATTATTATATATTTTTTTTTTACATTTTCTGGAAAAGCTATCATTTTAGGGTTGATTGTTAGCATGCCAAAGTTATCATGCAAGAGACTAATAGAAAAAAGTTCAATTCATGAAACTGTCCATTTATGTAATAAAAGTGAAATTTATTCCTTAATTCTATATTTTTCTTAGCTATACCTAGAAATATGCTGGACTTATTGCTAATAAAAAAGACTTTAACTAAACTCCATAGAGTAGTCTTTTGGATGCATGCTTTGTAATAATCATGGTATATTAAAATGACTAATACTTAGGAACCCCAGAATCATTTAACTCTTGGTGATGATTCTAAGATTCATATTATGTGTTCATGAAGGCTATAATTTTAGTTAAATTTTATGTTAACATAAAACAAAAGTTTTTGCAATTATATATGTCACTAGGCATAGTTAAACTGATTTCCTTTAGGTATTAGGCATTCAAATTTTCTTGAAAAATTTACTTTCAATAAGAGTCACAGAAATGATCCAAGACATCTCTTCCATTTTAATAATATCTCAGTGTTTAAAGAAGTTTTTATCACTCCATTTCCCCAGTCTCACCCCACTAAATCTGCTAAAGAATTAACAATTTTGCCAAAGACAAAATACACCAAAATCCCTGACTTCTCAAGCTATATTCTCCACAAAGTCTTCCTTGGTAAAAATATGTAATCACAGGGCAAATATAATAAATATCAAACACATTAAACACAAAGCACACACACAAACATCATTATGACTAAATAATACAGTGAAATAATAGACTAAAACATTTTCAAAGAAACATATTTTCAGAGAAACAAAAGGTAATATCTGCTTCAGAGATGTTTGCAAGAAGATGTATAAAATAGCAGAATACATTGGAAAAAGATAAGCTAAATTTGTGAGATTCTCCTAATCATCCTTTCAAAAATAACCCTTAATTTTTTTCTTGATGTTCCATTAAGGATATAGCCAAGAAATATTTTTGACAGGAAAAATAAATATAAAGAAGTGATTAAAAATCAGGAAGGACTTGAAAGAAAATATAAAAAAGCTTTTATGATATACTAATTTGTTATTTTCAATTCCATTATAAAAAGAGGACTAGAAATGTAACAGCCATGCAAGCAAGCAAGAAAGAGGATATGTTATAATTAATGATAATAATAGCAAAAAATGAGAAAGCACAAATGGAAACTTTTAAAGAAACTAAAGTGAAACCAAACTTATAAAACATTTATAAGGTAAGCAAATATTACATAATTAATCTTGAAATTAATAAGAAATAGACTGCACTTTTAAGCCATTTAAATCTTTTAATGTGTCTCAGCACTGAGTTTGAATGAAGGATATGAATTCATTTTTGAAATGTCCAGTTTTCAGAGGACTGCAGCCCGAAACAACCTCTTGACTATACTTCATAAGAGACCCTGATCCAGTACAACCCATCTCATATGCACTCAATTTCTGTCCCACAGAAACTGTGAGAGATAAAATATATTTATTGTTCCAGGCCATTAAGTTTTGGTGCAATTTACCCAGCAGTGAGAGATAACTAATAGACTTCTTTCCTTTTCTTTCTACCTTTTATTTTTCTTTCTTTACTTTGCTACTTTCTTTTAATACTTACCATCAGTAAACTGGATCACAAATACCTATCACTTAATCCATGCATTTAAATATAATGAGATAATTAAATCATCCATATTTCAAAATCTACTTGAGGAAATTTGTATTCTGTAATTATAGCTGGATTTCAATAGACAAAAAAATGCCTGCATGTATATAATTGGGTCCTTGAATAAATTGAATTTAGCTGGAGAGGTTAACTTTTGGTTATCCTAGCTGCGATACTTTTTTTATGTATGTTTTAAAACTATTGTTTAATTATTTGTTTTTCCATTTTACAGGCTCAAAATAGTTTCATATTAAAATAATAGCAATAACAGAATTTAATATATAATTTTACAAAAAGCTGTTCACTTTTATCTTTGACTTTTACATTAAGCACTGATGTTTCAGTTTTGACAGTTTGTTTGCCATGGAATTAGAGTAAGTTACGCATTAAGATAAAATGAATATGAAATATTACACTCCCCCCCCCAAAAAAAAAAAACATTTGGGAAATTGAATTTGGTTCAATATAAATCCTTTATATAACACACAATATAGAATATTAAATATTATTAACAAGATGATATAAAGTGATGAGACCATTTTAAAAATGAATTCATATCCTTAACTAGGAACTTTTCACATTTTGGGGACTATCACAATCTTATATCTAGAGTCTTGACCCCATCTAAGTCTGGTGATGATTCACTCCCCCACTCTGATTTTAGAGAGCAAGCATATGGGTAACTGTTATTAATACAAACAGAAAAAATTGAATTCAATGGTACATGGAAGAATAGGTAGAACTCTAAGCTTGGGTTCCTCACAATTACTCTCCCACCCTCAGAGTTTGCCTGAATTACTCACTGGAAAGGAACATTATTTGGTGTCATTCCCACTCTAGACCCTTCCCCCAGGATCTAGATGAATTTGGGGGTAATCATGGTAGAGTTGTTCTATAAACTTACTATATACAAACAATCTTCCACAAGATTCTCATTCAAATAGCAGCATTAAAAAAAGTGGCTGAGAGGACCTCACAGAGCTCAGAGGAATCACATCTCTTTATTTCTGAGTATTTCCCACATACCTTGAAATCTTGCAGATGTCAGATTATGAATGATCATACTTATTTACTCAGACAAATTAATTTAGAAATTTCTTAGATGCTAGCTTCAAGGTTGGGTACGCTACCATTCATTTACTAATATCTTCAAGCATGACAAAGTCATTAAGGTAAAGAGAAAACATTATTTGGATGTATCAAAGAAAAGATTTTCCTGCCACAAGAATCCATTTTTCTTAGAGGGAAGTAAGAGATTATTTTACTTTCATTACATTTCTTCACATACGCACGTGGCTTTCTTCTTTCTTCACCTTCTTGTTTGAAGGCCATTGGCCAAAAAACCTCAGTAGAAAATTCAATGCTCTCAAAGTAATCCCACTTTAATTACCAAAAAATGGGAATCACCCTGGGTACAAAATTTATAATAAATATTAATGTCTAATTACAGGTGTTCAAGAACCTACCAGTTCAAGCCTCTTATCTAACCACAAGGATCACCTGAAGATCACTCAGGTATCAATTGGAGTTGCCAATGCATCAAGTGTTATGCCATTATTTGTCCTCATAGTTTAGTCCATAACTATAGATACCACAGAGAGACTACCATGCTGTTTTAGCTCCAGTTCCTCCTTGCTCGAAGTTCATTGATCTCAATCCTGTCTTTATGGGCTCCATTTCTGCTCAGTAGACACAATTCCTTCTGTGAATGCCAATTGGGATGCTATTAAACTTACTCCAGGTGCTCCAATACAATCTTTCTGTTGGAAAGGTGAAGACATTTTAAAAATTCTGGAAATTGAAGACATCCGACAGATCTAAAAAAAGAAAAAGCAAAAGAAAAGAAAAAATATATCCCAAACAAAACATACAATAGCAATATCCCATCTAAATTCCTTTACAGTACAGAAATATATCTCTTACACTATTATTCACCCAAACGCAACCCCAACCATTTTTTTTGTCATATTTTTTATTGTAGAATGTAACATATATAATTTCTAAGTGCAATTTAACAAGTAGTTAGAGAGAAAATTTCAAAGAATATTATGGGTTACTGTTTCACAGTTCAAGGTATTTTCTTATTGTGAAACATATACACAAAAAGTTAATATATTTTTAAGTATTATTTAAGAAGTAATTATACAGGAAATTTCCAAAAATATTATGAGTTACAGTACCATAGCTTCTGTTATTTCTTTATTGTGAAATATGACATATACATACAAAAAGATGATAACTTTCAAATTACAATTTAACAAGTAACTATAGAGCAAATTTTGAAGGATACTGTGGGTTACAGTTCCAACAATTCAATTCTTTCCTTCTAACTATTCTAATAACCTAGCAACTAAGAAAAAGAAAATTATATAGAGATTCAGTATTCATAATCCTTTGTTAAATTCCATCTTTTCTGTTGCTATCCCTTCCTCCACTTTAATCTCTTTCCCAAACTTCAGGGATGTCTAGGCAGTGACCACCTTAACTTGTTCATGTTGGAAAGGACAACCCCACCTATTTTTACAGAAATATGAACACACACACACTGAAAACAATAGAAATGAATACCTACAACATAGTGCTGGCTCAGGCAAATTGAATAATTTATATGGCCAATGGATAGCACTTAGCTCATATATTCAAACATAAATTTTTACTAACAGGGTGAATTCACCATTTTCCCTAAGAAAAGTGTGAAATTGGAATGAGGATATTTCCTTTATATTTATGGAACAAATGGATAGAAAAGGAGTGGCTTTTCCAAAACAAGGGAAGTCACTCATAATGGTAATTTCAAGTTTTCATCTCTTATTACTAAAAGGATATTGTTAACTTTCAAATTATAATTGTTCAATATTCTACCTTTCACATCAAGAGTCAAAGATTTTTGTGACAAGTCTTAATCAGAGCTCAAACTCAAGACATGCATAAAAGGCCTTCAATAAGGAAGATTCTCCCAAGCACATAATTTAGGAATGGTTGCTAAGTGCTGAAACTAACGGCCAAAGGGATACTTTATTACCATTCTCATTTTTTCTCCATCACTAATACCAAAGATTGTTGTGTTTTCCCTTAATAAAAATCCCAAATCTGTGTATTGCAATTAGTCTAAAGTCAATACCGGAAAACTAAAACTGGCTAAGAAAAAAATAAAGTTTGCATGTTGGATAGAAAATGAGAGGAATGCAGTAATGAGGAGCACAATCCACAGGCATATTCTGGGGTGGAGGTACTGGCAGACCACCAAGAATTCCTACTTCTCTTTTGTCCTATTTTGCCAGGACTGCTATGACAAATACCACACACTGTTTGGCATAACAACAAGCATTCATTTTTCACAGTTTTGGAGGCTAGCAGTCCAAAATCAAGGAGTGAGTCAAGAAGGTGGCAGGATCATGCTTTCTCCCTGAAGTCCATATTATTCTGATGCTTCTTCTGGCTTTCTACAATGCCTTGGCTTGTATCTCTGTCCCCATTCACACGTCTCTCTCTTGCATCTGCTGTTCTAGTTTCTGCCAATTTCAGTCTTCTAGCTCCTCTTGCGGCTTTCTCTGATTAACTGCATCTGCATTTCTTTTGTTTATAAAGGACTCCAGCAATAAGAATTAAAGTCCACCCTGATTTGATTGGACCACACCTTAACTAAAAATAACATGTTTATAAGGTCCTATTTACAAATGAGTTCACACCCACATAAATGTGGATTAGGATTAAGAACATATTTTTGTTGGGGTGCCTAATGCAGTCTACCACGTTCTCCTGCTAGGATTATAATAGGTCTGAATTTCTTCATCCCTGGTAGGTAAGTGGGACCATGAGGCTTATTTTGGCCAGTGACATGTGAGCAGATATGATGACTGAAAGACAGTATGTGAAGCATCATGTTCCTTTCTTCCTGATGACTGGTGATATCCCTGGCAATGTAGATTCAGTCAGTCTTGGTCTCTTAGTAAGGAATATGGGGAATACAGACTGTGATGGTTAGGTTTATGTATCAACTTGGCCAGGTGATGGAGCCCAGCTGTCTAGTCAAAGAAGCACTAGGCTAACCATTACTGCAAGGACATTTGTGGCTGACCTTCTGGTTTATTAAATCATCAGTCAGTTGACTGCATCTGTGGCTGATTACATCAATGAAGGGTATGTCTTCTGCAATGAGAGAATTCAGTTGGCTGGATTTAATCCAATCAGTTGAAGACTTTTAAGGGAGAAGAGAGAGAACCTTCACTTTCTCTTCAGCTAGCCAGTGTCTCCTGAGGAGTTCACCGAATACCTTCATTGGAGTTGCCAGTTCACCGCCTGCCCTACGGAATTTGGACTCTTGCATCCTGTCCTATGGAATTTGGACTCCTGTATCCCCACAGTTTCATGAGACACTTTTATAAGATCTTATATTTACAGATATCTCTTGTTGGTTCTGTTTCCCTAAAGAACCCTAACTAATACACAGCCCTTCAATGCACTGAGCTTGAAATAAAGCTTAAATAAGAAATAAAACTTTGTTCATTATTTTGGGGTTCTTTCTACTATAGCATAATCTAAGGTGTCTGGAGTGAAATGGAATTCACTTAATGAAATACCATGGCATAGCACAATGGTGTTCATGACAAACTATATTTGAAGCAGTCATCAATAAATAACTAGTATTAATTAATTGATAAACATTGTACTTATTTCTTAAAGACAAATAGATATACAATTTGTTGAGAAATAATCCATGCAATGATCCTTGTTAAATTTTCATGATATCAAGGTAAATGAGAGGTTGTTCCTTCCCTACATGGCTTTTAATGTTTTGTGTAAGAAATGAACTTGCACTGTTTGGAAGACAGAATAAATCCTCTTTCCACCAAAGAGGTCCAAGTCCTAATCCCAGGAAGCTGTTAACAAGTTATTTTACATAGCAAAAGGGAATTTGCAGATATGATTAAGTTAAGGAATTTGAGATGGGAAAATTATCCTGACTTTTCCAGGTGGCCTCAATTTAATGGCAAAGGTCCTTTTAAGGGAAAGAGAGAGGCAGGAGGCTTAGATTCAGAGAGAGTTATTTGAAGATGCTACACTACTGGTTTTGAAGATGGAGGAAGGGGTGTTGAGCCATGTAATGAAAGCAGCCGCTGGAGGTTTTCCAGGTAATATCCATGAGGTGGTAGCTTTGCTATGGGTCAGAATGTATAGGGGGTTGATTTTGAAGGCAATGGAACCATTGTGGAACCATTGTGGGAAGGAGAGGGGTCCTGTCTGGTTTGTATTGTAAAAAATTCTCATTCTTTCTCTTCCTCTCTTTTTCCTTCTCCCTCTCTCTCCCTCTTCCTTCTCTGCCCCTCTCTCCCTCTTCTCTCCATCTTCCCCTGGAATTTGTTGTAGGGGGTGGGGAGCTATCATGCCATTCCATTCTTTCTTTCCTGGCATGTAGGGAGAAGAGTCTGGTATTTCCTTATCATGCAAGGAAGTTAGCGTTTTAGTTTTATAATCCAGAGAACTGCTGAGAACCATACTGTTATTCAATACATTTAAAGTTTCTCATGTCTTCCATGTTTTAAAATTATTTTCTCTTCAAATTATGTTTGCATCCATTTACCTACCATCCCACATTAATTATTTGCTCTGCTAATTACTGTCTTGTAATAATGATGAAAGTAAAGCTTAAACTTTCAGAACCCCAGTCCCCTACATTTTAATGTATATAAAATAATACCAAAATTATGCACTTTTTTCTTTTTTCAATCTGAATTTATTTATTCATTAAGCATTTACTGAGCAAATACTATGTCCTAAGTGCACTGTTAAGCATGGAACATACACCAATGAACAGGAAAGACATAGTTATTATCTTCATGGAAATAATTTTTCATTTTGAGATTTAAACAATAACAACAAATCACAAACTGACATATCAAAGAAGCAAACTGTAGGTGGGAGTAAGTGCTGTGAAGGAAAATAATTCCAGAAATAGGAAATAACAGGTAGGCTGGTTTATTTTTCTTAAACTGCTTTTAAAAGAGTCTTGTAAGAGGAAACATTTAGGTTAAGACAAAAATAAAAAGGAGCCATCCATTTAACCAACTAAATTGGGGATTGGTAAGAAAGCTCAATTTTGGTTATAGTAAACAATGAATAAAGCACCAAGGAAGAACATAGTTTGTCATGTTTAGAAAGAGAATGCTGGTTTGGCAGAGAATTGGAAATTAACTGGAGGAATATTATTCTTAATGAAGGAAGGTCTGGAATAGGTTTATTTAAAGATAGGATTGATCTATTACCTAAAATTTGTTTGATACATTGCACAAGAGAGGATAAAGGAAAGAGTTACTCTTTGGGACTGCAGTAATCTGTCCATGAATTCTTTAATACTGAAAGTGGGGTCCATAAACCAGCAGCAGCACCTGGGAGCTTGTTAGAAATGTACAACCTGTCCTACTGAATCAGACTCTGAATTTTAACAAGGTTTCCAAGGGATTCACATACATTTGGAAGTTTGAGAGGCACTGAAGTTTCTGATTCAATTTGCCTGAGGTGGGCTGGAAGTTAGGCCTGGAGATAATGTGTTCTCCATGTTTCTTTGTACAGTAAGAATGTAGAATCTTACCTTGAATCAGAAAAGTTTTGCTCTTCCTTTATAAGAGGATAAAAAGTGAAGAATAAATAGTGCAGAATATTGTGGAAGAGCCATTAAGGCATGTTTGTTTACTTATCATTTGTTTAATTTTGAGAAATTAAAAGTGTTTGCGTTCTCTTCCTTTGATTTTCTCATAAAATAAAAGGAAAGAATATTAGGTAAGCACAAAAACAAGGAAAATGAAAAGTTTCAGGAGAGAGGATAAGGGTTGACATTTCACTGTTCATTCTTTATTATCATCAGCTGCACAAACAGCTACAGTATCATTTACCCTCAAAATAGCAATAATATCAGCAATCAGAGCAAGCATTTACTTTGTACTTACATATACCAGACAGAGATCAGAGTGTCTTTTTTTTCCCATGCATTGTTTAATTTAATCATCACAACCTCACTATGAGGTGAGGATTATTAGGGCTTCAGTTTTACAGACAAACAAACAGAGGCACAAAAATATTAAGAAAATTAATATGACACAGTAAGTGGTAGCACAGTGTTTTAAGCCATGCCTTGTACTTGAGAGTGCTCTTAATGGCTGTTTTCACTATTCTTTAGAAACATAAAGCATTATCTAAATGTAAAATAGGATGGCACATTTAATAGCATACTTAGAATATATATGAGAGAAAGAGACCTCTAAGTGGGGATGCACCAAATAAATGGAAACACTTTCCTTCGTGAGAACCTTTGAATGCCAAAGTATCCTTTCACAAAACCAGAGACTAATTCGTTGAACTTAATAAAAGAGAGAACTAGTAGAACTTAAGGAGCCAGGTGGAAAGAAAAGAGAGAGGGCTGAGTATTAAAGTGGGGAGAGAGCAGCCAGAAAAATCCTTTAGAGAGGAAACAGTTACAATGGTGGTGTGTTCAGTGTCTTGTGCAATGCAACTCTTCTTTTCACCCCACACAAATTATGCTGGTGTGATTAGATGCCTTCTAGAAGCCAGTGAGGTGGCTGTGTTTTATGCCAGGGATGTCTAAGGCCAAAAGGATAGCCATATATCTGGATCAGCATCCATAATTTGTATTTTTTTTTTCCTGCTAGATATCAAAAATAGAGAGGAAAGTAAATTGCATGTCCCACTTTAAAGTTTGGATAGTCTGCCTAGTTTTGAATGTTTTTATTTGCTTTAAATTATTTTCCCTCAATAATATTTATTACCATATTATTAGTCTCAAACAAGGATATCAATTTAAAGGGAAATTGGGTACTAGTGTAATTGTAGTACAAGCTATGTTAATGAAAATATCAGATAATATTCATTAAAAGAATCATGCACAAAATAGTACACCAGCCTTTCCAGAATACTGATTAAAATGCATAATGCTTAGCCAATAACAAGCTAATTATCTTGATTCTACATGGGTGTATTTCTCTCCCCAAATCTATTCATCAAAAAGATATTTCCCTCACAAAATCTACTCCTAAAAAGATATTGTCATGACAACATCTATCAGGGATAATTTGAAGGTGGCATTTGGTAATCTGTTTAAAAGGCAATATACACAGCTCCATTTTGCAATGTGTTTTAGACAAATTTCCTGATACTAATACAGCAACTTGGTATTATTTTTCCCCATTACTTTCATGAGGAAATTAAGGCACAAGGTAATACTATATTAGAGAGAGAGAAAAAGAGAGAGATTGATTTTATCAAACAAGAAGCTGCTAAATACTTTCAGTCTATTACATAAATTTATCCTTAGATTAGTCCAATGAGGTATTTATACTACCTCTACTTTATATATGAAAATTTTATAACCTGGAAATGGTTTTGTACAAGACTGCCCAGTAAGTAGAAGGTGGAACTCTGATTCTGACCCAGGGAGCATCACTTCAGAATCCCCAATCTTAACCATGCAGATAATTATGTAATATGTCTGCTAGATGTTACCAAAACAGTATGTGAACTTGTCTTTTTGACTCCTTTTTGTGTTCTTTTCATTATGTATACATATCCTACATGTATTTATCAATATATTAATGTATACAATGTTTCTATGTTTATCCTGGTTATATAAATAACTAGATTATTGAAAACGTTAACTGGTATCATTATTCTTTCTCAATTTTTCATTATTTATTTATAAATGATCCAGGCACTGGGTCTACTGTACTGAACAAAGTAGACAAAATGGCCTGTTCACTTATAGCTTACAGTCTAGTAATGGACTTGCATTCTCATGTAGTTTCCAGCTTTGTACAAGGAAAATTATGTATGTATGTAAGTAGGCAGATAAATACATATCTACACATTTAAGAATGCATTGTATTTTCTTACCTATGATCATAGGATTTATCTTATTTTAAATAGATTTTCTTTTTCTTAAAATACTATCATGAGAAAGCACTAAAGGAAGAATTTCAAGTCATTTCTCAAGCAGAAGTAAAGATTGAAATTTTGACCATTTCCTATGTTACTTGGAATTTCTTAAGAGACAGAAATGAAGTGTTTTATGTTTAGGTAAGAATAAGGTGATCCAACAATATTGGGGACATTTGCTGAAGTTCGTATAGAACATTTCTGCCAAAAGTGCCTGGTGTCTCTCTGTAATGCTTTGATAAATCTGTTAGTAGTACCCGTTGGACAGTAACTGACTAGTACCAAGGAGCTGGATGGCCTCTGAAAATGCCAACTTCTCATCAAGACCTAAGGTACAAATCTTCAGGAGACTACAGATCCCTGTATAGGACATAGATTCAAATTACTCTTAAATTTTGGGTGATGCATAAGGGTGATTAAATAGTTTTTCTAATTACAGTAATATTCTTAGTTTAAAAACTGTAGGGTCATCTTAAAACCAAAATTGATTGATTAATTAATTAAAATTTGAAAGGCCTATTCCAGCCAATTTCCTTTGTGTTTCTGAACACAGTTGAACTTTGGAAAAATAAAGCTTGGAATTATATGTTGGAAAATTTGTCACAAGGGTTTGTTAGGCTTTTTATGTCACAGCTTAAAATAAAAAGAAGTTTGTCTTTTTTTTTTTTAATTTTCATACAAGTATTAGAACAGTATATAGGAACCAACAGCATTGTTGTGGGAATAAAAACAATTATAATTGTAATGCTCAAATCACACCTGATGTTCTAGGACTGTAGGTAACTTTGGAACTCATCTAGATATAAATGACATCTAAAATAAGATTAAATGCCTCAAATAGTGCTGGAAATTATAGGATATAGTCAATATGATAAAACATAAAAACAACCAATGCACTGTTCTTTAGTTATGTTTAACACTAAAACTACTCAAATAATATCATTGGATAAAACCTGACAGTCATAAACAGCATACAAGAATAACACTATATTTTACTTGATCTCACAAATATTCTATGTATTGGTTATTTTTTCTTTAGGTACAAAGATATTATAAGAAAGCTACATTAACTTTAGAGTGGGAAACAATGTAGGGCTCTTGTTGATATTGCCTTCTCTTTTTTTTTGGTTTCTATAAGAGAAATTTTATTCCCAACTCCCTTGACGAGGAAAGGTGTACTTCTCCAGGTTGTTTTTTATCTCTGGATATTGTGAATCTTGTAACTGATTCTTATTTCTTTATTCCCTTCCCTGTCAGAATCTTACAACTGGCTTTGTAAAATGCTAGCAATTATAGATTACCTAATAGCATACATTTTCATATGTTAACTTTCTCTTAGTTTTTATTTTAATTTCTACTTTTATGTCCCTTTATCTTAATATTTTCCTTTACTTATACTTGCTGTTATCATAAATAATTTCTGAACTAATGTAAGTACAAATAAGACAAATGAAATAATGAATAAATAAATATAAAAATAAGAGAAAAGCTACTTGCAATTAGTTGTTTTGCTGTGATAGGCAACCATTAACATTTCTTGTCTTTTACTCCACATCATTGTTGTTATAAAACAGAACATATTTTATTTTCATAATAAAAAGAAACTATTAAGCAAGTTAATTATAATAAAGTTTTAGAATAAATTGTAGACACATATTCAATGACTTACTTGTTGCAGCTATTAGCCTAAATTACTGTTCTCTAAACTTTTTGCTGTGCAACTTTGTTATTCAAACTGCAGGTGGAGGCATCACCTAGAGGCTTATGGGCAATGCAGTAATGAGGGCTTCACACAACTATTGAATCATGATCTGCATTTTAACAAGATTCCAGGTGCTTGTCTGTATGATGGAGAATTACTGAAAAGCACATCAAATAAGATGCCCCAAGTAATAAACAGTTCTATAGTCTAATACTTTAAAATATGTTATATGTGATACCAGCTTCATGTATCTAATACCTATTAGTTTTATTCAGATTTCTGAGAACAAAATTCACAAATTCAAGGTTAAAAAACTTGAACCCTCAATATTGCAAATTTATTTGATAAAGTTGAATTTTTCCCAAGAAAAACTTATTTAAAATCCTAAGGAATAAATGTTCCATGAAAAGTAGTTTAAAAACACTGTTCTAAGCTGACTGACAAGCACATAAATGGAAGAAAATAATTTTAAATACAGTGGGGTAGAGTAGGATTCAGAAGCATGATTATATATATTAAGGATTATTTGTCTCCTATTTCTATTTTGAGAATTTGCATACATATATAAATGTTATATTTATACAACTCATTCAGTAATTCATTCATTAAATAGATAGTAAGTATCTTTTGTCTGGATGTGTTAGATACTATTATCCATAAGAATATATTCTCAGTGAAATAAGTAGCAGTTCCCAAAAATATGTTCATGAAAATTATCATATGAAAATTATTAATAAATTTTGCTAAAATCCTATGCAGAAAAGTACTTTATAAATGCAGTTACTATTATTCTTTTCAAATTTACAGTATTATTCTTAATATCAAAAAGTATGCTTTCAATTATTTTTCCAAAATAATTCAATGTGATATACAGTCTTAAAACAATTTTCAGAGGTTTTATGTCAATATTTACACATTGCTAGTTCCATGAAATATGATAGGATTAGGAAGCCCCACATATTCAGAGTAAACTCAGTCTTTAAAAATGTGTAATATACTTTCTAAAGGAAAATGAATGTAGCTTTAGAATTCATATATTTCTCCACATAGCACTTACTGAAATTAAAACCTGTTTGCCTGTGCCTAGTGAAAACATCCAGAAAGAAGTTAATTGTTTAGTACTTACTTTGAGCTAACCCTCATGAATAGCTTACATCAAACTCCTAGGGCTATGTGTAGAAACAGCAAGGGAGTGGGAGAAAGGAAAAGGAGGCTATGTTTCTAAAATAATCTAATTATAGGGTTGTCATCTCCAACAATATTTTCCAAACACAGGTCCATGCTGATGCCCTCATAGCTTTTCATTGGTCTGAGGCATTCTTTTGGAGTTAAATACATACCCTGATGTTTGACTTTTGTTGAGGGGTCCTGAAATGTATAGGTCATCTGAGATTCCACTGGAGAGCAACTTGCACCACTTCTGTCAGACTCCTGACTCCTTTTCATCTCTGACTTGATAATTAAAAGGAAAGTGATTATTCAGTTTGCTAATGCTGCTGTTATGCAAAGTACCAGAAATGGATTGGTTTTTATAAAGGGGATTTATTTGGTAACAAATTTATAATTCTAAGGCCATAAAAGTGTACAAACTAAGGCATCAACTAGAGGATACCTTCACTGAAGGAAGGCCAGTGGTGTCCGGAACACCTCAGTCAACTGGGAAGGCATGTGGCTGGCATCTGCTGGTCTTTTGCTCCCAGGTTGTGTTTCAAAATGGCTTTCTCCAAAATGCCTCTGGGCATTTGTCTTAGCTCCTCTCCCTCAGCTCCTCTGCTTCCTTGCTTCTTTCTCCCAAGGTGTTTCTCTGTAAGCGTCTGGGGGTCCTCTCAGCTTCTCTGGGGCAAACTCAGGGCTACATCTCTTAGATTAGCATCTCCAAATGTCCTTCTGTTTGCATCTCCAAGCATCTCCAAGCATCAGCAAGCATTTGTGTCAGTGTTGGCTCTTAGATTCTCTCTTAAATACTCCAGTGAACTAATCAAGATCCACCCTGAATGGGCGGGGACGTACTTGCATGGAAATAATTTAATAAGGGTCCTTACCTGCAGGTGAGTGGGTTACATCTCCATGGAAGCATTCAATCAGAAGTTCCATCCTAATCAACAGACTGATCAGTCTGCCTCCACAAGATTGCATTAAAGAATTTGTCTTTTCTGGGGGACATAACATATCCAAAACAGCACAGTGATGGTGTTGGAATCTTGGAAGATATTATCTCACAGCATTTTAACTTCACCTACATAATTACATTTTGACATGGTATTGAATGTTGCTTCCATTTGGCCAATAAATTTGTATAAAACTAGATTTCATGCAACCATTGGAGTTAAAAAAAAATTCCTAATTCAATTCCTGTTGCCCTGTATTTTATAGCTACACAATTAAAAAAAAAAAGTATCAATGAAGCATATACAAACAATACAATATGTTAAAATAAATTTTGCTTACATTTTCTGGTTTAAACATTAATACACATCTGGTTGTAAAGTTGCCAGCATGGCTTTTGAGGGAAGACAATCTTATATTCTAACATACTGGTCTTTTTATGTTCATGTTCTAAAATATCCTTTCTTTCATAAAGCATGATGATAGTAAATGGCACTTTTGTTTTGATTGCTGCAGGCTTTTTGCTTTGTCTTATGTGTGTAATGTCCTCACTATTAAAATGAGAAGTGTTTTTTTATAAGTTTACTGCTCATTAAGATCTTAAAGTACAGGAAACACTTTTATATGGCACTTGCCACATAGAATAAATATGGGTTTTAATTTTAAGTTTTGCATTAAAACTCTTTCCCACAGGAATAAATACACTTAAACTAAATTTCAGATAGCAATTGAAACACACAAAAAACCTACAATTCTACATGAATATTAGCACCACCAAACATAGACATTGTATGTGTCTGTTTTTAAACATTTTATTCATTTCTATATTATTTCCTTCAAAATAAATGTGAATTTTTCAGCTTCCTCAATATAACCAAATCCTAAAATAATCATCTTCCTTGAAATAATGTATCATCTCATTTTTGTAATTAGTTTAAACTTCATACCTTCCAAGATCATGATAACTTATTCAGTTTTAAATAAATTAATATTTACCTTATTTACCACAAGTAAAGTCTAAAACTGAATTACAAACTCATCCTGATGCCTAATTTTTCCTTCAATTTAGTGACACTAAATCTTGTCATCTCACTATAATGAATAATAAATTATGGTTATGCAAATTTAGCTTAATTGCCATAGATATTCTAAGCAGTGAGTAGCTTTCATTCATTTTAACCCACAGCATTTTTAAAGTCCCACTTGCACAGATTTATATTGCACTTTGTTGAATAAGAAATATTAAATTAAAAATGTAAATGTAAAATATGAAATTTAAAAATGGAATTGCATTGTATTCCCCATATACAAGCATTATTGAAGCAACCACACCAACTAATATAATAGGCCTAGATATTTAAATAATAATCAATTGTGAGACAAATTTCTAATTCATAAATTCAAAATTGTTTGATATCCACTTTTAAACAATTTTCTCAGAGTATACTATACTTTATTTTTAATTTCTGAGCTTGTAATGATACAAAGATAGAGTACAAGCTTGATTTTCTAAATTCAAAATAGATTTTTAAATTTAAAAATATCATGAAGCTACCTTCTCTAAATCATCAAAACTGAAAAAATCTGGTAATAATTAATCATTTCCCTAATGAAATTTTAAAGCATGAGTTTGTTGAGGAAACCTCTTTTCTTTGCATCTAGTATAGCCAAGTGTTTAACAAAAAGTTATGACTGAATTTCCAGGAAAATTCTCAAGCAAAACAAGTGTCAAATGATTTTCTAAATTACCTTGTAAATCATAGCAATTCAAATAATTACATGGAAGCTATTAAACAATTCACCAGTAAAACCTCCTAGATTGCAAATTGGAGGATGGGTGATAATATGTTTAATGGGTCTTGTAAAACTATATTCCTAGGAAATGGAATCTGTCCATTTTCAACTTAGATTTAGCTTGGATGTCATTAATCTCATTGCCAGGACCTTCCAATTGCACTTTAAATAGCCTTCCAATTCCATGCTTAAAGAGGCAATTGTGAGATTGAGCTACAGCAGGATGTGAAGTTTAACATTAACACAGAGAGCTAGGGCTTGGCACAAAAAAAAGGGAAACCATCCTAAAACAAAATAGCTATAGTTTATTAATTGTTTATCATATACTAGGAAGTCTTCCAAGCACTTTGCATATATTTGCTTCTTAATCTTCCCAACCCCCTATAAATTTCATCTTTTTTTTTACAAAGGAAGAAATAAAGTAACATTAAAAATTATATTTTATTGATGCACATTGTTTTCCAAATTTAAACATTTCTAAAGAACACATCTTACAAATAATGACATCTTAGGCTCATGGAAGAATAAGTTAAACAAGGTTACACATTTTACTGTTGAAGTTTAGATTCAGCCCCAGGCAAAATACATTTGTTCTCTTAACCACAGGAAGCTAAAAACACACAGCTGCCATTGTATAGATAGCAATAGAGGAAATGATTTTCCACTAAACCTATTCACTGAAGACCATTTAAAGTTTGAATTTCAGGCAATTACTGACTAAAAAGAAGTGAACTATATTCACTATGTTATAAAGGCCCTGATTCTAGGAAACAGCAACTCAAATGCACACTGAGGTGGGAAAAGGACCTGTGGTAAAAAGATGAAACCCAAAAAAGGAAATGATGATCAGAATAAAAAAAAACTATCTTTATTTATCCCTGGCTAAGACTATCAATTATTTCTTAGAAAAGAGGTATCCAAATTTATATTAAAAGCACATTAAATTGTATTTGTCATCTGCCATGTATACAAATACGTTTAATTCAAAAGGCACATGAATAAATTCCATAATTTGTATTGCAGTGTGTGATTTCATGATATTTTCTTGTAATTATCTGCATTTATTGGAAATATATTTGACTAGTTTAACAAAAGGAACTGGGAAGTGGGAAGACCCATAAATAACTATTGCAAATATGAATCTGATACCAAGGTTAAGCAGATTAGGAAAGCAACAATATTTTTTGAAAACTGTCCCATTAAGTTTACTTCTCTATGGGTGTATCTCACACTATTAAAAGGTTAGGTGTTTGCCCCTATGAAGCTTGTTGCTGCAAGGAGAGGCTAAGCCTGCTTATAATTGTGCCTAAGAGTCTCCCGTTGAGTGCCTCTTTGTTGCTCAGAAGTAGCCCTCTCTCTCTAACTAAGCCACCTTGGCAGGTGATCTTGCTGCTCTCCCCACTACGCGGGACCTGACTCTCAGGGGTGTAAATCTCCCTGACAATGCAAGATATGACTCCTGGGGATGAATTTGGACCCGATATCGTGGGATTGAGAACATCTTCTTGACCAAAAGGGGGATGTGAAATGAAACAAAATAAAGCTTCAGTGGCTGAGAGATTTCAGATGGAATCGAGAGGTCACTCTGGTGGACATTCTTATGCATTATATAGATAACACTTTTTAGGTTTTAATATATTGGGATAGCTAGAAGTAAATACCTGAAACTATCAAACTCCAACACAGTAGCCTTGACTCTTGAAGATGATTGTGTAACAGTGTAGCTTACAAGGGGTGACAGTGTGATTGTGATTGTGGATCACACTCCTTTTATCCAGTGTATGGATGGATGAGTAGGAAAATGGGGACAAAAACTAAACGAAAAATAGGGTGGGATGGGGGGGTGATTTGGGTGTTCTTGGGGGGGTGATTTGGGTGTTCTTTTTTTGTTTTTAGTTTCTATTCTGATTCTGATTCTTTCTGGTGTAAGGAAAATGTTCAAAAATAGATTGGGGTGATGAATGCACAACTATAAGATGGTATTGTGAACAGTTAATTGTACATCATGGATGATTGTATGGTA
Source organism: Choloepus didactylus (assembly GCF_015220235.1). Taxonomy (NCBI): domain Eukaryota; kingdom Metazoa; phylum Chordata; class Mammalia; order Pilosa; family Megalonychidae; genus Choloepus; species Choloepus didactylus. Next base: position 53,076,239 of record NC_051317.1, on the reverse strand, counting down.
TGTGAATATATCTCAATAAAACTAAAAAAAATGAAAAAAAAGTTTAGGTGTTTATTTTCTTTGTTTCACTGCAGAATTCTATCACTAAATCTTCTGTGTACTTTTTCTGCTCATGCTTGTAGTATTCCTAATATATCCTGATCATATACTTCATTTTCCATTTTCTCGTTTTTGTAAAGCTTGTTTTCAAACTTAAATTGCCCTACTGTCGTAATTTCTGTGCTTATCTTTTTTTAATCTCTGTTCCAAGATATTGCTCATTCCTACAATGTTGTACATTTTGTCTTCACTCAGGCTCTTAAGATTCTTCAATTAACACTGTATCAGAAAACACCCCAGACTTCTACAATACTTTGCCTATTTGTAGCACATTTTTGTGATGTTTGGTTACATGCAGAATATGATATAATTATACACAAAAAAAATATTAAAAGTGACATCACAGTTTATCCAATAAATTAAATTGTCTTTGGTTTTTCCTACTTGTCAAGAGTCCATATTGTTTCATTTAATAACTTGATAACTTTAGGAAAGGTATTTGACCTCCCTATGCCTGTTTATTCTTCTATCAAAGGAGATAAATTACTTATTCATATAGTTGTGGGGAAAATTAACTTAGGTAATACATGCAAAATATTTAGAATATTTCCAGGAAAATAATAAGTATACAATTGTAGGTTATTGCAATTGAATTATTATGATTGTTAATATTGATGAACAGTAATCATAAAAGCTAAGTAAAATTAATAAGAAAAGGAAATAACCACATCTCAACTCACAATTAGCAAATACACCCACAGTAGAATGTAAAGTACTTGCTGAAGCTAAAATGAGTGTGCTTTTAACAAATGATTGGAAATGCTATAGAATATCTAAATATAGCTATTGTACCTATTCCCATTCATACATGTTTAAAACAGTAATGTTTATACATTAGTTTATTTAAAATTAATGATCACAAACCTCAAATGGCCCTATTATTTGATTTATCACACCCTGAAAATACTTATTTCATAACTCTAACTCTCTCCTCAATTCCCACAGTTCCTCTCTTCTCCCCATTCCCTACACAACTGATGACTTTGCCTTATACTTTGTCGGGAAAACTGATTTGAAAGTGTTTTGTTCATCTTCCCAGCATCCAGGCTGAAATTCTACCCACATTCCTTCCATTGATTCCTTTGATCTTTCTACACTGGAAGAAATTTTATTTCTCTTGCCTAGGATCAGTCTCTCTTCTTTGTAGTCTGGAATCCAAAGCTTACTGCCATCCTAAGGTTGTCTCTTCCCTGCATCATTAGTTCATCTCATTATAGGATCATTCTTTTCCACATACAAACAGATTCTATTCTTGCACTTCTTACAGCAAATGCCCTGAGCTTCCGAACTTCAAAATGGCTTAAATATGTGAATTATTTAATGATGACCCACAAGGTTACATTAGCAGAAAATAACACTAAAACTGATTAGTCAGGTTGTGTCAAATACAGTCTCAGCCTCACCTGCCCATAGCAACAAACAATCCATGTTTATGCCCTCCTTCCCAACTAATTGAATATTTTATTTTATTTCTTCATGTAATGAACCTGTATTTAATCAGTATTTTCTCTTTACCATGCCATGGAACCTGCTTCTTTCAAGGTCACCAATGACTTTCCCCTTAATTCTATCATTTTGAATTTTAATAAACTTTATTTTTAGAGCAATTCTAGGTTTACGGAAAAGTTGCAACATGATTACCAAGTCCCCATATACCAATGCGTGCACACACACACACACACACACACAGTTTCCTATTATTATTATTGCACTAGTGTGGTACATTTATTACAACTGATGAACCAATATTGATACCTTATTAGTATCTAAAGTCCATAGTTTATATTAGAGTTCACTCTGCATGTATACAGTTCTTTGCATTTTGCCATTTGTATAATGTCGTATATCCACCATAACATCATACAAAATAGTTTCGCTGTCATAAAAATGCCCTGTGCTTCATCTCCTCATCTCTTCACTTCATTCCATTTCTCCAACCCGTGGTAACCACTGATCTTTTTGATGTCTTTTTAATGTTATTTGCCATTCCTTTCCTACAATGGCAAATAGCTGAAATCATACAGTATGAAACCTTTTGGTCATTTCACTTAACCATTTGAGTTAAGATTCCACCATGTTTATCCATGGCTTGATAACTCATTTCTTTTTAAGGCTGAAAAAATATTCTGCTATATGGATGTGCCACAGTTCATTCACTCATGGAAAAGCATTTTGGTTGCTTCCAATTTTGAGCAATTGTGAATAAATCTGCTATAAACATTCATGCGCAAGTTTTTGTGTAGACATAAGTTTTCAAGTCTCTTGGATAAATACCCTGGAGCACAATTTCTGAACCATTTGGTCAGCCTACTGTCTTCCAAACTGTCTTCCAAAGTGGTTGCAGCATTTTGCATTCCCACCAGCAGTGAATGAGAGCTCTTGTTATTCCACAACCACACCAGTATTTGGTATTGTCAGTGTTTTGGATTTTAGTGATTCTGACAGAAACATAGTGGCATCTCATTTTAATTTGCATTTTCCTAAAGATATATGATGTTAAGCAGCTTTTCATATGCTTTTTTTTGCCATCTGTGTATTTTCTCTAGTGAGGGATTTGTTAACTGCCTTTGCTCATTTTTTTTAATTGCATTGCTTGCTTCCTTATCATTGAGTTTCAAGAGTTCATTGTATATTTGGCTACAAGTCCTTTGTCAGAATTGTGATTTCCAAATATTTTTTCCTGATATGCACAATGTCTTTTCATATTCTTGACAGTGTCCTTCACAGAGCAGAAGTTTGAAGTTTTAAAATTTAACGAAGTCCCACATCAATTTTTCTTTCATGGATTTTGTTTTTGGGTTGTATCTAAGAGGTCATCTCCAAACCCAATTTTACCTAAATTTTCTCCTATTATCTTCTAGAAGTTTTATAGTTTTGCATATTGCATTTATATCTATAACCCATTTTGAGACAAATTTTGTGAAAGGTCTCAATCTAGATTCATTTTTTTGCAAGTTGATATCCAGTTGTTACAGCACCATTTGTTGAAAAAATTTTCCTTTTTCCATTAAAATGTCTTTGCTCTTTTGTCAAAGATTAGTTGAAAAAATAAATTCAATTTTCCATTCTCATCTTATTTCATTTGACCTCATTCTTACCTAACAACTCTTCCTCTGTTTCTATAGCAATCCTATATGTTTCTTCCTTCTTAACTAATCAATCTGTTCCATTGTTTCTTGTTGACTCCTACTCCTTTCAAAAGTCAATTCCTGTAATTTCTCAAGGCACAGTCCTTAGCTCCTTTTTGCATTCTGTCTTTGGGGAGCTTATCCTATTTAATGATTTTAAATACCTTTAATTTGCTTTCACATCTCAAAATTATTCTCTGAGCCCCAAATTATTTAAAACTCCAAATCCCTTTTTTAGAAAATATCTTTGATTGCATATTTCATAAATATCTCAACTAAAATGCTCGAAATAGAATTCTTGAATTTTCTCTCCCAAACCTAGGCCTGTCTCATTTATTTTCCCATCTCAGGATATGACAACATCTTCTAGAATGTAACTAAAACAAAAATAGTGGGAAGCATTCTTCATATCCTTTATTCTTCCTTCAATCCTACAATAATTAATCTCTGTTAAAATCTATTTCTATTTGTTTCTACTGCCATAATTCCCACTCAGGATTTGTTTTTATTTGTTAGAGTACTCATATAGCTTAAACCTTAATACATAACAAAGGATCACTCTTTGCTCTTCTCTTCAAAATTTTACTTCTTCAGGAGAATATTTGGAAATATTCATTAACTCAACAGTTATTTTTCTGAATAAAAGACTGTTTAAACACACAAAAATGTTAAATGTTTTATGGCATTGTATCTGGTCTCAGTAAGATACCTTTAAGATAAATATCTACAAAGAAATATAATTTTCCATTCTCTAGCAAATAATTTAAACTATGGTGCCATTTTCCTCTTCCATAAAATATGTATAGTAGTCTTTAATCCCAGGGTTATTGTCAGTATTAAATGAAGTGTTTTACATAAAAGACTTAGTAAAATATTTGCCTATTAAAATTCATCTATAATTTTTATTTCAACCATCCTCTTCACTTGAGGTTTTGAGAGAACAAATGTGTTACTATTGATGTTATGATGGTGGTTTAAAATGTTTTTATAGATTTTTCTAAAAACCCACTACATTTTACATTAGTCTCTAAAGTATTTAGTTTCTTCAATAGCCAAGTTACTAGAAATAATAATTAGCAGATACATCATAACATTATATGATCCACAGACAAATTGAGTAACTAATTGTACATTTCCTAGTTTTATTTGTTCCCATTTTTCGTAGTTTATTGTTTAGTAATGACAAAGATCAACCAGAAAAGGACAAGATAGTAACCCATCCCTGTAAACTAAGGGCCAAGAAAACAGACTCTGAAGTTACACAGGACAGAAGACAATATGAAATACAAGTTGAAATATCAGAAAGCTCTCTGAAGGAACTCTAGGAAAATGTTAGTATTGTCCTTAGTTCCAAGATATGAAATGATGTTCATATGTTGAGGCTATCCCTGAGACACAGACAACAAATGAGCCTATTGTACTATAATCATAATAGATATTATTTTAATGTATTTTTGGCATTGTAATGCATCAAATTGAAATTTCTGAGAAATATATTACATTTTCTATCTCAGAACATACTGGGAAATATCTTCACTCTACAGTTAATCTTTCTCCTGTTGGAAAATTGTACATTAAAAAAATCCAATAGGAATTTTATATGAAAATAATATTTACTGGAATTGATGCCAAATAAGAATATTTAATTATAGCTGATTAAATATATATTAACTGCCTATTCAAATATTAAGAGAATCATATTTTCATTTACGTATGTGTTTTCAGGGATGCCTTGAACTATTTAAATTACAATAGATAGCCAGTTATTTTATTATTAATAATAATAATATGAATATTATTCTGCCAAAAATATAAGATTGCTTTTATTAGACATTTTCCAGCCTTGCAAAGGAAAACCAGTATTGGACAAATCACTTCACTCAGCAACTCTAGGAACTCTTTTAGGTCATTAAAAAGCAGTTTTCCCCCAATCCTGCTTCCCTCATGTTTTTACTATTGAATTAGTTTATTTTATAAAAATAAGACCCACAATTAGTAGAATACTTACAATATTTTAATATAAAGACCACTGTTTATCTAGCAAAAGCTTATTTGAAAGGGAGTTATGTATGTTTTTTCCATAAACATAATAGTTACAAATTTTCTTTCCTTCTCTGGGATGACAAATGGGAGTAAATATTACTACACACTACATACCTCTTGATCATTCTATGAAAAAGTACTTGAAAAAGAAATTGATTTATGTTTTTAAAACTTTTTTTAATAATTGTACATAAGATTAATATAGAAAGTAACCATATGCCCTTCATTAGCTCTCCTTAGTGGTGGCATCTTCCATAGCCATGGGATATTTGTCAAAGCAAAAAAAATAACATTAGCATAATACCATTAACTAAATTACTGACATTATTTAGATTTCACTGGTTTTTCTACTAATGTCCTTGCACTGTTCCAGAATTCAATCCAGGATATCACATTGCATTGAGTCCTATACATATGAATATATATGTATTATGTATGTTTAATATTTGTAATAACAATATAGCTATATAAGCTACAATACAGTTTAATCTTTGTGTAATGTATTTAATCAAAAAGCTGAACTCTTTCTTCTAATAATTTCTCAAATTTATGGGCATATGGCAACATAGTATAACTTTATTGTCTTTTTAATATTTGTGCAAACTATAGAGATGGCCCCTCTTTCATTCCTGCTATTGATAATGAATTAGTTTTCTGTGACTGCTGTAGCAAATCATTATAAACTTGGTGGCTTCCAACAGCAGAAATTTATGTATTCACAGTTATGGGTCAGTATCATTTGGCAGAAATCAAGGTGTCTGCAGAGCTATATTTCCAATGAAAACTATAGTGAAGATGTACACCTTGCTTTTTCCTGCTTTGGATGGTCATAGGCATTCCTTTACCTGTGTTTACAGCATCCAAACTTAACCTCCATGGTCACATTGTGCCTTCTCTTCTAGCTGTGTCAAATCTCCATCTGTCTCTCTCTTATAAATGTGATTGTATTTAGGGTCCCCTGTGGTGATCCAGGATGATCTCCCCATCTCAAAATCCTGAATTCAATTCTCTTTCCATGTATGGTAGCATTCAGAGGGTCCAGGGATTAGGAGATGGACATCTTTTGGGGGGTCATTTTTCACCTCACTACAGATAATGCTTATGTTTTTCCTCTTTTTCTTTGTTAGTCTTACTGATAGTTTCCAAGAATTATATTTTGAATTCATTGATTTTCTTTGTAAATTTTTAGTGTATTGGCTTTTCCAGTAATTAAGATTATTATATCCTTCTGCTCATTTGAGGTAGTTTGGTATTCCTTCTCTAGTTTCTTCATGTGGAGGCTTAGGTTACTGGATTACTGATTTTAGATCTTTCTTCTTTTCTAATATAAGCATTTAATGATCTAAGTTTTTTTTACTAAGCAGTGTTTTAATTTCACACCAAAAATTTTGATTTATTTTTTCATTTTCACTTAGTACAAAATATAATTTTACAGTTTCTCTTGAGGCTTTCTCTTGGACTTCTTTGCTAATTGTGTTTAATTTCGAAATATTTAGGGATTGCCTGACATAGGTCTGTAATAGATTTTTAAATTTAATTTCCTTTTGGTCTTAGTGCACAACTAAGATTTCAACTCTTGTATTTCAACTCTTGTATTGCTATTAAAGATTTGTTTAATTGCCCTATGTTTGATCTAGATTGGTTAATGTCCTGTGTCAATTTGAGAAGAATGTATATTCTGCTCTTGTTGCATAGAGTGTTCTGAAATGTCAATTAGATAAGTTGGTTGATACTGTTTTCCAGGACATGTGAATCCTTATGATTTTCTGCATGCTTGATCTTTTATTTACCAAGAGAGGAATGAAATCTCAAATTATATTTTGGATATGTCTATTTTTCCTTTAAATTCTATCATTTTTTCCTTAAAGAATTAATACATTTATAATTATCTAATATGTCTTGGTCACTCGTTCTATGAACAATGGTTTGGTGGTCTTTCACTACTGGAGATGCATTAGAAATGATTTCTTTTTGGTTTGTATTCATTAGTTTCATGTTGAAGTGCAAGTGTGCCTTGAATATAAACTAGTTTTTGAGACTTATCAGTTTTTTTTTTTATTAGAGAAGTTGTAGGTTTACAGAAGAATTATAGCCAAAATTCAGAGTTCCTATATATACCCTATTATTATACCTTTTATTAGTGTGGTATGTCTGTTACAATCATGAAGAATATTTTTATAATTATGCTATTAACTATAATTGATCATTTACTACAAGTTTCACTCTATGTGTCGTATAATCCTATGTTGATATTTTCTTTAAATGTTGATTCTAGTGGCATATATAGAACCTAAAATTTCGCCCTTTTAGCCACAGTCACATATATAGTTCAATGATGTTAATATGTTCACAGTGTTGTGCTACCACTATGCATTACCAAAATTTTATGATCATCCTAAATAGGAACTCCATACAATTTAAGCATTAAGTCCTTATCCTCTACCCAAACCCTTCCCCTGATAATCTATATTCTAGATTCCCACTCTGTGCATTTGCTTATTCTAATTATTTCACATCAGTGAGGTCATACAATATTTGTCCTTTTGCGTCTGGCTTATTTCACTCAACATGAAAATCCTCAAGGTTCATCCATGCTGTCACATGCATCAGAACTTCATTCCTTTTTATGCCTGAATAATATTCCATTGTGTGAATATACCACATTATGTTTATCCATTCATTGTTTGATAATCACTTGGGTTGCTCACATCTTTGGGCCTTTAAGATTAATGCAGCTCTGATTATTATTAGGAAAAGGAGCCTCTGAGGACAATTAAGTTACTGAACATTGTCATCTGCTGGACAGTATGGAAGGTGCAAGAGAATTGAAACACTTAGAAAGAAGCTCCAGACTTTTTCTTAGGACCAAAAGAGCTGGTCTAATGTCCTGTATGGATACTGGACTCTGTTTTGGCTGAGAAATACAGAAGAACCAACTGTTAAAGCAGGGCTCTAACACAAACCCAGATCTTGCTGGCCAGTGGAAAAAAGAGCACCCCTGGAACCCATCAGATTTGTATTACTACACAGTGAACTTGCTGTGGTGCTAGTGTCTACCTCTGATCATGGTGGCAGGCCATAGTGGGCACCTGACTTTTAGGGGAAGACTGAGGGTAAAGCCAATCTGAGAACTGGCCAGTGAGAGAAACAAATAACAGATAGAGATCAGAGAAAACCACCACCACCACCATCACCACCAAGAAAACCCTATGAAAAAAAGAGAAAACAACCTCCAGAATAAACTAATCAAGAAAGTCAGATGCCTAAACAGCAAAAAATCACAAGACACACCATGAAACATGAAGATATGTCCCACTCAAAGGAACAAACTAACACCTCAACTGAGATTCAGGAGTTGAAACAGGTAATTAAGGATGTTAAATAAACCTTCTAAATCAAATGAATGAGTTGAAAGAAAATGTGACAAAAGAGATAAATGATATAAAGAATGCATTTGGTAACCATAAGGAGAATTTATAAGCTTGTAAAAACAAATGAGAGAACTTATGGGAATGAAAAACACAATAGAAGAGACAAAAAAAACAATGGAGACATACAGCAGCAGACTTGGAGAGGCAGAAGAAATGATTAGTGAACTAGAAAAGAGATTATCTGAAATCCTACACACAAAAGAACAGGTAGGGAAGAGAATGGAAAAATATGAGCAGGGGCTCAGGGAACTGAATGACAACCTGAAGTGCATAAATACATGTGTTGTATGTGTCTCAGAAGGAGAAGAGAAAGGCAAGAGGACAGAAAAAATAATAGATGAAATAATCAATGAAAATTTCCCAAATCTTAGGAAAGACATAAAGTTATATGTCCAAGAAGCACAGTGTAGCTCAAACAGAATTGATCCAAATAGACATACTCCAAGACAGTCAATCAGATTTTCAAATGTCAAAGACTGTGGAGACACAGAAGGTCCCCTGACTTGAAAGACTATACAGCGGGGCCACATTCCAAGCTCCAGATGCCTGAAGGTGGGTGCCAAGCTGGGAAAAGGCCAAAAGCTTTGCATGTCTGAAGGCAGCCAGCAATTTAGATAATGGAATAGTTGCTGGTCTCCTTCCATGCTCCTGTCTCCTGCTCCTGCTGTTTCCTGTCTAGCCCCAAAGAAATTGTCCCTTGAGATTAAAGACATGTAAACACACCTTATGGCTTTAGAAAAAAATGTACCCTCCCTGAAATACCAGAAAACACTCATGTAGGAGACTACCTTGTATGCTATATAAACCTGTAAAAATGAGTAGAATAAAACTTTCTTTTGCAGGAACACAGAGGATGGAGTAGGCTCCCTTCTTTCACAATTGGTGCCCTGTGTGAGGCTCACCAATCCTGACCACAATGTTTGGAAGCTGTGCAGTAAGTACAAGCGAGTTGTCTTGCAGTGGGTCAGAAGTTTCAGCCACTCAATGATATGGGTCAGTCTCTCAGTGTTCCCCAGCGCCGGTATGTGTTAATTTTACAACAGCTGCTGCAGGCTAGTGGAGCTTCTGTTTCAGAAAATAATTTGTACTCTTTATTGTATGATGTTGTTCAACATAACCCTTGGTTTCCTGAGGAAGGCACATTAGACTTAGATGTGTGGGAGTGCACTGGACAAACTTGAAAGTGCCACTTTGAGTGAAGACAAAAAGTTTCCTCTAAAACATTTACTACATGGGCTCTTATTTGCACTGCCCTGGCCCCTCTTCATGTTGCCAAAACCGAGGCTTCTAAAACTAAGGTACCTAAGAAAGAAACTGCCGCTCTCTCTGATAAAAGGTCTCCCATCTACCAAGCCCTTGGTCCCCATACCGCCAGCCAGCTGAAAAGGTGGCAGGGAAATGACTATAGCCTCTCTTCCTCCCTTTCCTCCTTTATCGCCACCACCACTGCCTTCCCTCCCTAGAGATGCTGCACCAGTTTTGCAACACTGTTTTCACAAAGCAACATTAGCCAGAGATTTTGTTTGACCCATTATGCTTAACCAGTTGCCCAGAAATTTTTCCTAGAGTACCAGAACTGGGAAGTCCAGATGAAAGTGCCTGCCACAAACAAACACCAAACACATCTGAGTTAAGGTAGCTTTGCAATTCAAATCTTCCCTGTGCTGGGTTATCTGTCAAAAAACAGCCCAACAGAACCCTGAAGCCCACCATCCTGTTTCCCAGAGGACCAATGATGCTGCACTATAACAACTGTACAAAGAAGATACCTCCCAAAGCTAACTCCAGTGTGGGTGGAACAGCCTAAGAAGATGTGGCACCCATTCCTGGAACCCCCATGATATCCCTATGAATGAGTTTTATGTCACTACACCAAATTGTAATCATAATAAAAAGGGGGGAGATGTGGAGACATGGAAGGTCCCCTGGCTTGACAGACTATACAGCAAGGCCACTTTCCAAGCTCTGGATGCTTGAAGGCAGGCACCAAGCTAGGAAAAGGCCAAAAGCTTTGCATGTCTGAAGACAGGCAGTGATTTAGATAAGGGAATAGTTGCAGGGCTCCTGCTGGGCTCCTTCCATGCTCCTGTCTCCTGCTCCTGCTGTTTTCCATCTAGCCCCAAAGAAATTGTCCCTTGAGAATAAAGACATGTAAACACAACTTATGGCTTTAGAAAAAATGTACCCTCCCTGAAATACCTGAAAATAGTCATGTAGGAGACTACCTTGTATGCTATAAAAACCTGTAAAAATGAGTAGAATAAAACTTTTTTTGCAGGAATACAGAGGATGGAGTAGCCTCCCTTCTTTCACAAAGACAAAGAGAATTATGATAGAATTCTGGAAGAATCAATCCATAAAATAAAAGGGAACTTTGATAAGACTAAGTGGGGATCTCTCAGCAGAAACCATGGTGGTGAGAAGGCAGTGGTATGATATATTCAAACACTGAAAGAAAAACTATCAACCAAGAATCCTATATCTAGCAAAACTGCCCTTCAAAAATGAGGGAGAGTTTACAATATTTACAGATAAAAAGAAACTGAGAGAGTTCATGAACAGGAGACCTCCTCTACAAGAAATACTAAAGGGAGTGCTACAGACAGGAAAATACAGTACAGAGGATTGGAGAAGGGTGTAGAAATGAAGTTATCAGGAAATAGGAAGATGATAGAGATTAGCCATTTGATGCTGAAGGAGTATAAAATGTTCAAGAAGGTTGATTTTATAGATCCAGAAATAGATAGCACAATACTGTGTGATGGTAGCACAATATTGTAAGTACACTGAACAAAATGCCTGAGCATATGGTTGAAAGAGGAAGGTTAGGAACTTGCATAACACTAGAAGTAAAGATAGAAGATAAAGACTGGGACTGTATAACTTAGTGAAACCTAGAGTGGTCAATGATTGTGATTAAATGTACAAATGTAAAAATGTTATTACATGAAAGAGAACAAATGTATGTCCATTTGCAAGGTATTGAAAATGGTATGGTATTGGGGAAAATATAATCAGTGAAAACTAAAGTCTATAGTTAACAGTTACATTGTAGTATGCTTCCTTTAATTGCAACAAAGGCAATATACCAAAGCTAAATGTCTATAAGAAGGGGATATAAGGGAAAGGTATAGGATTCTTGGAATTGGTGTTGTCTGGCCTATTTATTTTATTTTATTTTATTTTATTTTATTGTACTGTATTGTATTTTATTCATTTATTTTATTTTTTTGTCATTTTATTCTTTTTCTTTTTTTAATTTTCTTTTTTCTTCTCTTTCTCTTTCTTTGAATAAGAAATACAAATGCCTTCATACAGATTGTGGTGGCAAATACATAACTATGTGATAATACCAAGAACCATTGACTGTTTACTTAGGAGGGAATATATGGTGTGTGAATAAAACTGTTTAAAAAATAATCAGAGGGATACAAATGCTGGAGAAAATCTGGAGAGGGGGATGTACCTAATCACTGTTTGTGTGGAAGTAGAATGGTGCAGTCTATCTAGATAGCCATGTGGTGGTTCTACAGGAAGCTAAGTATGAGGTTGCCATATTGTCCTGCAACCCTGTTATTGGATATATACTTAGAAGAACTGAGAACAGTGACACAAATGGACATTTGCACAGTGGGGTTTATGGTGGCAGTATTCACAATTCACAGTGGATGTATGTGACCTAAGGGTACATCAACTGATGAATAGAATGACAAATACAATGTAATATTGAGTGACTACAAGAAGGAAAGAAGTTGTGAGGTATCCAACTAGGTGAATGGACCTTGATGTCTATGTGAGTGAAATAAACCAGAAATGAAAAGACAAAAATTATAATGCCTCATTTATATGAATTAACTCTAATGTGCAATCTATGAGAACTGAATCTGAGAGCATAGTTTATCAGGGGAAAGCTTGTGGTAAAGTTTCTTATATTGTAAGGTCTTACAGCAATTACATTTATTCCTGAGTTGTAAGGGCTATTTCTAAATTCTGAGATGCTGGGCTCTTGTGTACAATCTGCTTAGTCCCTGAAAATTCAGGTATCTGTATGACATGACATCTGAGATTTTAGCCAGAGTTCAGCAGCTATTAATGTCAGCATTACCCCATACAACAAATGTTAAAGAGACTGAAAAGGAGATCAGACTTCCATTAGAGATATGAATGAAATGGACTTGGTTAGAACTAAGGCAAAGGCAAATAAGACTAAAGGGTATAGGACAATACTGATGGTGTCTTAAAACTTCAACTTCTGTGTGAGAACAAAGAAAGAGATGTTTATTCAGTGCAAAATCTATATTTTCCATAGCACACTGTAAAATTTAACTTGTAAGTTCAGTTGATTCAAACACCATAATTACATGGAACTTTGAATAGGGAGTTAGATCTGGTTGGTTTGTACAGGTTAGTGTGAAGACTTGACACATCCCAGATTAATTTGGACAGAGAATAAAAATGTATTTTCAAAGTCCCCTTGAGGGGCTGGAGGAAAATGTGAAGACGTTAAACTTCTCAACCTTGGGAATTACTGATATTCTCACAAACATTGGGAACTACTAATTTAGAAGGTCGAGACCTCAATCTTGGGTCCTGCCCTTATGAAATTTGTTACTGCAAAGGAAAGGCTAAGCCTACTTACAATTATATACTTGTAATTGTGCCAGAGAGCCTCTTTTGCTGCTCAGATGTGGCCTCTCTCTCTATATAAGCCATCTCTGCAGGTAAATTCACTGCCCTCCTCTCTACATGGGACATGACTCCTAGGGGTGTAAATCTCCTTGGCAATGTAGGGCCTGACTCCTAGGATGAATCTGGGCCCAGCATCATGGAATTGAGAAAGACTTCTTGACCAAAAAGGGGAAGAGAAATGAAACAAAATAAAGTTTCATTGGCTGAAAGATTTCAAATGGAGTCAAGAAGACATTCTGGCGGTTTTTCCTATGTGCCATATAGATACCCCTTTTTAGTTTTTATTGTATTAGAATAGTGAGAAGTAAATACCTGAAACAATTGAACTGCAACCAAGTAGCCTTGATTCTTGAAGATGTTTGTATAACTATATACCTTACACTGTGTGACTGTGTGATTGTGAAAACCTTGTGACTCACACTACCTTTATCCAGTGTATGCACAGGTGATGCGAAATGGGGACAAAAATTAAATGAATAATAGGGAGGGATGGAAGGATGAGATGTTTTGGGTGCTCTTTTTTATTTTAGTTTTTATTCTTTTATTTATTTTTTGTGGTAATTAAAATGTTCAAAAATTAATTGTGGTAATGAATGCACAACTATATAATGGTGCTGTGAACAACTGTACATTTAGGATTATTGTATGGCATTTGAATGCATCTCATTAAAACTGAATTTAAAAAAAGGTCCCACCCAACGACAAATTTACTCTCACAGAAATGGATTAAGAGTGCATGGCCTTATATAGGGTACATAACAGCTTCAAACCAGCACACTCCACACTCTTGACCCCAAGAAGACATGTTCTTTACATATACAAAATACATTCATTCCATCACAATATCACAAAAGCCTTAAAACATTTCAGTAACAATAAATATGTACAAAGTTTCCTCAAAATCAGTTATAGGTGTGGTTTGTCTAAGGTGAAAGTCCCCTCCTGCCATGAACCTGTGAAACTTAGAAGTTATCTGCTTCTGATATACAAAGGAGGGACAGTCATAGGATAAACATTTCCTTTTTTTTGTAGTGAGAAATTGGAAGGAAAACAGGGGTCAAAGTTTCCAAACAGTCCAAAAATGCACATGGCAAACTTCATTAGATTTCAAATTCTGAAAGTCATCTACAGAAAGGAGTTTTATGCTTGGTTCTTGAAAAATTGGCAGTCCCACCCTCTCTAAGGGCTTAAACAGTGGCTCTGCTCCCTCCAACTTTGAGGAGATTGCATGTTCTCAGCTCTACTCTCTTTAAGCATTGGGGTGACACCCTGACTCTATGCCATCTCCAAGGCACCCTCTTAATGCCCTTAGAACAGTGGGGTGGTGGCCAGACTCTCCCCAACTCCCAGGGAATGTGTTCCATCCTCTCTGAGGCTGAGGTGGCAGAATTCTTCTGAACAGTGGGGCAGCCAAGCTCCCCTCAATTCCCCAGGCATCTGAGAACCAGGGGTGTAACCCTCTTCCTGAATAATGGGGTGGAAGGTCCACCTTCTGCAAAATACAGGGCAAACTCACCCTTTCCACATGCCTGGTTGGGCCCACTCTCCTGGCCCAAGGTTTCTTGATTCCAGTCCTTAGCTTCCATAGTTCTACCTTTGAAGTCATTGTTCATTTACCTTGTCATTTTTCTGTCCCTTTTAGTCCAAACTGGCAGTGGTTCCATTTATACAGATCCTGCAACAAACTTGTCAGTATAGCATGTAGCACACAGGGTTCCCAGCCATCAGACAATAGGACTTTCCACAAATCCTTTCTGGATAACTCCGTTTCCAGTCCTTGTTTGTCCTAAAATAGCTGACTGATTCCATGTTTGGTTAAATCTTCATGTGGTGCACTATCCTCTGGGGACTCATTTTCCAAAATCTCAGAACTTTCCAAACTATCACCAATTTCTGGTTTCTTTGTACCTGAGAGTTCAGTTCTTAGCTCATCCCTATACTCTCACATTTTACTAGAAGCTGCAAGGAGAAACCAGGCTGCTTTTTCTATATTTAGTTTGGAAATTCCCTCAGCTAGATATCCAAGTTTATCACTTTCAAATACTCCCTTCCATCCAACACTAGTACTCATTTTTGCCAAATTCTCTGCCACTTTAAAACAAGGATAGCTTTTCTTCTAGTTGGCAATGACATATTCATCATTTCTCAGGCCTCTTTGGAAGTACATTTAGCATTCATATTTCTACCAACAGTCTCCTCAAAGCAATCTAGGGCTTTCCTATCAAGCATCACATAATTCTTCCAGAATCTTCCCCTTATCTATACATAAAGCCATTCCAGCATTTTTGATATTTGCAAACTGAGCAGCACCCCACTTCTCTGGTACCAAAGTCTGTTTCAGTTTGCTAAAGGTTCTGGAGAGCAACATACCAGAAATGGGTTGGTTTTTAACAAAGGGGATTTATTAAGTTACAAATTACAATGCTAAGGATATGAAAATGCACAAATTAAGGTATCAACAAAAGGATAACTTCTCTGAGGAAAGATTGCTGGCATCCATGGTTCCTCTGTCATATGGGTAGGCAAATGGTAACATCTGCTGGTCCTTCACTCCTGCTTCTGATTTCAATGGCTTTCTTTAAATGTCCCTGGGCATTTCTCTCTTAACTTCTCTGAGATTACTGAGTTTCATTTTTTATCCTCTCATAGAGGACTCCAGGAAGGCAATTAATACCACCTTGAATGGACTGGGTCACATCTCTATGGAAACAACCTAATCAAAGTGCCTCCCCCAACAATAGGTCTGCCCCAGCAGAGATGGATTAAGAGAACATGGTCTTTTGTGAGGTATGTAACAGCTTCAAACCAGCACAAGGATCACATCATCTAAAAATAGGGAAAGATTTACTTTTTCTCTTCCAGTTTAGTTGCCCTTCCTTTTTCCTTTCTCTTGCCTAATGGCTCTAGCAAGAACTTCCAGTACAATATTGAATAGCAGTGCTGACAATGGGCATCCTGTCTTGTTCTTGATCTTAGAGGGAAAACTTTCAGTCATTCACCACTGGGTATGATTTAGCTGTGGATTTTTCATATATGTCCTTTATCATGTTGAGGAAGTTTCCTTCTATTCCTCATCTTCTAAGTGTTTTTTGTTTTTTTTTTTAATCAGGAAGAGGTGCTGAATTTTGTCCAATGTATTTTCTGCATTAATTGAGATGATTACAGGTTTTTTTTTGTTCTGTGAATGTGGTGTATTACATTTATTGATTTTCTTATTGTGAACCAACCTTGCATACATGGAATTAATCCCACTTGGTAATATTATATGGCTCTTTTGATGTATGATTCTACTGGATTTTATTTGTTAGTATTTTGTTGAAGATTTTTACATCTACACTCATGTGGGGCATTGTACCCTAGTTTTCTTTTCTTATGGTATCTTTACCTGGCTTTGGGATGATCACCATATTAGCCTCATAGAAAGAGTTAGGGAGTGTTCCTCCTCTTCAGTTTTTTGGAAAACATTGAGCAAGATAGGTGCTAGTTCTTCTTGGAAAGTTTGGTAAAATTCCCCTCTGAAGTTATCTATTCCTGGGCTTTCTTTGTTGACATGTGGCTTGTTTTTATTACTGATTTGATTTCTCTAATTATTGGTTTATTATGATCTTCTATTTCTTCTTGAGTCAATAAAGGGCATTTGTTTCTTTCTAAGAATTTGTCCATTTCATCTAGGTTATCCAAATTTTGATGTACATTTATTCAGAGTTGTTCCAGTTTGTTAATGGTGCCATTATGCAAAATACCAGGAATGGATTGGCTTTTATAAAGGGGGTTTATTTGATTAAAAAGTTAAAGTCCTAAGGCCATAAAATTGTCCAAACTAGACATCAACATAGGCTACCTTCATGGAAGAACATCTGATGGTGTCTGGAAAACCTCTGTTAGCTGGAAAGGCACGTGGCTGGCATCTGCTGGTCTTTTGCTCACAAACTCTGGGTTTCATCTTTTAGCTTAGCATCTCCAAACATCCCTCTGTCTGCAACTCCAAGCATCTCTAATCATCTCTAAGCTTCAGCTCCCAAGCATGTCTTCTCAATGACTTTTGGGGTGTTTTGTCCTCTCTTAGCTTCTCCAGAGCAAACTCTGGGCTAGCATCTCAAAGCATCAGCAAGGGTTTGGGTCTGGTTTGACTTTTTTTAAAGGACTCAAGTAAACTAATCAAGACCCACCCTGAAGTGGAGCCATACTTCCATGGGAATAATCTAATAAAAAGTGTCACCTACATGTGGGTGAGTCACATCTCCATGGAAACAACCTCATCCAAATATCCTACAAAATTGGATTAAAACATGGCTTTTGGGGGGTCATAATATATCCAAAATGGCAAATAGTATTCTTTTATAGTCCTTTTAATTTCTATGGGGTTAATGATAATGTTCTCCTTTGCATTTCTGACTTTAGTTATTTGTGCCTTTTCTCTTTTTTTCTGTTAGTCTACCTAAAGATTTGTCAATATTATTGATCTTTCCAAAGTACCAACTTTTTTTTTATTCATTCTTGTTTTTTAATACTCTGTCTCATTTATATCTGCTCTGGTATTTCTTTCCTTCTTTCTGTCCACTTTGGGTTTAGTTTGTTCTTTTTCTAGATTCTCTAGTTTTGAGATAGGGCTCTGATTTGAGATCATTCTTCTTTTTTAATGTAAGCATTTAGAGCTATAAATTTCCTTCTCAGCATTGCCTTTGCTGCATCCCATGTTTTGGTATGTTTCATTTTCATTTTCTTTCACCTTATTCCTAATTTCTCCTGTGATTTCCTTATTGACCCATAGATTGTTTATGTGTATGCTGTTTATTTTCTACGTTTGCCATTTCTCCCTCTGTTATTGATTTTTACCTTCATTCCATTGTGCGCTGAGAAGATATGTTGTATGATTTCAATATTTTGAATTTATTGAGACTTGTTTATGGCCTAAATTATGTTCTATCCTGGAGAACGATCAATTGCACACTAAAGAAGAACATGTATTCTACTGCTGTTGGTGAAGAGTTCTATATCTATCTGTTAGGTCTAGCTGGCTTAGAGAACTGTTGAAGTCTTGAATTTCCTTATTGATCTTCTGTCTCGATGTTCTTCCCATTATTGAAAGTTGTGTATTGAAATTGCTTACTATTAATATAGAACCATCTATTTCTTCCTTCAAATCTTTCAATATTTGCTTCATATATTTTAGGTCTCTGCTGTTAGGTGCATATATATGCATAATTATTATGTCTTCTTGATGAATTAACCACTTTGTCAATATATAGTGATCTTCTTTGTCCCTTGTAGTTTACTTAAAGTCTATTTTATATGATATTACTATAGCTACTCCAGCTCTCTTTTGTTTACTGTTTGCATGGTAGATATTTTTCCATCCTTTCACTTTCAACCTATTTATATCTTTGAGATTAAGTTGAGTATCTTTTAAACAGCATATAGTTATGTAATTCTTTGCAATTTATTCTGCCAATTAATGCTTTTTTGACAGGGACATTTAAAGTAACTACTAGCAATGAAAGATATTCTTTCACCGTTTAGCTCTTTTGTGTTTGTAAGTCTTGTACAATTTTTGACAGTCAATTCTTCCATTAATGCCTACTTCCATATTTACTTGACTTTTTGCATTGTACTATTTTAAGACATTTCACATATCTTTCTGAATGTATTTTTCATGTATTTTATTTGTGGTCAGCACACAATTAAAATTTAGCTTATTAAATATTTAACAATCATATTTCCTTTGACACCAATTATTTTCAATAACAGGCACATATACTGTTCCCATACTCTTCCATCCTTCCAGACTTTTTGTATTCATAACAAATTATATCATCTTTGTCCATTGTATGCTTATTACAATTTATCATACTCTTTATGCACTTTCATTTTTGCAACTATGTGAAGCAAAAAGAGGAGTTACACAATAAATACAATACAATAGTACTAGCATTTATAATTATCCACATATTTACCTTTACTGGAAGTCTTTATTTCTTTATGCTTTCTATTCACTGTCTAGTGCACTTTCCTTTCAGTCTGAAGAATTTACCTTAGCATTGGTGGTAGGTCAGGTCTAGTGGTGACAAATTCCCTTAGCTTTTGCTTTTCTGAGAATGTTTTAATCTCTGTCTTATATTTGAAGGAAATATTTGCCAGCTATAAAATTCTTGATTGATAATTGTTTTCTTTAAGCACTTAAATATTTCATACCACTGCCTTATGGCCTCCATGTTTTCTGATGAGAAATCAGCACTTAATCTTATTGAACTTCTTCGTACATATGCATTGCTTTTCTCTTGCAGTTTTCTGAACTCCTTTCTTGTCTTTGGCTTAGAGAATTACTATGACATAACAATTGCTATGTGTCAGCATGGTTCTCTTTGAATTTGTCCAAACAGGGGTGTGTTTGTCTACTTGAATGTACATATTCATGTGTTTTGTTAAATTTGGGAAGTTTAATGCCATTATTTCTTTGAATATTCTTTCTCTTTTCTCTCCTTCTCCTTCTGAGAATCTCATAATTCATATATTAGTATTCTTAATGGTGTCCCACAGATCTCTTAGGCTCTGATCATTCCTTTATATTCTTTTACTTTCTGTTCCTCAGCCTGAGTCATTTCATTTGTCTTGTTTTTGAGTTCAGTGATTATTTCTTCTTTTCCTGCAATGTGCTGTTGAAACCATCTAGGGAATTTTTCATTTCAGTTATTATCTTCTTCAATGCCAGTATTTCTCTGGTGAGAATCTTATGTTGTTCAGTCATTATTTTCCACATATTCTTTAATTATTTCTCCATGTTTTCTTTTATCTCCTTGGGCATATTGAAAATTATTATTTTAAAGCTTCAGTCTCTCAATTTCAAAGTCTGGTCCTCCTCATTGATGGATTCTGGATTTTTATCTTGTTCCTTTGGATAGGCCATCATATCCTGTTTCTTTGTTTTCCTAGTAATCTTTTTTTTGCACACTGTATATTTTAATATTTTAAAGTGTTAGCTCTGGGATTTCATCCCTGGGCTGGTCCTTAAGTTTGTATCCACCTATTGATATGACAGATTTTCTTGAATGCCAGTGGCTAATGAAAACAAACTGAGATGTAAAGTGACTTTCACTCTCTTTGCAAACTGTCTCTGGCAGAGGGGTTTCCTCAGTGCTTAGCCCTCCTATCAAGCAGATCAACCTGAAGCATATGGGAAGTCCAAGGTCCTTTCTACCTTATCTGAGCCTTTGTAGGGCCAGAGCATGGGACCACACTTCTTTTTCTGTGCCTGTGCTCATTAGATGCCCCAGGAATTCCCCATTTTCAGTCCACGAGAGTTTGAGTGAATGTCCCCTCTAGTCCTTTTGGAAGAGAACTCCTCCCTGAACTGAGTGCTCTTTCAAGTAATTTAAGTCAGATAGTCCTTTGCTCCATGCCATTTCAATTTAATTGTTTCTCACACTGTTGCAGCTGTATGAAAGTGCTTTCTCTGCCTTCATGATGCACTCAGTTGTTTTGGTGGAGGGATTGATTCCCAGAGCTCCCTACTCTGCTATCTTCCCACAATCCTACAGCAAAGATTTCTTCAAATAGTTCTTCTTCTTCAGGGATTCCAACTATGCATATATTAGAACATTTGATATTGTACCACAGATCTGGGGTGCTTTATTCTGTTTTGCTTTATACTCTTTTTTTTTCTCTTTCATTGCATTTTGGATAATTTTAACATTCCTGTCTTCAAGATCACTGATCTTTTCCTCAGTTGTGTTCATTTACTGATGAACCCATTGAGGACCATCTTCATCTCCATTATTTTGTTTTTGGGCTTCTAGCAATTACATTTGCTTCTTTTTGATGATTTACTTATCTCTGTTTAATTACATATCTGATCTTGCCTGTAATCTATCTTTGTCATTATAGTCTTTATCATATTAATCATCATTAATTTAAATTCCTTGTCTGTTAGTTTTATATCTGTGCCATATCTGAATCTCATTCTTTTGACTGCTTTTTGGTGTCTTTTTGTATGCTTCATAATTATTTTTGTTCATAGCCAGTCATTTGTATAGGACAGTAGATAGTGATATAAATACTTTATTCTATTTAAAACACTGTTTTCATTTTTGTTTCTGTTCTAAATATATCATGTTTCCTTATGTAGCATACATTTTCCTGAAGTATCTTTTTCTCAAATTATCAAATTGTATTATTTTGGCTATGTTTTTGTTATTAAGTTAATTTTTTGTTTGTTTTAGGTTTAAAGAGAAAGAGCTGAATGATTTTATTATCTGGCACTTGCTGTATCTTCTTTTGTTGGACCAGAACATTGTACAGTTTCATTATATGTGTGTTTTAAAAGAATATCTGTTTTCCAGATAAGTTGATAAATATTAACTCTTTTGATTTATGCCAGAAACCAACTTTATACTTTTGACTAACTATGGGCCACAGCAGAATCTCTGAGTGTGTTTTTGTTTTCAAAGATATATACTAGGTTAATGTCTTTAATAATCATAATCAATATGTCTGGGTATGCATATTTCTTAAAAATCCCACCCTATTTTAAAATTGCCATTTTGGGACTATAACTGCTAAATCAGTGTATAAAAGTATTCTCTAAAATGAACTCAGCAAATCATGTAGCCAAAACTGCCTACCTAAATTATTGATACTTGTGTGTGTGTGTGTGTGTGTGTGTGTTTGGATGTATTTGTTCATATGAAGGAGACATAGAGACATGTGATATATCCAAAAATTTTATGAACAGAAGTCCAAAAACAAAACAACAGTAATACTGTAAAGATCCCTTCATCTTCACAGAGGAAGAGTAGAGCTATATTATTTCAGAATACCTCTATTCTTTTCATCCAATTAATTAACTCTATCCCTGTAGGGCAGGATTTAGGGATTTAAATGAACAGCCTCATACCCAGTAGCTCTTGAAATTACCATATGATCTTTGAAAAAGAAAAGATTTCCTTATCTGCTTAGTATACCTGAAAACAAATAAGCAAAAATAGGAATTTTCATTATTTAATTTAACTTATTTCTAATTAACCATTCCTTTTAATTTCTTTCTCTTTTTTTTCTATTTTTAAGCACTGGATTTTCAGTTAAAATGATTTCTTTAGAGTTTTGCCACTGTTTTCAAATGCACATCAGTTATCACCTTTACCTGCCTATCCTAAATCTTCAGTGCCTGATCCCATCTTAATCCAATCTTCTTTTATGCTTCTCTTCTGGATCAGATAACATAAATGGATTTCTTAGAACACCCTTTATTTTTTATGTTACCTTGTTTTCTAAGATTGCAGTAATCAGAGGGTGGAATGAAAAACAAAATCAGTAAGAAAAAAATGCATCAATATCCCTTTTAGTCAAGCATGGATGTGACAGTGAGACTAGAGAACCAGTAGTCAAAGTTGCATCAGCATACATGCAGCAGCAGCAGCATCTTCTGGACAAAAAGAAAAGCTGTGATATGACAGCAGTGAGCCTCTAATTAGTGGAAAACAGGCATTTGCTAACAAAGCACAATTTAATTTCAGATCATTATAAGAACTATAAGTTAAAAAAAGTGAAAATAGAAAGTGTGTGAGCTACAGAAAAATGTTTGCATGTGTCTAAGCAAATCTTTCATTTAAATATGGGACTGAGTATGGTTTTTTCATTCTTAATGTTTAAAAGAAGAGGATTGTATCAGATAATTTTGTTTTTAAGTTAGATTCTCATATTAACAATTATCATATGCAGTTTTGATATTTTAGCATTCACATTGTGACAACTACACCATCTTTTTCAGCTGGCATTTTTCCCTGCCAACTTAAAAAAAAAATGTGAGTAAGCACTGTAATAAACCTTATATGATGAACAATGATTTGTTACAATCATTATTTTTACATGATGAGTTGGTATTTGTTTTCTTTTTAATATCCATTTCTTCACAATGTAATATCTAAATTGAGATCTACAACAAATTTAATCCACATTAATTGGTTTTAGTGATTTGAAATAGAACTCTTCTCTTAGTTACTTAAAAGTATTAGTAGAATACTATTTATTGTAAGGTGAGTTGGACAGAAGGAGAAGAGGAACCAGTAATAATATTTAAATGAGGGTTTTTTTTTTTTTTTCTTTTCAGGTGGAAAGTCTTCAGGAATATACTTCAGAAGTTTTGGAAATGGCACTTAGTTTAGGCCTATATAGAACAGAGTAACAAACAATTGCACAACACCTTTGCCAGCACCAGAATAAGACATTAACTGGAAAAAATTTATAAATTTATATGTAGCAATAAAATAGGCAGTATTCTCAATTTCTGCTTTCTTTTGCAAAATATGCTCCAGCTTTATTTATCCAAAGTACACATATGCATCAAATTCTGAATGTTTTCTAGTTTACCTGAGAAGACCAACATATGGCAGCATTAGTGAGCAATGTGGATTTTATTATTTTGTGAAAGACTTGGAAGTCAGTAAAATAAATTTGCATCACATGCCCCCACAAAATATTTTCAAGTACCAAAACAACTTCCCGGTCACTGTCCAACAACTTAAAATCTTCTGTTACTCAAAGTTTCTTCCTGCTTCCTTTGAGCTAACAATCAGAACTAGAGGTCCAGATTCTCAAAATGTTTTCCCAATAAAGACCAAATTCTGGTACCAGTTGCTTAGAGAATAAAGCAGTCTCCACATGATTACATACATTAATTTCTAGTTTCTTCAGAGACATATGCACATACTCACAATCTTTTCCTATATTCTGCTTCAAAAGATTTTTTCATTTGCAGGTCCTAGAAATTAATTTTTTGAAACCAGATAATGTAACAGGTACTTAAATATTAAATATCACCAAGCTCCACATGTGAGAGGATTAGATTATTCCTGGATCAAAGCCTGAAATATATTAAATTTTTAAAAAATGATTTAAAAGACTACACAAAAATTCAAACCTGTGTATTTCCTTAGAACACTTTGTTGTTACAAAATGACACTTATATTTTTAAGGGTAATCAGTATTCCCAGGCACTGCAAGCCAGTGAATAGAAATATGAACTTTTCTCTATATATCCTTGTACTGTGCTAACCCTTTGTGGGGATAGACCTTAAAAAATTGTGTAATGATTTTCTTGGAGCTTCTTCATGTAACTTAACAGCTCATGGTTGCTGGTAAGAACACTTTCCCAAAGGAATAGAGTAGGAAAGAAAAAGATAATTTCACCTATAATTTCAGCCACTGCTTGAGTCCTGCCTATTACATAATTTGTTGTGTATGATTTATCACAGATTGCCCATCTTTACAAATATTAGCTACATTTTACCTGATTCTGAATCTGTCAATCTCTCCTTTCTTCTTTGCAAGTGGGCAAGCACCTTTTCTTTCTTGGAACCACTCACTTTGTTGGGGGACCCAAAAGCATATCTATGATGTATTTTAATAAATCAGGACCTTCATGTATTAGAGCTGTCTTCCTGCAATGAGTATTCTTCTGGATGGAAAGATTGAGGTGAAGGTGTTGCTGAGAAAAGCTTCATACTGGACCTTCATCCACTGCTTTATAGGGTGCTATTTAAAGGAACACATAACTCAGAATTTTCTGTAGTGTCTCTCAGCATTCTGTAAAGTGACAAGTTTTATTTTCAGTCCACACAAAGGAACTCAATGGAGTAATGATGGTAGGGCTGGATGTTGAGTAGAGAGTGTAGCCTAACTGGTTTGGCCTCGACAATCTATTCTGTAAAAAAAAATTGACATATACCTAAACACATATTGTAATCAAGTAGAAACTCTATGTTCCTTCTCTACTTGGTAAAAAGAGAACTTAATTCATATCACATACATTTTCATAAGCTTAAGAAGACAAAGTACAAAGTCTATGTACCATAGGACAAATGGAATGGTCATTATATATTCCAGATAATACTGACTGGGTTTAATACTGTTGGTCAAAAAGTTATCAAGCCTTGGAGTATTATAAAATAAGAACAATGGAAACCCAAACCTATTTTAAATATAAAAAATTGGAAATTATAAACTTTAGTTTAAAAAGAGTTTGGAGGTGAAGAAACTTCAGCTATTCATATGGGCTTTTGCCTGAAGTTGGAGATTCAAGCCAATTGGTTCATAAATCTGTGCATTCAGCATTTACATACTCTGCCGCCTATTAAGAAACCCTCTGAGGTGATTGCAAAATCATGATATAAGTCTGCTCCTGGAGTGAAGTAAGTTTTTAGCTTAATAAGTGAAATAAAGAATCAAGAGTGTTGTTCACTAAGCAGTTAAGTAATTATTTCAAAATTATTTCAAAGTCAAGTCTGAAGTACATCATTCAACTGGGCCAGGCAGATATCAGATATATATCTCCCCCCCACCTCCTTTCCTCTTTCCATCTGTGTGTGTGCCTGTGTGTGTGTATGTGTGTATCTTATTCTCTCTCTCACTAATTTTTGTCATGGGAAGTAGATAAAGGTATCCTGGGTAGTAGCAGTAATGAGAATTTGGAAGAATGATAAAATTCAAGAAAGTAGAATATACAACATTTTTTCAGGTCTTCATTGAATCTCTCTACAATGTCACAGGTTATTTTGGAAATAACCTTTACACACACACACATACACACACACAAATAGACAATGCAATCCATGAAAGCACATGTTATTTTTGACACCATAAACTAAATGAAGTACAATAAATCAAGTTTTATTAGAGTTAAAATATTTATTTTAATTTGTTTTTTAAAGTTACATATTGAATCATAAAATATTACAGGGAAAAAGGATTTAGACTTTTTAGTTCCCTAAATCTTTACAGATGGTCTTTAGATATCATCTAATGTAATCTCCTTTCTGGCATAGCAAACTACTGTATCATATCCTTGGATTTATTTTATGTACTCTGTGCTTTAATTCTTCACATATGAGGGTTTATTCACCTGTGAGTCATCTTATTCCATTGTTGGATATAACTGATTTTTAGAAAACAATTCCTATAGTGATCTAAAGTTTCCACTCCTTAACCCAAGTTTTGCATCTGAATCTACAAAGTATATGAATATTTCTTTCTCATCATAACAAATCTTCAAATATTAGAACACAGGGATCCTCATCCCTGGATCTTTTACTATGTGAAATTTGGGGGGGTATACATTTTAGGAATATAATATTCATAAGAGTCAGGTCTTGATGTTTAAGCTTCTACAATCAGGCAGAACATTCTATACATATCACACACAAAATAATTCCATATTAGTTTGATACCACTAATTAAGGAGATGGTGGTATTCCCCAGAAATTTTTCCCACTTCATTAAAGTATACCCCTTCATAAGCCTCAAAGTTTTTTTCCTAATATAAGCACCATTTTTAATGCAACTAAAACATATTATATTTCATATATGCACAAAAGATAGTATAATCCAATCTTCCTATAGTCAGTAATATCATACATGTTAGCATAAATTATAGTAGGCAATACTACAAAACCCCACTTATGCTGTCAGTGTACTTGGATCTAATTAACAGATTGTTCTCTTAATTTGCTGTCTCTAATAATTTGAGGTCCAAAAATCAGATAAGTAAATTTTTAGATTGACTTTAAGAAAAATCTATTGCCATCCAATAAGTACCTAAGCATAATTAAAATGGAGAACTTTTCATACACTTTTTTCCAAAAATAACCTTTATTACTTTGATAACAGCCTCTTTTTGTCAAAATCTTCATATACTTTTAATCTGAGGGCTTTAAGATACCTTTATGTGGTTCAGTGTTCAGATGAATTTTGCATTTTCTTCTGTATTAAAACTATGATATAGACAGGACTGTGTTTCAATCCTGAACCCAACACTTTCTAGCTTAAACCACTGGGGAATTTTAAACCCTTAGAGGTATTAGAGTTCAATTCAGAAAAATGAGAATCATAATAGCTACATCACAGAGATATTTTGAAATGAAAGAGGAAAAGCGTATACAGTTCTTAGAGAAGGGCAGGAAATACTATAAATTATCAACAAATTCTAACTATATATTTTTTATTTTTTCCTGCTTCATCTAAATCTATCTCTATCTGTGCATCTCTGTTGAGACCCATGTTTTCATCTCCGTCTATAGTGCCACCTATACTGATGTCTACAGACATTGGTAATTATTTTCAACAAAGGAGAGGCCAGAGGCTTAACTAATTCAGTAACTGCATGAAGCAAAGTTTTGTACTTCATTAATTTGAAAAGTGAGACAATAAGAATAGCTTGAAATCATTAGTGTAAAGAAAATATGGGCATATTTAAGGATAAAGAATGAACAAGTGGAATTCATTGAAAGAGGGAGAGATAAAGCAAAAACATAAAAGCTTACACGTAATTTTTGCCCATAATTTATATTTGATTTTCTGGACAGATTGATTAATATAGATATTCTCAATGATGCACTTACATTTTGCCATTGATGCTTTAAACATCATTCTACTTAACATTTGGTTATCAAATCCAAACAAACTAAATTCTGGAAGAATATTGTCTGTACATAGTAATTACAGAAAATTCTTTAATCCACAAGTTAAAAATTTTCAGGAAGATAATAAAAAGTGTTTGCAATTAGAGACCATTATTTTTTGCATTGTGAACTGATTCCATGCATTCTATCTGCAAAGGACTTATAGTAGACAAGACCATCCTGAATAAAATAGCAAAGTTGGGGGACTTACACTACCATGTTTAAAGAAAGACTATAAAGCAATGACAATTAAAATACGGTGATATTGGCATGAGGATTGACAAACATGACAGTGAATGGGAAAAAGTGACTAGATGGATCCATTACATATCTTTGGATTTATGGCAAAAGCACTACTATAGGTGGAAAATGATCTTATCAATAAATGCTTGGGTGTCTCTATGAAAGTGTTAATGTAGCCCCTTATATTAGATGATGAACAAAAATTAGTTTGAAATGGATCATGTCTGTAAATATGAAATCTAAATCTGTAAAGATTCTGGGAGAAATCATTGTACTATATCTTTCTGATTTTGTACTAAGCAAAAATGTCTTAAACACTACACAGAAATAAAGAAACTGACCATGAAATTAAAAATGTTAAATTTAATTTATTAAAATGAAGAATGTCTGTTCATCAAAAGAGTTTTTATAAACTGCATTGGCAAGCTACAAACTGAGAAAAATCTCTCTCACACACACACAAAACATCCCCCCCCCCACACCTATAGTCAAATCACACCTATTCACAATACAAAGCTCATTATATTGAAGAAAGAGCTACCCAAAATGAAAACAATTGCAATTTAGAAAAAAACACACCCAACTAAAATGAGCAAAACTTCTAAGTAAGAAAAGAAGTTAACAAGTATAAAAAAATTAGTCGACATTATTACTAACACAGAAATGCAAACTTAAGCCAAAATGAGATGCAAGCATGCAAGAATGGCTAAATTAAACATAACTCTGTGTTCAGCCTTCTCACAAGGCACAAATATCTTCATATATTTGCCCATTCAGAAAGGTCTATCCACATACTTATCCCCCAGACCTCTTTGTAACCAATTTTTCCAGTCATGTTCCATCCAAGTTTCTGACCATCCATCCAAATCAATGGACACACCCCCTGAGCAAGTATACAAATACACCTCTGACCATTTCTGTTTCAAGAAAAAATGAACAACCAAGTGTATTGATCAAAGTTCTGCCCACTGGGAGAATTTCCCATCAACACTGACATTCCAGAAAAGGACTGTAGTGCTGCAGTTGTGGTACCAGCACAATTTGTGGAAAAGATTTTTATTTCCTTATTGAATTGTTTTGACATTATCACACAAAAAAAGAAATTGATCATAATACAAGAGTTTATTTCTTGAATTCACAATTCTATTCACTTGATCTACATGTTTATCCTTACACCAGTATCACACTGTCTTGATGTCTATAGCTTTGAAGTAAGCTTTGAAACAGGAAAGTTTGAGTTCCCCAAAATTGTTGTTTTGCAAGATAATTTTTAGCTGTTATGTGACACTTGCATTGCCATATGAATTTGAAATTCAGTTCCTCAATTTATGTGAAAAGTCAGCTGAGATTTTGATAGTGAATGTTTTGAATTTCTAAATCAATTTGGGAAGCATCTTTATAACATTAAGACT
The DNA here is from genome assembly GCF_015220235.1 of Choloepus didactylus. Taxonomy (NCBI): domain Eukaryota; kingdom Metazoa; phylum Chordata; class Mammalia; order Pilosa; family Megalonychidae; genus Choloepus; species Choloepus didactylus. The sequence goes on along the minus strand of NC_051317.1, from coordinate 53,046,747 downwards.
TCTATATCAAGAATAGGCTAGGTCTTTCCATTTATTTAGATCTTCCTTTATTTCTTTCAACAATATTTTGTAGTTTTCGGTGTACACTTCAGTGTATAATTTAGTGCATTTATTTTTAGTTATTTTTTTAGTTTATTATTTTTAATCCATTATTAAGTATTTTATTCTTTTGGTATCATTTTCAGATTAATTGCAGATGTAAAAAAAAACAATTGATTTTTGTGCATTGATCTTTTATCGTGTCCTCTCTCTCAACTCTTTTGTTAATTGTAATGGTTTTTTAAGGGGATTCCTTAGGATTTTTCATATACAAGATCATGTTTTCTGTGAAGATAGACATTTTACTTTTTTCTTCCCATCTGTATGCCTGCTATGATTTTTTTGTCTAATTGTCCTGAATAGAACATCCAGGATAATGTTGAGATTAGTGTCAAGTACAAACATTATTGTCTTGTTTCTTTTGGGGGGGGGGAATAATTCAGTCTTTCACAATTAAGTATGAAGTTACACTTGTCGGGTTTTTTAAAAACTGTCATTAATCAAGTTGAGGAAATCCCCTTTCATGTATAGCTTAGTGAGTGGTTTTAAACATGAACCTTTGTTGAATTTTGTCAAATTTTTCTGTGTCTATTAAGATTATCCTGTAGTTTTTGGTTTTCTTTCTGTTACTGTATATTTACATTGAATGAATTTTGTATATTAAAACATCTACTCATTTCTGGGGTAAATTTCACAAGCTCATGTTCTACAATTCTTTTTATATAATTTTGGATCCTGTTTGGCAGCATATTATCGAAACTTTTGAGTGTGTATTCATATGGGATTTGATTTATAGTTAGCTAATTTGTTCACATACTGTTTTCAGAGTATTTTTTATAATATACATAATTTTTTTTATTTCTGTAGCATTGTTTGTGATAACCCTTCTTTTATTCATGTTTTTATTAATTTCTCTTTTTTTATCTATTTTCAGTCTAACTAAACATTTGACAAATTTGTTGATATTTTCAAAGAGAAATTTTAATTTTCATTGATATTCTATTCTCTATTCCATTTATTTGTGTTCTAATTTTTATTTTTCCTTCCCTGTTGCTTGCTTTGTGTTTAGTTTGTACATTTTATTTTAATTTATTAAAGTGGAAGTTTAGGTTTTGGAATTGATAACTCTTTTTTTTTTTAATTGAGTTATTTGTAGTCATAAATTTCACTCTCATTACTGCTTAGCTTGCATATGGTAAGTTCTGGTATATTGAGTTTCCATTCTGATTCATCTCAAGCAGTACTTTCTAATCTCCTCTGTGAATTATTCTTTGAAGTCTTGGTTATTCATGAGATCTTCAAATTTCATTTATTTGGAAATAGCTAACTGATTTCTAATTTAATTCCATTGTGGTTGGATAATGCATTTTGAATTATTTCAATCTTTTAAAAATTCATTGAAGTCTGTTTTACAGCCTAAAATGTGGTCCATCCTATGGAATGGTTCTTGTGCACTTGAGAAGAATGTATATTCTGTTGATGTTGGGCGTAGTGTTTGATAGATATCTATTGAGCCTAGTTTCTTTTTAAATTTTTTTTAAATAATTTCAAACCTGCAAGGAAGTTGCAAAAGCAATGCAAAAACAATACAAGCACAGTACATTGAACTGCCACATACTCCCCATGCAGATGCCCAAATTTACCATCTATTAGCATGCTTGTTTCATCATTCTAGCTCTCTGTCTTTCTGTCTATCATCTATCTTGATTTTATATATCTATGTATCTATCTATGTATCTATCTATCCATGTATCAATCTTCTACATTTTTGAGAATAGGTTGTATACTGCATGCTCCTCTAACACTTAACAATTCCATGTACATTTCTTAAGAAAAAGGATATCCCCTATTTAATCAACCACCTTAAGTAACTACCTTGAGGAGCAATCAAGTTCAAGAAATTTAACATTGATGTAAAGCATATAGTCCATATCACAGTTTTTTCAGTTGTCCTAGTAAAGTCCTTTTGGGAATTTTTCCACCATTATTAGTTCCAGTCTAGGATCTAGGCAATGACAATTAAATGCATTACATTTAATTGTCATTTTCTCCTGAGTCCATCTTTCTTTTTAAAACTATGGTAATAAACACACAACATAAAATTTCTCATCTCAACCACTCCCAATGAATCTAGTTATTTTTACACGTTGTTCAACTCTCCTATTTCCTTGTTGATTTTCTGAAGAATTTTTCTCTCCATTGTTGAAAGGAGGGGTTAAAGTTTTAAACTATTATGGTTGCACTGGCTGTTATCCCTTTCAATTTTGACAATTTGTTTCATATTTGTTTTAGTTCTAGTTTTAAGAGTCATATATTTTTACAATTTTTACATCATCCTGATTGTTGCCCATTTTGTCATTATAAAAAGTCCTTCCGTGTCTCTAGTGACACTTTTCTTAATAAAATTTATTTTCTCTGAAATTAGTATAACCTCTCCAGCTCTCTTTTGGTTACTGTTTTAATGATGCAAGCTTTTCTATCCTCTTACTTTCAACCTAATTGTGTATTTGTATCTGAAGGTTGTCTTTCAGACAACATATATTTGGTTCATGTATTTTTTATCCAATCCTCCAATCTCAGATGTTTGGTCAGAGTATTTAACCCATTTACATTTTTTTTGTAATTGATGATAAGCTAGGATTTATGTTTGTTGCTTGGTTATTTGCTTTCTATATGTCTTCAGTCTTTTTTGCTTCTCTAATCTTCCATTACGGTCTTCCCCTTACATTAAATATTTCTATTATACCATTTTAATTATCTTGTTCTTCCTTTTATAATTTTTTAGTTATTTTCTTACTAATTACACTCTGGATTATAGCTAACATCTTAGCTTAAAGCAAATCAGTTTGAATAATATCAATTTAATTTAAATAATATGTGAAACTTTTTCACAATTGTATTTCATTCATTCCCCACTCCTTTGTATTATTATTTTTTTACAAATTGCATCTTTATATATCATAAGTCTATCAACACAGTTTTAAAATTATTGTTTTAAACAGTTATATTTCAAAATGGATAGAAAAAAATGAATTGCAAAAATACATATATATATTCTTTTATATTTACCTATTTAGTTATATTTACCAGTGTGTTTTTTTTCCCTTATCTGATTTCAAAGCCTACCACAGAGCTGAAGAGAAAAGTAGTAATGCTATTAAATTCCTTCAAGAATTTTTTCCTTTGCATTTGTAGTTTGGCTAACTCTTTGGCACAACAAGCCTAGCTTTCAGCCCATCTTGGCTTTCTACATGCCTTCCTCAGTAAACTTAATCATTTCCAGTTTTTGATTTAAAATGAGAGACATGTAACTTGTTTTTTCACTTGAACACTTGGAGGCCATTGAAGGTTTATTAATTGTATTAATTTAAATATTGTTTGGTCTCAAGGACTAGGCAGGCTTGAGCAGAGGGGAAAGATAGGGAATAGCTGATTGGGAGAGCAGTCACAACACACACATTTATCAATTAAGTCCATCAGTTTATTTTGGTGTGGTTGGTGATGCCACAAAAAAATTAAAATAATAAAATCAAAGGTCCCTGATCACAGATGACCATAACAGATATACTAATAGTGAAAATGTTTGAAATATAGTGAGAATTACCAAAGTGTGACAAAAAGACACAAAGTAATCACCTGCTGTTGGAAAATGGCACCAACAGAATTGCTTGGTGCAGGGTTTCCATAAACTTCAATTTGTAAGTACACAGCATCTGTGAAGCACAATAAAATGAAGCACAATAAAACAAGGTATGCCTGTAAACATACTAATCACACAATTGCACTAAAGTTTGCAAACCTTAATTTATCCTTTATAGTACAAAATGCCTGCAATTTGGACAAAGTGGATGCAATGGTTCTGAAGAGCTCATAGAAAGGTGACCCATGACATTCTCAAATTTGAATGTCTCTCAACATAAGACAAAATCTTTTATAAATCCAACTTTTTCACACACTTCAGTGCTAAAGGAAAGCAAATGAGTGTTTAACAAGTATATTCATGGCTTACACCACGAAGTATGTACTGATTACATCTTCATATATGTCTATATCTACACCAAATTTTACATCACTCAACCATATTTTATAATCATTTTAAGGGGCTTTAAGTTCATAATTAACTTTGAATTGGATTTAGACAAAATAGGTGCACATTTTCTGTCTGCTAGCTCTATCCCTTAATGAGTTACATTCAATAAAATTAACAAATGGGAACACTCTTCCAATGAAGCAAAAAAGTTCTTCCAGATGGAAAAATGAGGCTAATAATCTAATGTTTCCAAGGAAATTGCACCATTATGAATCTCAAAATATGAAAACCTATGTTTATCTATGCTCTGAATTAGAATTCTGGAAAATAACAAAGAAAATATACAGAAGTGCTATTTGAAATATAAGAATATTTCATTTCCAGAAATATGAGAAATTATTACTGATAGATTGGATATTGTAGAGGATATTACAGTGCATCAGCAATGAGTTTTGTAAGAAGAGTCATATATTTACAAACTTTTTTCCATTATGTGGAAATAATTATAATTCTGAAAATTAAGGGGAGAAAATTCAAGAGAGGTAATTCAAGCGTGTTTCATCTTACCCAATATTGTCATTCAAAATGTGACAGTCTCAATCCAGGGATACAGCAAGAGCTATCACTCACAATGTGATCTATTTAAAAATAGAACAGTAAAAGTTCCTGGCTTTAAACACATTATTATTAAAAATTGTGGTACTTTGAACAAGACAATCAGAACCAAGATTACATCCTCATAGTCACAGGTCCTTTCACTCACTTTATCCATGTATATCCCAAGTAAGTCTAAAATTCATCCTGACATGAAAAATTCTTCATTTAAGAAATTCTAACTTGGATCCATTCTAATAACGGACCAGAATGATACATTCTGTTGCCAGGAAGAGTTTCAAGAAATAAAAATCAAGAATTTTTCCTAATGAATGTGTTACATCTTCCAGTTGTCTGTACCTATGTGCAGTTATCTCCTTCTAACTGATTTCACAACTGAAAACACTAAGAGCTTAAGTTTATCTCCTCCTCTGGTATAGACCTATTATCCAACCTATTAAAATGTTAAATTTATTTTTACATCAGAAATATCCTTCAAATCTTACGTTTCCACAGTATCAGTTAGGATAGAATATGCTGGTTAACAAAAACTGCAAAATCTCAATGACTTAAAAATAAATCTCTCTTGTACTACATTCCAATTTCATGTTGGATACAGCCTTGATCCATGTAGTCTTAATTGAAGGACTCATAGTGGTAAGAGTAACCTCTACCTAGAACTTGCTGGCCTTCCGTCCAAGAACATTTTGGCCTTTAGAGCTTCTGCTGTTAAATGGTATTTTTGTTCATAGTTCCATGTTCAAAACTTGTCACAGGGATAAGCATGGCTGTAAATGAAAGTTTAATCCTTCTCCAGGAAATAACAACAAATATTAGTGAACAGAATGCAGTCAACCACAACACTCTAATTAAGAACTCTTTTCCAAAATAAGCCTCTGGATTTCAAAAAAATTTACTATCATTCTCTTGTATCTCATTCAGTCTAACCAGTTCTAGAAATTACATCTTAGTGTTAGTGTTCCTACCACCATGGAAATCTGAACATCTGACTATGAGATCCTGAAAAATCTTGAAACTAGTGCCCTCTCTCTCTCTCTGTCTCTCAACCTCCATTGTGTTTTTCTTTTTTTAAATTAACTTTATTTATCAAAAAAAATAAAAAAAAAATTCCAAATATAACATAGCAAAGGAATAAGGAAAAGCAAATATCCTGAAATAATGTCGTGTTTTTTATTCCAATCATACTGGCCCTTTTTTTTTCCATTCTCTTGTGTTTTTCAGCATCCTTCAATCAGTATGTCTTTTCCCCAGACATGTGTCTAGATTGCCCTTTATTTTCCTCTTTCAATAGTTGACTCCTATCCTTCAAATAGAAGAGCAAGCATTCCTTTCTCAGGGAATTGACCCCTGACTTCTCTGTGGTATACCTCCATTCAAGGGTTTCCTACTACAATGCACTTTTTATATTTGCACATGCCACATTTCAATTGCGCATTGTACAATAGTCTCCTCCTCTAAAATAAGACTAAAGACTTAAAAAGACTAAAATATATAAAAAGTACTTCATTTCAATAGACATTACTGTAGGCTTAAGGATAAACAGGAAAAATATCTATTTTCATTGAAATTTTCTTTCTTCAAAGTCTAAAGAACCTAAATCCATAATTTCTTTCTAGTTATGTCTTCTATCATGTTTGGAAATTATTAAACAGAGGATAGAAGAACTTAAATGTACCAATTAACAGACACTCTCTAGATACTCTACTGTATGTAATTTCATGTAATTATACTAGCAACCTAATAATAAAATAAGTGTACCTCTGTTTCAATGATGATGAAATTGAGGCCTAGGATTATATAACCAGAAACGCTTACATCCATTATTTATACCCTAAAATTCACACTCTCTTTAAATCACTGAAGTGAGACTCCTTCTTCCGTTAGTGGCAGCGGGAATTGTCAATTTCACCTTGGAGGTTTTTCAACTGTTATCTTCTGAGGCAATTCACTGTTCTGCTTTCTATTTCCTGAAAATTTCTTACTATTTCTTCTTTGTCTATTTCACTGTTTCATTTCATTTCAAAGATCCACAAAATTTGATTCCTTTTTAATTCTGCATTTTTCATTTGTATTTCATACTTTTATATACGATAACAGTTTTTATAATTAAATATTTATCAATATAGCTCTCTCTCCCTGTAGTTTCTAAGCCCTTTTGGTCAGGTTTGTCTATTTATTTTGTCCTACATACAGCATATCCTTAATATGTGCATAATAAGTGAATGAGTAAATGAAATTAAATTTGGCAATTTAATGATATATATTTATTATGGGAATGTATTGAAAATGAGCACATTTTTAGTGAGCAAAACTTTCAGTGACCAAGAATAGTCTTTTGAAAAATTCCTTTCAAATTAATAGTTTCAGATAATTTTTCTACTGATGATACGCCTCCCTCTTCATGCTGCTTATTTGTTAACTTTCTTTCTATGATAAAAAGTGTGCTTGGCAAAGAAAAGCCAAGTTTTATCATTATTGTTACTATTTATGCTTTACTATTTGAGATACTCTTTTTTTTCATTATCACATGCAACCAATGTCCCAGTAAGTTCAAATTTATCCAATATTTGTTACCTATATCCATTACTCTAATAAATTCAAATAAACACCATAAATTTTGTTGAGTATTAAAATGAATTTTTCCTTATAATTTCATCAAAATGAATAAGTATATAACCTCATATTAATAAAATATTTTGTAGTATAAGTCATAAAGCCTATATAACATATAGTACACAATAAAGGGTCAGTAAAATGTACAGTCCTATGAAACTATTGTAGGACTGAGTAATGATAGCTGATACTCACAATGATAAAACCAAGTTATAGCAAGTTATAAAGGAATGCCTTTTTAGAAAAATAAGCAAAGGCTGAAATATTTAATATTTATCATTATACTAAATCACATTTAATATACTTTTGAGTCAGCTTCATTCACCTTACTGATATAAATATGAGGAATCACTAAATATCCCTGAACTCCAGGTCCTTTATCTATAAGTAAAAAAGGATGATTAACACAAAATTATTAAAATGATAAATTCAAAATATTAATGTGAATATAAATAATATTAACTTGCTGCTGCTGCCACAACACTGATAATAAGGAAGATTTTGTATCATTTACTAATTCTTTCCTTTTACTTCTTCATTTGTTCCTCATACACACCTTATTAAGAACATCCTTTATTTTTCCATGATTTAAAAGATGAGAAAGTGAGTCCTATAGAGGCCAAATAAGTGAACTTGAACAGATAATCCAGGTTTCAAGCAAGGACATGAGCATGTTTATTTTTAATTTGGAGGTTTTGCTCAGCTACAGTGTCTCTCAGGTGAATATACTTCATTGGCATCCCATACTCCATTTGTACAGATTTTCTCATTTATCTTAGATAAATAGAAGTTTCAGCATATTTTTAAATGTATGAGTACAAAACAATCAGAAAGCTCTTTTGAACTGGTGAGGTTCAGATGCAGTAATACAAACCAATTTGGAGAATCATGAGCATGGCACTCTGGTAATGAAGATCCCTGAGTTAATGAAAATTACAAGGGGTGGATTTATTTCACTCACAAAATGGAGACTACAATCTTGTCTTATTCTTCGAATAAAGGGATCCAATAAAAATATTTCATCTACAACTTCTAAGTCCTGCTTTTTTGGACAATTAGAGCACCAACTCTTCCTTTCCTTACTGTACTTTTGTGGGTTTTATGTACCGACCAATCAAGACTATTTACTTCACATGGAACTTCTCCTGCCAAAGAGGCAATTTTGTATATAAATGATTCCAATCTGGGAAGCCATCCAAAAAACAGCTGTTCAGGTGAATAACAGTGTGATTTACATGCAGGTGCAAGACATAAACTTAGAAATAGTTTCAAAATGCTAACTAAAGATAAAGATTAGAACTGAGTTAACTAGATAGGTATATCACATTCCTCCTGGTGTTTTTAAACAACCTGTAATTATTTTTACTATCACTATATTTTATTATATTTATGTATATATGTTATTTTATTTTGTTTTATTATTTTTATCATGTATTTTAATATAAGAATACATCTTTCTCTGAGGGGTTGCTTATGCATTTGATTTTTAGGGAAATGGATATTAGGGTAATGACTCATGGCCACACAGAATCTAATGGAAAAAATACTAGTGAAGTGGAAAAGAGACCTTTTCTGAATGACTATAAAAGAGAATCACTCCTAGGGGATGCATTCGCATACCTAAAGTCATAATTCAATTTTTCTCTACTTTTGTCCTCTCAGCACTTCACACAATATGGATTATGGTGTTTTTTTTTCTTTTATTGTGCTTTATAAAGCAAGCATGTAAATAATAAAAACTGTAATTAGATAAATTCCCTAAGTTTCAGAAGTTCAAACTATATCTGTCTACAAGAATGCTCCCAGAATATTTTAGAAGTAAAAAAAGAAATAATGAATCAATGAAACAATAAAATGAAAGAATTGAATCATATTATGCAAATAATAGAAGTTTTATATGGCATTTTTTCCTTTGTTCTGGCTAGACTTTTAAGTTCTCAGTACCTTACTGGCTAACATTTATAGCTGGGTTTCATTAGAAACATGCAGATGGCATAAAAACCTCTATGGGCATCCAATAACTGATGTTTTAGTGCCAACTCCACCAGGTACCAAAATGAAAACTTAAGACCTATGACTCTTAATTTCTTTCTTAGAAAATAATTTCTGAGGGGATCCAAGATGGCAGATTAAGAGAAAGCAAACTTCTCATCTGTGAAAAAAAAAACTAGATAAAAGACAGAAAGGGCTCCAGAATAGTTGTTCCGGAGTTCCACCAGCTGGGCAGGGACTTCTACATCCACAGTGACTGTGCACTTGGAGAAACTGAGAGACTGCATTCAGAGTCATGTGAGTATTTGACCCAGAAAGCAGCTGGGGAAATGGCAGCTGAAGTCATGCTGCAGTGGGGAGAAAACAAGAGACTGATCGGAGGTGGGTTACAGTAAGACAGAGAAAACATCTAGGGAGCCAGAGATGGAAGCCACAGTCAAGCAGGATTTGGAGTGCCTTCCATGCCCTGGGCACCTGCCTCAGTATCTGACATGGGTGATACCCTTCACATACCCACAGCTAAGAGCCCCCAAGCCAGAAACAAGCCACTGCAGCAGGTGGATGATCATGGAAGTGCATAGTTTCCACACCCCATGCCGCATCTTTGCAGCAGGCTGGGAGATACCCTTTCACAGCACCAAGGCTGAAAGCTTCCTCAAGGGAATTCAGGATTTGGCTGACTTGTAAAGGTGCATACTCCTCCTCCACAGAGACTGTGGGGTGCACAGCCTAGAGAAAGGGGTGCTGCATGGAAGTGCCAGGATTCCCTACACTAATCCAAGGGACTTGTGGGCCCATGGCAGAGAGGGACCATGGGGAATCTGAGCTGAAGGGTTAGATGTGTGCTGAAGCCCCAGTGCATTCCAGCTGAAGCTCCAGGAATGGCTGGGAGTACTGGGTATTAAAGCCATCTTCTCTGCCAAACTGCACAGGACATGACCCCAACCCACAGGACTGGTGGCCCCAACTGCACACAGAAAATCGGTGCACTGATTAAACATCCACATGGTTTGGACCCCCACTCACTGCATAAACAAAGTTGGGGAGAACTGGATTGAAGATGAGACGTGGCACAGGAGTGCTATCTGCTGGTAGGTAAGGGAAAGTGCACAGCACCAAGCTGTAGCTCTGTCAAACTATAGATATTTGTTTAAATAAGCCTGCATAACCTAAAATAACCCTATCAAGGTAAGCAAATGTCAAGAGGTCAAAATAAAAAATAAAAAACAAAACAAGAAACTATAAAGCACATGAAGAAACCAGAAGAATTGAATAACCCAAATACTCAAATTATATTTAAAAAAAAAAAAAAAAGAGGAGACAGAGAACTTGGAGCAATTAATCAAAGAAGTAATCACAAACACCAACATCATGGCTTAGGATATAAAGACCACCAAGAAGACCCTAGAAGAGACTAAAAAAGAATTTGCAGAGTAAATTACAAAAAAGAGGATCTTATGGAAATAAAAGAAACTGTTGATCAAATTTAAAAGATTCTCAAAACATGTAGCAGCAGATTAGAAAAAGTAGATGAATGATTAAGTGAATGAAGAAAGTATGCTTAAATTGAAAGCACAAAAGAATGAATGGTGAGGGCCTTGGAGCGCAGGCGCGCCCCGCGCCTGGCGCCTCCTTGGTGCCCAGGCCTCCACTGATGGCAGCAAAGTTCTGTGGAAATGGCAGCAGGGAGTAGCCAGGCCCTGGAGACCCCTGAATCAGTGACCTTCAATGATGTGGCTATCAACTTTACCAAGGAAGAGTGGGCCATGCTGGACATGAACCAGAGAAAGCTGTTCAGAGATGTTATGCTGGAGAATATCAATCATCTGGTGTTCATGGGGTATCAGGTCTGCATATCAGAAGTGCTTTCACAGTCAGAACAAGGAGAACTGTGGAGAGAAGGATTAAGGTTTCTCCAAGTACAGATTCCAGGCAGGGAAAATGACCATAAAAAAGAAGAAATAATAAGCATGCAATATATCTCTAAGAAGGACACATCTATGAACCAAACAAAGATTTCTCACACTGAAGAGGATCCCCTTGAAAGTAATGATTTGGGAGAATATTTCACTCACTCCACAATGACTGACATGGGAAAGAAACCCAATGTAAACAAACAATTTCAAAGAGTTCTCAATTATCATTCATTCATTGGTAAAAATAAGAAAATTCAAACTGGATGTAAGTCATATAATTGTCATTTATGTGGAAAAGTCTTCAGAAGTAGTTCTGGCCTTAGACAACTTGAGAAGATACACACTGGAGAAAAGCCATATGGCTACCATCTATGTGGGAAAGACTTCACTGGTAGTTCTACACTCAGACAGCATGAAAGAACTCACACTGGGGAGAAATCATATGTCTGCAATATGTGTGGGAAATCCTTCAGTCAATGTGGTATCTTTAGGCAACATGAAAGAATTCACACCGGAGAGAAAACCAATATCTGCAATATATGTGGGAAATCCTTCAATCATTGTGGTAACCTTAGGCAACATGAAAGAATTCACACTGGGGAGAAACCATTTGTCTGCAGTATGTGTGGGAAATCCATCAGTCAATGTGGTATCCTTAGGCAACATGAAAGAATTCACACTGGGGAGAAACACAATGTCTGCAATATATGTGGGAAATCCTTCAGTCAATGTGGTACCCTTAGGCGACATGAAAATTCACACCACAGAGCAATCGCATGTCCACCATCTATGCAGGAAATCCTTACATGTACACAGTAAATTTAGGTGACATGAGAAATCTCACACTGTGGAGAAACTATAAGTCTGCCATCTATGTGGGAAATCTCTTCCATTTATGTGGTAAACTTAGGTTACATGAAAGAACTTGCAGTGAGAAGAAACTATACACTTGCCACATATGTGGGAAATGCTTCACTGATAGTCTCAGATGACATAAGGTAATTAACACTGGGGAGAAAACATTTCTCCCATCTAAGAAGGAAAAACTTAAAAACTTATTCTGCTCCTGGACATCAGAGAACTCATTAAATATGTTTTGCTTATGGAACAGTCTTCAGCCACAGCTCTAACATTTAAAATAAAAGAATTCACACAGGAGTGTAATAAAAATCTCTCAATATAATAAATGGGCAAATGCTTTTATTTACAAAAAACAAACAAACAAACAAACAAACAAACAAAAAGAATGAATGGTGAAAAAAATAAAAATAATTGAAGTGGATTTCAGGGATATGATGGACATGAAACACACAAATATAAGAATCATTGGAGTTACAGAAGGGGAAGAGAAGGGTAAAAGACTAGGAGGAGTATTCAAAGAAATTGTTGGGGAAAATTTCCCAACCCTTCTAAATGACATAAACACTCAAATCAAGATGACCAATGAATTCCAACCAGAATAAATCCAAATAAACTCACTCTGAGACATATTCTGCCAGATTATCAAATGCTGAAGAGGAAGAGCAAATTCTGAAAGCATAAAGAGAGAATCAATTTATCACATAAAAGGGAAACAACATAAGGTGAAGTACTGACTACTCAGAGGCCACCATGGAGGTAAGAAGGCAGTTGTATGATATATTTAAAATTCTGAAAGAGAAAAATTGCCTACTAAGAATCCTTTATTCAGCAAAGCTCTCCTTCAAATTTGAGGGAGAGTTTAAAATCTGCACAGACAAACAAATGCTGAGAGAATTTGCCAAGAGACTTGCCCTGAAGAAATACTAAAAGAGAACCCTACCAGTTGAGAAAAAATGAAAGGAGAGAGAGATCTGGAGGGCACAGAACTAAATAGTTTTTGTAACCATAAAGTAAAGGAAATAGAGGGAAAAAATATATCTGACAAATATAAACCAAAGGATATGATGGCTGATTCAAGAACTGCCTTCACAATAATAACATTGAATATGCATGGATTAAAATCCCAAATTAAAAGATATAGATTTTCAGAATGGATTTAAAAAATTTGAACCATCAGTATGTTGCTTAAAAGAGACTTGTCTTAGACCCAGAGACACAAAGAAATTGAAAGTGAAAGGATGGAAAAAAGTATTCCATGCAACAACAGCCAAAAGAAAGCAGGAATAGCAATAATAATCTCAGGTAAAACAGACTTTAAATGCAAACATGTCATAAGAGGCAAAGGAGAACACTATATACTAATAAAAGGACAATGTAGCAAGAAGAAATAACAATCATAAATGTCTACGCACCCAATCAGGGTGCCTCAAAGTACTTTAGAAAAATATTGGCAAAACTGAAGGAAGCAATAGATGTTTCCACAATGACTGTGGGAGACTTCAGTACATCATTGTCTCCTATTGATAGATCAACCAGACAGAGGACCAATAAGGAAACTGAAAACCTAAACAATGTGATAAATGAATTTGACTTAACAGACATATAGACAGCACTACATCCCAAATCACCAGGATACACATTCTTCTCTAGTGCCCATGGAACTTTCTCCAGAATAGATCATATGCTATCTATGCCTCAATAAATTTAAAAAGATTGAAATTATTCAAAGCACATTCTCAGATCACAATGGAATACAACTAGAAGTCAACAGCTATCAAAGATTTAGAGCATTCACAAATACCTGGAGGTTAAACAACACACTCCTAAATAATTAGTGAGTAAAAGAAGAAATAGCAAGAGAAATTGCTAAACATCTAGAGACAAATGAAAATGAGAGCACAACATATCAAAACTTATGGGATGCAGTGAAGGCAGTATTGACAGGGAAATTTATAGCTCTAAATGCATACATTAAAAAGAAGGAAAGTGCTAAAACCAAGGAACTAATGTAACAACTGAAGCTAGAAAATGAACAGCAAACTAATCCTAAACCAGGTAGAAGAAAAGAAATAAGGATTAAAGCAGAAATAAATGACACACAGTACAAAAGATTAATGGAGAGAATAAATAAAACCAAAAGTTTGTTCTTTGAGAAGATCAACAAGATTGATAAGCCCCTAGCTATACTGACAAAATCAAAAAGAGAGAAGACCTGTATAAACAAAATAATGAATGAGATAGGTGACGTTACTGTGAATCCCAAAGAAATTAAACTATAAGAGGATACTATGAACAACTGTATACCAACAAACTAGATTATGTAGAGGAAATTGACAATTTCCTGGAAATATATGAATAACCTAGAATGTCCAGAGAAGAAATAGACTTCAACAAACCAGTAACAAGCAAAGAGATCCAATCAGTCATCAAAAAGCACCCCACAAATAAATGCCTGGGGCCAGATTGCACCACAGGTGAATTCTACCAAACCTTCCAAAAATAACTGACACCAATCTTAAACTCTTTCAAAAACCTGAAGAAACTGTAATACTACCTAACTCATTTATGAAGCTAACATCACTCTAATACCAAAACCCGGTAAATTTGCTATAAGAAAGGAAAACTACAGGCCAATCTCCTTCATGAATATAGATGCAAAAATTCTCAACAAAATACTTGCAAATCTAATCCAAGGCACATAAAAACAAATCACACAGCATGACAAAGTAGGGTTCATTCCAGGCATGCAAGGATGGTTCAACATTAAAAAAAAAAACAAAAACAAAAACAAACAAACAAAAAAAAAAAACTTAGTCAAGGTAACACAACACATTAACAAATCAAAAGGGAAAAATAAAATGATCATCTTGACAGATGTTGAAAAAACATGCAACAAAATCCAGCATGCTTTTTTTTGATAAAAAGCACTTCAAAAGGTAGGAATTGAAGGAAACTTCCTCAATATGATAAAGGGAATTTATGGAAAACCCATAGCCAGCATAGTACTCAATGGCAAGAGACTGAAAGTCTTCCCTCTAAGATCAGGAATGAGACAAGGATGCCTGCTGTCACCACTATTATTCAACACTGTGCTAGAAGTGCTAGCCAGAACAATCTGACAAAACAAAGAAATAAAATGCATCCAAGTTGGGAAGGAAGAAGTAAAGCTGTCATTATTTGCCAATGATATGATCTTATATTTGGAAAACCCTGAGAAATAGATGACACAGCTACTTGAGCTAATAAACAAATTTAGCAAAGCAGCTGTATACAAGATTAATGCACATAAGTCGGTAATGTTCCTATACACTAGAAATGACCTAACTGAAGAGACGTTCAAGAAAAAAGATTCCATTCTCAATAGCAAGTAAAAAAATCAAGTACCTAAGGTACTTGACTAAGGTTGTAAAACTTAACTAAGGGTGTAAAAGACCTATATATAGAAAAATTACGTAACTTTATTAAAAGAAATAGAAGGGGACCTAAAAAGATGGAAAAAATATTCTGTGTTCATGGATAAGAAGGCTAAATGTTGTTAAGATGTCAATTCTACCAAAACTCATCTACAGATTCAATGTCGTTCCAATCAAAATTCAAACAACCTATTTTGCAGACTTGGAAAAGCTAGTTATCAAATTTATTTAGAAGGGAAAGATGTCTCAAATTGCTAAGTACATTCTAAAAATAAAAACAAAATGGGAGAACTTACACTTCCTGACTTTGAATATTACTACAAAGCCACAGTGCTCAAAACAGCATGGTACTGGCACAAAGATAAACATATTGATCAATGAACTCAAATAGAGAATACAGAGATAGACCCAAAGATCTACAGTCAACTGATGTTTGATAAAGGCCCCAACCCCACTGAACTGGGACATAACAGTCTCTTCAATAAATGGGCTGGGAGAACTTGATATCTATATCCAACAGAATGAAAGAGGACCTCTACCTCACACCCTACACAAAAATTGACTCAATGTGAATCAATGACCTTAATATAAGAGACAGTACCATAAAACAACTAGAAGGTAATATAGGGAAACTTCTTCAAGACGTTGTATTAGGAGGTCATTTCTTAGCTCTTAGACCCAAAGCACAAGCCATGAAAGAAAAAATAGACAAATGGGAATTCCTCAAAATTAAAAGCTTCCAGACCTCAAAGGAACTTTTCAGAAAGATGAAGAGGCAGCCAACTCAATGGGAAAAATATTTGGAAACCATGTGTCTGAAAAAGTCTATCTTGCATATATAAAGAAATCCTAAAATTCAATGACAATAGTACAAACAGCCCAATTATGAAATGGGAAAAAATATGAAAAGGCATGCCTCTGAAAAGGAAATAAAAATGGCTGAAAAACACATAAAAATATTTATCTTCTCTAGTTATCAGGGAGATGCAAATTAAAACCACAGTGACATATCATCTCACACCAACAAGAATGGCTGCCATTAAACCAACAGGAAACTACAAATGCTGGAGAGAAATTGGAGAAATTGGAACTCTTATTCATTGCTTGTGGGACTGTACAATGGTAAAGCCACTCTAGAGACAGTCTGGCAGTTCCTGAGAAAACTAGATAGTGAGTTACACTTCAATCCAGAAATTTAACTTCTCAGTATATACTCAGAAAATCTGAAAGCAGTGACATGAAGAGATATTTGCACACCAGTGTTCAAAATGACATTATTCACAATTGCCAAGAAATGAAAACAATCCAAATGTCCAACAGATGTATGGATAAACAAAATGTGGTATATACGCATGATGGAATACTACATGGCAGTAAGAAGGAACAAGGTTGTGAAAATGACAACATGGATGAACCTTGAAGACAGAGTGCTGAGTGAAATAAGTCAGACACAAAAAGAGAGAGATTGTATGTTATGATGAATGGGAACTCTGTGAAAAATGTAAAATAATTTTTTTATATTGTAGAATGTAGGGGACCTAGAGATGGACAGCAACTAGTGAAGGGGGAACAATAATCTAATAAACTACTGAGGGTAATCCTAAAGTTATGGGAACGCTCAAGAATGATTATGGTTTGTAAAGTTTCTTGGGTATATTAGGAACATGCTGGAAGCAATGCAGTTATTTTAGGTTATTTGTTTTTCCTATTTGTTCTTTCATGGTTTGTTAATTTTCTTGGTGTAGGACAGAGACATGTTGGAAGCAATATAGTTATGTTATTTGTTTTTCTTATTCCTTTGTTTTGTTTGAATTGTTTATTTTTTAAATTTTTGATAAAGTAAAACAATAACAACAACAAACAAAAATAATTCCTGCTCTTTCAACTTTCTTATAAGGATCAACTAATGTAACATTTATGAAACTATTTTTCTGTGAAATGGATTTTTCAGTGGGTTTCATATTAATAAAAGGAAAAGCTTAATACTTAATAATTTATGAAGAACTAATACCAAGTAACTTAGATACTTCAAGCACTACAATGTTTTCATTCATATGCAAGGGGTTTGTTTAACAACTGTGGTTCTTACATGTTAAAGTGTTACACGATCATTCTTAAATCTAAAAGCATGTTTAGCCAAACCATGTATGTTTTGGTTTTGTGTAGTCATTGCAATATTCCAAGTATTTTAAAGAATTGCTAAGTATGAAAATTTCTTGTGATATCTGCATACTTCAAGATAAAGAACTACTTGTTATTTCTCTAAAAAGTAATGGATAGTGACAGAATAGGGCCTTCCTGGCTTATCAGGCAAATTTCTGATTTAGTTAGCCAGGTTTGAATTTGAGTTTTGTTCTGACCCACATTAAAATCTATGGCATTAGAAAAGGCACATAATATTTGGGTCTCCTTTTCTTCATTTATAATAGTATGAAAAAATGTCAGAAGTAAATGAGATAGGGAAGAGAAGTATATTTCAGAAATAACTGAGACCTGTAAATTAAACCTACAGAAACCCTCAAGCCACTGGTTTATGACATTGTTGAAAAATCTTTCTTTTTCCTGCTTAATAAGGACAGCAAAGGAAAAAAAAAAGATCTATGATGGAAATGGTATTGCAAATTTATTTTTGTCCTCCTCTACGAATAATTATTTATCTAATATTGAATACCTGTTCACATTCTTATGACTTGGTATGATAGAAGCTAACCATATATTCCTGGCTTATTTATTAATTAACATCTGTTCAAATGCAGAAATGATTGCAATCTTTGTCTAGATATCATTTTAATATTTTTCTACATGTCTAATCTTGAAATTTGATCATTTTCTCCAACAATTCTTATGTATTAGTCTCATATATTACATTTTTAGTCAGATAATCATAACTAAGACCAATAAAAATTATTTATTATGTCATTAGCAGGACAAAAGAATTTAATCAAATGTTAGGGTAAGCACTGATTATACAATAGCAGTCCTGAATTATGATTGGCCCTATGGACAATTTTTCAATTTATTAGTAATATTTCCTAAGGAATATCAGGTACTATTAGATAAAAACTGTGGTGATAAATTAAGTTAAATGTGCATAGAAATGCTGAAAATTTAACTCAGCCCAGAAATAAACAGAAAGGGGGAAATGGTATATTTTACATATGAATGGAATAATGTAATTTACTGTTTTCAAAAGTGGACACTTCTAGAGAGACTGAAATCATCAACATGGGGATATATGACTTCCCCAGGAAAAGGCTCCTGTTCCAGTTTACTGTTGCCATTTTGCAAAACACCAGAAATGGACTGGCTTTTTTAAAGGGGGTTTATTTGGTTGTGAAGGTACAGTCTTTAGGCCATAATGTGTCCAAGGTAAGCCATCAACAATAGGGCACCTTCACTAAAGGATGGCCATTTGTGTCCAGAAAACCTCTGTTAGCTCAGAAGTCACATGGCTGACATCTGCTTGCTCACAGGTTGTGTTTCAAAACAGCATTCTCCAGTGTTGCTATTGGGGAATTTTGCCCTTTCTTAGCTGAATCTCCTCTTCAAAATGTCACTCAGTTTCTCTGAGGTCCCTCTGTGAGTTCTTTTTATAAGACTCCATTGAAATAATCAAGACCCACCTTGAATGGGTAGGGCCACATTTCCACGGAAACCTTCAATCAAGAAGTCACCTAATCAAAGGTGTCACTCACAGTTGGGTGGATCACATCTCCATGGAAACAATCAGAAGGTTCCAACCTAATCAACATTAATACATCTGCCCCCCACAAGATTGCATTAATGAATATGGCTTTTTCTGGGAGACATAATATATAAAAACCAGCACATTCCAGCCCCTGGGCTCCAGAAAAACATATTCTTTCCCTATGCAAAATACAAACATCCCATTACAATATCACAAAAACTTAAATCATTTCAGTAACAATAGGTAAGTAAAAAATCCCATCAAAATCAATTACAGGTGTGGTCTGCCCTAAAGCAAAATTCCCCTCTGGCTGTGTGGACCTGTGAAACTTAGAAAAAGTTAGGTACTGCCAATATACAAAGGAGGGACAGTCATAGGATAAATGACCCCAATGCCATAAGGAGAAAGGGAGGAGAAAACAGTATTCAAGTAACCAAAATAATTCCTAAAACCTGCAGGGGAAACTCTATTAGATTTCAAAGTCTGAGAGTCATTTACAGAATGACATTACATCCCTTGGGCTTGAGAGAGCAGCAGTCTCACACTTTCCAAAAGCTCATGCAGCAACCATTTTATCTCCAAATGCTTGGATGAGTGCTCCATCATAGTCACATATTGGAGAGACCACATTTTCAGCCCCACCCTCCTCAAAAATTGGGGTGCCACCGGGACTCTGCTGCTCTGGGGCAAAGGCTCTCCCCTCTCCAAAGAGTGAGGTGGCAGCCAGGATCTCCCCTATCCCTGGGGAATGTGCTCCACCCTCTCTGGGGACTGGGGTAGCAGCACTCCTCCTGAACATTGAGGTGGAAGGCTGGGCTCTGCCTCCTGGGCAAACTCAAAATTTCCATGTGCATGGACTGCTCCACTGTCCTTGCCTGAGACTTCTTGACTCCAGACCTCAATCTCCATGGCTCTGTCTTTGAAGAAATTTTTCCTTCAATTTGTTCCTTCATTCCCTCCAGTCCAGACTGGCCATGGCTCAGACTATACAGTTCTCTCAAAATTCTCATTGGTTTGGCATGTAGTTTACAGGGGTCAAAACCATCAGACAATAGGACTTTCCACAAATCCTGTCTAGATAACTCCATCTCCAATCCTGGCTTGTACTGAAATGGTGATCCAGTTCCATGTCTAGTTAAATCCTCATATGGGGCTGAAGCTTCTGAGGTCTCACATTTTGGAAGCCCAGAATTTTCCTAAGTATCAGTATCTGGTTTCTTTGACCCCAACAAATAATTTCTCAGCTTATCTCTGTCCTGTTGCATTTTACTATAAGCAGCAAGGAGAAGACAGGCTGGACTTTTGAGATTTAGTTTCAAAATCTCCTCAGCTGAGTATCCCAGCTCATTGCTTTCAAAATCTGCCTTCCATCTGACACCAGGACTCAATTTTGTCAAATTCTTTGTCACTTTAGAACAATGATTACCATTTTCCAGTTGGCAATAACACATTCAACATTGTTGCCCAAGACCTCATCAGAAGTATCTTTAGAGTTCACACTTCCCCAGTCTCTTCAAAGCAGTCTGGGCCTTTTCTATCAAGCTCCTCATAATACTTCCAGAATCTTCCCCTTATCCATTTAAAAAGTGATCCCAACATGTTTGGTATTTGCAAGCTCAGCAGCATCCCACTCTCAGTATCAAAATCTGTTCCAGTTTGCTAATGCTGCCATTTTGCAAAACACCAGAAATGGACTGGCTTTTATAAAGGGGGTTTATTTGGCTACAAAGTTATAGTCTTTAGGTCATAAAGTGCCCAAGGTAAGCCATCAACAATAGGGTAACTTCACTGAAGGATGGCCATTGGTGTCTGGAAAACCTCTGTTAGCTTGGAAGTCATGTGGCTGTTGTCTGCTTGCTTGCAGATTATGTTTCAAAATGGCATTCTCCAAAATGTTGCTCTTGGGGCATTTTGTCTTCTCTTAGCTGAATCTCCTCTTCAAAATGTCACCTGAATTTGTTCTGAAGTCCCTCTATTGGTGAGCTCTTTTTATAGGACTCCAGAGAACTAATCAAGACCCACCCTGAATGGGTGGAACCACATTTTCATGGAAACCTTCAATCAAGAGGTAACACCCTAATCAAAGTTGTCACTCACTGTTGGGTGGGTCATAACTCCGTGGAAACACTCAGTCAGAAGTCTCCAACCTAATCCACACTAATACATCTGCCCCCACAAGTTTCCATTAAAGAATGCCATTTTCTGGAGGACATATATATAAAACCAGCACATTTCACTTCAGAAACAACTAATAGAAGGATAAACCCCACTTCTTTAGAATTCTAGAGGACAATAGAGACTGACGATCAAATGCTGAATCAAAGCGAAAGAAAAAAAATCAAAAACAGGTTTGTTTTTTCATCCTATCCCCAGCAATCCAGACCCCTCAGTCCTCAATTTATCTCACTCAGCTTAGGAGTTGCACAGAAGCAGCATGACCCAGGACCCTCCTGTCATGGATGCAGAACATAGAGACATCTACATTAGTGAGGTAGAAGCCCATGTATAACCAGGCACAGGGACCCAAGTCCACAGATACCCACAGCAGAACACAAGTGGCTGAGGATTGCTGCATTTAAAAGTGCCTCAAGATAAAAAAAAAAAAAGAGATCATTGTAGAATGGTTCACAAAATATGTACACACTTACACCTCTGATTGCTGGATTATCTATAAAAAAAAGTGGATCTTTCTGGAGTGACCTTATTTGAGTGCCCAGGGTAGAATACCATGATGGGGATGTAACTGGAGGCAGAGAAGCCTCACAAGAAAACAAATTGAAACAGTGAACTGCTGTAAGTCAGGACAGGTCCTGGAACTGAAAAGTATAATTTAAAGGGGGCACTGAATAAGGGAGAAAATTTAAACAAATCATGGCAGCTTGGGTGAAAATTCTGTGCAAAAACAAACAGAAACATCAGTATTACCAGAGAAGGTACAGATAAAAGCAAGCTTTCACCTAGAAGTGAAACAATTGAACATAAAATGGAAATCTTAAAAGTTGTACCAAAACTCCAGTGTAAGAATGAGGGACAGAAGAGCTGAGAAAATCTGAACACTTTAACACAGGTACTCTATAGGTCTCATATATGAGTTAGAACACCAAAGAAGAGGCTTAACACATAGCCAATCTACAATAAAACCCTAGGCAAAAGGGAGGAACTGACATTCAAAGTTAGCACAACAAATAATTAGATGTCCAGACATCAGCAAATAATTATATGCCATACAAAGAAACAGGAAGGTATGGCTCAGTCAAGGGAAAAAATTACAACTTGAGAGGAGACACAGAATTTGGCCAACCAATTAAATTTCAAATAAATCTCCTAAAAATTCAAGGAGATGAAGGAATATATGGATAGAAATAAACTAATTGTGGTTATAGAGTATATTAAGAAGATAATATTTGAGCAAAAGAAAAATTAGAAAATCTAAAAAGAAACATAGCAGAAATTATAGGGATGAAAGGCACAATAATGGAGATTAAAAATACACTAGAGGCACACAACAGGTGATTTGAACAGGCAGAAGAAAGAATCAGAGAAATAGAAGACAGTGCAATTGAAATCATAATGCCAGGAGAATAGATAAAGAAAATAATAGAAAAAAGTAAACAGTGTCTCAGAAAACTGAGTGAGGGCATGAAATGTAAAAACATATACATCACAGAAGTCCCAGAAGCAGAAAAGAAGGGAAAAGGGGCAGAAAGAATATTTGAGGAATTAATGGCCCAAAACTAAACAACAAAAGACATAAATATACATATCAAATAACCCCTGTGAAAGATAGATATAAATGTACCAGAAATGCCACACCTCCAAACAGACTAAACCATAATAGACCTACTTTGAGACACATATTAATCAGGGTATCAAATGTCAAAGATGAAGAAAGAATTCTCTTCAATAAGACTAAGTGCCAATTTCTCATCAGAAAGCATGAGATGAGAAGGCAATTGTATGGTGTATTTAAGGTACTGAAAAACAAAAACCTTCAGTCCCCAATTTTTTATCTGGCAAAACTGCCCTTCAAAAATGAGGGTGAGTTTAATGCATTCACATAAAAACAGAAACTGAGAGGGTTCATTGACAAAATCCTGCCATATGTGAATTGCTAAAGGGAGTTCTTCACGTTGAAAGGAAAAGACAGGAGACAGAGGATTGGGCCAATAGTAAGAAGTGAAGATCTTCATTAGAGGTAAGTAAAAGGGTAAATGCAAAACCCAATAGTTCTCACTTAGATCAATACATCAAGAGTTCAGAAATAGATCCTCACATCTAGGACCAATTGTTTTTTTTTTTTTGTTTTTTTTTTTTAATAAACTTCTAGATATATCCAAAATAAATGAAAATAAGAACTCAGATACTTGTACACCAAGGTTCATATAAGCATTATACACAGAAGCATCCTCTGTACCCATCAACAGATGAATGGAAAACCAAACTGTGATGAATAGAGGTGGGACAAGATGGTGGCACAGAGAGGTGTGGAATTTAATTAGTTTTATAGAACAGCCAGTAAATAGCCAGGGACAACTTGTATATAATCTGGAGGTATTGGGGGACATCCATGACTGGACACACATCATACACCAGTCTGGAATGAGTGGAATGACTGAGATTGCAGTGTAGAACCATAAGTGAACTCCCCAAACTGTGGCACTGGTGCCCCTCCCCCACTGGCAAGGCAGACTGAGTTGGCAAATTTCACTGTGGGAAAGGGAAGCAGGATAACTGGAGCAAGAGAAAGTAACTCAACCAAGCTCTAAGTGCAGTTGTAATTAACAAATTTGGACTACTGAATACAAGCTACAAGAAATGTGAAGTAAGCAGGAAAGTACACTGTGGTCACTCCCAGCAGAGAGGAAGTGGGAATGAAGAAAAATAACTGACTAACTAACTAAATAAATAAATATGTGAAACAGAGACTTTTGTAGATGGCTGGAGTCAGAATACTGGAAAATGGCTGTGTCCCAATTAAAGGTACACAGAGAGCTGGTTACCAACACTGGTTGATCAGCAAAACGGGGGGGCTGGGACTGGCTCTGAAAAGTGGCTTTCTCTCTTTTTCTTTTTTTTTTTCTTCCATTCCAAATAGCTCATTAGAAAAAGCCTCAGGCATTTTCAACTGTCAGCACTGACCCAGGCAAGGGTGAAGTTAAGAGAGTCAAGGAGATAAAGGAGGAATTCAAGTGTAAGAAATAACACTTTAAAGGATGTATCTTCCCTAAGAAAAGGGGGACAGGGCCCAGCACAAGTGGTGGCTCTCCCTCAGAGAATTCAGAATCCAGGGCCTGAGAGGAAAGAAAAAGAAAAAAACAAAAACAATTTAAGCTTGGCTTCTGACACACTTGACCCCTGGCCAGGACAGGGTCCTATGAAAATTAAAGGGTTGTACCTCTTTACAACAAGTGCCACATTCTGGGTGGTGCAGGACAAGCACAGTCTAGAGGCCTTACAGGAAGTCTGAAAACTTGCTGGCTTTCACCCTCAGGGAAACCTGTTACTGAATACAACCTCTTCCTGAGACCTGGGCCCATCTGGTCTGGGAAAATCTAATTGGGTTAATTAAGGAAACCAGATGCCTAGACAACAAAAAATTATGAGTCACATGAGGAAAATAAAGATATGACCCAGTGAAATGAACAAACATGCACTTCAACTGAGATACAGGAATTGAAACAACTAATTATTAATCAAATGTTGCCTCAAATCAATGAGTTGAAGGAAGATATGACAAGAGATGATATAAAGAAGACATTGGGCAAACATAAGGAAGAACTTGAAAGTTTGGAAAAACAATTGGCAGAAATTATGGGAATGAAAGTCACAATAGAAGAGATGAGAAACACAATGGAAACATACAAAAAGGAGATTTGAAGATGCAGAAGAAATAATTCATGAAGTGGAGGACAACTGAAATCCTACACACAAAAGAACATATAGGGAAAGAATGGAAAAAATATCATCAGGGTCTCAGTGAACTGAATGACAACATGAAGCACATAAATATATGAGTGTCATGGGTTTCCCAGAAAAAGAAGAGAAAAGGGGCAGAAAGAATAATGGACGAAATAATCACTGAAAATTTCCCATCTGTTATGAAAGACATAAAATTACAGGCCCAAGAAGTGCAGCATCCCCAAACAGAACAGATCCAAGTAGATCAACTCCAATACACTTAATAGTCGGATTATGAAATATCAAAGACAAAGAGAGAATTCTGAAAGCAGCAAGAGAAAAATGAACAATCACACACAAAGCAAGCTTGATAAGACTACATAGACATGAATTTTCTTTTGTCAAGGCCTCTGATTTCTCAGTAGAAACCAAAGAAGTAAAGGCAACACTACAATATATTTAAGATACTGAAAGAAAAAAAAACTGCCAACCAAGAATTCTATATCTTGCAAAACTGTCCTTCAAAAATGAGGGGGAGTTTAAAATATTTTCAGACAAACAGACACAGAGAGTTTGTGAAGAAGATACTTCTGTACAAGAAATAGTAATGGAAGCACTGCAGACAGAGAGTTTTGTAGAAGAGTGTAGAAATGAAGAGTTTCAGGAAGGGTAAAAGAGAGAAAGGAAAAAAAAAAAATAAGATATGACATATAAAATCCAAAACAGCAGGCAGTATCTATTATGTTTGCATGAAATTGGCCAGAAACAAAATGATGGATACTAATATGGGCCAACAATGATGAACAAAATTTGAGAGTTGATAACACAGGCTATTAGGAGATAGAAAGAGGTTAGAAATCAGGCATATGATGCTGAAAGAGTACAGAGGGTTCAAAAAGATTGATTGCATAGATCCAGAAATGGAATGAATATCATGAGTGTTTGATGGTAGCACAATATTGTAATTACTCTTAAAAAAGTTGAGTGTGAGTATGGTTGAAAGAGAAAGGCTAAGGGCATGTATGACACCAGAAAGAAAGATAAAAGATAGAGACTGGGATTGTAAAACTTAGCAACACCTAGGGTGGTCAATAATGGTGATTAAGTGTGAAAATATAAGAATGTTTCTAAATGAGGGAGAACAAATTAATGTCAACATTGCAAGGTGTTGAATATTGGATGGCATAGGGGAAAATACAATCAATGCAAACTAGAGACTATAGTTAATGGTAACATTGTAAGATACTTCCATTAATTGTAAAAAAGGCAACATACCAAAGCTAAATGTCTCTAAGAGGGAGATACAAGGGAGTGATATGTGATTCTCAGTGGTGGTGATGTTGTCTGACCTTTTCATTGTATTTTTTTTTTATTAAATTCAGTTTTATTGAAATACATTCACACACCATACAATCATCCATGGTATACAATCCACTGTCCACAGTATGATAACATAGTTATGCATTCATCACCACAATCTATATCCTAACATTTTCCTTACATCAGAAAGAACCAGAACAAGAATAAAAAATAAAAGTGAAAAAAGAACACCCAAATCATCCCTCCATCCCACCCCATTTGTCCTTTAGTTTTTATCCCCATTTTTCTACTCATCCATACACTAGATAAAGGGGATGTGATCCACAAGGTCTTCACAATCACACTGTCACCCCTTGTAATCTACATTATTATATAATTGTCTTCAGGAGTCCAGACTGCTGGGCTGGAGTTTGGTAGTTTCAGGTATTTATTTCTAGCTATTCCAATACATTAAAACCTAAGAGGTGTTATCTATATAGTGCATAAAAATGTCCACCAGAGTGACCTCTCGACTCCATTTGGAATCTCTCAGCCACTGAAACTATTTCATCTCATTTTGCATCCCCCTTTTGGTCAAGAAGATGCTCTCAGTCCCACAATGCCAGGTCCACATTCATCCCCGGGAGTCATATTCTGCATTTTTCATTGTATTTTATTTTTCTTCTATCTTTTGTGTTTTTATTCTTCATTTTTTCCTCCTTTCAATCTCTTTGGGAAAGAGATGGGAATGTCCTCATATATATATTGTGGTGGTAAACGTATAATTATGTGACTATACTGGGAATCGTTGTTTACTTAAGGTGGATTGTATGGTCTGTGACTACACCTGTTTAAAAATAAACAGAAGGATAAAAGTGCTGGAGTAAATGTGGAGAAAGGGATGTACCTATTCCCTGTTTGTAGGGAAATAGAAGGTGCAGCCCAGTTAGAGGGCAGTGTTGTGATTCCACAGGAGGCTACTTATAGGGATGCCATATGGTAATGTATCCCTGTTATTGGGTAAATATTTGGAAGAACTGAGATCAGGGACGTAAGTGGACATTGCACACTGGTGTTTATAGCAGCCACATTCATGATTCACAATGGATGGAAGTGGCCTAAGTGTACATCAACTGATAAATGGTGTGGTGAACTGTGGTGTACACATACAATGGAATACCAAGTGAAGGCAAGAAGAAATGAAGTTGTGAGGTATATACCTAGGTGAATGGACCTTGAGAACAGTATGTTGACTGAAATAAAACAAAAAAGACAGTCATTTTATTGCCTCATTAATTGGACTAAGTATAATGTGCAAACTCTTATAACTGAATCTTAGAGCATAGGTGATCAGTGAAAGACTTATAGTAAAGGTTCCTAGATTGTGAGCTCTTACAGCAGTTATATGTACTCATGAGTTGTATTGGTTATCTCTAAATTCTGAGATGCTGAATTGTTTGTGTATGACCTGGTTGGTCTCTGTGACTTCAGGTGTGACAGCTGAAACACAGAGCCAGAATTCAGCATCTATGAATGTCAGTATTACCTCATACAGCAAATGTTAAAAAGCTGAAAAAGAGATCAGACTTCAATTAGACATGAACAAAATGAACTTAATTAGAACTAAGGTAAACCAGACTAAAGGGTAGAGGTTGATATTGACTGTGTTTTAAAACCTCAAAGTCTGTGTGAGACTGAAGGAAGAGAGGTTTATTTGCTGCAAAATCTATACTTTCTGTAGCATGCTACATAATTTAACTTGTATGGTCAGCTTATTCAAACACCATAATTACATGGATCATTGACTAGGAGGTAAGAGCTGTTTTGTTTGTACAGGTTATAAGGAAACCTTGATATATCCAGAGTAATTTGGGCAGAAGGTAAAGGGTATTTGCTGGGTCCCCCTGAGGGCCTGGGGAAAAAGTGGAAACATTAAAGTATTCCACCTGGGGAATTCCTGATATTCTCACAACCATTGTGGTAGGCCAAGTCCTTAATCTTGGGGCTTACACTTATGAAGTTTGTTACTGCAAAGGAGAGACTAAGCCTACTTATAATGGTGCCTAAGTGTCACCTCAGAGAACCTTTTGTTGCACAAGTGTGGGCTGCCTGTCTCTAAGCCCACTCAGCTGGTAAACTCACTGGCCCCCCATCTAAGTGGGACATGACTCCCAAGGGTGTAAATCTCCCTGGCAGCATGGGACATTATTCCTGGGATGAACCTGTACCCAGCACTGTGGGATTGAGAAAGAAATCCTGACAAAAAGGGGAAAGAGAAATTAAACAAAATTAAGTTTCAGTGTCTCAATACTCTCAAATGTGGTTGAGAGGTCATTCTGGAAGTTGTTCTTATGCATTAAAAATATCCTTTTTTAGTCTTTAGTGTATTAGAATAGCTAGAAGGAAATACCTGAAACTGATGATCTGCAATCCAGTAACTTTGATTCTTGAAATGATCATGTTACTATACAGCTTATGTGGTGTGACTGTGTAATTGTGAAAACCTTGTGGCTCACACTCCCTTTATCCAGGGTATAGACAAATGAGTAGAAAAAAGGGGTACCAAAAGTAAGTGAATAATAGGGGAAAATGAGTATGAGATATTTTGGGTGCTTTTTTTTTTACTTTTATTTTTATTTTTATTCTTGTTCTTATTTTTTGGAGTAACAAAGATTTTTTTTTTGAGTAACGAAAAATTGATTGTGATGATGAATGCACAACTGTGTGATGATAATGTGAACAATTGATTGTACACTTTGAATGATTGGTATGTGAATGTATCTCAATAAAATTGCATTATAAAGGAATATGAATGTAAAAGGGGAAGTAAGAAAAATTATAACATCACAACTAGATATAAAATGAAATTTTTGCCTTCTATTCTTTCCCAACTAACTTAGCCCTGATCTCTCTAAGAGGATTTCTCAACTTCAGCACTATTGACATCTTGAACTGGGTAATTATTTGTGGTGAGGAGCTTCCTTGTGCATTGTAGGATGATTAGCAGGATCTCCTGGCCTCAGTGTACCCCAAACAGAATTAATCCAAATAGATCCAGTCCAAGACACTTAATAATTTATTTATCAAATGTCAAAGACAAAGAAAGAATTCTGAAAGCAGAAAGAAAAACACAGTCCTTCACATACAAAGGAAGCTCAATAGGACTATGGGCATATTTCTAAATAGAAAACATTGAGGCAGGAAAGAAATGGTATGAGATATTTTAGATAATGAAAGAGAAAAATTGCCTACCAAAATTCCTATCTAATGAAAGTAACAGATAGGGAAAAGAATGGAAATACATTCCCTTCAAAAGTGAGAGAAAGAAGGCAGGGCAAGACAGCAGAGTAGTGAGGTGTGCATTTTAGTTACTCCTCAGGAGCAGCTGGTTGATAGCCAGGAACTGTATGAAACAGACATCTCAGGGAAATCTATTTCAGTTAGTGCATCATACAGCAGTCTTGAACATGTGGAGCAGCTGAAATCAGCAAAACCTGTAAGTTCTCATGGCCAGAGGTCTGCATCCCACCTCTCCAGGCATGGCAGACTTTTTGTGGCTGGTTCCTATGGAAGGAGAGGGTTGTTCATGCTGGGAACCAGGAGGGAGGCTCAACCTGGCCTCAGTTGCAGAACTGATTAACAAACTCAGACTGTTGAGCATAAACTACAACCATAGATAAACAGAGACCAGACACCAGAGAATCTGGGAGCAGTCAGCCAATTGGAGAGGAGACAGGGTTAGCAAAAACAGCAAAAAACAAATGAACAACAACAACAACAAAACAGACTTTTGGAGTTGGGAATGAACATAATACAGAGAAGGGCTTGGCTCCAACAGAATCAGGCACATATGCAAACCCAGGAAACCAGGGCTTTTCTCTGAAAAGCTGATCTTTCTGGTTTCTTATTTACTCTTCAATTGCTCTCCAAATCCTTATGTTTTGTCATTTCAATAGCCCATCAGAAGTCCTGTGTCAATTGGCCCCCATGTAAAGGTGAAATTAAAGGTGTCTCAGAGTAACTGCCAAGTAGGAAGAGATAATAAGACTAAAGTGTTTTGCTTTAAATAGTCTATGATGGACCTTTCATTTTCTTTTTTCTTTTTTTATCTTTTTCTCTCTGTTTAAAAAAATAACTATTCGAAGTAGCCCATTACAGAGAGCCTCAAAGACTTGCCACTGGACATAAGCAAGAGCAGATCTAAGATAGCTCTGAGAGAAAAAGCAATAAGCCTAGTGGGGGAGACAATACCCTAAGGGGCATAACTCCCCCAAGAAGTGGGGGTGTTGTCCAACTTAAGTGGCAGCCCTCCTTTGGAGAACTCAGACCCAAGGACTGAAATACAGAAGACAAATTCAGTCAGCCAAGATCCCAAAGGGGTCAGGGTCACCAGGAGAACTAAAGGCTCCACACCCCCTTCACTGGTGGGGGAGCTGCAGGCTGGCAAGCACCAGCTGCAGTACAGGATAGGAAAATCACAGTGTCTAAAGGCTTCAGAGTAGGGTCTCATTCTCAGGGAAACCCCATATCCTCCTTCTGAGACCTGCACCTCTCTGGACTGGGGAAACTTGACTGGGGTTGACCATATCTGAGGAGACCCTCTCACAAGAAGACTACATAGAGGAAGGGCAAGAAACAGAAAAACAAGAGATGAAAACCTCTGATCAACTAAATAGAACCTAAGTTAGATGTCTATAATAGGTTAAACTGAACACTAAAGATTAGAGAACAAAGCCAACCAACCAGAAAATCCTAGGTAAAAGAGTGAAAATGACCTCCAGAACCAACTAATCATGGAAGTCAGATGCCTGGACAGCTGAAGATAATGAACCATACCAGAAAACATCTAAATATGGACCATGCAAAGGAACAAACTAATAGCTCAACCAAGATACAGGAGTTGAGACAACAAATGCTAAATCAATTCAAAGAGCTGAAGGGAGATATGGAAAAAGGATAAAGGATATAAGGAAGACACTGGATGGCCATAAAGAAGAGTTCATAAACTTGAAAAAAAAATGGTAGAATATAAGGGGATGAAGGAAATAATGGAAGAGATCAAAAACATAATTGAGGGATACAACAGTGGATTTGAACAGGCAGAAGAAAGGATCAATGGCTGGAAGATGAGACATTTGAATTCATACACACAAAAGAACATATGGAGAAAAGAATGGAAAAATACAAGCAGGGTCTTAGGGAGCTGAGTAACAACATGAAGCATACAAATATACATGTTATGGGTGTCTAAGAAGGAGAAGAGAAGGGAAAAGGGGCTGAAAGAATAATAGAAGAAATGTTCACTGAAAATTTCCCAACTCTTATGAAAGACAGAAAACTACAGATTCAAGAAGTCCAGTGTAAACAAAAGAGAATAGATCCCAATAGACCTACTCCAAGACAATTACTGATCAGATTGTCCAATGTCAAAGACAGAGAATTCTGAAAGTAGCAAAAGAAACACAATCCATCATATACAAGGGAAGCTTGATAAGACTATGTCCAGATTTATCTTCAGAAACCATGGCTGAAAGATGACAGTGGTGTGATATATTTAAGATACTGAAAGAGAAGACCTGTCAACCAAGAATTCTATATCCAGCAAAACTGCCCTTCAAAAATGAAGGAGAGATTAAAATATTTTCAGACACTGAGAGTGTTTGTGAATAAGAGACTAGCGCTACAAGAAATACTAAGGGAGTGTTACAGGCTGATAGGAGAAGACAAGAGAGAGAGGTTTGGAGAAGAGTGTAGAAATGAAGATTATCAGGAAGGGTAAAAGTAGAGAGAGTAAAAAATAAGACATGACATATGAAATTGAAGACAAAATGGTAGAAGAAAGTACTGCCCTTACAGTAATAACACTAACTGTTAATGGATTAAACTCTGCAATAAAAAGACACAGACTGGCAGAATGGATTTTAAAACAGGACCCATTTATGCTGTCTACAAGAAACTCACTTTAGACACAAGGATAAAAATAGGCTGAAAGTGAAAGGTTGGAAAAAGATATTTCATGGAAACAGCAACCATAATAAAAGTGGGAGTAGCTATATTAATGGCAGGCAAATTAGACTTCAAAAGTAAAACAATTAACAGAGACAAAGAAGGACACTATATATTAATAAAAGGGTCCATTCTTCAAGAAAACATAGCAATCATAAATATTTATGCACCAAGCCAGGGTGCCCCAAAATTCATGAGGCAAACACTGAAAACACTGAAAGGAGAAGTAGATAGCTCTGCAATAATAGTTGGAGACTTCAATACACCACTCATCAATGGATAGAACATCTATCTAAACAGAGGATCAATAAGGAAACAGAGATGTTGAATTGTTCAATAAATGAACTATACTTAATAGACATTTATAGAACACTACACCCCACAACAAGTTACACATTTTTCTCAAGTGCTCATGGAACATTCTCTAGGATAGACCACATGTTGGGTCACAAAGCATGCCTTAATAAATTTAAAAATATGGACAATATACAAAACACTTTTTCAGACTATAATGGAATGAAGTTGGAAATAAATAACAGGCAGAAGGTCAGAAAATTCACAAATATTTGGATGCTAAACAACACCCTCTTATAAAACCAGTGGGTAAAGGAAGAAATTACAAGAGAAATTAGTAAATACCTTGAGGCAAATGTCAATGAAAACACAACATATTAAAACTTATGAGATGCAGCAAAGACAGTGCTGAGAGGGTAATTTATTGCTCTTAATGCTTATATTAAAAGAGAAGACAGAGCAAAAATTGAGGAATTAACTGTTCACATGAAGGAACTAGAGAAAGAAAAGCAAATTAACCCCAAAGCAAACAGAAGGAAAGAAATAAGAAAGATTAGAGCAGAAATAAATGAAATTGAGAACAGAAAAAAGATAGAATCAACAAAACCAGAAGTGGGTTCTTTGAGAAAATCAACAAAATTGATGAACCTCTAGATGGACAAAAAGAAAAAAAAAGAGAGCAGATGCAAATAAATGCAATTAGAAATGGGAAAGGAGACTTAACTACTGAGCTTGCAGAAATAAAGAAGATAATGAGAAGAGACTACAAGCAACTATATGCTAATAAGCTAGACAACTTAGCTGAAATGGACAACTTTCTAGAGAAACATAAATAACCAACATTGACTCAAGAAGAAATAGATGACCTCAACAAACCAATCACAAGTAAAGAGAATGAGTCAGTCATCAAAAAGCTCCCAAAAAAGAAAAGCCCATGATCAGATTGTTTCACATGTGAATTCTACCAAGAATTTAAGAATTAGTACAAATCCTGCCCAAACTCTTCAAAAATTTTGAAAGGAAGGAAAGCTACCCAACTCATTCTATGAAGCCAACATCACCCTAATGCCAAAATCATACAAATATACTATGTAAAAATAAAATTATAGACCAATCTCTTTAATGAATATAGATGCAAAAATACTCAACAAAATATTCACAAATCAAATCCA
Source organism: Choloepus didactylus (assembly GCF_015220235.1). Taxonomy (NCBI): domain Eukaryota; kingdom Metazoa; phylum Chordata; class Mammalia; order Pilosa; family Megalonychidae; genus Choloepus; species Choloepus didactylus. The sequence goes on along the minus strand of NC_051317.1, from coordinate 53,012,911 downwards.
GCAGCACATTAAAAGAATTATGCACAACAATCAGGTTTGATTTATTCCAGGTATACAAGGCAGTTTCAGCATGAGAAAATCAATTAATTCAATATACCACATCAACAAATCAAAGCAAAAGAACCACATGATCATCTTGATTGATGCAGTAAAGGCATTTGTCAAAATTCAACATCCTTTCTTGATGAAAGCACTTCAAGGGATAGGAATAGATGGGGACTTTCTCAATATGATAAAGGCAATATATGAAAAACCCACAACTAACATCATACTCAATGGGGAAAGGATGAAAGCTTTCTTGCTAAGATCAGGAACAAAACAGTGATGCCCACTGTAACCATTATTATTCCACTTGTGCTGGAAGTTCTAGCTAGAGCACTTAGGCAAGAAAAAAAAATAAAGGCAGCCAAATTGGAGAGAAATAAGTAAAACTTTTCTGTTTGCAGATGACTTGATTCTATATGTAGAAAATCTGGAAAAAATTTACAGCAAGCTATTAGAACTAATCAGTGAATGCAGCAAAGCAGCAGTCTATAAGCTCAAAATGCAAAAATCTGTAATGTTCTTATACACATATAACGTGCAGCAAGAGGAACAAATCAAGAAAAAGATTCCATTTACAATAACAACAAAAAGAATCAAGTATTTAGGAATAAACTTAACAAAGGCCAAAAAAGGCCTATACAAAGAAAACTATAAGAAACTGCTAAAAGAAATTGAACAGGACCTAAAAAATTGGAAGAACATACTCTGTTCATGAATTAGAAGACTAAATATAATTAAGATGTCAATTCTACCTAAACTGATTTACATATCAAATTCAATACCAATTAGAATCCCAACAAGTTACTTTGCAGAAAGAAAAACCACTAACCAAATTTATTTGGAAGGGCAAGGTGCCTTGAATAGCCAAAAAGATCTTGAGAAAGAGAAACAACATGAGAGGTTATACACTACCTGACTTTGAAGCATATAACAAAGCTACAGTGCTGAAAAAAGCATGATATTGGCATATGGATATATATACTGACCAATGGAATCAAATTGAGTGTTCAGAAATAGACTCTCTAATCTATGGACAACTGATATTTGATAAAGCATACAAGCTAAAGCAACTGGGACAGACTAGCCTCTTCAATAAATGGTGTTTGGGGAACTGGATATACACTACCAAAGGAATGAAAGAGGAATCCTGTCTCACACCTTGTACAAGAATTAACTCAAAATTGATCAAAGACCTAAACATCAGCACTAAGACTACAAGACTCTTTGAAGAAAATATGGGGCAATATCCTGAAGATCTTGTGATAGGAGGTGGTTTCCTGGACCTTACTCCCAAAGCATGAGCAACCAAAAAACAAACAGACAAACTGCATCTCCACAAATTAAACACTTTTTTTACATCAAAGGACTTTGTCAGAAAGGTAAAAAGGCAGCTTACACAATGGGAGACAATATTTGGAAACCACATATCAGATAAGAGTTTAATATCCCAAGTATACAAAGCTACAACTCAACAACAGAAAGACAAACAATGAAACAACCAAATTAAGAAATTGGCAAAAGATATGGACAGATGCTTTTCTGAAGAGGAAATACAAATGGTTCAAAAACACATGAAAAAAATGCTCAACTTTACTGGTGATTAGGAAAATGCAAATCAAAACTACGATGAGATACCATCTCACACCTACTAGAATGGCCATTATCCAAATGATAGAAAATTACAAGTTCTAGAGAGGGAGAAAGAGGCACAATTACTCACTGTTTGTGGGAATGTAGAATGGTGCAACCACTCTGGAACACAGTGTGGCAGTTCCTCAGTAAGCTAAGTATAGATTTGCCATATGATGCAGCTATTCTATTACTAGGTATATACTCAGAGAAACTGAAGGTTAAGACATGAATGGACATTTTTAAACTGATGTTTATTATGGCATTATTCACCATAGCCAAGAGACGGAAACAGCCCAAATGTTTATCAATGGATGAGTGGATAAACCAAATTTGACACATAAACACGATAGAATATTACACAGCTCCAAGACAGAACAAAGACAAAGAATATGTAATAATGTGGATGAACCTTGGGGACATGATGTTGAGTAAAGTTAGCCAGAAATGAAAGGACAAATACTGTATGATCTCACTAATATGAACTAACATTAATGAGCACACTTTGAGAGTTAAAAGCTGATAACACAATCTATCAGGAGATAGAAAGTGGATAGAAATTGCTCAACTGATGCTGAAGGACTATAGAATGTTCTGTAGGATTGACTCTATAGATCCAGAAATACCATAAAACTGTGTGATGGTAGTACAACATTGTAAGTACACTGAACAAAGATGTCCATGAGTAAAGCTGAATGAGGTGGGCTAGGGACATATAAGGTAAAGATAGAAGATAAAGACTGGGACTGTTTGGCTTATCAAAAACTGGAGTGGTCATTGATTTTGACTAAATGTACAAATATAAAAAGTTCTTGCATGTGGGAGAACAAATGAATGTCAACCATGCAGAGTGTTGGAAAGGGGACAGTACAGGGGAAAAAATATAATCAAAGAAAACTGGGGTCTGTCTTCAACAGTAACATTATAATATTCTTCAATTAAATGCAACAAAGGCAATGTACCAGAGCTAAATGTGTATGAGAAGGGGATATAAGGGAGAGATATGGGATTCTTGGTAGTTATGTTGTTTTCTGACCCTATTGCTACATTGCATTGTATGGTATTTTATTTCTATTTTATTATCTTTTTATTATTTATCTAAAAAACAAAACTTTTTCTTGTAGTAATCAATATGTTCACTTGCTGACTGTCATGATAAATGCACAACTGTATGATGATACCATGAACAACTGATTGTACACTGCGGTTAATTATATGGTATGTGAATATAGCTCTATAAAATTGTAGCAAAAAATATTAATAGGGGTAAAAGTCCTGGAAATTCATGGAGAGAGTGATGTATGTATTTACCATGGGTTAGGAGGTAGAAAGGGGTAGCCTTCCTGGAGGACATTGTGGTGGTTCCACAAGAAGCTTAGTATATGGGTGCCATAAGGCCTTGCAACCTCATTAAGGGGCAATGCTTGGAGGATCTGAGAGCAAGGACATGAATGGACATTTGCACACTGGTGTTTATGGAGACAATGGGTGGAGGTGGCCTAACAGTACATAGACTGAAAAACAGAATGGTGAACTGTTGTGTGTGCATATAATGGAATGTTGAGCAACTGGGAGAAGGAATGAAACTGTGAGACATGCAATGAAGTGAATGGATCCTATAGACAACATTATGAGTGAACTATGCCAGAAACAAAGGCAAACACTATAATGCCTCAGCAATATGGACTAACTACAATGTATAAACTCAGAATTGAACCTTAGATCACAGCTTATCAGGGGGATGTTTATCACAATTGTCACTAGATTGTAAGATCTTACAGCAGTCACATCTATTCCTGAATTGTAATGGTTATCTCCAGATTCTGAGATGTGATTCTTTTGTGTATAACCTGATCAATCCCTGGAAATTTGGATATTTGTGTGACACCTGAAACTCAGATCTAAAGCTTGGCAGATATGAATGTCAGTATTAGTGCATACAGCAACTGGCAAAAAAGTTGAAAAAGTGTCCAGACTTCAATTAGAGATATGAATGGACCAGATCTGTTTAGGACAAGGGCAAATCAAGCCAATGGGTAAAGGATGATACTGACTGTTTTTTAAAACTTCAATTTCTATGTGAGACCAAGGGAAGAGGTATTTAGTTGGTTCAGGATCTATAATTCTTAAACAATTTAACTAATACAGTTTGTTCAAATACCATAGTATCATGGAACTTTGAATAGGAATCGATACCTGGTATGTTTAGTATAAACTAGAGACACATCCCAAAGTAATTTGGGCAGAGAATAAAAGCATACATTCAGAGACCGCTGAGGAGCTGGGGGACCATGTGTAGGTGTTGGACTTCTTCACCTTGATTGTTGCTGATGTTCTCACAAACATGGAGGATTGCCATTTTGGTATGCAGTCATCTATCTAAGGATTTGCCCTTATGAAGCTCATTTCTGCAAAGGAGAGGCTAAACCCACTTATTCTAACTCTTATTTTTTGGAGTAATGAAATGTTCAAAAAATTGATTGTGGTGATGAATGCACAACTATGCAATGATGCTATGAACAATTGATTGTACATTTTGGATGATTGTATGGTATGTGAATATATCTCAATACAATTGCATTGAAAACTGTGATTAATACATAAAATAGAATATTACTCAGCCATGAAAAGAATGAGGTTCTGATACATGAAGCAATACGGATGAACATTGAATACATCATGTTGTGGGAAATAAGCTACGCTCAATAGTACAGATATTTTAAGATCTCACTGAATTGAAACAATTAGTATAAACAATCTCATAGAGCCAGAGTCTAGAATATAGGTTACTAGGGCTTAACTGGGGATAGGCAATGGGGAGTTAACGCTTAAATTGAGCAGAGTTTCTGTTTGAGTTGATAGTAAAGTTTTGGTAATGTATGATGGTGGTGGTAGCTGTGCCAATTTGGATATATTATGTCCCTCCAAAAAAGCCCATGATCTTTTAATCCAGTCTCATGGGATATTGAGATTAGGTTGTGTCCATGAAGAAGTGACCCACCCATCTGTGAGTGACACCTTTCGTTACGATGTGATCTCTGATTGAATGTTTCCATGGAGGTGTGGCACCTACCCATTCAGTGCAGGTCTTGATTAGTTCACTGGAATCTTACAAATGAGCTCACAAACAGAAGGACCTCAAAGCTGTAGCTGAGACAGACATTTTGAAGACAGCTAAGCATTTGAAGCTGACACAGACATTTTGGATAATGCCATTTTGAAATGCAATCTGGGAGCAAGCGGAAGCCAGCTATTTGCCTTCCCAGCTAACAGAAGTTTTCCAGGTGACAATGGCCTTTCTACAGTGAAGGTACCCTGTTGTTGATGCTTTACCTTGCACACTTTATGGCCCTAAGACTGTAACTCTGTAACCAAATAAACTCCCTTTATCAAACCCAATCCATTTCTGGTGTTTTGCAAACAGCAGCATTAGCAAACAGAAACAATAGCACTGTGAAAATTAACAGCACTAATTTACATATGTGAATGTGGTTAAAAGGGGGAGTTTCAGTTTTTACAAATTTTACTAGAATAAAAATTTAAAAATGATCAAACACAGGAGTGTACAACAGCAGCAATATAGATACCTTGATTAATTGTAGGTGTCTGTTTTAGTGATCTGTGAAGTTGGGGAAATGCTTATGCTTGTTTTAGTGATCTGTGAAGTTGGGGAAATGCCTGTGCTTAATGTCATTATTATTTTTATACCTATACATTGTTCACATAATCATTCTTTAACTTCTGATGCTAAGATAGTGGCCACCCTGCTATAGTCACTAAACATTGTGCAATAAATATTGTCTGTATTATAATTAAGTTAAAGTATAAATAACATAATATTTAGAAAATTAAAAATATCGAAATTCATAGTAAAAAGCAAAATTGCCCAGCAAACATTCTCACTTCAAAATAGGCCTCAGCCAGTTTCACTATATTCTTCTGCAATATTTCCTATATGTATGTACACACATACACAGGCACACATATAATTATCCAACTAGTACTTTTGGCTACCTAGTTTATAATCTGAAAATTATTACATTGCCATCATATCTGCCCCATCCTAATAAAGGATATCTACTGGAAACCTACAGCTAATATCTTATTTAATGGTGAGAGACTGAATGCCCCTACCCCAAGATTTTGAAGATGTCTGACAGTATGTCCTCTCAGTACTCCTCTTCAACATTATACTGAAAGCCATAACCTGTGCAATAAGGCAAGAAAAAGATAGAAATAAATAAATAAACCTGTCTTTTCTTGCAAATGACTGGACTATGTAGAAATTCCCCAAAAATTTAAAATAAAATTGCCCGGCTTAATAAGTAAGTTTAGCATTATTACAGCATGAAATGTCAATATACAAAAGCCAGTTTATAATATATACTGTAATGAGCATTGATATTTAAAATTTTGAAAAATTATAATAACACTAATGGAAAATGAGTTATTTGGTAAAAATCTAGCAAAATATGTGCAGTAGCTGTGTGTTAAAAGCCATGCAATACTGATCAAAATATCAAAGCTGATCTAACTAAATGGAGAGACACACCATGCCCATGAAGTGAAGACTCAATATCATTATGTTAATCCCCTGCAATTTTATCTTCAGATTTAAAGCAATCCCTATGAAAATCCCAGAATGTTCTTTGTAGATATGGACAAGCTTTATCCAAAGTTTATTCAGAACAGAAAAAGGAATGATAATCACCCAAATAATTATGAAAAAGAAGAATAAAATTGGGAGACATACTACCAAATTTTTAAACTAACTATAAAGCTCTAGTAATTAAGTGAGTGTAGTAGTGGCAAAAGGATAGACACAAAGACCAAGGGAACAGATTAGAGAGCCCCAAATAACATACATGAATAGTCACCTGTGCCGGTTTGAATGTATTATGTCTCCCAGAAAAAGCCATATTCTTTGATGCAATCTTGTGGGGCAGACAGAATAGTGGGGATTAAGTTGGAACGTTTCAATTAGGTTGTTTGCATGGAGATGCGCCCCACCCAACTGTAGATGATAACTGATGGGATATTTCCATGGAGGCGTGGCCCCACCCATTCAGGGTGGACCTTGATCAGTGGAGCCATATAAACGTGCTGACTCAAAGAAAAGGAACTCAGTGAAGCTGTGAGTGACGTTTTGAAGAGGAGCAAGCTTACTAGAGAGGAACGTCCTGGGAGAAAGCCATTTTGAAACCAGAACTTTGGAGCAGACGCCAGCCACATGTCTTCCCAACTAACAGAGGTTTTCCGGACGCCATTGGCCATCCTCCAGTGAAGGTACCCGATTACTGATGTGTTACCTTGGACACTTTGTGGCCTTAAGACTGTAACTGTATAGCCAAATAAACCCCCTTTTTATAAAAGCCAATCCATCTCTGGTGTTTTGCATTCTGCAGCATTAGCAAACTAGAACATCACCTAATTTATTGCAAAGTGCAAAGGCAATTCAATTGACAAAGGACAGTGTCTTCAACCAATGCTAGTGAAACAATTGGATATTAACATGCCAAATGTGAATTTACACCCTAAAAATTGCTCCAGAATAGATTGTTAACTAAATATGTAATATAAAACTATAAAACTCCAGGCAAAAATACTGGAGAAAATCTGCCTGAGTTTGTGTGTGACAATTCATTTTTAGATATCCACTGAATTTCATAATACATGTTTATATTGGAGATTGGTTTTATTAAAAAACATTACTAACACATTAAGAATAAAATATTGTCTAGTCATAATAGTTAAACCAGGATTAACTGCCCATATGATTTTTAAATCACACAAATATCTAAAAGCAGCTCTGAACAAAGAAATGATTTTACAGTGAAATGATAATTGATTATAAGGTTTATTATTAAAACATAATGCATATTCACTCTTCTAAATGATAATATCCATCCACAGGAGAATGTGTGAGTACAATATACTCCAAGTTAAGTAGAATAAAAAAGTTATTAATTTGGAAGACAATTTAGGAAATAGTTTTAATTTTCAAAGTATTTTTGAAGTGTTGTGAGGATACAGAAAATAGGAATATTCATTCATTGATGATAGGAATGCAAAATGATGCAGCAACTGTGAAAACAGCTTGGTGATTCCTTAGAAAGTTAAACATGGAATTACCATATGACCTGACAATTACACTTCTAGATATATACCAGAAAAAGATTAAAATAATAACAGGGACTGACACTTGTACACCAGTGTTCATAGAGGCATTATTCACAATAGCCAAAATGTGTAAACAATACAAGTACTCATCCACAGACGAATGGATAAACAAAATGTGATGAATACACACAATGGAATATTATTCAGCCATAATAAGAATTAAGTTTTGATACATGTGATAACATGGATGAACCTTGGAGACATCATATTGACTGAAACATGTCAGACACAAAAGGACAAATATTGTATGATTTAACTTCTGTGAAATATCTAGAATACCCAAATATGTGGAGACAGGAGATAGAATACAGGTTAAAAGGGTTGAGGTGGGGAATGGAAAGTTATTGCTAAATAGGCACAGATATTTTGTTTGGTGTGATGAAAAAGTTTTATTAACGGATGGTGATGGTGGTAGCACAATATTGAGAATGTAGTTACCATTGCTGAATTGTACATATGGAAGTGGTTAAAATGTGGTTTGGGGTCATATACATGTTATCACAATAAAAAAATAAATTTCGAAATTTGTGGTGAGTGCATCAAGGAAATGTACAGTTAATCACAAAACATTTCAGCATGATATTATATAATTACATAAATAAAAACAATGAATAGCATTAAAATCTTATAAAATAAAAATAACCACAGTGGTAACAGTGTTTTTTAAAGTTCACTAAAAGATCATTTAATAGATTTCATACATCTTGTCAGTATTATTTGATTTAGGAATCATATGAAAATACATGACTTATTTTCCTAAATAGTAGTCACTATCAACAAAGCCTAAAACAAAAAAATGCTTTATAAAATTTGCATAAAGATATATGCAAATATTTCTCCTTTCTGTTAATTCTTTAAGAAGGCTCAATATTAAATTTAGGGTTCTGATTATACTATTTCAAAGTGTTATTTTGCTGTCTTCCCTTTTTCAATTATCTCTTTTCTCTTCCATCTTTGTTCTATAATTCATTACTGCTGATTTTTGTTATTACCTTTCTTCTGTCTTTCTTAATTTCAATTTAAATAAGTTTCTAGATAATACAGTTTCTTTGTCCCCAAAGATAGACCATATAATTATTTCTTAGAATTGCTGCTATTGTCTATGTTTAATACTAGATTGCTGAAATCATCAATTATCATTTATCCAATCAGCAATGTGTACGTTGTAGTCCCAAGGAAATCTTACAGGTGGGATTAAAAATGAGACACCTTCATTGGCATGAAACAATGACCATTAGAACTACAAGAAATGTCTTCAGTTGCAAAGGCTTATCTACAGTTTAGGATCTTTGGGTGGTTGTCACAGGGAATGAAAAGAGAAGGCATGCTGTGCTAGTTTGGATATATTATGTCCTGCCAAAAGCCAGATTCTTTGATGCAGTCTTGTGGGGGCAGATGTATTAATGTTGATTAGATTGGATAATTTCCACAGGTGGGTGTTAATTGTATCAATGGAGTAATATAAAGGAGTTCACAGACAAAGGCCTCAGAGCAGGTAAGAGTGGCATTTTAGAGAGCAACTGAGAGTGATGTTTTGAAGAGCAGCTGCATCTAAGAGAGGACAAAATGCCCCAAGAGCAACACTTTGGAGAATGCCATTTTGAAATACCACCTGGGACCAAGTGGATGCCAGCCACTTGCCTGCTGAGCTAACAGAGGTTTTCCAAACGCCAATGGCCATCCTTCAGTAAAGGTCCCCAATTGTTGACTTCTTGCCTTGGACACTTCATGGCCTTCAGACTGTTACTGTGTAACCAAATAAACCCCCTTTATGGAAGCCAATCCATTTCTGATATTTTGCATAATGACAGCATTAGCAAACCAGAACACATGCCTGTACAGAAGAGGAAATGAAAGGAAAGGAGAAAGGTATTAAATCTGGGAAATTGAGTTGTCTTTTGTGTTACTTAGATGTGAATTTGCAATTCAAGGTAAGACAGAATTGTTAACCCAGCATGCTGCTATAGGACCAGCAATACTTTCTTCAGTCATCTTTCACTGCCATTGAGTTTTTCTAGCCCATTCTTCTTCTCTCCAGTAAGTCTTGCTATTTTTAAGACAAAATAATATTAGCAGGCTTACAGAGAAGCTGTGCATTATCTATCCCATTTCTTCTGATCTCAAATATACAACCTTTAAATGCAGCAATTTTATCTGACTCTGAAGAGATATATCATTGTATCACTTTATGTTTTGAATTTTACCAGGCTATTTAAAATATATATATATATACATTAAAATTATATATTTATATACATATTTAAATATATATGTATATATATAACCATAAGGACATGGGAGATATATACCTTACATTCACAAATATTAATACTATAAATTCCGTTTAATTTACAAATTATTAAAAGATATGCTTATCCATTTAATATGTAGATTCTCTTAATTAAGTAATACTTAGAGTTAATTTGTCCATATCTGAATATGTTTAATATAACTCTAATGGCATTTATAACTAAGATTAGTATTACAATAACTGTATTGAGTTATGCAATTAAATTAAAATATGTAACTTGTCCATTTAAAATATTTATTAGGCTATAAGATATTAAAACAAAATAATATGGTAGAAAATTATCCAGATGTTGGTGAACTTCATCTTATTCATATTTACACTTATATTTATGTATATGGTTTTGCCCTAGCCAGAAAAGAGTTAGAGTTTATCTGTTATGTACATCAACTCCAGTAAAATATGAAGAGAGAGATTGCCTGCACTTACATGAACAGTGAAGAGGATCAAAGAGAAAAAAAATGATAGGTATATTTGTTGATAATTCAAAACAAACATAACATCTATGGACAACCAAAAACAAGAGTTAAAAATATTACAAATGAGGCAGTAAAATGACATCATTAAATTAATCTGAACTTGAACTTAAATCAGAAAACAAGTTTAGAGAATTCATAATCATTTGCATGAATTGGGTGAGAGTAATTTGGGACAACTGCTCAGGAAAATTACTTGATAGTAGCTTAAAGAACTGAACATAGGCATACATTATGAACCATCTACCTATTTCCCCAAAAGAAATGTATACATGTTTACAAACAGATGTGATGAACCTGTTCATATCAGCCCAATTCTTAAGATGCAAAAGATAAAACCAACATAAATATTTATTGATTGCATTTCATTCAAATTGAAAAAAATCACAAACTACAACTACACATAGCAGCTGGATGAATACCAAAAGAAATGTAAAGTTGACAGAAGCTAGACATAGAAATGAACATAGAGTGTGATTTCATTTATGTAATGTTCAAAAACTATGAAAACTAATTTATAGTTTTAGAGGTCAGAAACATGCTATTATCAGATGGGATGAAGATTAGCCTAAACCTGAATGGAGAATTTAGGAAACTGGTCATGTTTGGTTTTAAATGTAGTGTTACAAATATGAGTTCACTTTGTAAAAATTCTTGAAGCTAGGCATTTAAGAGTAGTATAAATTTATTTTTAATGGGAAAAAAAAAACAATGAAAACTAGCCATGCTTATCTTCTCCTAGTGATAGATACTAGGGATATTTTATTGTTCTTTTTTTCCCTTTTTGATATACCTTGCAAATTCTCAATTGAGAGAATGGGTTAATATTAATCTGAAACTAATTTACCACTTTAAAAAAAACAAACAAACTACACATTAGAAAAAAAAAGGGGGGATGGAGAGTTATTAACCAAGTTTCTCCAGGGAAATAGAACTAACAAGAAATATACAGTGTGTGTGTCTGTGTGTGTATTTTTGTCTACATATATTATATATACACACATATGTAAGTATTATGAGATTTACTATAAATCCCCCATAATTGTGGGGATTGGCAAGTCCATATTCCTTAGGGCAGGCCACAAGTTGGGAACTTAGATGAAGGTCTCAGTGAATTCCCCAGTAGAAGCCAGTTGGCTGAAGGAGGTGGAAATAATTCTTTCTGACTTAAATCATCAGTTCTCCCTTTAAGGCCTTCAATTGATTGGATGAGACTTTTCTCCTTTCTCAAGGCAAGTTCCTTTGTGTATTGTAGATGTAATTAACTGTAGATGTAATCAACTGACTAATGATTTAATCCACCTAATGTCCTCACAATAACAATCCATCCAGTGTTTGTTTGACTAAACAAATGGACACAATAATCTAGCCATGCTGACACATGAACTTAACCATTACAGGTAACCCCATGTCAATTTGGCACCCACACACATCTCCATAAACCATACTTAATGTTCAACTAAAAAATTTAACAGTTATATGTCCACTTAACATAATTCAAATGCATAAAACTGGAAACACAATAATGCCTTCTCCAGAGAGGATGTAAGCCCTTGGGTAATGTTCCTTCTTAAACTTGGTCCTTTAACTTAAATACTATGACATAAAGTTATCACAACTTATGTTACATGATAAGGGGATGAGATAAGGAAGAAAACAAAAGATATTTACTTCATATATGCAAATATATTCATAACAAAACAAGGAGGAAATACAATTATTACAGTCCTCATTTCTGTAAATGGTAACATGATCATAGCTTATATTTATGACTACCTTCTTCCATTACCCATTCCATATTTTCCTTACTCTCAGCAAGCATCTCAGCTGTTTGTGGTTCTTTGCCTGGTGGAGCAACTTAAACCTTCATTCCTGAAGATATGGGTCATTAGTAGTCCTACTTGGATTGGGTCACTGCAGTTTTGTATTGACTTTAATCATAGATATAAGAGATGCCTTAAGGAATCTCCTGTATTCCAGGCATAATATTCTTTGCCTCCATTATGTAGTAGCAATCCTAATTCCCCTTGGTAATCAGGATCAATCACACCTGTTAGTGTAATAACTCCATTCATAGCCTGCTGATTCAGAAGTGAAAGGAGCCCAAAGAGGCTGGGTGGCAGTCATAACTTCCAATTCAATGAAATCATTGTTTTGTCTCTGTTTGGAAGCACTCCTCCATTTGGAACTAAGATCTGCAAACCAGAAGAGAGCAAGGTGGTGGGGACAGGAAGCAAAATTTTGTCTAGTGGATCACTTGGGTAATAGTGTGTTCTGCTACTCCCATTTCCACCCCTTAATTCCTGATCCATGAATCCTGGCAATGAGAGAAACAGCAGCATAGAGAAAATGCTGATTTAGAGCATCTACAGCTTCCTGAAGAATATTGACCAGGCTTGTAAGGTATTGCCACCCAGTTGGAACTATAACTGAGTCCTCAAAAAGGTATTCTGTTGTTCTATCTATTGTGCTGTTTAGAATTATGGGGAACATAGTAAGACCAGTGAATTCTGTTGTCATGTGCCCATTCCCACAGTAAAGTTATGGGGAAATGATTCCCTTGATCAGAAGCAATGCCATGTGGAACATGATCACAGTTGATAAGACATCCTGTAAATCCATGGATGGTAGTTTTGACAGAAGTGTTGCATGCAGGGAATGCAAATCTGTATCTGGAGTGTGTCTATTCAGGAAGAACAAAAGCTTCCCCTTCTATGTTGGAAGTGGTCCAATATAATCAACCTACCACCAGTGAGCTGGCTAATAACCCCAGGAAATGGTGTCAAATGGGGGACTGAGTGTTGGTCTCTGCTCTGGGCAGATTGGGCACTCAGCAGTTGCTGTAGCCAGATTGGCTTTGGTGAGTGGAAGTCCATGTTTCTCAGCCCATGAATAACCTCCATCTCTACCATCATGGTGACTTTATTCATGAGCCCATTGAGCAATGATAAGAATGGCTGGGAAAAGATCCCAACTGTTATCCACAGAGTAAGCTATCCTATCCACTTGATTATTAAAATCCTCCTTCACTGAAGTCACCCTTTTGTAAACATTTACCTGGCACACCAATATCTTCATATTTTTCCCATTCAAAAAGGTCTAGCCACAAACCTCTTCCCCAAACCTCTTTGTCACCAATTTTCCAATCATTTTCCTTCCAAGTCCATGACAAGCCAGCTAAACAATTGGCCATAGCTTGAAACATCATAAATGCACCTCTACCCATTTCTCCTTCTGAGCAAAATGAGCAACCAGGTGTGCTGCTTGAAGTTTTGTCCACTGAGAGGATTTTCCTTCACCAGTGCCTTTTGGGAATAACCCAGAAAGGGGTTGTAGTACTGCAGCTGTCCTCTTTCACATGGTACCTATATATCACTCAGAAAAATCTGTAAACAGGTCCCAAGTATTCTTTCCTTTTGGAAGCTTGTTGTAGGGAACCTCCAGGAAGCCATAGCTGTGGAATATAAAAGAGAAAGTAATGTGGCAGGAATGGAGCATTTAGGCCACTTCTTCATGTAGTTTCCTTTTGCCTTCAGGGCTTGCTCAAGCCTGGTGTCATATATACTATTTCCTTTTGATGATGGAGTGCTGTTGTCCATGTCCAACTTTATGGCTTTGTGGGAAAAACAACACCCAGTTCATGAATGGTAACTCAAGTATCGTGGTAAATTGGTGGTCCATGGTTAACCCTTCAGTCTCTACTAAGCCCCAGTAGCAGGCAAAAAGTTGTTTTTCAAAAGGAGAGCAGTTTTCTTCAGAGAATGACAGGGCTTTGCTCAAAAATCCTGAGTCTGTGATGGGACTCTCCTATAGAGGCCTGTCAAAGGCTCCAAACAGCACCTTTATTTGCCAATGAATTTTCTAGCACCATCCATATGCTGGATCATATGGCCCAAGTGGCAGAGCACTTGCATGGCAGCCTGGACTTTTTGCAGAACCTCTTCTTTTTCTGGTCACCACTCAAAACTAGCAGTAAATGGGCTGTAGTAGCACATCCAAAAGAAGAATATGTTGCCTTCAAAATCCAAATCAACTAGATCTTGTGCCTCTTTTTTACTTGTATGAGGGGCCAGATGCAACAGTTGATCTTTCACCTTAAAAGGGATATCTCAACATGTCCTACACAACTGGACATCTAGAAATTTCATTGGGCTGGGAGGTTATTTGTTGGAATTATAATCCATCCTCTGACACTCAAGTGTCTTACAGATATATCTAGAGTAGTTGTGACTTCTTACTCACTAGATCCAATAAATCTAATGTCCTCCATATTATGGACAAGTGTTATGTCTTTTAGAAGGGAAAGGTAAACAAGTTCTGTGAAAATTAGATAATGATGCATAGGGCTGGAAAGTTGATATGCCCTGAGGTAGAACAGTGAACATATCTTGCTGATCTTGGCAACTGAAAGCAAAATGTTTCTTATTGTCTTTCCTAATGAGTATCTAGACAAAAGCATTTGTCAGATCAATAGCTATAACCAGGAACAAGGTGATTTGTTGATTTTTTCAAACAATAATACAAAATCTGGAACAGCAGATGCAATTGGAGTCATCATCTGGTTATGTTTACAATAATCCATTGTCATCCCCAAAAGTCCATCTATTTTCTACTCAGGCCAAATAGGATAGCTGAATGGAGATGTGGTAGGAATCACCACTCCTGAATCTTGCAAATCCTTGACGGTGGCACTAATCTGTGCAATCCCTCCATGAATGCAGTATTGCTTCTGGTTTACTAGGTAGAAGAAATTTTACTGACTTCCATTTAGCCTTCCCTACCTTAATAGCCCTCACTCCACAAGTCAGGAAACTAATGTGGGGATTCTGCCAGTTTCTGAGTATGTCTCCTTCAATTATGCATTCTGGAAACAGGGAAACAATCACAGCATGGGTTCAGGAACCCACTGAACCCCATGTGCTATGGAACTGACCTAATACTCCACTGATCATCTGACCTCCATAAACCCCTCCTTTGACTGATGAACCACAGTGATTTTTTGGTTCTTCTGTAATTAATATCTGTTCAGAGCCAGTATCTAATTATCCCACTGATGTCTGATCATTTCCTTTACCCAGTGCACAGTCACCTAGGTCAAAAGCTGAAGGCCCTTTTGGGAAGGATAGGTGAAAGATTAATAGTGTAAATTTTTGGTGGGGTAGCAGAGTCCTCCTCCAAAGGGACACAGCTTTTCCTTTATTCAAGGAATTCTGAGTCTGTGAACTGTCTCATGTCTGGGAATTGATTGAGAGGCTGTGAGTCTGTTTTTGTGATTCAAGTTATATTTTTATTCACTTGACCTAGAACTCTTCTGCTTCCACAGATCAAGTAAGAATTTAGGAAACACCTTTATTTCATTTCTAGGTACCCTATAAACAACTAGTCAATACCATTGATATCTGTGATCCAGATTATTCTGATAACTGCTTTGACTCTGCCATCTCTTATGGTAGCCAAGCCCACCTTGTCTTTGATGATTAAGTGTTGCCATTTGACTCCTGCCAACCTAAGATCCAGTCATCACCATTGTGTTTAAGGATCCAATTTCAGTAGCAACAGGTCCCACGCTAATAGCTTACCTGCAGAAAAGAAAGACCACAAAGCTCTTCAGGAAAGATGGAGCTGCTCTCACAAATTTATTCCTCACAGTCATGGTGAAAGGTATTTCCTCTGGACATTCCTGGGGTTGGTGAGAAAGTTTTACATGATAAATCCTCTTTAACATTCCAATCTCTTGAAGACTTTGGGTGACTTCATCTACATTATACCAAAATACTTCTGGAATTTAAACTTCAGGTAATGTAAGCCACTTTTTGTTCTATTCTTCAGCCAAATGGCCAAATTGTTAGAGCCCTTTCTAACCTTGTGAACTATCACATTGAATCCATAATCTCTGCTCATTGAGCCCATATCAATAAATTCAACCTGCTACAAGTTCATGTACCTTCCCCCTGTATCCCACACTCTTAATATCCATTCCCATACATATTCCCCTGGTTTCTATCTATATCAATTGAAAAAAATTATGCAGTTCTTTTGTAGTATAGCACACCTCCTCATGGGTCAAAATTTGTATCTCATCTTTTAGGGCCTGTTGGGACTTACATCTAGTTATAAGTATGGAAGAAAAGAGATGTGATGTGGGAAGTCATGAGAGAAGTTAATAATGCCTTGAAAGCTGGCTACTTTGTGGCATTGCCTTACAGTTTCATCTGGTGAAGCAGTAACCTCTTTAGACAGAAGAGTGAGAGCTAATTACCCAGGGAGGCAGTTAATAGGCACATCAGGGTTAGTCTCTTCAGGTGGATGAGGGATGACTGATTCCTCAGGGCAGACTACTACAGTTTTATCTGGCAAAAATTCCTGCAAAATATGGGGATTCAATGTCCAGATCAGCAGCAGCAGGCCGTATGTCCCAAATCCAAATTTCAAGATCCCATTGCCTCATCATTAACAGCCTCACTTTAACAGCAGACACCCTGTGATGTTGGGAATTCAATTTATTTTGGAGTTCAGTGACTTGCATAATGAGACTCTGGGTCTGGTTTTCAGAAACTTAAGTCTGTGTCTATAAGAAATCAGAATTTCTTTCAGGGCACACATAGATATTTTCAAGTCCTTCATCTGGTGCATACACTGGGAATCTGAAGACTTGAGTTCATTCCTTTCTTTAGAAACAGTGTCCAGCATATTTAGAAACAATCAGTCAACATTTTGTGGAGATTTTTTTATCTCCACAAAACTCTTTTAACATATCAAATACATTGCCACTCAGATTTGCCTCTTATAAGTATTTGAGTAGGAATAGCCACTGGTGATATTTTGCATATCTCTATTGCCAATTCACTCCATGGACCATCAGTTCCATCTTGATCATTGGAAATAGAATCAGTCATGGCTTTTAATCTAATCAATTTGGAGAAACAATTACAAAAAATTCAGAACTGGCTCAGAAATCTCATCCTTAAGACTCTTCTTTCTCAAGAGCTACTCTCAGTAACAAAATGTGTATAAATATATAAGTATCTTGAGAATTATTATAGGAATTGGCTGATGCCATCATTCGGATTGGCAAGTCAAATTTCTCTGGGACAGGCTGCAAGTAGGGAACGTCAGTGAAGATTTCAATGAATTCACCAGGAGAAGCTGGTTACCTGAATTAGAGACAGAAATCCTTTCTGACTTCTGAAATCAACAGTTCTCACTATAAAGCCTTTAACTGATTGAGTGAGACTTCTTTAACTGCTAAAGGCAATCACCTTTGTCAATTGTAGATGAATAGCCATAGACGCAGTCAATTTTCTAACAATATATCCATGAAATGTCTTTGAAATAAAAATCAGGCTGGCGCCTGCTTGACCAAATAACTGGGCACCATAACCTAGCCAGGTTGACACCAGAATTTAACAACCACAGAAGAGAAAATGATAGATAATCATAGAGTAAAGGGACAATTACTTTTATGATGACATCTTGGTAGGTAGATAATCCCACATTTGAAATAAAGCTGAACATATCCCCAAGTAATAATGTTAGATATCCATATGCATATTCATTCTCTTGTAATACTAATAGATAGCCATATACATACTCACTCTCTTATAACACTTTCTTTCCCTTGCTTTGAGGCTGAAGCAAAATGCAGCCTACTATTTTTATGTAATATTGTGCTCAGCTAATGACTTTTTTAGGTATTAGATAATTGGTGTTTTGAATCCCATTTTAGTTTCCTCATTGCTAGAGCAAATACCATAGAATGGGTTGGCTGAACCAATGGGAATTTATTGGCTCATATTTTGACAGTAGGACAATTCAAGTTCAAGTCAACATCAAGATGATGGTTTCCTTCAGAAGACCGTGGCATTCTTTGACTGTCTGCTGGACTTCCTTGGTCCTTGGTGTTTTAATTTGCTAAAGGTCACAAAATGCAGTATCCCAGAAATGGATGGGTTTTTATAATGGGGATTTATTTACTCAAAAGTTTTCAGTTCTGGGGCCATGAAAAATGTCCAAATCAAGGCATTAACATCTGGTGCTTTCACCCCAAAGTCTGGCTATGGTAATCCTCAACTTCTCTGTCAAATGGCCAGGCACTTGGTGACATCTGCTTATCTCTCCCTTTTCTTCCAGGTTTCATTACATCTAGATTCTGGCTTCAGGGGCTACCTCTTTGTTTCTGTGGTTTCTATTTTCTGTGTGTCCTTCTCTCTCAGCTTCTTTGGCTTTTCTTTCTGAGTTTCTCTGTTTTTCTCTCTCAACTTTTCTGTTTTTTTCTCTCAGCGTCTCTGTCTTGTCTCTCTAAGCTTCTCTCTATTTTATCCTCTTATAAAGGACTCCAGTAAGAGGATCACAATTCACTTGGGGCATACCTCAACTGAAATAACCTTATCAAAATGTACCACCCACAATAGGTCTATACCTACATAAATAGATTGGTTTTAAAAACATTGTCTAGGGTATATACAGCTTCAAACCATCACACTTGACTTTTGTGTCACTTGGCAGTGAATATGGCAGTCTTTCCTGGCTTCTCCCTTCCCTTCTGGGTTCCACTGATGTTCAACTTCTGGTTTCCCCTTGTGGCTTTTTTATCCTGTGTCTGAATTTCATTCTGTTGTTAAGGACTCCAATAATGCAAGTAAAACACATATTGATTTAGTTGGATCACACCTTGTATTAATCAAGGTTTTCTAGGAAAACAGAATAGACAGGAGGCATCTGTAAATATTTTAAGATTTTCATAAGAATTGACTGACTCACATTACTGTGGGTATGTGAAAGAACAAATTCCATAGGGCAAATCACAAGCTGGGGACTCCAATGAGCATTTTCAGTGAATTCCCCAAGAGAAACAGGCTGGGTGAAGTACAAATGGAAATTCATCTGTCTTTTGACTGCTGAAATAATCACTTCTTCTTTTAAAGCCTTCAACTGACTGAATAAGACTTTATTCATTGCTGAAGGCAATCTCCTCAGTTGACTGCAGATTGTAGATGTGATCAATCATTGATGCAATCAACATACTGATAATTTAAGTAAACAGTCAACAGAATATCCTCACAGAAATAATCAGGCCAGTACTTGCTTGACAGAATAACTAGACACTATATCTTGGCCAAATTGACATGTGAGCTTAACCATCACACATCTTAACTGAAGTAACCTCATCAGAATGTCCTACTTGTTATGGATTCACACACACAGGAATGGATTAAGTTTCAGAACATGTTTTTCTGTGGTACATAACTCCAAACCACCACAGATCCAAATGTAACCAAAAATACTAGAAAATTTCATGTAAATGTACTATTTCACATTTAAAAAATGGTTGAAAAAATAAAAGGTTTTAAACCAATATAAATTATGGAGAAAAAAATATTTCTTGCTGAAGAATAAAGTCTATATAAAATTTTCTCTCAAGCAAAAAATTTAAACACACACACACAGAAAAACACACGTAAAAAGTTATTTTCTGACTCTAGTAGATTTCAGGGTAGGAAAATTTTGGAAGAACAAACCCAGAAGAAAAATACAGGTATAAAGAAACACTATTCAACCTAGCCTATGTTTTATATAAAATAATTTCAGGTAATTAAGTGCTATCCATTCCTGTGTTATTGATTTAAATGTGCTTTCACTGTCTTTTTTCAACATCAGGTTTATGTGTGAAAAATCAAGAAAATGTTCCATGCCAATTGCAAGGCATACAAATTGTGGAATATCATTCTTTCTATCCTTTCTTCAGAGAGCCTCCTCCTTCTGCCCTCTGGTTGTTACTCTGCAGAATATTTATTTTTGTTTCAATAAGCTATTTAAATGAAAGTCAATTAATCCAGTCATCTGAAACATAACATATCCTTTCTCAAGGTTATCAAAGTATCTTAGTCTTCTTTTAAAGGCTCCTAAATATGCAATTCTGGTTTTAGACTTTCTTCCAAACAGGACTAAAATAGTATTGCAGTTGCACAATAAACAATAGTTGCTAATTGCCAATTTTGTAGACTTTCTTACAAAAAATCACTTCAAAACATGTTTTGATAGAAACTTTTTTCTCTCTATTCATCTTGTTTTTGTTAACTCAGTAATATTTCTTTGCACTTGTGCATTTGAATTTTGTCTATGTTTTGAAAGAGAAGTTTCTTTTGTTTATTTTTTCTTCACTGATGCATTTTCTGCCTTTCTGTTCTAGAGTTAGGAGTGCAGTAAATTTCAAACTTTGGAATTTATTTTCATAATATTATGCTTGCATATTCATTTTCAAATAGAAATTAAGATTCCTAGAATAGTATTATTAAAGCAGAAAGGCTAATAATTTTGCTGTATAGGGTTTGCTTCCTGTTGTTTCCCAGCATGTTGATGTTGTTCTCTCTTACTTACATTCACTCTCCTGGCATCTTGTATGCTTAATTTTGAGATGCAGGGTCATCTTTAAGAATGTGTAATTGCTAGTGATTAAAATAAATCCAAATTTGTTCCCCCCATTATTAACTATATTTTCTATATTGTAGATTATTTGTCCCCAGAGTCACAGAAAATTTAGTAGTGAAAATATGTATGTAATATCATGCTAAGAGTTGAGAGGTTCCAGAGAAGATGGCAGAATAGTTCCAGGGAAAAGAGTGGAGTAGGGAGTCCCAGGATTCAGTCCTTCCACCAAAACAACTATTAAACAGGAGACTGTATGAAACAGGTATTTTTAAAACTCCAGAAACCAGAACATGGTACAGCATCCAGGGAAGAGAAAAATTATGGTAAAAGAACAGTAAATTGCTATAGCAGTGCAGTGGCCATTGGTGTCCACCCCGTACTTTTCCTGCATGTCACCATGGGGTACAGTACCGAGTTAGCTTTTTAATGATGGAAAAAAACAGACAAATCATCTTCCCCAAGAACAGAAGTGGGTATGGGCAATTGCTCATCATGGATTTTCATCAGGAACACTAGTGGCCTGGCTCTGACTGCAGATACTATTTAACCTACCCCAGATAGGGCAGCAGCAATCATTGTTTCAACCACCACCTTCTCACAGACAGAGGCAGAGGCAGTGGAGATTTGAAGACAAAATGCTTCCTTAGGACTGTGGTAGATAGCTGAAGAGCTATATTTTCAGGGAATGCCAGAAAAGCTCAACTTTGGGGAGCTGTTGGAGAAGATTTTGGTACCCTCCCAGAAATGCTTTCCAAGGTTAGTGCCCCCTTATTAAGTCCCTGTGCTTGTTTGGATTGGGAAAGTCTGTCTTGGGAAAGTCCTCTCTGGTGTGAACCTTCTCCCAGAATTTGCCCTCCAAGAAAAAGGAGCTTGGGACAATGAAAGGAGTGTTAAAAACTATGCCCAGCCTGGAACAAAGGTCTGCCTGCTTCAAACAACTGGGAGAGGGAGGCCAGTCTCCTGGGAAACAGAGGGTACAATAAAACTTCTGTAAAAAGGGAAACTCCAAAACAACTAACAAGTAAAAGCCCAAGACAATGTAGAAGCCCAGAAAGACAGGGAAACTGCATACTGCATTCAGCTTGGGAAAACCTTCCTAAGAAGAGGGCTGAATCTCAAGAAAATCTGTCTCATTCCCAGCTGGTTATGAAACCAAGAAACAGATCTCAGAAATAAATCCTAGAGATAACAGTTGAACATATAAGGTGTACCAAAAAGTGTAAGACAAATAAAGAAATGGGAAATGATAGTCCATCCAAAGGAAGAGTATAAAAATACAGAAAACACCAATCATGAAGACCAGAATGTGGACTTAAAGAATGAAGCCCTTAAAAAATGAACTTAAAAAGGCTAAAGGAGATAAAGGAAATTATAGAGAAAGATCTAATGGAATCAGGAAAAAAATAATGGATGAGCAATATCAGAGTCTAAGAGATAGAAATTTTGAAAAGGAACCAGCAGAACTGCTGGACTAGAAGACCATAATAACTGAAATGAAAAATGACCGAGAGAGTTAAAAGAGCAGACATGGGCTGGCAGAAGAAATAATCAGTGAACTTGAAGACAAAGCTGTTGAAATGACACAGGCTGAGGAGCAGAAAGAAAAAGAACTATTAAATATGAAATTACTATATGACAGCTAAGACACACTACCAAGTGTACCAATACATGCATTATGCAAGTACCAGAAGAAGAAAGAGAGAAAGGGCAAAAGGAATATTCAGAGAAATAACAGAACTTCCCAAACTTAGCAAAAGAATCTCAGAGAACACTAAACAGGATAAACCTGAAGAAAAAGACAACCTGTAATAAACTGATCACACTATAGAACACAAAGGACAGGGAGAGAGTTCTGAAAGCTTCAAGAGAAAAGCAACATTACATACAAGGGAGTTACAATTAGATTGAGTGCCAATTTCTCATCAGAAACCATGCAGGCAAAAAGTTTGTGAGTTGAATTACTTACAGTGCCGAAAGAACACAGCTTCCAGCAAAGGATTTTATATGTTGCGAGACTCTCTTTCAAAAATAACAGAGACATTAAGACATCATCAAATAAACAAAAGCTGAGGGTGTTCATCACCCCTAGACCTGCCCTATAAGCAATGCTAAAGGGAGTTCTTCAGAGAGAAAGGAAAGGACACTAGGCAGTGATTCAAAGCAGCACAAAGACATAAAGACTTGTGATAAAGGTCACCAGTTTGGTGTTTATAAATGTCAGAATTACTCTATTGTATTGTTTGGTATGTAACTCCACTTCTTACTTCCTACAAGTGCTAAAACAAAAATTCATAGAAAGTAATTATAAATCCATATTTTGAGACATGCAATATACAAAGATATCATTGATAACAAGTACAAAAATGGTGGGGCTACAGAGAGACATAGGAAAATATGTGTGCATGCTATTGAAATTGAGTTGGTATCAGACTAAACATGATTAATATATATTTAGGATGTCAAATTTTAACCCCATGTTAATGACAAAGAAAACAGATGAAAAATACATTCAGATAAAAATTAGAAGGCAGTCAATATGGTACAATGCATAAAAACATAAATATAAAAGTAGATATTAACAGAAGTGAGGGACATAATAGGTATAAGATTTACTATGTCTAAATAGAAAAATGGCAAGAGAAAATCCTGGATTATCAGTAGCTCTGGTTTGCTAAAGCTGCCAAAATGCAATATACCAGAAATGGGTTGGCTTTTACAATGGAGGTATGTTAATTCACAAATTTGCAATTCTAAGGCCATTAAAGGTCTAAACTAAGGCATCAACAAGGATATACCCTCACTGAAGAAAGCCCAATGGCAACCAGAACACCTCTGTCAGCTGGGAAGGCATGTATCTGGTGTCTGCTTGTCCTTCACTCCCAGTTCCATTTATTTCAGCTTTTGTGATTCCAGTGGCTTTCTCCTTAAGCATTTGTGGGTTCTCACTTAGCTTCTCTGAGGTAAACTCTGAGCTTCATCTCTTAGCTTAGTATTTCCAAACATCTTTCTGTCTGCATCTCCAAGTGTCTGGGTCTGTGACAGTTCTGAGCTCCCTCTCTCTCCCTGAGCTCTTTTAAGGACTCCAGGAAACTAATTAAGACCCACCTTGAATGTGTGGGGTCACATCTCCATGTAAATGATCTAACCAGAAGGTCCTATCCACAATTGAGTGGGTAACAATTCCATGGATACAACCTAATCAAAAGATCCCACTCACAGCATGTCTGCACCCACAAGATTGGATTAAAATAACATGGCTTTAACTATGCAAATAAACTCACTACTCTTCCCCTACATCAGATAAGACTCCCAGAGCTGTAAGTGTCCATGGTAATAAGGATAGGACTCCCAGAGATGAGCCTGTCCCTGGAATTGTGTGATTGATAACGCCATATTGAAGAAAAGGGGGAAAAATGAAACAAAATAAAGCTTTAGTGGCTGAGAGATCTCAGAGTCAAGAGGTCAATCTGTAGGTTATTCTTACACTATATATACATATGTGTATATATATATATATATGTGTGTGTGTGTGTATATATATATATGTGTGTGTGTGTGTGTATATATATATATATATATATATATATATATATATATATTCCTTTACAATTTTTGATGTATTAGGATAACTAGAAGGAAATGCTTGTGTCTGTTGACTTGTAATCCTGTAGACTTGATTCTTAATAATTGTGTAACTATATAGCTTTAATCATGTGACCTGTGATAGTGGAAACCTTGTGATTGACACTCCCTTTAACCAGTGTATAGGCAGATGAATAATAAGGTAATGAAAATATATATATATATATATGGGTAAGTAGCATGAGATGCTTTGTGTGTTCTTTTTTACTTATTTTTTATTTTTTATATATTTTTACTTTATTTTGGAGTAATGAAAATGTTTTAATATTGTGATGAGTGCACAACTATATGATAATACTGGGAGTCATTGATTGTATACTATGGATGAATTATATGTTGTATAAGTATATCTCATTAAAAAAGAGCATGGTTTTTGAAGGTACACAAGCTTCAAACTGGCACCACAGTAGTGATTTTATATGTAAATGGATTAAACTTTCCAGTCAAAAGACAGAGATTAGAAGAATGGACTAAAAAGAAAGACACAACTATAAACTGTCTGCAAAAGACTCACCTTAAATTAAAGGATACAATTAGGTTGAAGGTGAAAGTATGGAAAAAAATATACTCTACAAGTAGTAACCAAAAGAGTGGTGGAATGGCTATACTTACATTAGATAAAATATGCTTTAAATCAGAAAAAGCTATGAGCAACAAAGATAGACATTATATACTGGAGAAGGAGGCAATTCAACAGGAAGATGTAACAAACAAAAATATATATGAACCTAAGAGCAGGGTGTGTATATATATATATATATATATCTCACAAATACTGACAGATTTAAAGGGATAAATTGACAGTTCTACATTAATAGCAGGAGAATTTAGCACTTTCCTCTCAATAATGGATAGACATCTCTTCAGAAGATCAATATGGAATTACAGGACTTTGTTACACTAAACCAACAAGACCTAACAGACATATGTAGAACATTGCACTCAGCAACAACAAAAAATAAATATCTTCTCAAGTATGGATCAGTCTCCAGGATAGACCATATGTTGGATCACAAAACAAGTCTCAGTAAATTCAAAAATACTGAAATCATACAATGTCTATTCTCTGAATGCAATAGAAAGAATCTAGAAATCAATAGCAGAGGGAGAAAATGATAATTCACAAATATGTGCAAATTACATGACATATTCTTAAACAACCAATGGGTTAAATAGGAAATCAGAAGCAAAATTAGGAAATATCTTGAGAAAGTAAAAGAACATACAACCTACCAAAACTTATGGGCTGCAACAAAGGCAGTACTGAGAGGGAAATGTATAGCTCTAAATTCTTACATTACAAAAGAATAAAGGCTTCAATTCAGAAATCTAACACCAAAACCAAGAACTAGAAAAAGAAGATTAAACAAAACCCAAATCAAGCAGAAGGAAGGAAATAAAGATAAAAGCAGTGACAAATGAAATAGAAAATGAAACAATAGAGAGAATCAACAAAATCAAAAGTCAGTTTTTGAAAATATCAATAAATTTGACAATACCTTAGCTTGAGTGACAAATAAAAGAAAGGATATAAATGATGAAAATCAGTAAAGCAAAAGGAGATACTACCACTGACTCCACTGATCAAAGGACTATATGAGGATACTATGAACAACTGTATGTGAAAAAGTTGGATAACCTGGATGAAATGGACAAATTCATAGAACCACAGAAACTCCATACACTAACTCAAAAACAAATGGGTCTTCCTCAAAGTTCCAGAAAATAGTCAAAAGATTGAGTAAGTGTGTGAGCATTGAATCAAGAGAAAGGCATCAGAAAAATGATAGGATTAACCCTACCAAGGAAGATGGCAGAGTGGTGAGGCCTAGGTTGTAGTTACTCCTCTGGGGCAGTTGGTAGAAATCTGGGAACTGTGTGGATCAGACATTGCAGAGGAATTTGAGAAGGGACAAACTTCATACAGCACTCATGAACCTGTGGAATAGCTGAGATCAGTGAAATCTGTAAGTTCTCATGGTGAGAGGGCCCATGACCTTCCCTAGCAGACACAATCCCAAGGGAGGAGGGGACATTACTGCTGGGAATCAGGAGGGAGAATGAAAGCTGCAACCATAGATAAATTGAGAGCAGTCACCAGGAAATCTAGGAGCAGTCAGCCCAGCAGAGAGGTGGTAAGCCTAGCAAAATGGCAAAAACTAGAAAACAAAACAAAAACAGAGACTTTTGGGAGCCAGGTGAACATAATATGGAGAAGGGCAGGGCTCAAACAGAATCAGGCACATATGCAAATACAGGGTAAGACAGCCCTTATCTGAAAAGCCAGCTTCTCTACTTTTTTGATTGTTCCTTAATTACCCTCGACTCCTGGTCTTGTAGCTTTTTAATAGCCCATTATATCTGAAAGGACTGTAAATAGTCCATACTGGCTCTTCCTTTTTTGTTTTTTTTTTTCTTTTATGTTTTTTCTCTTTTTATAAAACAATTATTCTAAGATGCCCACTACAGAAAGCCTCAAAGATTTGCAGTTTGGGCCCAGACAACAGCAGAGCTAAGATAGCTCTGAGAGACAAAGCAACAAGTCCAGTAGTAGAGAAAACTTGCTAAACACCATGAATTCCCAGCCCTTTTGGGAACTCAGATCCTGGGATTGGAATTCATTAACTAGCTTCAGTCAGCCACACCCCCAAAAGGGTCAGGGTCACATGCAGAACCAAAGGCTCCCTACCTCCTTAAACTGTTGGGGGAACTGCTGGCTGGAAAGTGCCACCTGCTGGACAGCATAGGAGAAGCACAGAGTCTAAAGGTTTCACAAGAGTGTGTCATTTTCAAGGAAACTCCATCCTTCCTTCCAAGACCTGGGTCTCCCTGGACTAGGAATACCTGTCTGGAGCTGACCATAACTGAAGAGATCACCACACAAAAAGGCTACGTAGAGAGAGGGCAAGAAACAGAAAAACAAGAGGTGAAAAACTCTGATCAACTAAACAGAATCTCAGTTAGATGTCTAGAATAAATTGCTAAATCAATTCAGTGAGCTGAAGGAAGAATGAATTGGAGATATTCAAACAAATCTAAATCAATTCAAAAATCAAGTCAATGAAATGAGGGAAGACATAGCAAAAGAGATGAAGGATGTAAGAAGGATACTGGATGACCATAAGAAAGAATTCATAAACTTGAAAAAACAAATGAGAGAACTTATGGGAATGAAGGACATAATGTAGGAGATGAAAAAGACAATGGAGGGATACAATAGTAGATTCAAAAAGGCAGAAGAAAGGATCAGAGAACTGGAAGACTAGACATTGGAATTCACACACATTAAAGAACAGATGGTGAAAAGAATAGAAAAATATGAGCAGGGTCTTAGTTAGCTGTGTGACAACACCAAACACATAAACATACATGTTTTGGGTGTTCCAGAAGTAGAAGAGAAGGGGAAAGGGGCAGAAAGAATAATAGAAGAAATAATCACTGAAAATTTCCCAACTGTCATGGATGGCAGAAAATTAGAGATTCAAGAAGTACAGTGCACTCCAAACAGAATAGACCCCAATAGATGTACTCCAAGATGCTTACTGAACAGATTGTCCAATGGCAAAGACAAAGAGAGAATTCTGAAAGCAGCAAGAGAAAAGTCATCCATCAGATACAAGGGAAGCTCAATAAGACTATGAACAGATTTCTCTGTAGAAACTATGGAGGCAAGAAGACAGTGGTATGATATATTTAACATACTGAAAGAGAACTGCCAAGAATTCTATATCCAGCAAAACTATCCTTCAAAAATGAGGAAGAGATTTAAATATTTTCAGACAAACAGACACTGAGAGAATTTGTGAATAAGAGAGCAGTGCTACAGAAAATACTAAATGGAGTGCTACAGGCTGATAGAAAAAGACAGGAGAAAGATGTTTGGAGCACAGTGTAGAAATGAAGATTATCAGGAAGGGTAAAAAGAGAGAGAAGAAAAATAACACATGCCATATATAATCCAAAAGACAAGATGACAGAAGAAATTACTGCCCTTATAGTAATAACACTAAATGTTAATGGATTAAACTCCCCAATAAAAAGACACAGTCTGGCAGAATGGATTAAAAAACATCATATGCTTTCTACAAGAAACTCACTTCAGACACAAGGACAAAAATAGGCTGAAGGTGAAAGGTTGGAAAAAGATATTTCATGCAAACAGCAACCACAAAAAAACAGGAGTAGCTACATTAATATCAGACAAAGTAGACTTCAAAAGAAAAACAATTAAAAGAGACAAAGAAGGACACCATATATTAATAACAGGGTCAATTCATCAACAAAGTATAACAATCATAAACAGCTGTGCTCTAAGCCAGAGTACCACAAAATTCATGAGACAGAGACTTAGAACAATGAAAGGAGAAGATAACTCCAAAAAAATATTTGGAGACTTCAATACACCACTGTCATCAACAGATAGAACATCTAGACAGAGGATCAACAAAGAAAGGCAGATATTGAATTGTATGATAAATGAACTAGACTTGATAGATGTTTGTAGAACACTACACCCTGCAACAGCAGGATACACATTCTTCTTGAGTGTTCATTGAACATTTTCTAGGCTAGACCGCATGCTGGGTCACAAAGCAAGCCTAAACAAATTTAAAAATATTGATATTATAAAAAAACACTATCTCAGATCATAATGGAATGAAGTTGAAAATAAATAATAGGCAGAAGGTTGTAAAACTCACAAATATATGGAGACTAAACAACACCTTTTTAGAAAACCAGTGGGTAAGGGAAGAAATTAAAGAGAAATTAGTAAATACCTTGAGGCAAATGACAATGAAATCACAACATATCGGAACTTATGGGATGCAGCAAAGGTGGTGATGAGAGGAAAATTTATTGCCTTAAATGCCTATACTAAAAGAGAAGAGAGAGCAAAAATTGAGGAATTAACTGTCCACCTGGAGGAACTAGAGAAAAACAGCAAATAAACCTAAAAACAAACAGAAGGAAAGAAATAACAAAGATCAGAACAGAAGTAAATGAAACTGAAAACAGGAAAATAGAGAGAATTAACAAAACCAGAAGCTGGTTCTTCAAGAAAATCAACAAAATCGATGGACCTTGAGCTAGGCTAACAAAACAAAACAAAACAAAACAAAAAAAGATCAGATGCAAATAAATGCAATCAGAAATGGGAAAGGAAACATTACTACTAATCCTACAGAAATAAAGGAGGTAATGAGAAGATACTAAGAGCAAATATATGCTCGAACTCTTCAAAAAAATTGAAGAGGAGGGAAAGCTACCCAACTCATTCTATGAAGCCAACATCACCCTGATACCAAAATCAAAGATACTACAAAAAAAGAAAATCATAGACCAATCTCTTTAGTGAATATAGATGCAAAAATCCTCAACAAAATACTCACAAATTGAATCCAGCAGCACATTAAAAGAATTATACACCACAAACATGTGGGGTTTATTCCAGGTATGCAAGGCTGGTTCAACACAAGAAAATCAATTAATGTAATACACCACATCAATAAATCAAGGCAAAATAACCAAATGATCATCTTGATCAATGCAGAAAATGCATTTGACAAAATTCAACATCATTTCTTGATGAAAACACTTCAGAGGACAGGAATAGAAGGGAATTTTCTCAATATGATAAAGGCAATATATGACAAACCCATAGCTAACATTGTACTGAATGGGGAGAGGATGAAAGCTTTCCCTTTAAGATCTGGAACAAGACAGGGATGCCGACCATCACTGTTTTTATTCAACATTGTGCTGGAAGTTCTAGCTAGAGCAATCAGGCAAGAGAAAGAAATAAAAGGCATCCAAATTGGAGAGAAAGAAGAAAAACTTTCACTGTTTGCAGATGACATGATTCTATATGTAGAAAACCCATAAAAAATTACAGCAAAGCTATTAGAGCTAATCAATGAATATAGCAAAGTGGCAGTCTACAAGATCAATGTGCAAAAATCTGTAATGTTTTTATACACAAGTAATGTGCAACAAGAGGAAGAAATTTTTTAAAAATCCATTTACAATAGCAACCAAAAGAATCAAGTATTTAGGAATAAACTTAAGAAAGGCCACAACAGACCTGTACTAAGGAAATTACAAGAAACTGATAAAACAAGTCAAACAGGACCTAAAAAAAATGGAAGTACATACCATGCTCATGGATTGGGAAACAATATAATTAAGATATCAACTCTACCTAAACTGATTTATAGATTCAATGCAATACTAATTAAAATCCCAAAAACTTATTTGCAGAAATAGAAAAACCAATAACCAAGTTTATTTGGAAGGGCAAGGTGCCCTGAATACCCAAAAATGTCTTGAGGATGAGAAACAAAGTGGGAAGTCTCATACTACCTGACTTTGAAGCATATTACAAAGCTACAGTGCTCAAAACAGCATGATACTGGCATAAGGACAGCGATAGTGACCAATGGAATTGGATTGAGTGTTCAGAAATAGACTCACATCTATGGACAATTGATCTTCAATAAGGCAGTCAAGCCAAAGCATCTTGGACAGATTAGCCTTTTCAATAAATGGTGTTTGGAGACTGGATATCCATTTCTAAAAGAATAAAAGAGGACTCCACCCCACACCTTATACAAAAATTAACTCTAATTGGATCAAAGACCTAAACATAAGCACTAAGATCATAAGACTTTTAGTATAAAATGTAGGGCACTATCTTAAAGATCTTGTGATAGGAGGTGGTTTCCTAAATGTTACACCCAAAGTGTGAGCAAAGAACAAACAGACAAATGGGATCTCCTCAAAATCAAACACTTTTATACATCAAAGGACTTTGTTAGGAAAGTAAAAAGCAGCCTTCATAATGGGAGAAAATATTTGGAAACCACATATCAGATAAGGGTTTAATATCTCAAATATATAAAACAATCCTACAACTCAACAACGGAAAGACAAATAGCCTAATTAAAAATGGGCAAAAGACATCGACAGACACTTTTCTGAAGAGGAAATACAAGTGGCTCAAAAGCATATGAAAATATGCTCAACTTCACTGGCTATTAGGGAAATGCAAATCAAACCCACCATGAAATATCATCTCACACCTACCAGAATAGCCATTATCCAAAAAAAAAGAGAGAAAAATATCAGTGCTGGAGAGGATGTGGAGACAGACGTACACTTATTCATTGCTAGTGGGAATGTAGAATTGTGCAACCATTCTGGAAGACATTCTGGAGGTTTCTCAGGAAGCTATGTGTATATTTGCTATATGACCCAGCTATTCCACTGCTTAGGCATATACTCAAAGGAACTGAAAGTTAAGACACATATGGACATTTGCAAACCAATGTTTATTGCAACATTATTCATGATTGCCAAGAAATGGAAGCAGCCCAAATGTCCATCAACAGATGAGTGGATAAATGAAATGTGGTATATGCCCATGATGGAATATTATGCAGCAGTAAGACAGAACAAAGACATGGAGCATATAATAACATGGATGAACCTTGAGGACATTATGTTGAGTGAAGTTAACCAGAAACAAAAGGACGAGTACTGTATGGTATCACTAATATGAAATAGCACTAATGAGCAAATTTTGAGAGTTAAAAGCTGATAACACAGGCTACCAGGAGATAGAAAGTGGGTAGAGATCAGGCATTTGATGCTGAAGGACTACAGAATGTTCAGCAGGATTGATTGTATAGATCCAGAAATAGCATAATACTGTGTAATGGTAGGACTATATTGTCAGTACATGGAAAAAGATGTCTGTGAGTAAAGCTCAAACAGGTGGGATAGGGGAATGTAGGACACCAGAAGTAAAAATAGATGATGAAGACTGGGCGTGTATAAGTTGGCAAAAACTGTTGTGGCCAATGACTGTTGCTAGATGTACAAATATAAAATTGTACTCACATGTGGGAGAACAAAGGAATGTCAACCATACAGAGTGTTGAAAAAGGTATGGTATTTGGGAAAAAAACATAAAGCAAACTGGTGTCTATGATCAACAGTAACATTCCAATATGCTTCCATTAAATGTAACACAGGCAGTATACGAAAGTTAAATGTGTATGAGAGGGGGATATAAGGGAGGGGTATGGGATTCTTGATAGTGGTATCGTTTTCTGTCCTTTCTATTATATTTTATTTTATGACACTTTTATTTTTTTATTATTTTTTTTACTATTCACAAAAAAACATTTTTCATAATAATCAATATGTTCAAATGCTGACTGCGGTGATAAATATACAATTATGTGATGATGCAGTGAACAACTGATCCTACACTGTGGATGATTGTATGTTATGTGAATATATCTCTATAAGATTGTAGAAAAAATATAAATAGATGTAAAAGTGCTGGAGAAAATATTTAGAGAGGGATGTAACTATTTACTGTTGATAAAGAGGCAGAATGTTGGATCCTTCCTGGAGGTCATTGTGGTGGCTCCACAAGAAGCTAAATATTTGGGTCATAAGATCATACAACCTCATTATGGGATATGTATTTGGAAGATCCAAGAACAGAGACATGAATGGACATTTGCACACTGGTGTTTATGGAGGCAGTATTCATGATTTGGAATGGGTGGTAGTGGCCTAAGGGTACACTGACTGAGGAACAGAATGGTGAACTGTGCTGTATGCATCCAATGGTATATTGAGCAACTACAGGAAGGAGTAAAGCTGTGAGACATGCAACCATGTGAATAGATCCTGCAGACAGCATGTTGAGTGAAATATGCCAGAAACCAAGGCAAACACTATAATGCCTCACTAATATGGACTAACTACAATGTTTTAACTCAGAATTGAATCTTAGAGCACAACCTAACAGGAATATTATTATTGTAATGGTCCCTAGATTGCAAACTCTTACAGCAGTCAAATCTGTTCCTGAATTGTAATGGCTATCTCCAAACTCTGAGATGTTGATCCATTAATGCATAACCTGATTGGTCTCTGGAACATTGGATATCTGTGTTACACTTGAAACTCAGAGCTAGAGCTTAGCAGATACGAGTATTAGTATGAATGCATAACAGCAACTGTTAAAACATAAAAGCTGAAATAGAGCCCAGAATTCAATTAGAGATATGAATGAAGCAGATCTGTTTAAGACTAGAGCAAATTAGGCCAAAGGGTAAATGTTGAAGTTGACTGTGTGTTAAAACTTCAAATTCCATGTGAGACCAAGGAAGAGATGTTTATTTGGTGTGGGATCTGTATTTTCTAAACAATATAACTTGTACAGTCAGTTTGTTCAAACACTACAATTATATGGAACTTTTAATAGGAAGTGAGCTATGGTAGGTCTGTATACATTAGAATGAAACAGCAACACATCCTAAAGTAATAAAAGTATATATTCAGGACCCCCCTGAAGAGCTTGGGGAGGATGCAGAGGTGTTGGATTTTCTCATCTGGATTGTTGCTGATGTTCTCACAAACATTGGGGACTGATGGCTTGATGTACTGAGCCCTCTGTCTTGGGGCTGGCCCCTGTGAAGCTTGTTGCTGCAAGGAGAGGCTAAACCTCTTTATAATTGTAGCTAAGAGTCTCCCCCTAAGTGCCGCTTAATTGCTCAGATGTGTCCCTCTCTCTCTAACTATGCCACCTTGGTGGATGGTCTCACTGCCCTCCCCCCTACATGGGACCTGACTCCCAGGGGTGTAAATCTCCCTGGCAACACAGGATATGTCTCCTGGAGATGAATCTGTACCTGTCATCATGGGGTTGAGAACATCTTCCTGATGAAAAGGGGGATGCAAAAAGAAATGAAGTAAAGCTTCAGTGGTTGAGACATTTCAAATGGAGCCAAGCGGTCACTCTGGTGGACATTCTTACACAATATGTTGATAACACTTTTTTTTAGATTTTAGTATATTGGAATAGCTAGAAGTAAATACCTGAAACTACTAAACCCCAACCCAGTAGCCTTGACTCTTGAGGATGATTGTATAACAAAGTAGCTTACAAAGGGTGATGGTGTGATTATGAAAACCTTGTGGATCACACTCCCTTTATCCAGTGCATGGGTGGACAAGTAGAAAAATAGGGACAAATCCTAAACAAAAAATAAGGTGTGATGGGGTGTGATTTGGGTGCTCTCTTTTTATTTTTATTTTTTATTCTTATTCTGATTTTTCTGGTGTAAGGACAATGTTTGAAAATAGATTGGGGTGATGAATGCACAACTATAAGATGGTACTGTGAACAGTTGATTGTACACCATGGTTGATTGCATGGCATCTGAATACATCTCAATAAAACTGAATTTAAAAAAAGAAATAGAAAGTCTCAATAAACCTATAACTAGGAAAGAAATTGATTTAGTAATAAAAACCTCCCAACAAAGAAAAGCAAAGGGACAGATGACTTGACAGGGGAATTCTACCAAAATTTCATGAAGACTTAACTCTAATTCTACTCCAATACTTCCAGAAAATTGAAGAGCTGGGAGAATTCCTTGCCTCATTTATGGGTACAACATCTTCCACACACCAAATATGGATAAAGATACCACAAGAAAAGAAAACTACAGACCAATATCTCATGAATATAAATGTAAAATTCCTCAATAAAATATCAGCAAACTGAATGCAAAAGCATATTAAAGGAGTTATACACGATGAACCAGTGGGATTTATTCCTGACATGTAAGGATGTTTCAACATAAGAAAACTATTTAATGTATTGTGATGGTTAGGTTCATGTGTCAATTTGGCCAGATGATGATACCCAGCTGTCTGGTCAAGCAAGCACAGGCCTAACCATTGCTGTGAGGACATTTGTGGCTGGTTAATAAACCAACAGGCTGGTTTATTAAATCATCAGTCAATTGGATGCAGCTGTGACTGATGACTCAGCAAAGGGTATGTCTTCCACAATGAGAGAATGCAGTTGGCTGGATTTAATCCAATCAATCAATTGAAGACTTTTTTAAGCAAGACAGGTCAAGACTTTTCTTCTTTGGCTGCCCAGTGAAGTGTTTCCTGAGGAGTTCTTCAAAGTTGCCAGTTCATTTCCTGAGGAGTTCATCAAACATGTTCATCAAAGATCCCAGTTCATTTCCTGAGAAGTTTGTCAAAGTTGCCAGTTCGTTTCCTGAGTTCATCGAACATCTTCATTGGAGCTCCCAGTTTGCTGACTGCCCTATGGAATTTGGACTCATGCTTACCCACAGTTGTGTGAGTCACTTTTATTCCTAGATATCACTCATTGATTCTGTTTCCCTAGAGAACCCTAACTAAAGCAGTAATACACATTAAAGGAATAAAGAAAAAATATCTTTTCAATTGATGCAGAGAAGACATTTGACAAAATACTACACTCTTTCTTGAAAAAAACACTTAGAACTCAAATAACAGATGGGAAACTCCTGAACATAATTATGGGCATATATGAAAAGCCCACAGCTAACATTTCACTTAAAGAAAATAGATGGATTATTTTCCCTCTAGGATCAGGAACAAGACAAGGATGCCCACTGTCACCACTATTATTCAACATTGGACTGGAAGTTCCTGCCAGAGCAATTAATCAAGGAAAAGAAATAAAAGGCAATCAAATTGGAAAGGAAGAATTAAAACTTTCCCTATATGCATATGATATATTACTATATACAGAAAGTCCTGAAAAATCTAACAAAGCTCCTAGAGATAATAAAATGATTCAGCAAAGTGGCAGGGTACAACATAAACAACCAAAAATCAGTAGTGTTTCTGTGTACAAGCAATGAACTATTGAAAGAAGAAATCAAGAAAAAATTCAATTCACAATACAACTAAAAGAATCAAGCACCTAGTTATAAATCTAAGAATGCAAAGGGCTTGTATACACAACTTTACTTATTTTTGTGAAAAAAAATTAAAGAACACCTACCTAAATGGAAGGATGGAAGGACATCATGTTCATGGACTGGAAGATCATTAAGATGTCAATACTATTCAAATAAATTTATAGATTCAGAGATTCAATGCAATCCCAATCAAAATTCTAGCAACATTCTTTGCAGAAATGAAAAAAGGTAATCATCAAATATATATGGAAGGGTGAGGGGCCCTGAGTAGCTAGTCACCCTGACAGAGAAGAATGAAGTTGGAGAACTCATATTTCCCAAACTTAAATCTTATTACAAGTCACAGTAATCAAAACAGAAGGATACATACTTAACACACCCTCTTCTTGTTCTCTGGTTATTAATTACAATCTCCTTCCCTTTTTCTCCACAAAGAGATAAAAAAGAACTACTCATTATACAGTGGGAAAAATGAAAGCTAGTAGCATCCTAGACATTTCATTATTCAAAGCAGAGCAAGAGGATGTTATAAAATCCCTAGGAAATTGAGGTAGCCTTCCCTTTACTTTTAAAATTATACTTTGAAGGGAGGGGGCAAGATGGTGGCATAGAGAGGAGTGGAATTTAGTTTGTCCCCTGGAACAGCTAATGAATAACCAGGAACAACTAGTAAAAAAATTGGAATAACTGCTGGGTGACAACCATGACTGTCCACAAAAATACAACCAAGCAGGATTGGGAGGAATGCCTGAGATTGCAGCATAAAATCTGTAAGTAAATTCTTGTTTAAATTATAAGCAGAAGAATTCTAGGTCAAGTGAACAAAAATCTCCCTTGAATTACAAAAACAGAGAGTCACAGCCCCATAATCAATTCCCAGACTTGAGACAGTTTACAGATCCAGAATCCCTTGAATGAAGGGAAGGCCATGTACCCTTGGGGAAGGACCCTGCTACAGTGCCAGCCTTTCCTGGGGGGACCTATGACCTTTTACCAGGGTAAATGTGCATTGGGGAAAAGGAAATGATCAGATATTTTGTGGATTAATAGACACTGGTTCAGAAGTGACATTAATTCCAGGAGACCCAAAATGTCACTGTGGCCCACCAGTCAGAGTAGCGGCTTATGGAGGTCAGATGATTGATGGAGTTTTAGCTCAGGTCAATCTCACAGTGGGTCCAGTGGGTCCAGTGGGTTCCTGGACCCATTCTGTGGTTATTTCCCCAGTGCCAGAATGCATAATTGGAATAGACATACTCAACAACTGGCAGAATCCTCACATTGGTTCCCTGACTATGGATTGAAGGCTATTATGGTGGGAAAGGTCAAGTGGAAGCCACTAAAACTGCCCCTGCCTAGCAAAATAGTAATCCAGAAGCAATACCAGATTTCTGGAGGGATTGCAGAGATTAATGCCACACTTAAGGACTCAAAGTATGCAGGAGTGGTGATTCCCACCACATCTCCATTCAACTCTATTTGGTTTGTGCAGAAAGCAGATGGGTCTTGGAGGATGACAGTGGATTACTGTATGCTTAACCAGGTGGTGACTCCAATTGCAGCTGCTGTTCCAGATGTGGTATCATTGCTTGAACAAAGCAACACATCCCCTGGTACCTGGTATGCAGCTATTGATCTGGCAAATGCTTTTTTTTCAGTAGCTTTTAGTAATACCACCAGAAACAGTTTGTATTCAGCTTGCAAGGCCAGCAGTGTACACTCATTGTGTTACCTAAGTGGTATATCAACACTCCAGCCTGATGTCATAGCATTGTCTGCAAGGATCTTGGTCATTTCTCCCTCCCACAAGACATCACTCTGGTCCATTATATTGATGATATCATGTTGATTGGATGTAGTGAGCAAGAAGTAGTAACTATTCTAGATTTGTTGGTAAGGTATTTGTGCATGAGAGGATGGGAGATAAATCCAACAAAAATACAGGAGCCTTCCAACTCAGTAAAATTTCTAGCTGTCCAGTGGTGTGGGGCATGTCGAGCTATCCCTTCTAAAGTGAAGGATAAGCTGTTGCATCTGCTCCCACCAACAAACAAAAAAGAGGCACAATGCTTAGTTGGTCTCCTTGGATTTTGGAGACAACATATTCCTCATTAGGGATTACTAGTCTGGCCCATTTACTGACTGACCAGAAAATCTTCTAATTTTAAGGGGGGACTAGAACAAGATGCTCTTTGACAGGTCCATGCTGTTGTGCAAGCTGCTCTGCCACTTGGACCATATGATCCAGGTGATCCAATGGTGCTAGAAGTATAAGTGGCAAATAGAGATGCTTTTTGGAGACTTCAGCAGTTTCCTATAAGAGAATCACAATGCAGGCCCTTAGGATTTTGGAGTAAAGCCTTACCATCCTCTGCAGATAACCACTCTCCATTTGAGAAACAACTTTTGGCCTACTTTTGGGCTTCAGTAGAGACAGAACACTTAACTATGGACCAACAAGTTGCCATGAGACCTGGGTTACCTTTCATGAGCTGAGTGTTTTCTGACTCACCAAGCCATAAAGTTGGGCATGCACAGCAGCACTCTATCATAAAATGGGAAAGGTATATATGAGATAGAGCTTGAGCAGGTCCTGAAGGCACAAGTAAGTTACATGAGGAAGTGGCCCAAATGCACATGACCCCCACTCTTGCCACTTTACCTTCTCTTTCACAGTCCACAGCTATGAAGTCTTGGGGAGTTCCTTACAATCAGTTGACTGAGGAAGACAAAACTCTGGTCTGGTTTATAGATGGTTCTGCATGATATTCAGGCACCAGTTAAAAGTGGACAGCTGTGGCACTGCAGCCCCTTTCTGGGATGTCCCTGAAGTACAGTGGTGAGGGAAAATCTTCCCAGTGGGCAGAAATTCAAGCAGTGCACCTGGTTGTTTGCTTTGCTTGGAAGGAGAACTGGCCAGAGATATGTTTGTATACAAATTCATGGGCTGTTGCTAATGGTTTAGTTGGATTGTCAGGGACTTGGAAAATGATTAGAAAATTGTTGATGAAGAATTCTGGAGTAGAGGTATGTGGATAGACCTTTCCAAGTGGGCAAAAATATGAAGATAATTGTGTCCCATGTGAATGCTTACCAGAGGGTGACAGGCAGAAGAAGATTTTAATAATCAAGTGGATAGAATGACCTGCTTGGTGGATACCAATCAGCCTCTTTCCCCAGCAACTCCTGACATTGCCCAAAGGGCTCATGAACAAAGTGGTCATGGTGGTCGGGATGAAGGTTAGGCATGGGCTCAGCAACATGGACTTCCAAACACCAAGGCCAACCTGGCCACAGCCATTGCTGAGTGCCCAATCTGCCAGCAGTGGAGACCCACACTCAGTCCCATATATAACAATTGTCAAGATGATCAGCCTGCTACCTGGTGGAAGCTTGATTACATTAGCAGCTTCCATCATAGAGGGGGCAGTGATTTGTTCTTACTGGAATAGACACATACTCTGGATAAGAGATTGCCTTCCCTTCATGAAATGCCTCTGCTAAAACTACCATGCATGGACTTACGGAATATCTTATCCACTGTCATGGTATTCCACACAGCATTGCTTCTGATGAAGGAACTCACTTCACAGCAAATGAAGTGAGGGTCTAGGCATGTGTTCATGGAATTTTCTGGTCTTACCATGTTCCCCATCATCCAGAGGCCACTAGGCTGATAGAACAGTGGAATGGCCAATTGGAGATTCAATTGTGGCACCAACTAGGTGGCAATACCTTGCGCAGCTGGAGCAGTGTTCTTGATGAAGCTGTGTATGCTCTGAATCAACATCCACTCAATGGTGCTCTTTCTCCCAAGCTGGGACTCATGGGTCCAGGAATCAAGGGGTGGAAACAGGAGTGGAACCACTCCCTATCACTCCTAATGATCCACTAGGAAAATTTTTTCTTCCTGTCCCTGCAAGGTTAAGTTCTGCTGTTCTATAAGTCTTAGTTCCAAAAGGAGGAGTACTTCCACCCAGAAACACAACAATAATTCCATTGAACTGGAAGTTGAGTCTGCCACATGGCCACTTTTGGCTTCTTATGCCTCTGAATCAAAAGGCAAGGTAGGGGATTACTATATTGGCTGGGGTGATTGATCCTGAATATCAAGGGGAAATAGCACTGCAACTACACAATGGAGGTAAAGAAGAGTTTTCCTGGAATACAGGAGATCCCCTAGGGCATCTCTTAGTACTACCATGCCCTGTGATTAAAGTCAATGGAAAACTGCAGGAATTCAATCCAGAGATGACTACCAATGGCCAAGAAGCTTCAGGAATGAAGGTTTGGGTCATCCATCAGACAAAGAACCATGGCCAGCTGAAGTGCTTGCTGAGGATAAAGGGAACATTGAATAGGTAGTGGAAGAAGGTAATGATAAATATGAACTATGACCATGTGACCAGAAATAAGGACTATGATGGCATGAATGTTTCCCCCTTGTTTTGTTATGAGTATATTTGTATTTGTCTATAAAGCAATTATCTTTGCTTTCTTCTCTATCTTATCTCCTTATCATATGACATAAGCTGTATTGATCATTTCACATTATTTAAGCTAAAGGAAATCAATTTTAAGAGTTAATGTCACCCAAGGACTTGCACCCTATTCTGGAGAGATTTAGTGTGTTTTCAGTTGTACACAGGACAGCAGAGTATTGTTAGGTGAAACATATTCTTTTTATTGTTCTCAACTTAGAAATAAATTATGTTTTAAGGTGATGCATATAACTGCCACATTGACAAAGTTTGGACTATGATGTTTAAGTTCATGTGTCAATTTGGCCATGTGATGGTGCTCAGGTGTCTGGTCAAGCAAGCACTGGGCTAACACTTACTGCAGGGAAATTTGTGGCCAGTTAACAAACCAGAAGGCTGGTTTATTAAATTTTCAGTCAATTCACTACAGCTGTGACTGATTACTTCTATGAAAGGCATGTCTTTCACAATGAGAGAATTCAATTAGCTGGATTTAATTCAATCAGTTGAAGACTTAAGTGAGACAGAGAGAGAACCTTAACTTCTTTAGGTAGCCAGTGAAGCATTTTCTGAGGAGTTCATCAGAGTTGCCTGAGGAGTTCATTGAACACCTTCATTGGAGTTGCCAGTTTGCTGCCTGCCCTATCAAATTTGGACTCATGCATCCACACAGTTGTGTGAGACACTTTAATTAAATCTTTTATTTAGATATCTCTTGTTAGAGAACCCTAATAAATACAGTTAACTCTATCTTTCCTTGTTGCATTTTAGCTCTCATGATTTTTTCTTTTTCTTTTTCTTTTGTCTCTCTATATTTTTGACTCTTCCTCCTTCTTTGTGGAAGAAATGATGTCCTTATGTAGATGGTGGTGAATCCATAAATATATGACTATACAGGGGACAATCAATTGTTTACTTAGGATGGAAAGTATGGTGGATAAACAGAACCATCTTTAAAAAAATGGATTGAGGAAGAAAACTTGAGGGCACCACATTGAATGATATAAGTCAGAAACATAATGACAAATATTGCATGATACCACTGATATAAACTAATTATAATATACAAACTAATAGACATGAAATATAACTAACCAGGATATAGAACAAGATTGCTTATTATGAGCAGAATGTTCAACTACTTTAAACTTAAGTGTTTGGAAGTGGACAGAGATGATGGTAGCATGTTATTGTGACAATAACTAATAGTGCTGAATGGTATTTGAATATGGTGGAAAGGGGAACCTTATAGTCATGTACATCACCAGAAGGAAAGTTAAAGGTTAAAAGATGGGAATGTATAAAACTGTGAATCTTGTGGTGGGCAATATCCATGATTAACTGAACAAATATTAGAAATCTCTTTCATGAACTACAATAAATGTATGATACTATAACTAGAAGTTAATATTGGGGGGGTGTGCTGGTTTGAATGTATTATGTCCCCCAGAAAAAGCAATATTCATTGATGCAATCTTGTGGGGCAGACATATCAGCAGGGATTAAGTTGGAACATTTGGATTAGGTTATTTGCATGGAAATGTGCCCCACCCAACTGTAGGTGACAACACTGATGAAATAATTTCTATGGAGGCATGGCCCCACCCATTCAGTGTGGGCCTTGAGCAGTGGAGCCATATAAATGAGCTGACAAACAGAAGGAACTCAGTGCAGATGTGAGCGATGTTTTGAAGAGGAGCTACAGCCAAGAGGGACACTCTGAAGAAAGCACAGGAGCTGCAAATGAGAGACAGTTTGAAGATGGCCATTGAAAGCAAACTCTTGCTCCAGAGAAGCTGAGAGAGGGCAAATATCCCAAGTGTAACCAAGAGTGACATTTCTGAGGAACTGCAGCCTAGAGAGGAATGTCCTGGGAGAAAGCCATTTTGAAACCAGAACTTTGGAGCAGATGCCAGCCACATGCCCTCCCAGCTAACAGAGGTTTTCCAGACACCATTGGCCATCCTCCAGTGAAGGTACCCAATTGCTGATGTGTTACCTTGGACATTTTATGGCCTTAAGACTGTAACTGTGTAACCAAATAAACCTCCTTTTATAAAAGCCAATCCATCTCTGGTGTTTTGCATTCTGGCAGCATTAGCAATTGAGAACAGGGGCATATAGGAAAAAATGTATACATATTGCAAACTATGTACTACAGTTAGTATTATTCTACATTCTTTCATCAGTATTAACAAATGTACTATACCAATACTATGAATCAATAATGGAAGGGGGTGGTTAGAGGCATGGGAATATTTGAGTTTTCTTTTTTTTGCCTTTATTTCTTTTCAAGAGTATTGAAAATGTTCTAGATATTGAAAAAAATTGTAGTGATGGACGTACAGCTGTAAGATGGTACCATGGACAATTGATTGTGCCCTTTGGATCTTTGGATAATTGCATGGTATGTGAATAATTTCAATAAAATTAAAAAACAAACAAACAAACAGAAGGGTACTGCAAAAAGGCAGACATAAAGACCAATGAAATAGAATTATCTCAGAAATCAATCCTCATATTTACTGCCAGCTTCTTTTTGACAAGTGTTCTAATTTGCTAATGCTGCCAAGATGCAAAACACCAGAAATGGATTGGCTTTTATAAAAGGGGGTTTATTTGGCTACACAGTTACAGTTTTAAGACCATAAAGTGTCCAAGGTAACACATCAGCAATCAGGTACCTTCACTGGAGGATGGCCAATGGTGTCCAGAAAACCTCTGTTAGCTGGGAAGGCACGTGGCTGGCATCTGCTCCAAAGTTCTGGTTTCAAAATGGCTTTCTCCAAGACATTCCTCTCTAGGCTGCAGTTCCTCAAAAATGTCACTATTAATTGTTCTTGGAGTGTTTGTCCTCTCTTAGCTTCTCTGGAGTAAGAGTCTGCTTTTAACAGCCATCTTCAAACTGTCTCTCATCTGCAGCTACTCTCTCAGCTTCTGTGCATTCTTCAAAGTGTCCTTCTTGGCTGTAGCTCCTCTTCAGAATGTCACTCTCAGCTGCACTGAGTTCCTTCTGTTTGTCAGCTCATTTATATGGCTCCAGTGATTTAATTTAGACCCACCCTGAATGGGTGGTGTAGTACCTCCATGGAAATTATCCAATCAGAGTCATCACCCTCAGTTGAGTGGGGCATATCTGCAAGGAAACACTGAAAGAATTACAATCTAATCAACACTGATACATCTGCCCACACAAGATTACTGTCAAAGATAATGGCATTTTGGGGGACATAACACACTCAAGTCAGACACAAGGTGAAAAAGACCACTTAATTGGGAAAAAATGCTCTCTTCAAAAAATTGTTCTGGGGAATTGAATGTCCATTTTCAGAAAAAAAAAAGGAGAACCCCTGCCTTAGATCAGGACCTAAATACAAAAGCTAGATCTGTAAAACTCGGAAGAAAATGTAAGGAAGCATCTTCAGGATCTTATGTTAGACAATGTTTTCTTAGACTTTTAATCCAGTAAAATAAGCAACAAAAGAAAATTATAAGTAAATGGGGCCTCATCAAAATTAAAAACTTTAGTTCATCAAAGGACTATAATGGAAGTAAAATGAAAACCTACACTATGATAGAATGTGGAAACCACCTATATGATAAAGGATCAATATCCAGAATATATAAACAAATCCTTCAATTTAACAACAAAAGACAAATAATCCAATTCAAAAATGGGCAAAATACTTCAACAGGCATCTCTCTGAAAAATATATACACATAGCCAGAAGGCACATGAAAAGATGCTCTCAGCATCATTAGCCATCAAGGAAATGCACGTAAGAACCACAATGAGATACCAATTATACCCATTTGAATAGCTGCTATTAACAAAACAAAAAATATCAAGTGTTGGGGAGGATACAG
Source organism: Choloepus didactylus (assembly GCF_015220235.1). Lineage (NCBI taxonomy): Eukaryota > Metazoa > Chordata > Mammalia > Pilosa > Megalonychidae > Choloepus > Choloepus didactylus. The sequence continues at coordinate 52,968,066 of NC_051317.1, read as the reverse complement.
AGAAATAGGAACACTCACTCACTGCTGGTGGGATTGTAAAATTGTGCAGCTGCTATGGAATAGTTTGGTAGTTCCTCAGAAAGTAAAGTATAGAAATATCATATGACCTGGCAATCCCACCACTAGTTATGTACCCAAAAAAATTGAAATCAGGGACTCCTACAGATATTTGCATACTGTTGTTCATAGTGGCATTATTCACAATTGCCAGAAGTTGGAAGAAATTCAAATATCTATTAACCAATTAATGGACCAATAAAATTTGGTATATACAGGCAATGAAATATTATTCATCCATCAAAAGAAAGGAAGTCCTGATACACACAACAACATGGATGAACCTTGAAGACATCTTGTTGAGTGAAATAGGCCAGACAGACAAGGACAAATAATGCGTGAACTTACTATTTTGAAACAATTAGAATAAACAAACTATTAGAGTCAGAATATAGAGTTTTGTTTACCAGAGAATGGGGTGGGGATAGGGAATGGGAAGCTGAGAGTTCTTATTTGGAATGAAGGAAATATTTTTGTAATGGATGGTGGTGATGGTAGCACAACATTGTGAATGAAATTATCAGCACTGAAATCTGCATGAGATTAAAAGGGTAAATTTCAGATTGCATATATGGTAACAGAATAAAGGTTTTTTAAAATCCACAGAGCTACAATACAAAAAATAGTGGACCCTAAATTTTACCATGGACTTTAGTGAATGGTACAATTAGAAAAATGTGCTATTGTCAATTGTAACAAATGTTCCACCCAATGTAAGTTGTTGTTGCTGGGTAGTGTGTGAGAATCCTGTATTTTATATAAAATTGTTCTGAAAACTCACAATTTCTATAGTAAAGAAAAAACATAGAGAGGAAGAAAGAGTTATTAATGTTAGTTGAACATAACTCTAAAATCTACTTCCATCAGTTTTTGTTTAAAACAAAATGAAATAATTGTATACTGTATATATGCTAAGGGATTAAAATAAATTTCTCACACCAATTGCATCCAATGACTTTTCCTGAATACAGAATTCTTTATAGTTTGTTGAACTACTGAGCTGTCACTTAGAAATGTTTCATATGTTGTTCTGTTTCTTGGAACCATTTCCTTTCATTCTCACCTTTCTTCTACACCTTTTTCAGTTTATGATTCATTAATAAAGTCTTTGATTCCTTGAAATAGGTAAGTATCCCTAGATATATGTTCCCATAATCCCTTTGTATTTTCTGTTTAGTAAGTAGAGCATAACACATCTGTAATAATGTTATAATGCATTGCAATCTCCATTAGGCAGGGTTTTATCTACATTCTCAGGATCTAAGAATTTTGCATACCTCTCTCTCTCTCTCTCTCTCTATTCCCCCCCCCCACACACACAGAATGTTGTCTTTATTTTCTTGACTGTCCATCTTCTGTTTATATGTGCCTAAGTAAACTCACGGATAGCTCCACTTGTGTTGGTTTGAATAAATTATGTCCCCCACAAAAGCCAAGTTCTTTTAATCCAACCTTGTGAGTGAAGGCTTATTGTGGGTGGGATCTTTAGATTAGGTAGTTTCCATGGAGAAGTGACCCACCCAATTGCAGGTGGGATTTTTTATTAGATTATGTCCATGGAGCTGTGACCCCACCCATTCAAAGTGGGTCTTACTTAGTTTACTAACATCCTCTATAAGAGAATAAATGGCAGAGATATTTTGAAGGGAGGTCAGAGACACTTAGATAGAAAACAGCCAAAGATATTTTGGAGAAAGTCATTGAAACCAGAACCAGGAGAGAAGCTAAGAAATTAAATCCAGAATTTGCCCTGAAGAAGCTAAGAAAGGTCCCCCAGATGCTTAGAGAGAAATGCCCTGGGAGAAACCCAAGAACATATAGGAGCTGAGAGAGAGAGGCTAAGACAGAAGCCCAGAGACATTTTTGAGAAAGCAACAGAAACCAGAAGCCCAAAATATCCATGTGGGGAGGGAAAGCTGTCCTGCTGGACAAGTAGGGGGCACTGAGGGAGTACGGGGAAGTCCAGGATTCCCTGGCTGGATTGCTTGTTCTCCTGCAGCAGGCCACGGGGCAATTAGGATTTCATAACAAAATAGAGATCTGTTAGGTCACCGTAGCCATTTCATTATGTCTCTTAGGGGCTCTGGCAATTAAAACTGACGTGTACCACCTGAAAGAGGAAGTTAAGTTAGAAACAGAAATGCAGGTAGCCCAAACAGTTATGATAGATGCTGCACCATGTAGATGAAAGTTTAGGGACATTAACATGCCATTATGCTAGCGTGAGAGGGTGCAAGCTGCCCTAAGGGTAAGTCAGGCATATTGTGACTTCTGACTGGGACCACAGCATGTGAGAACCCATTGATTTTTCTTCAGATGAGGATAAGCCCCCATCTTACTGGAAACCTGAAATTGAGGAAAGTAAGTAATATTCATCTCCTGGTACAACAAAGAACACAACAGAGCAAATTCAATCACTGATCCCCAGGCAGGTGGTGATGGCACTGCAGCTCCTGATGCCCTCGCAGCTCCTTCTGATCAAATGGTGCTGATTACAATGTGGGATTATACTGCCACTGAATTATGGAAAATTGGGAATCAGTACAGACAAAGACCTAAAGAAATTTTACCAAATTGGCTTCTGCACCTCTGGGAATCCGGCACAGTGAAAATACTTTCAGAACATGAAATAAGCAAATTGGCCTCTATCACCATTCACCTCTCCCTCCACCAATGTGTCTATTCCTTAGCCACCCAACCTGAGTACAGCTATTAAATTGGGTGGTGACTCAGTGTAAAGAAAGTTGGCCCAATGTGCAGAATATGCCTGAGGTCCACCCCCCCCACTGGAGCATGCTTGATGAATGGCAAGAAATACTAAGAGGGCTAGGAATGAAACATGCTGTACATGTTGCTAACTTTGTGGGACCAGATAATGGAACTTCCAGCACAGGGAATAAAAAAATACCAAATTACATATTGTTTTGAATCAATAGTATGGGACACTAGTGTCCATTATTAGCCTCTTGGTGGGGCAACCCATCTCCAGGTCTGCCCAAATAGTCACAGATCTAGGAGAATCAGAACATCAAAGGTTAAAAGAAGCTGGAGTCAGGGCCATGAGCCATGCCCCCAAAAGACATGATGGTCCAAACATGTGTTGTGCAGACAGATGTGTGCTAACATAATAGCTGCCAGCACTAAAATTGAACATATTTATAGACAGCTGAACCCTGGGTTAGTAAGTTTATGGGGTAAGTTAACAAAAGGACAGAGAAACACCGAATATAGAACCAGATCACTGAGGGAAGAAACAAACTCTGACCCAAAACCTCAGCCCTTACATTTTAAAAAGCCTCTTTCTCCCCCAGCCAAGGTGGCATGGTAAGTCCATTTCACCTTACACAGGGGATGGTCACAATCCCTGTGCTGGTATGGATATATTATGTCTCCCACAAAGCCATGATCTTTTTTTTTTTTATTAAATTCAGTGTTATTGAAATACATTCACACACCATACAATCATCCATGGTATACAATCCACTGTCCACAGTATGATAACATAGTTATGCGTTCATCACCACAATCTATCTCTGAACATTTTCCTTACATCAGAAAGAACCAGAACAAGAATAAAAAATAAAAGTGAAAAAAGAACACCCAAATCATCCCCCCATCCCACCCCATTTGTCCTTTAGTTTTTATCCCCATTCCTCCACTCATCCATACACTAGATAAACACAATCACACTGTCACCCCTTGTAATCTATATTATTATATAATTGTCTTCAAGAGTCCAGACTGCTGGGTTGGAGTTTGGTAGTTTCAGGTATTTACTTCTAGCTATTCCAATACATTAAAACCTAAGAGATGTTATCTATATAGTGCATAAGAATGTCCACCAGAGTGACCTCTCAACTCCATTTGAAATCTCTCAGCCACTGAAACTATTTTGTCTCATTTTGCATCCCCCTTTTGGTCAAGAAGATACTCTCAGTTCCACGATGCCGGGTCCACATTCATCCCCGGGAGTCATACTCTGCGTTGCCAGGGAGATTTACACCCCTGGAAGTCGGGTCCCACGTAGGGGGGAGGGCAGCAAGTTCACCTGTTGAGATGGCTCAGTTAGAGAGAGAGAGGGCCACATCTGAGCAACAAAGAGGTACTCAGGGGGAGACTCTTAGGCACCATTGCATGCAAGTTTAGACTCTCATTTGTGGTAATGAGCTTCATTAGGGTAAGTCCCATGCTCGAGGGCTCAGCACATCAAACCGCCAGTCCCAATGTTTGTGACAACATCAACACCAGTCCAGGTGAGGATGTCCAACACATCCACACCTTCCCCCAGATCCTCGGGGCTGGGAAGGGGGAGGCTGTAAATATATTTTTTATTATCTGCCTGAATTACTCTGGGATGTGTCACTATTTCACTCCAGCCTGTACTAACCTACCATGTCTCACTTCCTATTCAAAAGCCATGATCTTTTAATCCAGTCTTATTGGGTGGAATAATTTGACTGAGTGTTTCCATGGAGATGTGACTCAACCAAGTATGGGTAATAATTTTGATTAGATTATGTCCATGGAGGTATTACCCCACCCATTCAGTGTGGGTCTTAATTAAATCACTGGAGTCCTATAAGATCACATAGACAGAAGGAGCTTAATGTTGCAGCTGAGAGAGACATTTTGGAGATGGCGATGGAAAGCAGATTTTTGCTGATGCTTTAGAGATGCTAGCCCAGAGATTGCTCCAGAGAAGCTAAGAAAGCACAAAACACCCCAAGAGCAAAATTTTGGAGAAAACAATTTTGAAACACAACTTGGGAGCAAAGGAAGAAGATGCCAGCCACATGCCCTCCCAGCTAAAAGAGGTATTCTGGATGTCATTGGTCATTCTTCAGTGAATGTACCCTATTGTTGATGCCTTACTTTGGACACTTTTATGGCCTTAGGACTGTAACTTTGTAACCAAATAAAACCCCTTTTATAAAAGACAATCAATTTCTATTTTGCATAATAGTAGCATTAGTAAACTGGAACAGAATTTGGTACTTAGAGGGGGGTTCTGTTGAGTTTGCAAATACTAAACATGTTGGAATGGCTTTTTAAATGGTGTTCTAGTTTGCTACTGCTGCCAGAATGCAGAAAATCAGAAATGGGCTGGATTTTATAAAGGGGGTTTATTTGGTTACACAGTTACATTCTTAAGGCTATAAAGTGTCCATCAAAAAAGGGTACCTTCACTGGAAAAAGGTCATTGGCATCTGGAAAACTTGTGTTAGCTGGGGAGGCACGAGGCTGGCATCTGCTTGATCCCAGGTTGCATTTCCAGATGGCATTCTCCAAAATATCCGCATCGGCTTCCAACAGCCATCTTCAAAATATCTGCCTCAGCTCCAGCTCACTCTGAGCTCTTTCTGTCTGAGCTTTTATAGTGCTCCAGTAAACTAAACAAGGCCTGTGCTGAATGGGTGGGGCCACACCTCCATGGAAATTATCCAATCAGAGTTATCACCTACAGTTGGGTGGATTACATCTCCATGGACACTGAACCAATAGGTCCAAACCCAATCCACACCAGTATGTCTGCCCCAACAAGAATGTGTTAAAGAATATGGCTTTTTCTGGGGGACATGTATATACAAACTGGCACAAATGAATAGAGTGAAGATTCTGGAAGAATTGTGAGAAGCTTGAATAAATAGATTGCTTTGAATAAACTGTTGGTAGAAATATGGACTCAAGATACTTCTGATGAGGTCCTGAACAGAAATGTTGAATATTTTGTTGCAAACTGGAAGAAAGGTGATCTTTATTTTAAAGTGGCAGGGAATTTGGCAAAATTGAGTCCTGCTATTGGATGGGAGGCAAAATTTGATAGTGACAACCTGGGACACTTATCTGAATAGGTCTCCAAACTACATGTGGAGGATTTAGCCTGGCTTCTGCTTGCAAGAGGAGAGAGATAAACTGAGAAATGAATTATTTCATTCAAAGAAACCAGAAATTGATGGTCTGGAAAACTCTGGGCTTCCAGAAAGTGAAACCCCAAAGGCTACAACCCCACTTGAGTATTTAATGAAGCCTGGAGCAAAGCAGCCATTTCAGTATAAGCCAGGATTGGAGATGGAATTATCTAAAAAGGATTTGTGGAAAATCCCACTCTCTGAAGGTTTTGACCCCTGTAAGCTACATGTCAAGCCGACATGTATTTTTTGTGAGATCCATATAGATGGAACTGCCAGTCTGGACTAGAGGGGATAGAGGAGGAACAAATTGAGGGAAAATTTTCTTCAAAGATAGAGCCATAGAAATTGAGGTCTGAAGTCAACAGGTCTCAAGCAGGGAGATTGAAGTGGCCCATGCATTTGGAAAGGGTGAGTTTCCCCCAGAGGCAGAGGGCAGTCCTTCTGCCTCAATGTGCAGGAATAGTGCTGCCACCCTAGGCGTCAGAGAGGGTGGAGTATATTGCCCAGGGAATGGAGAGAGGCTGGCCACCACCCCACTTTTCAGAGAGAGGGGAGACTTTGCCCTGGATACATAGAGTCTGTGTTGTGTCCCAGTGTTTGAGGGGACTGGGACTAAGAAGAAAGTGTTCTTCCCAATGCATGGATATGTTAGAGCACTCACCCCAGGGCTTGGAGATGAAAAGGCTGCCCTAGGGAAGGGTTGGACTTCTGCTCCTTCAAACCTCAAGGGTAAAACATCATTCTATAAATGACTCTTGGACTTTGAAATCAGATGAAGTTTGCCCTGCAGGTTTTACAAACTGTTTTGGTACACTGAACTCTGTTTACCTTTGAATTTCTCCTTATGGCAATGGGAGCAGTTATCCATGACTGTCTCTCCTTTGTATATTGGCAGCAGACAACTTATTCTAAGTTTCACAGGTCCACAGTTGGAGGGGAATTTTGCATTAAGGCAAACCATATCTGTAACTGATTTTGCTAAGATCTTGTATTTACTTATTGTTACTGAATAATTTAAGTTTTTGTGATATTGTGATGGGATGAATGCATTTTTATATGGAAAGATAATGTCTTTTTTATGTCTGGGGGTGGAATATGCCAGTTTGCATATATTATGCCCCTTATGAAGCCATAATCTTTTAGTCAAATCTTATTGGGTGGAACATTTTGATTGAGTGTTTCCATGGAGATGTGACTCATCCAAGTACAGTTAATAATTTTGATTAGACTATTTCCATGGAAGTGTTACCTTGCCCATTCACCATAGGTCTTAATTAAATCACTGAAGTCTTATAAGAGCACACAAACAGAAGGAGCTTGATGCTGCTGCTGAGAGAGACATTTTGGAGATGGTTATTGAAAGCCGACTTTTGCTGATGCTTTGGAGATGCTAGCCAGAGTTCGTTCTGGAGAAGCTAAGAGAGGACGAAACACTCTAAGAGCAAAATTTTGGAGAATGTCATTTTGAAACACAACCAGAGAGCAAAGGAAGAAGACACCAGCTATGTGCCTTCCCAGTTGACAGAGGTGTTCCAGACACCACTGGCCATTCTTGGGTAAAGGTACCCTATTGTTGAGTAGTTTGGACACTTTTATGGCCTTAGGACTGTAACTTTGTAACTGAATTAAACCCCCTTTATAAAAGTGAATCCATTAATTTGCATAATGGCAGCATTAGCAAACCAGAGTAATCCCCAAATAAAGTCTATATTTTGGGACACTGGGGATAGGAGACCACATATTGAATTAACTATTTTCTAGTCCCCCACTAATGAATGTAGTATTTTCAGACTGGTGGATACTGCAGCAGAAAGCACCTTAATATATGGAAAACAGACATGACCTGGAGGGCCTGTGTTAGCCATCATTGAGTATAGAGGCCAAAGTATTAGAGCAGCACAACAACTATTAATAATGCAGATTGGCTAGCTAATTGATATTTTGCAGAATATCACTGTGCAAACTACTGTAGGTGAATTCTGTCTCTGGTGTGGAGTGCTCAAAACTGTCCAAAGAGGACATGCTAAATGGTCACTGGTAAAGCTACCCTCCCCCAGATCCACAGTAGCCATAAATCAGTATAAATTGCCAGAGAGATTTCAAGAAATTATAGCTACCATCAAGGAATTAGAGAGTGGACATTATAATCCCCACTCACAGCCCTTTTGAAAATCCAATCTGGCCAGTAAGAAAAACCAATGGGAACTGGTGAATGACTGTTGAGTATAGAGAACTTGACAAAGTAACTCCTCCTTTGTTTGCAGATTGTTCCATTTTGCCAATGCTCCCATTAAGCGAAATACCAGAAATGGATTGGCTTTTATAAAGGGAGTTTATTTTGTTACAAAGTTACAGTCGTAGGTCCATAAAGCGTCCAAGGTAAGGCACTAACAAAGTTTACCTTCAGTGGAGAAAGGCCACTGGCATGAGAAAAACCTCTATTATCTGGGAAGGAATGTGGCTGCTGTCTGCTTGCTCCCAGGTTGCATTTCAAAATGGCATTCTCCAAAATGTTGCTCTTGGGGCATTTTGTCTCTCTTAGCTGCAGCTCCTCTTCACAATGTCGTTCTCAGTTGCCCTCAGCTTTCTGTGTGTTCTTCCAAGTGTCCTTCATGGCTGTAGCAAGCTCATTCCTTCTGTCTGAATTTATATAGTGCTCTAATAAACTAATCAAGGTCCACACTGAATGGGTGGGGCCACACCTCCATGGAAATTATCTAATCAGAGTTATCACCTACAATTGGATGGATTGCATCTCCATGGAAACAAAGAATTACAATCTAATCAACTCTAATACATCTGCCCACACAAAATTGCATCAAAGATAATAGCATTTTGGGGGACATAATACATTCAAACTGGCACACAGGTATACCAAATATAGCTACTTTGTTACAGGTCATAAGTACACAATTAGGCTAGTTTTCATTTTGTGTTGGACTTTGCTAATGTTTTGTTTTTGTTTTTTGTTTTTGTTATCTTTTTAGTATTCCTTGGACTTCTCCACCCAGCCTGCATTTGTCTTCATGTGAAAAGGACCACAATGGACATTTATCATGCTCTTCAAGGATATCCCCATTTTCCCAATATTTGCTATGGTCTAGGAGTGCAAGGTTTAAAATTGTGGAAACCTCTAGCATAGGTCACTCTTTTTCATTACATTGATGCTATTATGTTAACCAGTAACTTTCTTGAAGAATTGGAGACCACTGCCAAAATCATTGTGGCTCACCTCAAAAACAAGTTTGGGGAGTGAGTCAGGACAAATTACAAGGCCAGGGTGCTCTGTGAAATTCTTCATTGTTTTTTGGTCAGATAAGACTAGACTATTCCCTCTGCCGTTGTTGATAAAGTGAAAAATCATCCTGCTCCATATATTTAAGCTGCTAAAGGATTTCCTTGGTTTCTTGGGTTATTGTAGACTATTTATACACCAATTAACACAAATCCTAGAACCTTTGTATGTCCTACTCAGGAAAGGAAAATTGTGGGAATGTGACATTCCACAGCATGCTGCATTTGAAAGGCTAAATAAGCCTTTAAGCTTTAAGGGGGTCCCCAGATGTGCCTTGTGAATAGGATGTGGCTTGTATTGATACTGGCTTTGGGTGGGCCTGTGGCAAAGGCAACATGAAAAATGAATTCCCATCAACTTTTGGTCTCAGCTTTGGAAAAGGGCTGAGCTATACTACAGACCCTTAGAAAAACAATTATGCACTGTCTATATCGCCCTGCTGCAAGTTGAAGGACTAACCCAAAAATGTCCTGTGTCGTTGTGCACTGCCATCCCCATACAGGGGTGGATAAAAAAACACAGCAAGTAAACTGCATTCAGCAAGTACTCAGATGAGCACTCTGACAAAATGGAAAGCCTACTTGCTGCAACACAGTCTTTAACAACAGCCCAATAAGTGCTGAAATGCATGATATTCTAGGACCAGTTTCCTACGTGGAAGAACAATGCTTTCTCCTTGCTAATGCCCCTGAGGTGGTTGTTTCTGTGTCTGCCATTGATGGATGTGGCAGAACACCAGTCTGCCTACTACACTGATGGATCAGCACACTGACAGCCTGCCACCTGGACGGCTGTACCCATGCAACCTAATACAGAGACTTTATCATGGGAAACTGGGACTATGAAAAGCAGCCATTGGGCTGAAATAAGGGCTGTGTAGATGGTCATTGTTCATGAACCAGAAGATTCACTAATTATTTGTTCTGATAATTGTGCAGTGTACCAGGAATTAACAGTGTGCATCTATGTGGAATGCATGGCCATGTGGAAGCAAGAGCAATCAACCATTGTTGGCTACCCCTTAACGGGGAAAAATGTGAGAGGACATCTGGGCTGCCTGCCACAAGAATGAGGTAACTGTGTTTCATGTTTCTGCCCATAACACTGACTATTTACCTGGCAATATTGAAGCAGATGCTTTAACAAATGTTTATAGCCTGTAGCCAACATTGCACAAGGCTGCTGAATGGTATTTCGGTTTGCTAAAGCTGTCATTATGCAAAATACCAGAAATGTATTGGCTTTTACAATGTGAGAGTTGTTAGTTCACAAATTCACAGCTCTAAGGCCATGAAAATTTCCCAATCAAGGCACAAAAAGGTTTATACTTTTACTGAGAAAAAGGCCAATGATGTCTGAAACACCTGTCAGCTGAGAAGGCATGTGGCTGGTGTCTGTTGCTCCTTTACTTCTGGGTTGCATTGCTTTCAACTTCTGACTCTAGTGGCTTTCTCCTTAAACATTCATGAGTTCTCACTTTGCTTCTCTGGGGCAAACTCTGGCTTCATCTCTTAGCTTAGCATCTCCAAATGTCTTTCTGTCTGCATCTCCAAATATTCTTCTGTTGGCATATACAAATGTATGGGTGTGCCAATTTGGATATATCGTGTCCTACCAAAAGCCATGTTTTGATTCATTCCACTGAGGATATTTGAATTAGGTTGTTTCCATGGAGATGTGACTCACCCAACTATGGGTGATATCTCTTGATTGAATGTTCCATGGAGATTTGACCCCACCCACTCAGGGTAGATTTGATTAGTTCACTGGACTACTTAAGAGAGCTCCAGACCCAGAGACTGCTGACACTAATGCTTAGAGATGCTTGCTGGCACTTTGAAATACTAGCCCAGAGTTTGTTCTGGAGAAGCTAAGAGAGGGCCCTGATACTTAGATGCACAGGAACAGAAGAAGCTAAGAGAGACAAGCCCAGAGATGTTTTGGAGAAAGCCATTTTGAAACCAGAAACCTGGAGCAAAGGCTCAGCATATATCAGCCACATACCTTTCCAGCTGACAGAGGTTTTCCAGACACTATCAGTCATTCTTTACTGAAGGTATCCTCTTGTTTATGCCTTAATTTGGACATTTTCATTGCCTTTGGACTGTGAATTTGTAACCTAATAAACTCCTTTTATAAAAGTTAATCCATTTCTGGTATTTTGCATAATGACAGCATTACCAAACCAGAACACAGGGTCTGTATCAGCTCTGGCCATTTTCTCTCCAAGTATCTCTGCACTCTCTTCAACATATCTCTGCCTTTTGTCCTCTCATAGAGGATGCCAGTAAACTAATTAAGACCCACCATGAATCAGTGGGATCACATCTCCATGAAAATAATCTAATCTAAAGCTCCCACCTGCAATTGGGTGGGTCATATCTCCAAGGAAAGAATCTAATCAAAGGTCCCACCCACAATAGGTCACCCCCCCCCCACAAGATTTGATTTAAAGAACATGGATTTTTCTGGGTTACATTCAGGCCAGAACAAATGTCTACATAGGAAAACAGAACACTAATGTGATGGTTAGGTTCATGTGTCAACTTGGGCAGGTGATGGTGTCCAGGTATCTGGTCAAGCAAGCACTGACCTAACCTAGAGAACCCTGACTAATGCAATAGATAATATTAGTCTTTGTGGAGGCTGGCACAGCATCATGAGGCAACAGCTGAAAGACATGGTGTAAGCCTCCCCCTCCTGCTTGCTGTGATGACCAAGAGTGCGTCCTCACCAACTTGGTCACATTGGCAATGAGCTAATGCTGATCACCAGATATCAAGTAAACTACATTGGACCCTTCCATTATCTGAGGGTGCAAAATATGCCTTTACAGCCATAGAAATGATTACTGTTATTGGCCTTCCCAGAAGGAAAAACTAACCAGAGGGCTACAATATGTAGCCTAGAGAAATTCTTCTTTGTGGTCCCCACACAGGTGGATAGTGATAGAGAGACCCCATTTACCATGGTGTTCATGTTCCAACTCCTCTCTCAGCAAATGTGCATTATTCAAAATGTTGCTCTTGGGGCATTTTGTCCTCTATTAACTTCTCTGGAGCAAACTCTGGGCTAGCATTTCCAATCCTGGCTTGTACTGAAATGGTCATGTTCCATGTCTGGTTAAATCCTCATGTGGTGCTGTATCCTCTAGAGTCTCAGTTTCTGGAAGCCTGGATTTTTTTCCAGACCGCCAATTGCTGTTTTCTTTGTACCCAAGAGTTCAGTTCTAAGCTTATCTCTCTCCACTTGCATTTTACTATAAGCTGTAAGGAGAAGCCATATCACACTTTCAATATTTAATGTTGATATCTATTTAGCTAAGTATCCCATCTTGTCATTTTCAAATTCTGCCTTCCATCCAACACCAGGACTCAATTTTGCCAAATTATATGCCACTTTAAAACAAGGATCACCTTTCTTCTAGTTGACAATAACATATTAACCATTTCCGTTTAAAGCCTCATCAGAAGTATATTTGGAGTCCATATTTCTACCAACAGTCTCTTCAAAGCAGTTGAGGTTTTTTCTATCAAGCTTCTCACAATTCTTCCAGAATATTCTCCTTATCATTTAAAAAGCCATTCCAACATGTTTGGTATTTGCAAACTCAGCAGTATCCCACTTCTTTGGTAACAAATTCTGTTCTGGTTTGCTAATGCTGCCAATATGCAAAATATCAGAAATAGATTGGCTGTTATAAAGGGCTTTTATTTGGTTACAAATTTACAGTTCTACAGCCATAAAAGTGCCCAAACCAAGGCATAAACATGAGCATACCCTCACTGAAGAAAGGCCATTGGCATCTGGAAAACCTCTGTTAGCTTGGAAGGCATGTGGCTGGCATTGGCTTGCTCCCAGGTTGCATTTCAAAATGGCATTCTCCAAAATGTCTCTAGGCTTAGCTTCTTAGGGAAAACTCTGGGCTAGTATCTCCAAAGCATCAGCCGAAGTCTGCTTTCAATGGCTGTCTCCAAAATGTCTCTCTCAGCTGCTCTGAAGTCCTTCTGTTTGTGAACTCTTTTAAAGGACTCCAATGATTAAATCAAGATCCACCCTGAACTGGTGGGGTCCATGTCTCCATGGAAATAATTTAATCAAAAGTTTCACCCACAGTTGATTGAGTCACATCTCCATGTAAACTGTCAATCAAAGGATTCCAATGTAATCAATACTAATGCTTTAGTCCCCACAAGATTTCATTAAAGAACATGATGTTTGCAGGGACATAATTCATCCAAACCAGAACAGTCGTCAATGGTCCTGGCTAATGCAGCTGTGCTACTTTGCAATCCTATGCCCATGGGGTATTGGGGTCTCCCCAGATTTGAGTATTAAATCAGAGTTTATACACAAACTGCCAAAGGTTTTATATATAACCAACCTGGGAACCCCCATACCTCAAAGTATTGTATGTATGATTTTGTGGACACATTATGTCTAAGCTAGCTATAGATTTAACTACAAACCTAAGACCTCCTAATAGCACCTCTTCCCCAGGAACTCTTCTGTCCACTAATGGAAACTTAGCTTGTATACTGTTAGATCAGCAGGAATTACCCCTCATTGTTCTCCATAAATATCTTTCATTTTGCCCTTAGAATCCTAGGGGCCTCAGTGGCAACTCATGCCCGCAATTGTATTCAATGTTAGATTTGCATGTACTTGCCACCTTTAGGTGCTACTGGACTTTCTTGGACTGTAATCACTGCAAATTGGACTGCATGGAACACCCCCCTGGCTTGCAGAATTCAACACATTGAAAAATAAGACAGAAAATCACAGATTTTATCCATTGTTAGTAGTATCTCTTTATGGGGTTGTTATCTCCGTGTGTGGTGGGGGGACTCCACCATTGGGAAGATATTTCTCCTGTTTGTAAGTCCCTAATTAAACTCATAGAGAACTCCACGCTAGGTGTGTTCCTTGCTCTTGGGGCTAATTTGGGTTGGAACACTGACATGCCTAGAATTTGGAAACCAAATACCTGGCCCTTGGCAGCACAGATTTGTCTCTGCCCTTAGACATGTTTTGGGTCATGCAGAGCTGCCATCCACTGACCCTGACCTTAACAGTTTGGCCTCCCTAGGAATCCTGCAATGATGAGATCTCCTCCACTTCTCTTTTGGACCCTTCATATTGTTTAAGTAATAAAACAGTAATTTTCTGAAATTTATGTTATGCATGAACTTGTGTTTACATGACAACTCTGTAGCAAATCACTCTATAGATTTTGGGTTGATCTTTTGGCCATTATTTCCATCATTCTAGAGTTCCTTTTATACAGGACCATCTGGGGCAATGCAGGATTCAACAGCTTTCTTTACTAACCTGAAGTGTCATCTTTGTCCTGCCAGTCTGGGTAGCGGTACATACACATGGTTGGGGGACCTAGGGAATGCTGTCTCCATCCTTTGTGAGAAGGGTAGTGATATATAGGACTCTGAAAATCCCCTGCATCAATGCCAGGAATTTTGCTAGCTGATTCCATGCTGAGATCAATGAGGTTGTCACTTCCATAGTCTGGCAGACACTTCCTTGGCTCATGGACTGTTACATCTGTTCTCAACCTAAAATCAGGCTTACTTGCACTCAGGCCACCCAGAATGATCCGGTGGTTTATGAGAGGCCAGTCATTATTCAGAAGACTATTATTACTGAAAATGAGGACTTAGGTGAAAACAAGAGTGCAAGCTTTTCCATCTAAACCTTGGAATGTTAAGGAGGAAGATATGGTTATGCTGAGATGGATGGGTGTTTTTTCATGGGTGTTCTGCTCCCGCTAGAGCGACTTGACCCCTCAATAGATTCCTTTTATGTGGTGAGGCATTGATAATTTTATTGGAGGGGGCTCTCCTGAATGGAATGACAGGCTTACCCTGAGAGATATGATTGAGCAGATTTGTCATGCCCTCTCTGCTTG
Source organism: Choloepus didactylus (assembly GCF_015220235.1). Lineage (NCBI taxonomy): Eukaryota > Metazoa > Chordata > Mammalia > Pilosa > Megalonychidae > Choloepus > Choloepus didactylus. The sequence continues at coordinate 52,952,879 of NC_051317.1, read as the reverse complement.
GAATAAGTGACCCCATTCTATGGAAGTGGCCAACCATAGTGAATGATACAGGAGACCAGCTGGTGGGTGCTGGGTGCATCATGCTTGTTAACTCAGCAGGTCATAGAACACATGGTCTGTGTCAGCAGCCACCCCTTCCCCTTTTGGCTCCTGTTCTATGAATTGTGTTCTTTTGGCTTCTGGATCAGGATAACTTTCAAAAATATAAACTAGAAGAAGGACCACAGGATCAACAAGGACAATCTGCTCCTGCACAAAACCCTCCCCACAGTCTAAATATTTGGGTGGTAGAGGAGGAGGATGATCCTGCAGCTTTCTCACCTGTAATTATTGTATTGCCTCTCCTTTGGCCCCAATGAGGGAGTCTGGACACCAGGAAGGACTTCCCTACCCAGGCTTAATGAAATTAAATATGACATACAGTGGGGCTAAAAGCCATAAGCTATAATACATGCACAATTTGGGGAAAGTGAACCAACATTTATGGAGCTTTTGAACACAGGAACAAAAGTCACTATTAATCCATGAGATGCTGAGGGGATGGGACAGCTATTCATGTTGGGAGGTTTTTGGCATTCCATTTGGATATCGGAATGAGGGGTTATTGTTACCCTGTAGGTTGGTCCCCATGGCCTTTTGGTCTCCCCTGTGGCCATGTTTCCCACTGTGAAATGCATTATAGGAATTGATAACCTACACCACTGTACTTCCCAGCAGTAACTATGAGGATACAACCCCCACCCTAGCAAAGCTGGCCATCACAATTGGATGAGTGACAGGTTGTGCACCCCCAGTGCTCCTATTTCCTTACTGTAACATCTAACAGTGGCAGTATCACCTCCATGGGAGAAAAGGGCAATACTGAACTCATAAAAGACCTTCTATCTGTGGGTGTCCTCTCATGCACTCTCTGCCAATGTACTAGGCTAGAGTGGCCAGTGAAAAAGACTAGAGGAGCATGGTGGCTGACTATAGACTATTTGGCTTGAATGCAGAAGTGCTCCCTTTTGTGCCTGTGGTCTCAGACATTGTGATATTTGTATATTGTTGCCTACATATTCTTTATTTTTGTATCCTCCTGATATCCCTATATCAGATGACATGATAGCAAGTTCATCCCACTGGGGAGCACAGGAGGAGTGGGCCCTTCAGGAAGTAAAAGAATTAGTTTCAGCTTCCTTGCCTCTGGGAACTTTGAAGCCTAAATCTCTGTTGATGTTACAGGTTTCTATTGCCTGGACATGCAATGACTGGTCCCTCTGGCAGAGGGATAGAACAACAGGAATTCACAGACCACTGGGTTTTTGGACCAAGAGGTTCCCAGATGCAATCCAGCACTTATCCTCCTTGAAAGGCATCTGCTTGGGTGCTTCTGGGCCTTGATAGATGTGGAAGGGATTGTTGAGAGCTCCCAGGTAATCCTAAAGCCAGAGATCCCAATTGAGCCCAGGGTCCTGGCTGGCCAAAGCACTTACTCAGGTGGTACCAAATAATGGAGTGTCATCAAGTGGAAGTGGTGCATTCAGGATTACACTAGCCTGGGCCCCCAGGGAGTGACATGCTTGCATGAACAGGTGGCAGACATCCCCTTCAATGATGATCCTGTTGCATCACCACAGAATCATCATCGAGGGGGACATCTGCCACCTGCTCTTTCAAGTGTGTCTTCTCTTACCATCCATGCATTGGAATCCTGGAGACACTGACTCAAAGATGCCCCACAAGATGCTCAGTGCTGGTTCACTGGATCAGCCAAGCTGAAGCCATCTGGCAGCCATTGGTCAGCAGCCACTATTTGTCTTTCTTCAGGCAGAATATATGCCAACTCTCACACAGGAAAACATGCCCAACAGATTCCAATACAGAAGCCTGCCAAAGAGACCCTGTCCTTAGGGAGCTGTCAGGTTTCAGTTAGGGTACATAAATAGGGGAATATTCAGGGACATTTGAGGATATATAGGGGGCATAATGACAGATTGACAATTAGAGTATACTGTTAAAAGTTTGGGAGTGTGGGGAAAGGTAGAAAATTAAGAAAGATTAGTAAATATGCAGAATAGAGTCTCAGTGATGACTGACAGCCCAAAGTGCTTGGAATTCTAGTGCTTTCTCAGGTAAACAGGATACTTGCTGTGATGGCCTGTTTCACTGGTCTTTTGGAGGACTGTTTTGAATACAAGGGAGATGGCAACATCTTTTCAAGTGGGACCTGGATGTGGACTGTTTTATATAACCTCCATTCCATGTATGTACATGTCTCTTAAAATCAATTTGCATGAAGTTACTTTTTAAAGAAGGTACAGGTTTTCCTTTCTCATTTTTCCTTTCATGTCAAAATACTGCCATTTTAGTAAAGAAAGGCAGGTCTCTCACCAAACCTCAATGTAATCATTGTGCATTGCCCTAGGGTGTAAAACAAAGCAAACAACAAACTCTCTAGGATACCAAACAAAAGGACACGTAGAAATTGATATTTGTCCTAGGATAATGAATAATTCTGATGACTCAATATTTCCAATTTTAAGTCAGGTAGTTTTCAATTTTCTTTTCTAAAAATTTGGAGATGAACCCATGTGTGCCAGTTTGAATGTATTGTGTCCCCCCAAATATCATTATCTTTGTGGTCTTGTGGGGCAGAGGTTTTGGTGCTGGTTAGATTTGCTTAGAATGTGCCCCACCCAGCTGTGGGTGATGATTTTGGTGAGATGCTCCCATGGAGGCATGGCCCCGCCCATTCAGGGTGGGCCTTGGTCAGTGGAGCCATATAAATGAGCTGACTCAGAGAGAGGGAACTAACTGAGTGCAGCTGTGAGTGATGTTTTGAACAGGAGCAAGCTTGCTAGAGAGGAACGTCCTGGGAGAAAGCCATTTTGAGGCCAGAGCTTTGGAGCAGATGCCAGCTGCCTTCCTAGCTAGCAGAGGTTTTCCGGACACCATTGGCCATCCTCTGGTGAAGGTACCCAATTGCTGAGGTGTTACCTTGGATGTTTTGTGGCCTTAAGACTGTAATTGTGTAGTGAAATAAAGCCCCGTTTTATAAAAGCCTATCCATCTCTGGTGTTTTGCGTTCTGCAGCATTAGCAAACTAGAACAGATTTTGGTACCAGAGAAGTGGGGTGCTTTTGCTGCTGAGTTTTCAAATACCAAACATGTTGGAATGGCTTTTCAAATGGATAAGGGGAAGATTCTGGAAGAATTGTGAGGAGCTTGATAGAAAAGGCCAAAACTGCTTTGAAGAGACTGTTTATGGAAATTTGGAGTCTAAAGATACTTCTGATGGGGACTTGAGCAGAAATGATGAATGTGTTGTTGCAAACTGGAAGAAAGGTGATCCTTGTTTTAAAGTGGCACAGAATTTGGCAAAATTGAGTCTTGGTGTCAAATGGAAGGAAGAATTTGAAAGCGACAACCTGGAATACTTAGCTGAGGAGATCTCCAGACTACATGTGGAGGAGGTACCCTGGCTTCTCCTTGCAGCTTATAGTAAAATCTGAGTGGAAAGAGATAAACTTAGAACTGAACTCTTGGGTTCAAAGAGACCAGAAGCTGATCGCTTGGAAAATTATGAGCTTCCAGGGGGTGGAATCCCTGAAGCTATAGCCCAGCATGAGGATGTAACCAAACATGGAACCCAGCTGCCATTTCAGTACAAGCCAAGATTGGAGATGGAATTATCCAGAAAGGATTTGTGGAAAGTCCTATTGTCTAATGGCTTTGACCCCTGCATGCTTCATGCAAAGCCAACAGAATTTTTGTGAGATCTTTATAAACAGAGCCATTGCCAGTCTGGACTGGAGGAGACAGACAAGGAAAAAATTAAAGGAAAAATCTCTTCAAAGACAGAGCCATGGAGGTTGAGGTCTGGAGTCAGGAGGTCTCGGGCTGGGAGAGCGGAGCAGCCCACATGCATGGAAAGGGTGAGTTTTCCCTGGAGGTTGAAGGCGGGCTTTCCGCCTCGATGCTCTGGAAGAGTTTTGCCATCTGAGGTCCCAAAGAGGGCAGAGCACATTCCCAGGAAATTGGGGAGAGCCTGGCTGCCACCACACTGTTCTGAATGGGTTGAGCATGTGCCCCAGAGATGGAAGGGAATCCAGGAACTGCCCCGATGTTTGAGGGGGGTGGGGCCGAGAAGGTGGTCTCCCCAAGGTGTGGATATGTTGGAGCACTCACCCAAGCATTTGGAGAGAAAAGGGCTACCACAACTGCACTTCAGAAGCGTTAGACTCCCGCTCTCTCAAGCCCCAAGGATGCAACATTGTTTTGTTAATGACTCTCAGACTTTGAAATCTAATGGAGTTTGTCCTGTGGGTTTTAGGAACTGTTTTGCTCCTGTTAACCCTGTTTTCCTTACTGTTTCTCCTTATGGCAATGGAAATGTTTATCCTATGAATGTCCCTCCTTTGTATATTGGAAGCATATAACTTGTTCTAAGTTCACAGATCCACAGCTAGAGGGGAATTATGCCTTAGGACTGACCACGCCTAAATTGATTTTGATGGGATTTTGTACTTAACTTTTGTTACTGAAATGATTTAAGTTTTCGTGATATTGTGATGAAATGAATGTATTTTGTATTTGGAAAGATAATGTCATTTTGGGGTCCAGGGGGTGGAATGTGCCAGTTTGAATGTATTGTGTCCCCCCAAATACCATTATCTTTGTGGTCTTGTGGGACAGACGTTTTGGTGCTGGTTAGATTTGCTTAGAATGTGACCCACCCAGCTGTGGGTGATGATTTTGATGAGATATTCCCATGGAGGCATGGCCCTGCCCATTCAGGGTGGGCCTTGATCAGTGGAGCCATATAAATGAGTGGACTCAGAGAGAGGGGACTAACTGAGTGCAGCTGTGAGTGATGTTTTGAAGAGGAGCAAGCTTGCTAGAGAGGAACGTCCTGGGAGAAAGCCATTTTGATGCCAGAGCTTTGGAGCAGATGCCAGCTGCCTTCCTAGCTAGCAGAGGTTTTCCGGACACTATTGGCCATCCTCTGGTGAAGGTACCCGATTGCTGAGGTGTTACCTTGGATGTTTTGTGGCCTTAAGACTGTAACTGTGTAGCAAAATAAAGCCCCGTTTTATAAAAGCCTATCCATCTCTGGTGTTTTGCGTTCTGCAGCATTAGCAAACTAGAACACCATGACAATTGCCAGCTGGTTGATCATTAAAAATAGTTGTTGATGATAGAACATTCTGTGATCCTTTACATACAAGTAAGAAGTAATTTGAAAAACTGAATGATATTTCCCAAAAATCTTATTTCTGTTAACAAGGTTACTAAGGATTCTATAGAGACCAAAAAAAAAAAAAAAAAAAAAAAATCTGCAAATAGAATGATGCTATACACTGCCTCATGATAGCAATTTATTCAAGTTACAAGTATTAATTGAAAACAATATGGCCAATCTAATCTCATTAATGGATTAATTTCAAAACCTTTTCTTTATTTAATAGTTACCTATCTAATTTTAAATTATACTTATATTGTTTTAATAATAATTTAATCATAAAGATTAAGCAATCCAGAAGAAAGTTTTTAACAATTATATTTATATGCCACCGAAACAGCAAGTTTTATGTACGTTTTTATTCATAGAACTATGATCATTTGAAGAATTTTAAGCATTTAATATGTTATAGTAGTATATAATTTTATCAGAAAATAATATAGAAATAGGCTTTAAGGAAGTAAGAAATCATTTAAAGCTTCCCACTATAAAAATATTTGTTTGCACATATTTTGACTTTTATTATAAACATTTTCTGGTATACACAAAATTAGAGAAAATGACATAATAAACCTTCTTGTGCCCATAACTCATCTTCAACAATTTTCCACATTCTGCCACTGCATTTCTCCTCTTCCCTTATGGTATTTTAAAGTAAATCACAAACATCATATCCTTTCACATGAAAATACTTGATTATGTCTCTCTACTTACACTTTTTTTCACATATATGCAAAAACATTATCAACTAAATTAACAATTCCTTAATGTTTTCAAATACCCATTTGATGTTCAGCTTTTCAAAATGTTTTGAAAATGCCTTTAAAATGTGTTTTTTTAAAGCTTGATCCAAATAAAGCTCATAAAACTCATGTCTTATATTTGGTTGATGAGATATCTCATTTCATTTAATTTATAATGATTCTTTTTTTTTTTTTTTTTTTTTAATTCTCCGCATCCTGGCTATGGTTGGATGCTTTCCAGTTTGTTTTTTAACTCATATATTTAATTGCATAGTTGACCTATTGTGATCTGGATTCTATTTCTACCATTGTCTTTTCTCTCTGTGTTAATGGCAATCTCCACTTATTTGCTCAAGGAAAAAGATTCAGAATCATGAGTGCTCACTTTCTTTTATGCCAACTGTTCTAAACCTAAAAAAATTGAAGATCTGCATCCTTAGCTCCAAAATATTTATCCCAAGTCCCAAGTCATTCAGCTGTTTCTCTCCCACTGTTAAAACTCAGATTCAATCAACTCTTAACTATGGCCTGTATTTGTTTATGAGTTCCTGTATTTTTCCCAAACTAAGCTTCCTGTTAACATTATTTTTCCTGTATATTCTCCACAGAGTATAGAGTGTTATCATAGAAATACAAGTCAGATTATGACAATGGTCTGCTTAAAACATCCTGTTAGATTATTTTGTTTAGAATTAACGTCATCTGAAATGATTTCCCTGTGACACCCAATCATTTTTTTATCAAACTCATTTCTTTTTCCTTCTTCTTTGTAAAACTTAGACCATGGAAATGTTTGGTTACATGAGTTGGTTATCATACCCAAGCCATAGCATTACCTCCATGAGAGCCTATACCTTGAATTTCTTATTCAAAATTGCATTGTAAATTCCTTTAAAAGTAGTTGGCATAGGGGACTGGTGGTTTGATGGATTGAGCCCTCTACCATGGGATTTGCCCTTGGGAAGACTGTTGCTTCAAAGGAGAGGCTAGGCCTCCCTATGGTTGTGCCTAAGAGCCTCCTCCCAAATGCCTCTTTGTTGCTCAGATGTGGCCCTCTCTCTCTAGCTAAGCCAACTTGAAAGGTGAAATCACTGCCCTCCCCTCTACGTGGGATCAGACACCCAGGGGAGTGAATCTCCCTGGCAACGTGGAATATGACTCCTGGGGAGGAATGTAGACCCGGCATCATGGGATGGAGAACATCTTGATCGAAAGGGGGATGTGAAAGGAAATGAAATAAGATTCAGTGGCAGAGAGATTCCAAAAGGAGCCAAGAGGTCACTCTGGTGGGAACTCTTATGCACAATATAGACAACCCTTTATAGGTTCTAATGAATTGGGGTAGCTGGTGGTGGATACCTGAAACAATCAAACTGCAACCCAGAACCCATGAATCTTGAAGACAATTGTATAAAAATGTGGCTTATGAGGGGGACAGTGGGATTGGGGGGCCCACTCCTGTTTGTCTAGTTTGTGGATAGGTGAGTGGAAAGGTGGGGGAAGGAAACAAACAAACAAACTTCAGTTTGTTTTTTACTTCAGTTGCTCTTTTTTACTTCAGTTGCTCTTTTTCACTTTAATTATTATTCTGGTTATTTTTGTGTGTGTGGTAATGAGGGTGTCGGGGATTGATTTTGGTAATGAATGTAGAACTATGTAATGGTACTGTGAACAATGAAATGTGCGATTTGTTTTGTATGACTGCATGGTATGTGAATATATCTCAATAAAATGAATTAAAAAAGTAGTTGGCACAAAATAAGCATTTAATAAATAATATTTAAATAGATGAATTTAGCAATAAATTTTTATGCTACTTACAATTTTTATGACATCTTTATTAAGGACCTTTTTAATGTGTAAAAATTGTTTGTGAAACCATCACTACTTAATTTTAGAACACTTTAATCACATAAAGAAACTTCATTCCAAGTAGCAGAGCTTCTCATTAACCCCTTTCCCAAAGTCCTGGAAACCACTAAACTACTTGTTTCCTCTATGGATTATCCTATTCCATATATATGGAATCATAAAATATGTGGCCTTTAGCAACTGCCTTATTTTCCTTAGCATAATGCTTTCAGATTTTCCATGCAATAGCATGTATCATATTTCATTTTTATTGGAAAATAATATTCCATTGTGTGACTATACATCTTGTTTATCCAATTTTTATCTAATTGTTTATCTAATTGATGGATATTGTATTGTTTCCATGTTTAGTTAAGAATAATTTTGCTGTAAATATCCATGTACAAGATTTGGGTGTATATATGTATTCAATTTTCTTGGCTATATATGAAGAAGAGGAATTTTTAGTTTTTATGTAAATGGGCCAGAGGTGGTCCCTTGTGTATTGCCCTCTATATTGCTTACTTCTTCACAGCAAGTTAGCACCATTAGCCCAAAGCCAGCCAGCAATAAACTCAAATTTTTACACATCCAATTATTTTAAATATAGTCCAAAGAAGCAAACTTTAGCCATTTAGGGCTGCCAATTTGCATACCTTGTGAAACTGCAAAACAACATCTGCTTGTCATGAATAAGACAAACCTTGTGGCTCTTAAAGACCCCAAATTTTGCTGCCCTATGGAGCTTGACCCAGAAACTCCCATTGTATTGCTGAGTGATATATTCTAGAAACACAGCCCCCTCTCTGATTTCCCTCTCCCCTGGGTTTTTTCTTACTCTACTCTCCTTCTTGGTATGGTCTCCTTCCAGTGTCTCTAGAAGGTCTCCTGCCTGGAGGGATTTTTCCTCTCTTGCAAACATGACTAAGTTTCACCCAAATAAAGCTCCTTTTTGGCTACTGCCATCTCATCGTCATATCTTTTCCCTGATCAACCCACAACCCTTGAACTCATCACATTGACTTTATGGTAATTCTATGTTTAACTTTCTGAAGAATTGCCAAGCCAGTTTCCACAGTGGCTGCACATTTCTGTACTCACACTGGCAATATGGGGTTCCAATTTCTCCACATGCCATGAACAATTATTTTCTGCCTCTCTGCTTGACGCCATTATAGTAAGTGTAAAGTAGTATCACATTGTGGTTCTGATTTATATTTCACTACTGACTAATGATGTTGCTGAACATTTTTTGATGTTGTTGGCCATTTGTGTATCTGCTATAGAGAAATGACTATTCAAATTCTTTGCCCATTGTAATTGTCATATTATATATAATTATATATATTTGAGTTGTAAGATTCTGTTATATATATTCTGGATATAAGATATATATATATATACATATGATTTGAAAGTATTTCCTCCCATTTTAAAATTTGTCTTTCTATTTTCAAGATTGTGTTCTTTGAAGCACAAAGACTTTTAATTTTTACAATGTCCGATTTATCATTTTTTTCCTATTGTCATATGGTTTTGGTATCACACCTAAGAAACCATTACTTGATCTAAGGTAAAAATATTTACTTCTATATTTTCTTCTAATAGTTTCATAATTTTAGCTCTTATATTTATATCTATAATCAATTTCCAGTCAATTTTGTATCTGTGGGTGTGAGTAACTCAAACTTAATTGTTTTTTCTTTTTTTTTTGGCATCTGGAAACTGAGTCATTCCAGCACCTTTTGTTGAGAAAATGATTCTTTCCCAATTGGATTTTTTGGCACCAATATCAAAAATCAATTAATATAGATAAGACCTAAATGACTTTAAAGAGACTGTTGGAAGAGAGGAATCTAAGATGGTGGCATAGAGAGGAGTGGAAGTCAAATAGTCCCCCTGGAACAACTTAAAAAAAAAAAAAAACAGAAACAACTAGTAAATAAGCCAGAATAACTGTGGGGGGACAAACATGACTGTCCACTCATCATACATCAACCTGAAGTGGGAGGAATGCCCAAGATCACAGCATAAAATCTGTAAGTAAAAACTGTGGATCTGGACTTCCAAAAGATGGCAGTTAGGAGAGACAGGTCAAAAAAAACAACTCTGTGAAAAATACTAGATAATGGCCAGAGGGTCACCCAGAACACCAGTTCCAGTGATGCACCAGCTGGACAGGGTCTGCTGGATCTGCAGGGACTGTGCACTTAGTGAGGCTGGGAGTCTGCATTGTGGGATGAATGAGTGGGCCTGCTGAATGTCTGGCAGCCACACTGCAGTGTGGGGAAGCCATGGGCTGGTGCTTGGAGTTGGACTAGTTCTTTATTAAAAGCCCAAAAGTGGCTGAGGATACAGTGGTGGGGACTGCACAGGGAAGTGTGGCAGGAACAGCATATCCACAACCTGTGGGTATGCCTCAGTATCTGGCATGGATGATAGCCTTTCATACACCCACTGCTAAATGTCTTGGAGTGAGGCAGGCAATGGTTAGCCAAAAGGGGAGAGAAACCATGCCCCTTGTAGCCATCTTCCTGGCAGGCTGGGAATGCTCCTGCCCAGTGCCAGCACCACAGCCCAGAGCTGCACCAGGAAACTCAGTGTGATTGGAAGTGTTTCCAGCAATGCACACACATGTTACAGTGTCTGGCATGGACAGTGGCCTTTTGCACACCCACAGCTGTTTGTCCCAGAGCTGGGGGGGGTGGAGTGGTGTGAAAGGGGGGGAGATTGGCACACCCCATTCAGCCATCCTTTCAGCAGGCTGGGAATGCCCCTACACAGTCTGCAGCCCAGAACTTCCCTTGAGGGATGGTGTGCACTTGTGATGTATCACAGCCTTCCTTCAGCAGATGCCCCAGAAGGGCACAGCTTGGAAGAGGGACCCACTCAAAAATCCCAGGGCCCATATGCCAATAACAAGGACTTGTGGGACAGTGGCAGAGACAATCTGTGGCAGGACCAAACTGAAGGTTTAGAGTCTTGGAACAGCCTTGAATCTCCAGGAACACTGGGAGGTTTGATTGTTAAAGCTGCCCTCGCTCCCTAACACACACCCCACATTCAGGACAGACAGCACCAACTACACATGTGAAATTGGTGCACCAATTGGACCCCACAAGAATCAGACCCCCACACACCACAAAGACAAATTTGGGGAGAACTGGTTTGAGGGGAATAGGTGGCTCACAGATTCCAACTGCTGGTTAGTTAGAGAAAGTATACACCACCAAGCTGTATATCTGACAAATTAGAGAGAAGTCTCTGAATTAGCCTACATATCCTAAAAGAGCCCTATCAAGTTAAGCAAATGCTGAGAGGTCAAAAACAAAAGAAAATTTTAAAGCATATGAAAAAGCCAGATGATATGGATAATTCAAACCCAAACACCCAAATCTAAAGATCAGAGGAGATGCAGTACTTGGAGCAATTAATCAAAGAACAAAAGACAAACAATGAGAGTATGGCACAGGATATAAAGGACATGAAGAAGAGCCTAGAAGAGCATAAGGAAAAAATTGCCAGAGTAAATAAAAAAAAAAAACAGATGATTTTATGGCAGTAAAAGAAACTTTCAACCAAATTAAAAATATTCTGAATGCTCATAGTACAAGACTAGAAGAAAATGAAAATGGATCAGTGACCTGGAGTATGGCAAATAGAAAATGAAAGAACAAAAGAAAGAATGGGGAAAAAATTGAAAAAATCAAAATAGACCTCAGAGATATGATAAATAAAATAAAACATCCAAATATAAGACTCATTGGTGTCCCAGAAGGGGAAGAGAAGGGTAAAGATCTAGAAAGAGTTTTCAAAAAAACTGTTGGGGAAATTTTCCCAAACCTTGTACACAGCATGGATACATGGGGCACGGATGCCCAGCAAACTCCAAGTGGAATGAATTCCAAGTTGACCCACTCTGAGACATGTTCTGCTCAGACTGTCAGGTGCTGGGGAGGGGGAGTAGGTTCTGAGGGCAGTGGGAGAGGGGTGGTTCACCACATGCAAAGGAAAAATCATGAGACTGAGTGGTGACTGCTCTGTGGCCACCACGGAGGTGAGAGGGCAGTGGCATGACATTGTTGAAATTCTGAGAGAGAAAGGTTGCCAGCCAGGAGTTCTTTGTCTAGTGGGGCTCTCCTGCAAGTTTGAGGGAGAGCTTAACTTTTTCACAGATAGACACATACTGAGAGATTTTGCTAGTGAAAGACTTGCCCTACTTGAGATGCTGAGGAGAGCACAGCTGTTGGAGAGGCAGGGAGAGGAGAGAGAGATATGGAGAAATGTTCCATAATATTAGGTGAAGATGCATTTTTAAGCTATATAGAGACCACTGAATGAAAGTTTGGCTTTATTATCATCATAGTCATCATAAGACACAACCCTATATTAAATTATTTTTAATTCCATATTTCAGAGAGGAATGAACAGACATTGTAGAATGGTGACATTATGAAGGAGAAAACATACTTGGTATCACATCCTATTCCATTCTACCAATTCTTTCACTCTATTTCAAATGGTTTATGGCATGGCATTCTTTCTGAAACACTTGATGTCAGAAGATGAAGATACTTGCCTCACTTTTCTGACTTGCTCATTGTAAATATGATCATCTCACTTAAATTGTAAGATGACTCTTAGTTTCCTAATTGATAAAACAGGAATTAGACTAAGAATAATTAAAAACTATTAAATTTAAGTCTGAAAATATAGACTTCTTTTGAAAATCCAAAGGAATACTCTTACACTTTTTGAGACCATTGAAAAATGTGTATTCTCAATTATGTCTTATCGGTTGGTGTAGATGAGATGCCATTTTCTGGAGATAGGCATGGGATATATAGAGCAAAGGCATACAGAGAACAGTGTTGGTGAAAATGTCTATTTATATATGGAGAGACAGCCATTGAACAACTAAATTTAAGTGGCAATTATTAACTTCTACTTCATACACTGAAACAAAAGAACATTAATTGTGGACCCATGATTTGCTATTTATTGCATAGCTAATGGAAAATATTGAACCATTTTAGCTTCTGAGTTCAGATAGAGGGTTAGGCAAAAAAAAAAAAATCTATTTACTCTCTGATCCCTAAGCTTGTATATTTTACAGTGAGAATTTCTATAAACAAAATAAAATTATCTCAATGCATTTAGTTCCTTGGTTCAGATAAAAATATTTTGAATAGTAAGGGTTATGTGTAGGCATGTTTGTAAATATACAAAGGAGAAAGAAGGGGAAGTATTGATCTGTATTCAGATTTATTCTGCAGGCTATGTATGGTGAGAATAGTGCAACAATATCCTCGTCTGTAAAATTTATAACATGGCCACTATTCTGTGATATCAAATAAGATAATTATAAATATCTGAAAATTAAATACTATTCTGAAACTTAAAAAAAATAATAGAGGGGCATATAGGGAAAAATACCTATTGCAAACTAATTGCATTTAGTAGTATTTTAATATTCTTTCATCAATAGTAACTAATGTACTATACCAATATTATGAGTCAACAATGGAGGCAGGGTGGTTAGGGGTATGGGAGGATTTGAGTTTCCTTTTTTTGTCTGTATTTCTTTTCTAGAGTAATGAAAATGTTCTAAAAACTGAAAAAAAATTGTGGTGATGGATGCACAGATATGTGATGGTACTGGGGGCAATTGATTGTACACTTTGGATATTTGGATAATTGTATGGTATATGAAATATCTCAATAAACAAAATAAAATTAAAAAAAAATACTGTTGGTAGAAACAGGGACTCTAAAGATACTTCTGATGAGGCCTTAGAAATAAATGGTGAATGTGCCATTGCCAACTTGAAGGAAGGTGATCCTTGATTTAAAATGGCACATAATTTGTCAAAATTTGTCCTGGTGACACATGGAAGGCAGATTGTGAAAGCAATGAGTTGGGATACTTAGCTGAAGAGATTTTCAAATTAAGTGTGGAAAATGCAGTCTGGTTTCTCGCTTATAGTAAAATGCAAGGGGAAATAGATAAGAAAGGACCAAACTCTTGGGTACAAAGAAACCTGAAATTGATGATATGGAAGAAATGTTATCCCCATAATATCTTTCTTTGTGGCAAATTTCACTTGCTTAATAAAGACTTCAACCGTATTTATCTAAGGCCCACCCTCATTCAGTTTGGGCACACCTTAAATAATAACATCTTAAAGCATCCTATTTATAAATGGGTTCACACCCATAGGACCAGGGGGTGGGATATGAACATGTTTTGTTTCCTTTTTTTTTGTGCGGGGGACATGATTCAATCCCCAATACCATTTCTGGTTTCATTGATTTTCTCTATTGTCTTTCTATTCTCTATTTTATTTATTTTTACTCTAATCTCTATTATTCCATTTCTTCTATTTGCTTGGGTTTCAGTTTGTTCTTCTATATCTAGTCATTTAAGATGGAAGATTCAGTCATTGATTTCAGACACTTTTCCTTTTTACTATAGATATTTTTAGCTATAAATTCTCTACTAAACATTTATTTAACTACATCTTTTAAGTTTTGTTATTTTGTGTTTTTGTTTTTACTCATCTCAAACTGTTTTATAATTTCTATTGTGATTTCTTCTTTGACCCATTGGTTATTCAAGAGTGTGTTGTTTAATTTCTAGATATTTGTGGATTTTCCAAAGTTACTACTGCTATTGATTTCTAATTTAATCCTATTGTTGTGAAAGACAAAACTCAGCATGGATTAAGTCCTTTTGCATTTAGGAAGGCTTATTTTGTGACTAACAAATGTTCCATGATTTTATCAAGAAGAGAAAGCTTAAAATAGCCTTTGCAATGTGTGACCTAATAAATTGATTAGTAAAATGTAGCACTATTTCACATATTACCTGTCTGACTTCGAAATATTCATTTCATTTTGCCCTCAAATTTTCACATCCCTCTTGACTTTTTCCTGTTTATGTTTTATACTTATTTCACTGAGAAGTCTTCTCCTCTTTAACTTCATTACCAAATATGTCTACTTCTTTCCTTTTATCTGGAATCTTGTATTCCACTGAGGCTATCCCAAGTGGAGAATTTTTGCTCTCCCAAACTCAATGAACCATTGGACTAAAATGGAAGAACAGACATTTTTAAGAATTCACCAACTTTTCCAAATACCATTTTTCTGCCTTCATATAAGGTTTGCCCCCACAATCACCAAGTGCTAATATGTTGCTCACAGTTTTACTCTCCATTCTTGGTTTCTCATTATTCTAGGAGATTTAATATCTGTATGTACTTATTTTTAGTTTTAGTACATTTTTATTGTGAAATTTTACTTATATAAAGAACAGTGAAAACTTTCAAAGTATAATTTAACAAGTAGTTAGAGAGAAAATTTAAAGGAATATTGTGGGTTTACAGTTCCATCATTTCAGGTTATTTTCTTATTGTGAAATATAAGATATATACAGAAAGGTTATAACTATCAAAGTACAATTTAATGAGTAGCTATAGAGCAAATTTCAAAGAATGTTATGGGTTACTGTTCCACAATTTCAGTTATTTCCTTATTGTGAAATATAATATGTATGCAGAAAGGTGACATCTTTTAAGGTATGATTTAACAAATAGTTATATAGGAAATTTCTAAGAATGCTATTAGTTAAAATACCATGGTTTAAGTATTCAAGTTAGGGTGGTCAGTGCCTAGACATCCCTGAAAATTGAGAAAGTGATTAAATGAGAGAAAGGGGTAGCAACAGACAAGATAGGATTTAACAAAGATTATGATTAATGAATCTTTATTTAATATATATGTATATTTTTAGATACTAGGGTATTAGGATAGATAGAATGAAATAACTGAAATGGTGTACTTATTTCTAACCATTAACTTCCCTTAGTTGCTTGACTTTCTCAATTTAAAACTCTTTTTATGGAAATTCAATATTTACAGCCATGACCTAAACATAAATATTGTTAAAAATAATTATCTTGCTAATAAAAACCTTTAATTTCAACACTGTAATCACTAACAAATAAATAAATGAGAATGTGTGCATTTGTGTATGTTTTGCTTTGTTTCTATAATAATTCTTTTAGGTCACTAATGTCCATGCCCCCTGGCACCCCCCTACTCGTTGTGGGGCACTAAATTCCAAAATTCCTTAGCTGCCCACCACTGAGAAAAATCATCTCATGTCAGTAAATCCTATTAAACACATGTCTAACTCCATGCCTGCCATGTTCTTCAGTCTTGGGACTAAGCTGGGTTGGACTAATTGACAAGCAGCCAGGAAACTGAATAGTTGCCAGCCATAGTGGTTATGAGTCCTGGGGATGGGACACTTCTTAAAAAGGCTGCTTTTGGAAAAGCAAAAAGGGCAATAGCACAGGCACAGGTACTCAGGGGCATAGATCCAGACCTTCCCTGTGCATTGGATGTAGACAGCACTGATATTGGATTTGGGTGGAGTTTGTGGCACAGGCAACATTCTTAATGAATGCTCCTTGGCTTTTGGTCACAAAAAGGGACAGAACTGAGATACAGCCACTGGAAAAGCAAGTGTTTGCTGAATATAATGCCTTCCTGCAAGTGGAGGGACTGATGAAAGATGCCCAGTCACCTTGAAAATGGCCATCCCTATTCAGGAGTGTATAACACACATGACATCTAAGGCATGCTCTGGCAATGCTCAACTAAGCACACTGACCAAATGAAAAGCTTACCTGCTATAGCACAGCATTTTCAGTACCGGCCCTCTGAGTGCAGAAATGCATGAAATTCTGAGACCAGTGTCCTATGTAGAAGATTCAACAGCTAAAGTTGCTGCATCTGAAATAGCTGTTGAAATGCCCACCATTGAATGCATGAGTACCATTCCCAAGTCTGCTTGGTACACTGATGAGTTTGGTAGCGGGAAGACTCTCACATGGACAACTGTGACAGTGCAGCTCAGTACCGACACTGTATGGTGGGAGATTGGCACTATGAAAAGCAGTCAATGGGCTGAGTTAAGAGCAGTGTGGATGGTATTAGTGAATGAATCAGGAGATATGCTGTCTGCACTGGCAGCTGGGCTGTTCACAAAGGCCTTATAATCTGTACAGCAACCTGGAAGCAGGAACAATGGGCAATCATAGGTCACCCCTCTGGGGACAAGGATGTGGAAAGATATCTGGGATGCCTGCTGTGCCGGTTTGGATGTCTTATGCCCCACCAAAATGCCATGCTCTTTAATGCAAACTTGTGGGTGCAAATGTATTAGTGTTGATTAAGTTGGAATCTTTGGATTAGGTTGTTTCCATGGAGATGTGACCCACCCAACTGTGGGTAATACCTTTGCTTAGATTATTTCCATGGAGGTGTGGCCCAGCCCAGTCAAAGTGGGTCTTGGTTAGTTTACCAAAGCCTTATAAAAGCTCAGAAAGAAGGAGCTCAGAGCTGAGCAGCTGTGAGTGACATTTTGGAGAGCAGCTCAGCGAGACATTTTGGAGACAGCCACT
Source organism: Choloepus didactylus (assembly GCF_015220235.1). Classification (NCBI taxonomy): domain Eukaryota; kingdom Metazoa; phylum Chordata; class Mammalia; order Pilosa; family Megalonychidae; genus Choloepus; species Choloepus didactylus. The sequence continues at coordinate 52,935,588 of NC_051317.1, read as the reverse complement.
GAAAGCAGAATTTAGCTGACACTTTCAGGATGCTAGCCCAGTGTTTGCGCTGGAGAAACCAAGAGAGGACAAAACACCCCAAGAGTAACATTTTGAAGAAAGCACAGGAGCTGAGAGAGGAGCTAGAATACAACGCAGTATCAGCAGATGCCAGCCACATGCCTTCCCAGCTAACAGAGGTTTTCTGGATATTATTGATCTTCCTTCAGTGAAGGTATACTCATGTTGACACCTTAGCTTGGACACTTTATGGCCTAAAGACTAACTTTGTAACCAAATAAACCCCCTTTATAAATGCCAATCTATTTCTGGTATTTTGCATGATGGCAGCATTAGCAAACCAGAACAACATCTATCAGCTGGGAAGGCATGTGGTTGGCATCTGCTTGTCCTTTGCTCCCAGGTTGTGTTTCAAAATGGCTTACTCCAAAATGTCTCTGGGCTTTTGTCTTAGCTCTTCTCTCTCAGCTCCTATACATCCTTGCTTCTTTCTCTGAGGGCATTTCTCTCTAATCCTCTGTGGGCCTGCCTTAGCTTCTCCAGGGCAAACTCTGGGCCTCATCTCTTAGCTTAGCATCTCCAAACGTCCTTCTCTCCACATCTCCAAACATTTCCAAGTGCCAACACCTGTGTTAGCTCTTGAACTCTCTTAAGTACTTCAGTGAACTAATCAAAACACCTCCACAGAAATAATTTAATCAATGGTCTCACCCACAATTGGGTGAGTCACATCTCCACAGAAACTTTCAATCAAAAGGTTCCACTCAACATGATTGGATTAAAAGATCATGGCTCTTCTGGGGTCCATAAAAGTTTCAAACCCACACACCCATCAACTACAGCAACAATAATTGCTATATAAAGAAAATAAAAAGAAGTTTACAGGTACTCTAGATGGAAACACTAGAAATCACAAAGAATTTAGAGTCTGCTGTGACTAGTAGCCACTAATCACAAGGGGCATTTTCAATTTAAATTAAATTTAATTCAAATTAAAGAGAGGATTATGAAAAGATGGCAGAGTAGAGAACTTCAGGTATCAGTTCCTCTTCCATGAAAACTATTAAACAGGCAGAACTGTGCGAATCAACTCCTTTGAGACTTGAAGTTAGTAGAACACTGTCAGCATCCAGTGGAAGTGGAAGGAAGAGGCTGGTAAGTGGTGATAAATACCAGTGAATTCCACTCTCAAGCAGTGGCTGCCATCGCCATCCCCCAGCCTCAAGGCAGGCAGCAGGTCTCCTCAAACCCAGCTCCTGGTGCAGCTTGCTGGGGCTGGGATGGGATGCAAAGGTCTGATTTCCTAAGATCCAAGTATGTATGTTTTTGATCAGCTACTTCTGATTTCTGGGAGCCAAGCTCAGTGGGAAGCCACTCTTCCAACACACCTCAAGAAAAAGCAGCAGAGGACTTTTACAGAAAGTACTCTTACTCAAAACTAAAGAAAACAATAAAAGAGCTGTACTTGCTGGGGAGGTGCCAAATCAAGAAAACACAGCTTTAAAAAGCCAAGGAAAAGCTCCCAGTACTCTTACTGACCCCTACCTTACTGTTCCACAGAGCAATGTGGAGCTGGCTGGTCCTGCCTTTGTGCATACCTGGCCTTGTTCAAGGAGGGAGAGACTGGCATAAGGAACTCTTCTCCATCTCAATTTCCTCCTAGAATTTTCCCTCCAGGTGAAAAAAAAAAAGCTTGGGGCAGCAACAGTGATGTAAGAAACAATTGAGTTCAGTGTCCTGGGGCAAAGATTTATTGTCTTTAAGTCCTGTGATGGATCACACTTGTATAGGTAGAAGACCAGTTACCTAGAGGGCAGAGGGGGCATTCAAATTCCTGTAAACAGGGCAACTCCAAAGGCCACTAGCAAACACAAGCCCAGGACAATAAACATGATCAGAAAAGACAGGAAGTATCACACATTGTCCATGAAACTCGGGTTGTGTTTCTTGATAGGAGGGCTGAACTCAGAAGAGCACTTACCCACACAAACACAATTTGTAAAGGCTGTGCAAGGTGATTTTTACATTATGATTTTTGTTTTATTTTTGTTTTTGTTTTTGTTTTGTTAGCTGTGCCAAAAACTCAGGCAATGTCTGTTATATCACTAGCTGAATACAAACTCAGGCAAGAGAAAGCTCAGGAACTAAATCCCATGGTTAACATTTTTAAATATCAAAAATACTCAGTGTGCAAAAATGATTAAAGGACAAATAAACAGGAAATTATGGTCTATCCAAAGGATGTAGATAGAAATCCAGAAAACATCAACAAAGAAGAACAGACTGTGGACATACCAGACAAAGACATTAAGAAATTGGAAAAAAGAACCAACATCTACTGGAGTGGAAAACCACAGTAACTGAAATGGAAAAAAAAAAAAAAAATCCCCAGAGAGTTTCAAAAGCAGATTAGGGCTGGCAGAAGAAGGAATCAGTGAACTAAAAGACAAAATCATTGAAATGAATCAGGCTGACTGTCAGAAAGAAAAAAGAAATAGAAAAAGCAAACATAGCCTAACAGATCTTTGGGACACCATCAAGAATACCAGAACACACATTATGGGAGTCCTAGAAGGAGAAGAAAGAGAAAAGAGCAGAAGGAATACTCAGAGAAATAATGAAAGAAAACTTCCCAAACTTAGCAAAAGAAATGATATGGACATCCAAGGAGCCCCAAAATTACCAAACAGGATAAACTTGAAAAGAAATATTCCAGACACATAGCAGACAAACTGTTGAATGTGAAGGATGAGGAGAGAGTTCTGAAAGCTGCAAGGGAAAAGTAACAGGTTATATGCAGGGGAGTCCCAATTAGATTAAGGGCTGATTTCTCTTCAGAAACCATGGAAGTAAGAAGACAGTGGAATGATATACTTAAAGTACTAAGACATAGCAATTGCCATCCAAGAATTTTATATCTAGAAATTTTATATCATCTTTCAAATGATGAATTTTATATCATCTTTCAAAATGATGGGGAAAATAAGACATTCCAGATAAATAAAAGCTGAAATAGTTCATTACCACTAGATCTGCCCTATAAGCAATGTCAATAGGAATATTTTTGCCTAAAAGTAAAGGACACTGGGCAGTACATTAAAGTGACATTAGGAAATAAAGACCTCTAGTAAAGGTAACAATTTGGTTAATTATAAATGCCAAAAATGTTGTGTTGTATTTTTAATATGTAAATAAACTTCTTACTTTTTACAAGAGCTAAAATACAGATCCATAAAAAGTAATGAAAAATCTATGGATTTGAAAATTCAATGTACAAAGACATAGTTTGTAACAAGTACAAAAAATGTTGGGGGATTGAGTGATACAGGAAAACTGTAAGTGTATACTATTGAAGTTAAGTTGAAGTCAAATAAAAACTGATTTAAACATACTGAGGATGTTAAATGTTACCCCCATGGTAACTACAAAGAAAATGTATGAAAAATATTTCCAGAAAGATATGAGATGGGACTCCACATGGTACAATACAAAAAATCAAACAAATATGGAAGAAGGCATTAATGGAAGAATTTGGGTTCAAAAAGTTATAAGACTTATAAAGTCTAAATAGCAAAATGAAATGCCTGATTGTCAGTAGTTACTTTAAATGTAAATGGTTTAAATTCTACAGTCAAAAGACAAAGATTGGAAGAATGGATTAAAAATATATGGCCCAGGGTGACATAATCAACAGTGACTGAAAACTTCTCTCCAGAGATTCAATGAAAAAAGGACAATTCTGAAATGTGTGAAATCCTGGAGGAGGATATAGTCTGCAGAAGTACGCTGCAGATGCTAAATTGAAGAAAGATAAGAAATATCATGTAGTAATCTTCTGTCCCAGACCAGCTGGTCCTCTTCCCTTCACCTCACTTGAGGTCAGTGTGGGAAAGGCAGAGAATCAGCAGATGGGAACCCTCTCATCAGTGATAAATACCCCCACTGCTTAAAGAATCAGTGGATAGGGGAGGACATTTCAAGGCCCAGGTCAGTGAGGGACAAAGAGACTGAGAAAATGTGTACAGAGACTGCATTTCCAGCCCTGGGTCTGAAAACCCTTCTCCCACTCTTGAGGGAAGCTGCAGCCAAAGGCCATTTCCTTGCCTTAGGGATGGATAGAGTACTGGGTAAACTGAAGGAGTTCTCTGCCACAGGTGTAGCCCCACATCAAGCCATATTTGGGTCAGACAGTTCAGGGCATAAATATTCTGCAGTTTCAACTCACCTGTGCAGACACAGCCTGTGCTCAGAGGCAAAGCAGGCTCTGAAGATGATAAAGTTACTGAAAGTGCCATCTGCTGGACAGTCTGGAAAGTGCAAGGGAATTGAAACTTTTAAAATGATGTTCCAGACCCTTTATTAGAACCACAGGAGCTGTCTACATACTCTGCACAGGAACCTGGTTTTGGCTGAGAAATAAGGACAATTCAGCTGTCAAAGTAGGACACTAAAACAAATCCAGGTCTTGTGGATGGCAGAAAACAGAGCACTGCTGGAAGCCAGCACAGCTATATTAACACACACAGTGAACATGCTGTAATGCCCAGTGCCTACCTCCTATCCCTGTGGCAGGCCAAATTGGGTGCCTGCTTTTGAGGGAATCCTTGTGTGCAGAGCCAATTTAACAACTGTCCAGCAAGAGAAACAAAGAAATATAGAGATCAAAGAAAACCCACAAGAAAACCCATGGCAAAAGACAGAGAACCACCTCCAGAATCAACTAATCAAGAAAATCAAATGCCTAGGCAGCAAAAAATCATGAGCCACACCAGTAAACATGAAGGTATGACCCAATCAGAGGAACAAACTAACATCTCATCTGAGATTCAAGAGTTGCAAAACTAATTAAAGATGTTCAGACAAATCTTCTGAATCCAATCAATGAGTTGAAAGAAATTGTGACAAAAGAGATGAAGGATATAAAGACACTGGGCGACCATAGAAAGAATTCGTAAGCTTGGAAAACAAATGGCAGAAATTATGGGAATGAAAGGAACAATAGAAGAGATTGAAAACATAGTGAAGGCATACAACAGTAGACTTGGAGAGGCAGAAGAGAGAATTACTGAATGAGAGGACAAGTCTTCTGAAATCCTACACACAAAAGAACAGACAGGGAAAAAAATGGAAAAATATGAGCAGGGGCTCAGGGAACTGAATGAAACATGAAGTGCATGAATATATATGTTATAGGTATCCCAAAAGGAGAAGAGAAGGGAAAATGGGAAGAAAGAATAATGCAGGAAATAATCAATGAAAATTTCCCATCTCTTATGAAAGACATAAAATTACAAGTCCAAGAAGGACAGTGTACCCCCAAACAGAATAGACCCACTCCAAGACATTAAAAACCAGATTTTCAAATGTTAAAGACAAAGAGAGAATTCTGAAAGCAGCAAGAAAAAAGAAATCCATCACATACCAGGGAAGCTCTATAATACTAAGTGTGAATTTCTCAGTAGAAACCATGGAGGCAAAAAGGCAGTGGTATGATATATTCAAGATACTGAAAGAGAAAAACTGCCAAACAAGAATCCTATATCTGGTAAATCTGTCCTTCAAAAATGAGGGAGAGCTTAAAATATATACAGATAAACTGACACTGAGGGAATTTGTGAACAGGAGACCTACTCTACAAGAAATACTAAAAAGAGTGGTACAGACAATTAGGAAAAGACAGGAGAGAGAAGTTTGGTGAAGAGTATAGAAATGAAGATATCAGGACATAGAAAGAAAGTAAAGATTAGGCATTTGATGCTAAAGTAGTACATAATGCTCAACAGGTTTGATGGTATATATCCAGAAATGGGTAACACAATACTGGGTGATGGTAGCATTATTGTAAATACACTGAACAAAGATGACTGTGAGTATGGTTGAAAGAGAAAGGTTAGGGGCATGTAGGGCACCAGAAGGAAAGACAGAAGATGAAGACTGTGATGGTATATCTTAGTGCAACTTAGAGTGGTCAATGATTTTGATTAAATGTACAAACATAAGAATGTTTTTACACAATGGTGAAAAAATGAATGTCATCTTTGCAAGGTACTTAAAGTGGGATGGCATTGAGGAAAAATAGAATGAATGAAAACTAGAGTCTATAGTTAACAGTAACATTGCAATATGCTTCCATTAATTGTTACAAAGGCAATATACCAAAGCTCAATATCTATAAGCATGGGACTTAAGGGAGGGGTATGGGATTCTTGGCATTGGTAGTATTGTCTGAACTTTTTATTATATTTTATTTTCATTCTATTTTTTTCCTGCATTGCTTTTTAGTATTCATTTTTTTCTTTTTTTTTTTTTCTTTTTTTTTCTTTTTTCACCTCTTCCTTTTTTTGTGGAAGAAATAGAAATGTCCTCATTTAGATAATGGTTGTGAATGCATAACTATGGGACTATACAGGGAATCGCTGATTGTTTACTTAGGAGGGAATGTATGGGGTGTGAATAAAACTGTCTAAAACATAAACAGAAGGATACAAGTGCTGGAGAAAATTTGGAGAGTGGGATGTACCCAATAACCATTGGTGGGGAAGTAAAATTGTGTAGCATATCTGGAGGGCAGTGTGGTGGTTCCACAGGAATCAATGCATGGGGTTGCCATATGGTCCTGCAAGCTTGTTATTAGGTATATACTCAGAAGAACTGAAAACAGGGACACAAATGGATATTTGCACAGTGGAGTTTATGGTGGCAGAACTCACGATTTGCAGTGGATGAAAGTGATGTAAGGGTACATCCACTGATGAACAAAATGGTGAATTGTGGTTTATACATACAATGGAGCTGCTACAAGAAGGAATGAAGTTGTGAGGTATGCAACTAGGTGAATGGACTTTGAGGACAGTATATTGAGTGAAATAAACCAGAAATAAAAAGCTAAGTATTATAATCCCTCATTAATATGGACAAACTGCAATGTTCAAACTCTGAGAATTGAATCTGAGAGCATAGGTTATCAGGGGAAGGCTTATTGTAAAGGTTCCTAGATTGTAGGCTCTTATAGCAGTTACATTTATTCCTGAGTTATAATGGCTATTTCTAAATTTGGAAATGCTGAGCTGTTTGTGTATAACCTGGTCAATTCCTGGAACTTTAGTTACCTGTGTGCCATCTGAGACTTAGAGCCAGAGTCTGGCAGCTATGAATGTCAGCATTACCTCATACAGCAAATATTGAAGAGTCTGAAAAAGAGATAAGACTTCAAATAGAGATATGAACTAAATGTACTTGGTTAGGACCAAGGTAAATCAGACTAAAGCGTAAAGGACAATACTGACAGTGTATTAAAACTTAAATTTCTGCGTGAGACCAAAGGAAGAGATGTTTATTATGTGAAAAAATGTACATTTTTTATAGCACACTATAATTTAACTTGTATGGTCAGTTTATTCAAACACCATAATTACATGGATCTTTGAATAGGGAGTGAAATCTGGTTGGTTTGTACATGTTAGTTTGAAGCCCCAATACATCCCAGAGTAATTTGGGCAGAGAACAAAAATATATTTGCAAAGCCCCCTTGAGGGACTGGGGGAAAATGAAATGTTAAACTTCCCTATCTGGGAAATTACTTAGATTCTCACAAGCATTGGGGACTACCAATTTAGAAGGCTGAGCCCTTGATCTTGGGGCTTGCCCTTATGAAGTTTGTTACTGCAAAGCAGAGGCTAAGCCTACTTAAAATTGTGCCTAAGAGTCACCCTCAGAAAACCTCTTTTGTTGCTAAGATGTGGCCTCTGTGTCTATGTCAACTCTGCAGGTAAACTCACTATCCTCCTCCCGTACTTGGGACATGACTCCCAGGGGTATCAATCTCCCTGGTAATGTGGAACATGACTCACAGGGATGAGCTTGGCCCTAGCATTGTGGGATTGAGAAAGCCTTCTTGGACCAAATGGGGGAAAAGAAATGAAACAAAATAAAATTTCAGTGGCTGAGTGATTTCAAATGAGTCAAGAGGTCATTCTCTAGGTTATTCTTATGCAATATACAGCTATCCCTTTTTTTGTTCTTAGTATATTGTAATAGCTAGAAGGAAATACTTGAAACTGTTGAACTGCAGCCCAGTAGCCTTTATTCTTGAAAATGATTGTATAACTATATAGCTTACACCGTGTGACCATGCCATTTTGAACCTTGTGGTTCCCACTCCCTTTATCCAGTGTATGGACACATCGTAGAAAAATGAGGACAAAAATTAAATTAATAATGGGGAGGGATGGGGAGTATGAGATGTTTTGGGTGTTAATTTTTACTTTAGTTTGTATTCTTATTTTTTTGTGTGGTAATGAAAATGTTCAAAAATTGATTGTGGAGTACTATATAGTGGTACTGTGAACAATTAATTGTACACTGTGGATGACTGCATGGTTCATGAATATATCTCATTAAAATTGAATTTAAAATATATATGACCCCACTATATGCCCTTCATAAGAGACTCCCCTTAAGTTCAAAGACATAAGTAGGTTGAAACTGAAGGAATATTGTGTGTATATAGATATATCTCATGCAAGTAGTAACCAAAAGAGAGCTGGGGTAGCTATACTAATATCAGATAAAATGGCTTTAAGTCAAAAACTCTTATGACAGTATAAGATAGTCATTGTCTCCTGATAAGGGGTAAATTCAACAAGAATATGCAACATTATAAATATCAATGCATCTAACTGCAGTGTTTCAAATCATGTGAATCAAATATTGACAGATATGCATGGAGATACAGATGGTTCTAGATTAATAGTAGGGGAATTTAATGCTAGTAAAGAGACAGAAACATTAATCAAAACCTCCCAATAAGGAAATATCAAGGAGCAGATATCTTCACAGGGGAATTTTACCAAACATTCCAAGAATTAACACCATTCCTGCTCAAACTCTTCCAAAAAATTGAAGAGAAAGTAATATCTCTGAAGTAGTTCTATGAGGCCATCAAAAGGTGGTTCAACATGAGAAAATCAATTAATGTAACACATCACATTAACAGAAATAAGGAAAAATAACACATGACCATATTAATTGATGCAGAAATGTAATTTTAGAAAATCCAGGATGTCTTCTTGATAAAGACACTTAGAAAAGTAGGAACAAAAGTAAACTTACTCAGCATGATAAAGAACATATATGAAAAAACTCACAGCTCACAGGATACTTAGTTGTGAAAGACTGAAACTTCCCCTCTAATCTCAGGAACAAGATAAGGATGCCCACAGTCATCACATTATTCAGTATTGTGCTGGAAGTTCTAACTGTAACAATTAGGCAAATTTTAAAAAAAGAGTGTCCAAATTGGATAGGAAGAAGTGAAACTTTCCCTAATTGCAGATGACATAATCCTATAAACAGAAAATTCTGAAAAGTCCACAGCAAAGCTACTACAGCTAAGAAATGTATTCAGTAAACTAGTGGGGCTCGGGATCAACACCTAAAATTCAGTATTGTTTGTATGCCCTAGTAAAGAATAATCAGAAGAAAAATCAAGAAAAAATCCATTTTAATACTGACTAAAAGTGTCAAATATCTAGGAATAAATCTAACAAAGAGTGTAAAGAACTTGTACACAAAGAACTAGAAAACATTGATAAAAGAAATCAAAGAAAACCTAAATAAATGGATTAGAAGACTAAATATTGTTAAGACATCAATTCTACCTAAAGCAATTTACAGATTCAATGCAATCCCCATCAAAATTACAACAGCCTTCTTTGTAGAAATGGAATATAGACACATCAAATTTATATGGAAGGGTAAAAGGCTCCAAATAGCCTAAACAATTTTGTAAAAGAAGGAGGAAGTTGAACAACTCACACTTCCCATTATTAAAATTTTATCACAAATTCATGCTACTCAGAACACCATAAAACTTGCACAAGGATATATATATATATATATATATATATATATATATATATATAATCCAATAGTATATAATTGAGAGTTCAGAATGCAACTCTTGGCCAACTGATTTATGACAAGGATGCCAAGTCCACTCAATTGGGAGAGAACGGTCTTTTCAACAAATGGTGCTGGGAAAACTAGATATCATATGCAAAAGAATTAAGGTGGACCCCTATCTCATACCATGTACAAAAATCAAATCAAAATGGACCAAAGACCTAAATATAAGAACCAGAACTATAAAACCCCTAGAAGAAAATGTGGGGGAGCAACTTCAGGACCTTGTAGTAGGCAATGGTTTCTTAAACTTTACTTCCAAAGCACAAATAACAAAAGAAAAATAGATAAACAGGACCTCATCAAATTTTAAAACTTTTTTGTATGAAAGGACTTTGTAATGTGAGTAAAACAACAACCTCCACTATGGGAGGTTATTTAGAAACCCTATATCCTACAACAGTTTAATATCCAGGATACATATAGAAATCCCACAATGAAACAATAAAAATACATGCAATCCAATAAAAAAAATGGGCAAAAGACTTAAATAGAAATTTTTCAAGAAAAGATATACATAGGGACAAAAAGCACATGAAAAGATGCTCAACATCATTAGCTAACAGGGAAATTAAAATTGAAGCCACAATGAGATTCCATTTCACATCTACTAGAATAGGTATTATTTTTCAATGGAAAATTAAAAGAGTTTGAGAGGAAGTGGAGAAATAGGAACAGTCATTCACTGTTTGTTGGAATGTAAAATGGTGCAAGCTCTGTGGAAGACAGTTTGGTGGTTCCTCAGAGACTTAAATGTAGAATTGCCATATGTCCTGGCAATCCCACTTCTAATTATATACCTAAAAGAATTGAAAACAGGGATCTGAACAGATATTTGCACACTCATGTTCATAGCAGCATCATTTACAATTGTCAAAAATGAAAGCAACCCAAATGTCCATCACCAGATGAATGGTTAAACAATAGAATATTATTCAGCTATAAAAAGGAATGAAGTTCTGATACACATGACAACATGAATGAACTTTTAAAATGTTTTATCGAGTGAAATAAGCCAGACTGAAAGGACAAATATCGAGTGATCTCACTGAGATGAAATAATTAGAATAAGCAAATTTATAGAATCAGAAACTAGAATGTAGGCTACTAGGGTCTGGAGTGTTTGAAAGGAAGGAGGAGTTAATGCTTAAACTGTACAGAATTTCTGTGTAGGATGATGGAAATGATTTTGGTAATGGTTGGTGGTGATTATAGCACAATATTGCTAACATAATTAATTGCACTGAATTATAAATTTGAATGTGGTTAAAAAGGGAAATTTTACATGGTATATATGTTACTAGAATAGATATTAAAAAATAAAATCCATACGACTGTACCACACAAACAGTGAATCCTAAAGTAATCCATGGACTATAACTAGTAGTACAATTATAAAAATGTTATTTCATCAATTGCAACAAATGTACCTCAATAATTCAAGGTGTTAATAATAGTGTTGTATTTGGAAGCTCTGTACTTTATGCATGATATTTCCGTAAATCTACAACTTCTGTAATAAAAAAAAAATGGATGTGAAAAAAAGAAATTAGATAAAATTAAAAGTTCAGTTTTTAAGTCCTACTAGCCACATATTCAGGTTCTCAATAGCATCCTGTGACTAGTGACTACTCAATCGGACCATGCACATAATAGAACATTTCACAGGAGCAAATTCTATTGGACAGTGCAGATCTAGAGTCCATGATGTTCCTAGAGACATGATTGCTGGAGGAAATGGGCAAGTGCGTTTCAACATGGTGATATTTTAGAGTAACATCAGCAAACCACTGCCCACTGGGCAAATGCTCAGATTGTAAGAATGGATTATTTTTTGTTAATTTTTAAATGGGCAGGTAAATCAGAAGAAAAATAATATTTTGTGGCACATGAGAATTGAATGGATTTCAAATGTCAGTTTCAATGAGTAAGGTTTTATTGGAAAATTGCCACTCCCATTTATTTACACATTATTTGTGGCTTTTTTGTGTGCTAGGGCAGCAGAGTTGAGCAATTATGACAGAGAATTTCTGTAAAGGTACTATAAAAAGTTTTTACTCTCCAATCTTTGCAGAAAGAAAAAAATGCTGATCCCTGATTTAGAGGCCATAGCAGCATTATCCAGGTGAATTACACCTTTCAAATCCTCATTTTCCGTCACCCTTGAGTGGGCAGCAACAGTAGGAAGTTTGCCTTGAGGTAAGTGCAGATATTATCTCCAGCTATGGATGGCAGTGTCTGTGGTAATCCAAATTTTCACACAATGAAGAGCCTGGTGTTTAGAATTCTTTTTTTTTTTTTTTAATAAACAGAACAAGTGAGGTAAAGACCACAAACTATATTTAATATCTCTGAAAACATTGGTGTCATGTTTTTCCTCTATCTGAAGCTAATTCCCCCTCCTATAATTTTCTAATTATTGTGAAAGTATAATTTTGTTTTGAAATGTATTGTGTTAATCCTCCATAATCATCTGTTTTTTGATAGGTATTTAATGGCTATAAAATCTTGCTAATCATGAGAATCAAATAAATTTTTCTTTTATATTGTTCAAGGTCTGGAAGAATATGTAAAAAAATATATATATCAAAGGTACTGCCTGCTGCAACAGAGGTACATACAGAATTACATGGGAGAAAAGATGAAGGAATCAATTCTTTCTGGGAAATAAGTTTCAAAATCCTTCACAAAGGATGTGGCATTGGATTATTTTTCTTAATTTTGAAGTTTTTATTTTGAAATAATTTCAAACTTGCATGAAAATTGTAAGAATAATATAGAGACCAACCTTTACCCAGATTTGCCCATTTTTAACATTTTGCTGCATTCATTTTATCATACTCCCACACCTTCCCTCCCCTCTACTCCTTTTCTATCCCTTCTCCTTCTCTGTTTCCTCTCCCCTTCCCTCCCTTCCTTTCCTTTCTCCTCCATTTCTTTCTTCTACCTTCCCTTTCAACCCTCCTCTTCCTCCTCCTCCTCCTTCTGGTTCTTCCTATGTCTCTCTTCCTCTCTTTCTCGCTCTCAACGGAAACCTTTGCAGGTACCCTGCATAGGTCCTTTATAAAAGACGAGAATGGTTAGGAGGCATTTTTTACACAGAAAAGTGGCTTATTAACCATGCTGGCATATTTCTCATTACATACTCATTAAGACCTATTAAAACTCCTATCTCCAAATTTGGTTAGCAATGCTAAAGGCAGTTTATATACACAGGAAATCTAAAGACTTAGATTCTGATCCCAAGGTGCTGAAGTAAGGTTGTGAACAAAAAAAATATCCTCAGATTCTTCGATATGGAATGCATACCTTCTGATACAAATATCTAATATTCCATTGAAATTTAGAAGGCTGATATGAAACTGACTTTCTTCTACTTAAAACTGTATATAACTCCATTGTATTCAAGTTGTAATAAGAATGTGAAAGTACTTTTTATCTACAGGAACCATCACAATCATTGCTTAAATAAATTTTACCAAGTGTGGAAATGCAATTTCTTCTTGCCAATAATCCATGAGTTGTTCTCTATAATACAATAAATATCAATCATTTTTAGGATTACATATGTTTAATAACAAAAAGAATTCAAATCATAATCTTGATTATTCTTTCTTATTTCTAACCAATTTGACAACTGCAAGAATGTTAAGATACCTGTTGATAGAGCAACAAAAAGTAAAATAATCCAGAAAACTAATTTAAAATAGCAGGGGGGCTGGAAAAATATTTGCTGGATCAAAATATATCTAAATTTTGAAAAGACATGCTGGCTATTACAAGTTATACAAAAGTTCAAGCTATGAATAAGGATTTCCTTTGTATTCTAGACAAGATTATTCACCACACAAATAGATAGAAATAGTTATAGGGATAAGAAAAAGGACAAGAAAGAAGAGGAGGAAGAAAAGGTGAAGGGGTGGGGGAGAGGAAAAGAAGAATGAGGAGAAGTAGAAAAAGAGAAAAGATAGAAAAAGGGGAAGGAGGAAGGGAAATAAGAGGAAGAAAAGGAAAAAGGAGAAGGAGAAAGAGGAAAAGGGATGACAATGTGTGAAGGAGAAACTAAAACAGCAACGCAAAAGAAGGTGCAGCAGAAGTAATAGGGTGAGGAGAAAGAGCAGGGAAGAGTTGGGATAAAGAGGGAAAATTAAGTGGGAGGAAGAAGATAAGAAATAGGTGCAGGGAAAAAAGCAGAAGCAGCAGGAACTATAATACTACTTGGTAGATTTTCATACTTCCTCCATTATCTTCCATGTAAATTAGATCCAGGAATAAAAGTCATTAGCATTGCATTTTCATAATCACATCCAAAATACTGGCAATTATTCTTATAATAGATATAAATAGTGCATCTCTGTTTTCCAAAGTAAGAAATGGGGGCTTTTAATAAAAGCAGCATAGTTTTAAAAATCCATCCAATAAAATGTTATATTTATCTGTTTTTAAATTTATGTTATACAGATTTCATATATTAAGAGAACGGTAAATCCCAAATAATTGTTTTAATATGTGAGAATGCATATTTTCCACTTTATATTCCTGTAGTAAAATTAAATGTCTATATTTCACTCACTTGAATCCAGTTTATTTCCAAATATAATAATTTTTTTTTGCCTTATGTGAAATACAATTGAGGAAAACATTTTATTTTGATAGTGTAATTATATAATAGTTCAAGCATAAGAGTTGATGTTTATGCAATCATATACACATCTTAAAATATTACATAAAATGTATATCAAAACCAAAACCACACTCATATTACTTAATATTTAAGTTGTTGTCTTTGGAATGACCATGATAGAAAATAGTCTTAACCTTTGTTATCACTTTTAATATACTTCTGGTGGCTTTCTGGAGTTCTATTTTTGAAGGGATATTTGGTTGCACCTGTGTCAGTGGGAAAGAAAAGATACCCTCATTAACTGGCAGCCTATACCCAGGATGCAGTGCTGTGGAATGCTCTACCTATGCCAAGAGATGTATTTGTCCTTCCTGCACTTCTCTGTTATACCCAGGACCACATTTTATTTTTATTTTTTGGGCTGGGAAAAAATTGCAAGGAATAATTGATGGAGATGTTTTAGTTTTTGTAAACTGCAGTATCCATAAGACAAATAAATCAAATGTTGACATACAAAACATACTTAGTGGTCTTTATTTTTATGGGCATTTGGGTAAAGTAACTGATACAAACCATCCTGTCCTATCACATCTATTGCTCAATTTGTTCCACACTGATTTGGAGGACAGACCATAGGGGTAGATGCATAGGTCCTTTTAATAGCTGTAACTCACTTGTCATTACTTTCTACATCTACAACTAAAAGTAATATCTATGCCCATGAATTACTATAGATGCACAAACTAGTCATGATATCTTCCATGATTTACATGTGGAGAGAGTTGCTACATCGTGTGCCATGAGAACATAGGCTCAGGGGAAACAAAGGCTTTCAGCAAATACCAATTTATTATATATTCAGCAGAAGGAAGAAGATCAGGGGGAGTGATCCCCTGATGGCCTTTACCCCGTGAAGCCAACTGCTCAGGTCAAGGTTGGTGGATCAGAGTCGGTGGGTGGCAGCTCCACACGACCCACTCCACACTGGCGAAGAGGGACACTGCCTGAGAATTGGATATTTATTTATAGACCCCAGGGGGAGGGGAACCTGCCACTGAGCCAAAAGCATGTATCATGCAACATTTATGCAGTGTTCTTGCCCTGGCAGGCAGCTGGGGCTACTTGTTCCTTGTTTGGGTTCAATGTAGGGCAGGCTGTTCCATTAGACTTAATGTTCCCCATACTGTGAAACAGAAACATATTGAAACCTCTACACACAAACAAAAGGAGGTGGGTATACAAGGGCTTGGAGATGGCCCTGCACATGTCCATGACTTCCCAACTGTTAGGGATTGAAAAAAATATTTAAAAAATAATAGACCTCCTGTAAGAACTCACTTCCCAAACTCAGCGGCATTTAACACTATTTCTTCTCATACTTGTGATCCTGCAGATGACTGACTAACCAGCTAATATAATAAGGCTCAACTAGGGGATTCTCCTTCTAGCTCAGATCCAGCTTGACTCTTAACTGAAGCCTAGTTTCACTCTGCTGCATCAGTGTTCATTTTGGGACCCCTGAGGAACAGGAGCTACCCTGGGAAACCTCTTCTCAGAGATGGCAGAAGCAAAAGTAGACCAGCTGAGTCATGGAAGCAGGATACAGACATGCCTTTGTGGCACATCTAATAACATCTTTTTCATCAAAACCAATGCCATGGCTGAGCCCATAATCAAAGCAATGAGGATAAACAATCTGCCCACCTTGCCAAGACCTAGTAAAATGGATTTGAAGTATTCTTTCCCCAAGAAGATAGGAGGCAGAAATGAATATTTGATGAAAATCAATGTAATCAATCTCAGTGCTTAAATTTCATCTGATGCACTTAGGTACAATGCTGATTTGGAACAGTAAACAAGATTGTCCTCTTTTAACATATATTTTTAGAGAATATTGGTGATTCTTGCATTGTAACTATCACACATTGAAAACTAATATTATTTTTGTCAGAAAGTTCACAAAATTTGAAATATTCTTGTATTGAGTCTACTTTTCCTGTTTTTACTGACTCCTCAATAAATGTGTTTTATTAATGATCATAGGGAAATGATCAAATATAAGAACAAAAATTTTCATAAATATGAATAAATTTGTTATTCAGATATTAAATAGAAGTAAACTATTATAGATTTTTATATTTGAACTTTATTTTTAAAATGTCAAAACTTTGCTAAGTAGGTGAGTCAGTCATTACAAATGATGACCAAAAACATTCCTTCCATGTAATTATCTTAATCAAGAAGTCAAAATAAATCCATTTGCTAAACTATCAGAATAAATTGCATCTGTTTTTATTTCTTTTTCATTCAATATTTATAAAAAGTGATTTATGTTCATATGCTTCCACAAAAAATTATTCAAAATAGCTTGAAAAAATAGCATACTTAATTTTCAAAATGCAGATTCTTAAATTTAATTACCTCTTTCTAAATATTATATTGTGATTGCATTACATTACAGGAAAAAAATTAAAAGAGGGCAATCAGTTATTGAACACAACAATTGTGAATTTGGTAGTATTAGGTATACAGAATATAATTTATGTTCAAAAACATTTTAATTTATAACTGGTAAAGAAACCAAGATGTAAATGTTGCTAATAGCAAATCATGCCATTTTAAAATATAATGATTACTTCAAAATCTCCAACTATTGCAATGTTAAAAAATACACTCTGTTAATAATCCAGATGTTTCATTTTAATTACACCAAGCATCTGGATATTTGGAACATCTGTTTGGCTTTCTGTTTTACAACATCCAATTTTAACTTTTTAATTTAACCATGACACTTGTCTATTGAGAAATATGGGGCATACATGCAAATACACATAAGCTTATAACTTCATTTACAAATTCTCCCTAAAATCTTAACCTCCAAATAAGTTAATCAACGCATGTGATAGGCCTTATATTGAACACTTATAAAACCACATTTAATAATAGATTTATTATAAGTTTAATAAAATTTGCTGAAAGTTACTATCTCTTTTTGTATCTATAAGTGCACGCATATAGATAGGTACATGTTAAAATATCTATCTATTTATTTATCTATCATCTATCTAAAATAAAAATGACCACCCTAGGGGATTAGGAAAATTGCATCCAATGGTTAAAGAATTGAAATCTATATCATATGCCAGAAAAAAATTCAATTTGCCTTTAAATGCCATCCTCAGATTCATTTCAAGATACCTGAAAACTGTTGATGAAGTTTAAATGCTAAACATTTAGAAAACTGACACAGATTCTGTATTGTTTTCTGGTGGTTAGATATGGATTTAAATCCACAAACTATGACTGCCCATTTAACCATGAACAAATCAAAATGAAATTTAACTCACACGAAATTCATAGTCTTGAAAGAATGCTTCCTTGTCAAACATTTCTGGAATAAAGCTCTTAATATTAAAAAATTATAAAATCTTTTTTCTTATAAAACATTAATTTGTCTCTAAATCAGTTCAAAATATTCTTGTAATTATATTTATGATATCAAAATTTGTTTTGATAAGAATATCACCATTTTTAAAGGGTATGGAATCACCAACGAAATGTATAGCATTTCTTTTGGAAAAAACGCAAAAGAATGCAATTGTATTACAAATATTTGAATTTTTACACATTCAAGAATTCTATGCTTCCATGAAATAGCAACATATATTTTTTCAATTAGTTATAATTACTTAAAATATATAATTCCCTATCTTGAAACAAATCCTGGCTGGTGTTCTGAGTATACATGATTAAAAAGTCATCTTAACAATGCATAATTCTTAGATTTCTGACAATGCACAATTAACTTATTGGCCAATTGCAATAAGGTTTTTGATGCAAGTGCTTTCTTTAAAGTCTTTGGTAATTTGATTTTTTTTAACGAACATGATTTGATTCTGTTGCTATGTGAAATATTTACTATCTATCAACCATCAGAAACTTGTCAGCAAAATTATATTGTTGAGATATTTCTGGGAATTAAGGAATTTGCAAACTAAATTCAAGATGCATAAAACAACTGTTATAATATACAATAACTAAATTCCATTCCTTTTGTTCATCAAACACTGAATTAAGGTTAAGAAAAACCTAT
The DNA here is from genome assembly GCF_015220235.1 of Choloepus didactylus. Classification (NCBI taxonomy): domain Eukaryota; kingdom Metazoa; phylum Chordata; class Mammalia; order Pilosa; family Megalonychidae; genus Choloepus; species Choloepus didactylus. The sequence continues at coordinate 52,916,908 of NC_051317.1, read as the reverse complement.
TTTTATTGCATTCCTAATAGAAGTATAATGATCCACATTCCCAGACACTACACTTAATAAAGAAAATTAGAAAGGAGAAAGATTTATGCAAGTAGTAACAGGTATAATACTAAAATTTAGCAATAAGAGGTCTGATAGGGAAAATATTGAAATAAAAACAACAAAAAGGGAAAGCAAAAAACTCAAAACCATAGAATTCGCTTTTAATGTCATGGAACATAGCTTAATGTCAGGGAACAATTCATTAACTCATAAAGATATTTATCAATCACAAAACAATAAATAAGGTTTATAACAATGATTGCAAAATATCAGCAGTATAATTTAAGTTATGTGTCACATAATCTGCTTAAGAAGATAGGAACATGGATAATAAATTTGGGAATTATCTCCAGGTATGTCATTCATCTTTTTGTTATAGAATGACTTTATGGAATTATTACATTAGATTTATCAGCACGATTATGAAAACCCACAGTTGTTAATACCATTTTGGTTTTTCAAGTCTCAACCACTCTTTGGAATTTTTTTAACATTACTCATTAATGATAAAGATTAAAGGTGATGGTATATTTGGATATCTATATAGATTGCCTACAGCCCTTGAGCCTAATGCAGTCACGGATTTTGTGTTTAAACCAAAAAAGTTTTGGTTTAATACATCTTTTTTCAGAAAAAAATAAACAGAAAACAGCATCAACATAATTGGATAAACAAAAATAGAAAAAAGATTCATCATAGACATTTGGAAGTGAATTATTATAGTAAGAAACATAGTTTAAGGAAATCATTAGATATTTGTCCATAGTGGTTAAAATAATGGAATTAAATTAGATGGTCTAAATTGAATTGGCTCTGAAATTCAGCCATACGTTCTTAACAAGATGATGAATCTCTTGGTGCCTCTGTTTCCCTGTGTACAAAATAAGGCTTCTTATAACAACTCATGAGTTTGCGGTGCAGATTAAATGAGGCCATGCTCAGCATGCTGTCTGGCAAATCGTGATTTCTAAATAAATGTTTATTATTTTTAGTACTATCTACAAATTAGAAGATGTATCTATAAAGTAGACACTATTAAAGGAGGAAAATGGCAAAGCTATTAAAAGAATGATCAAGTGAAAAGGAAGATGAGTGAGATAAAACATGATTGAAAATAAACTAATGCGAAACTAGAATTTCAACACTGTTTTGCATATTAAACACTAGAATTGACACTAGGAAAAAATGCATTTGATGTTTTCCCAATGTAGAAAAAGGAGAGAGTTTAAAATGATGAGATATGTAAGCATTATGACTAGTAATGAAGAAGGGGAAATTAGAATGCCAAATGTGCCCAAATTATTTCCCACAGAGTTTATCTGTGTTTCTGGTGGATTTTACTCCCCTTCCATTTTTTGGCAAGGGCAATTTTTCTCTTTTCAAATGAACGCTAGAGAAGAAAACAGTTCAAGAATCTACAGGCTCAAGTTCCAGTCTACAGAACAGGTGTTGTCTTACCAAGGCTGAAAGAAAACCAGAATAGAGAGGAAATATTAGAAGGACAGTTGAAGAGGATGGATAAGGAATGGAAATCCTGAAAGATAAAGAAATGTTCATGTCCCTTAAGAGTCAGAGAGTGAAGTAGATGAGACTTAGACAATCAATAGGGTTTTGTTTTTATTAAATATGCTTATTTTTAAAGCTCCCCCCCCACCCACTTATCTGCCTTCCATTAGTATAACTGTTTTCATTTCTTTTTTTCCTCTACTCATTGGAGGAGAGTTACTGAAACTCCCAATTACATATACTAGGAAAGTAGGGAGTTGTGCCTACCTGAAACGTTGTTATAAAATGTAAATTAGTTTAGTGCATATGAAGCACATATGGAAATCACTCAATAAATATTAGCTATTACTAAAGTTTTTTCTTCTTTCATATTTGAATGTTTTAAAATATATTATAAATTGATGCTTTTAACAAGTCAATGGAAAAAATTAGATTACCTTATGTATGTCAGTGTTCTCTACGGAAACAGAACCAACCAGAGATGTCTGTGAATAGTATGAGATATTATAAAAGTGTCTAAAAGTGTCTCATACACCTGTGGGGATACATCAGTCCAAATTCCATAAGGCAGGCTGTGAGCTGGCACTAGGATGAACATTTTTGATAAGTTGCCTAGGAGAGGCTAGCTGGCCAAAGTGAGATGAAACTTCTCTCTTCTGTCTGTTGAAGCTATCACCTCACCTTTAAAAGCCTTCCATTGGTTAGATTAAACATCTCTCACTGTGGGAGACATTTCCTTGGCTGACTGCAGATGTAATTAGCCACAGATGCAATAAACATACTGATGATGTAAGTCCACAAAATGTCCTTGCAGCAACAGAGAGGTCAGTGCTTTCTTGACCAGACAGCTGGGCACTACCCCCTGGCCAAGTTGACATATGAACCTAACCACCATAGTCCACCCCTTGTCAACTTGGCAGGTATACACAACACCTTAAATCATGCTTAATGTCTAAATAAGAAACAGTAACATTTCAGGGAAGATGGCAGATTAGGAAAGATAGAGCAAAATTCTTCTCCATGAAAAAGATGAAATAAAGGGCATAAAGTGCTCTAGAACAAGAGCTTCAGGGTACCATCAGTCAGGCAGGGACTTCTACATCATATAGTGGGGACTTATCTGGAGAGGCAGAGAGACTGCATTTGAAATGATGGGGTGAGTGTGTTCAGCTGAGACTGCCATCAGGGACTGGCTGTTGGAGTCGGATGCTGAGTACAGGAGGGAGGCGCTTTCCATGCTCCATGCATCCATCTCAGCAACTTGCTGGGGAGATAACCCTTCACAGCCCTATGCACAAGCATGGGGGGAGCAGTTTCCAACCCCTATGCACCCTTCCCAGCAATTGGTTGGGGAAATAACTGTTCATGGGCCTGTGGCTGAGAACTCCCATGCTGGGACTGACAGCTAGAGCCAGCCACTGAGCATGGGGATGGGCAGCTACCACACCCCATGTACCCATATAAGCAGTTGACTTGGGACATAACCCTTCACAGCCCTGTGGCCAAGAGCTCCCATGAGGGAACTCAGGATTTGGCAGACTTATGTTGGCTGCATTCACCCTTCCTTCATAGAAGCCCATGATGAGCACAACCAGGACACAAGGGTGTTGCAAGGAAGTGCCAGGAGCCCCTTGTCAACCCCAGGGATTCACAGGTGCACAGTGGACAGGTACTGCAGTGCATTTGAGCTGGAAGGTGAGATGCAAGCTCCACAGCCCCATAATGGTCCACTCACAGCCCCAAGAGCTGCTGGGACCACTAAGCCCTGAAGCAGACTCCTTGCCAAACTATGAAGGGTCTGTCCCCCTCTGAAAGGGCTTACAGTCTCAAGTGCATGTGGAGAGCTGGTGCAATGACTGGATTTCCTTCCAATTTGAACCCCACCTAGTGCACAGGTGAAGTTGGGGGAGAGCTGTCCTGAGAGTAAGAGGTGGCTCAACAGTGCCATATGCTTGTAGGGCAGGGAAAGTGCATTCTACCAAGCTGTAGCTCTGACAAATTATAGATAAAAGTTCCAATAATCCTGCATATTCCAAAATAAACTTATCAAGATAAGCAAATGCCACAAGGCCAGCAATAGAAAATCCTAAAGCACGTGAAGATACAGGAAGATATGGGCAACCCAAGTGACAAAATTAAAAAGCCAGAGAAGACACAGAACTTGGAGCAATTAATCAAAGAATTACAAGCAACTCTCCAAAACAACTTCAAAGATTTGGCTAAGGTCATAAAGGACAACAAGAAGACTCTAGAAGGGCACAAAGGATAATTTGTAAGATTAAATACAAAATAGCAGATCTTATAGAAATAAAAGATCTTGTTGAGCAAATTAAAAATACACAAGAGACAGATGACAGAAGCTTTGAAGAGGCAGAAGAAAGAATAAGTGAAATAGAGGACAGAGCAATTGAATGTGAAAATGCAAAAGAACATATAGTGGAAAAAAGTAGAAAAATTTGAAATGGGTCTCAGAGAAATGACAGACAACATGAATCACACAAATATAAGAATCACTGGTGTCCAAGAAGGTGAAGAGAAGAGTAAATTGCTAAGAAGAGTATTTGAAGATATAGTTGGGGAAAACTTCCTAACCCTTCTAAATGACATAAACATGCAAATCAAAGATGCCCAGTAAACTCCAAATAGAATAAATCAAAATAAACTCACTTTGAGACATATGCTAAACAGATTGTCAAATGCTGAAGAGAAGGAGAAACTCCTGAAGGTGACAAGAGAGAAGTGATTCAACACATACAAAGAAAATCACATAAGACAAGGTACTGACTACTCAGTGGGCACCATGGAGGCAAGATGGCAGTGATATGATATATATAGGATTCTGAAGGAGAAAAACTGCCAGCCAAGAATTCCTTATCCGGCAAAGCTCTCCTTCAAAATTGAGAGAGAGCTTAAAGTTTTCACAAACAAATGCTGAGAGAATTTGTTAACAAGAGACCTGCTCTGCAAGAAATATTAATGGGCGTTCTACTGGCTGAGAAAAAAAGAAATGAGATAGAGGTCTGGAGAAGGGCACAGAGCTGAAGATTATTAGTAAGGAAAACTTAAAGGGAAGAATAAAAAAGAGAAAGGGTGGAAAAACAGATCTGACAAATAAAAACCAAAGGATAAGATGGTTGATTCAAGAACTGCCTTCACAGTAATAACATTGAATGTGAAAGGATTAAACTCCCCAAATAAAAGGTACAGATTGGCAGAATTGATTAAGATGTATGATACACCAATAGTCTGTCTACAATAGACTCATTTTAGACCCAGCAACACAAAAAGCTTGGAAGTGAAAGGAAGGAAAGAAACATTCCATGCAAGCTACAGTCAAAAGAAAGAAAGGGTAGCAATACTAATATCAGACAAAATAGACTTTAAGTGCAAAGATATCCTAAGAGACAAAGAAGGGCAATATATATTAATAAAAGTGACAATTCAGAAAGAAGAAATAACAATCATAAATGTTTATGCACCCATTCATGGTGCTCCAAAGTACATGAGACAAACATTGTTAAAATTGAAGTAAGCAATAGACATTCTTCAATAATAATTGAATACATAAACACACCACTCTCTTCTATAGATAGAAAAACCAGAGGTCCAATAAGGAAATTGAGAACCTAAACAATATGATAAGTGCATTAGACTTAATAGACATATACAGAGCATTACATCCCAAGTTATCAGGATATATATTCTTTTCTTGTGCTCATGGAACATTCTCTAGAATAGATCATATACTGGTGCATATAACAACTCTCAACAAATATAAAAAGATTGAAATTATTCAATGCACATTCTATGACCATAATGGAATGCAACTAGAAGCCAATAATCATCAAATAACCAGAAAATTCACAAATATGTGGAAGTTAAACAACACACACCTAAACAATCAGTGGGTCAAAGAAGCAATTGGAAAAGAAATTGCTAAGTATCTAGACAGGAATGAAAACAAGAACACCTCATATCAAAACCTATGGAATGCCGTGAAGGTGGTGCTGAGGGGGAAATTTATGGCTCTAAATGTGCACATTAAAAATGAAAAAAAGAGAGATAAAATCAAAGAAGTAATGGAACAACTGAAGAAGCTATAGAATGGCCAGCAAACTAACCATAAAGCAAGTAGAAGAAAAGAAATAACAAGGATAAAAGCAGAAATAAATGATAAGGAGAACAAATAAAACAATAGAGAGAATAAATAAAACTGAAAGTTGGTTATCTGAGAATATCAAAAGATTGGCAAACTGTTAGCCAGACTGACAAAGTCAAAAAGAAAGAAGAACCAAATAAAAAAAATCATAAATGATAGGGTGGCATTACTGTGAATGCTGAAGAAATAATATATATATATATATATATATATATATATATATCATGAGTATACTGTGAACAACTGCATGCCAACAAACTAGAAAATGTAGAGGAAATAGATAATTTCCTGGAAATATATGAACAACATAGACTGACCCAAGAAGAAATAGACATAAATAAACAAATCACAGCTAAAGAGATCTAATCAGTCACCAAAACTTCCTACTTTATAAAATAAAAGCCCAGGGTCACAGGGGAATTTCACCAAACTTTCCAAAAAGAACTGACACCACTCCTGCTCAAGCACTTTCAAAAAATTGAAGAAAAATGATCACTACCTAACACATTTTATGAAGCTAACATCACCATAGTACCAAAACCAGATAAAGATGCTACAAGAGAGGAAAACCATGGGCCAATCTCCCTAATAAATACAGATGCAAACATTCTCAACAAAATACTTGCAAATAAAATCCAAAGACACATTAAAAGAATCATACACCATGACCAAGTAGAGTTTATTCCTGGCATGCAAAGGTGGTTCAACATAAGAAAATTAATCAGTGTAAAGCAACTCATCAACAAATTGAAGGGAAAAATCAAATGATCATCATAATAGATGCAAAAAAAGCATTTACAAAATTCAGCATCCTTTTTGATAAAATCACTTGAAAAGATAGGAAGTGAAGGAAACATCCTCAATATGATGAAGGGCATATATGAAGAAACTCACAGCCAGCATAGTACTCAATGCTTAGAGACTGAAAGCCTTACCCCTAAGATCGGGAATAAGACAAGATGCCCTCTGTCACCCCTATTATTCAACATGATGCTAGTATAGACCTAGCTAGAGCAATCTGGCAATCCAAAAAAAAAAAAAAAAAAAAAAAAATGAAAGGCATCAAAATTGGAAAGGAAGGAGTAAAACTGTCATGATTTGCAGATGATATGATTGTATATTAGGAAAATCCTGAGAAGTTAATGACAAAGCTGCTTGAGCTAATAAACAAACTCAGCAAAGTGGCAGAATACAAGATTAATGTGCAAAAGTCAGTAATGTTCCTATACACTAGAAATGACCTAACTGAAGAGAAAAATGTTCATTCACAATACCATCTAAAAAAATCAAGTACTAAGGAATAAACTTAACCAAGGATGTAAAAGACCTCTACACAGAAAATGGGCATAACTTTACTAAAAGAAATCAAAGGAAACCTAAAGAGGTGGAAATATATTCCATGTTCATGGATAGGAAGGCTAAATGTCATTAAGATGTCAATTCTACCCAAACTGATCTACAGATTCAATGCAATTGCCATCAAAATTCCAACAACCTACTTTCCAGACTTGGAAAATCTAGTTATCAGATTTACTTGGAAGAGAAAAGTGCCTTGAATTGCTAAACAACATTCTAAAAAAGGAGAACAAAGTGGGAGGGCTTACACTTCCTGATTTTAAAGCCTACTATAAAGCCACAGTGGTTAAAACAGTGTGGAACTGGCACAAGGATAGACATATTGATCAATGGAATTGAATTGAGAGTTTGGAAATAGATTCCCAGATCTATGGTTGGCTGATTTTTGATAAGGCTCCCAAATTCACTGAACTTACACAGAACAGTCTCTTCAACAAATTTGGCTGGGAGAACTGGATATCCATATCCAAAAGAATGAGAGAGGACCCCTAACTCACAACCTATTCAAAAATTAACTCAAAGTGGATCAAAGACCTCAAAATGAGAGAGAGTACCATAAAACTCCTAGAAGATAATTTAGGGATATGTCCTAAAGACATAGTATTCAGAGGTCACTTCTTAGAACTTACATCCAAAGCACAAGCAACAAAAGAAAAAATAGATAAATGGGAATTACTCAAAATCAAAAGCTTCTGTACCTCAAAGGAATTGATCAAAAAGTGGCAGAGGCAGCCAGTGTAATGGGAGAAAGTATTTGGAAACCATATATCTGATAAGAGACTGATATCCTGCATATATAAAGAAATCCTACAACTCAATGATGATAGTACAAACAACTCAATTATAAAATGGGCAAAAGATATGAAAAGACATTTTTCTAAAGAGGAAATACAAATAGTTAAAAAACATATAAAAAATGCTCATATACACCTTTCTGTATAGATCATATTTCACATTAAGGAAATAACTGAAATGTGTGACTCTAACCATAACATTCTTTGGAATTTGCTCTCTAACTACTTGCTAAATCATACTTTGAAATTTATCACTGTTAAGTATATGTGTTAAATTTTAAAATAAAAATGTATTAAAAAACAATAACAGGCATTTTTTTCCTAACAATACTCAACTTCCTTCATACAACTAGAAATGCAAAGCTCTTCAGAATAGGATGTAAATCTTTGGGTAATACTCACACTTAAACTTGATATCCAATAACTTCAATACTATTAAATGAACAACACAACTTATGTCATATGACAGGGGATAAGATAGAGAAGAAAAAAATAGTTGCTTTATATACTAATGCAAACATACTTATAACAAAACAAAGAAGAAACATTCATACCTTTACTGTCCTCGTTTCTGTAACTGGTCACATAATTATAGTTCACATTTATCACTGCCTTCTTCCACTACCCATTCCATGTTTCCTTTACCCTCAGAAGCACCTCAGCTGCCTGCGTTTCTTTGCCTAGTGAGGTGACCCAAACCTTCATTCCTGTAGTTTCTATGCCATTTGTAGTCCTGCATTGATTGGGTTGTTGCAGTTTCCACTGACTTTAGTCAAAGATCATGGTGGTACTAGGAGATACCCTAAGGGATCTCCAATATTCCAGGAAAACTCTTTTTTACTTTCACTGTATAGTTGCAGTCCTATTTTGCCCTGATAGTCAGGATCAATCACCCCAGCAAGTACAGTAATCCCCTTCCTTTTCTGTTGATTCAGAGGCAACCTAGTCAGGTGGCAATCTCAATTTCCAGTTCAATGTTGTTTCTCCTGTTGGAAGCACTCCTCCTTTTGGAACTAAGGCTGATAGACCAGCAGAGATCAAGTTTGCCAGGACAGGAAGCAAAAATTTTTCTAGTGGATCACTAGGGATGATAGTGGTGCCACTCCCATTTCCAAACTTTGATTCTGGGACTTGTGAATCCTGGCTATGGTGGAAACAGCACCATAAAGTGAGTGCTGATTCAGAGCATACCCAGCCTCCTGGAGAACATTGCCCCAGCCTTGCAAGGTATTGTCCCTTAGTTGCTGCCATAATTGAGTCTTCAAAATGCCATTCCTCCTTTCTATCAACACAGCTGCCTCTGGATGTTGGGTAAAATGGTAAGATGAGAGAATTCCATGAGCATGTGCCCATCCCCACACTTTATTTGCCATGAAGTCAGTTCCTTTATCAGAAGCAATGCTATATAGAATATCAGATGGTGGATAAGGAATTCCACAAGTTTGTGGTTGGTAGTTTTCATGGAAGCATTTGCATGCAGGAAGGCAAGCCCATATCTGGAGTATGTGTCTATTCCATTTAGAACAAATCACTGCCCCTTTCATGATGGAAGTGGTCCAATGTAATCAACCTGCCAACAAATAGCAGGCAGATCACCTCAGAGAATGGTGCCGTATCGTGACAATGTGTGGTTCTCTGATGTTGGCAGATTGGGCACTCAGCAGTGGCTTTAGCCAGGTCATCCTTGGTGAGGTGACTGGAAGTCCATGTTGCTGAGCCAAAGCATAACCTCCATCCCTACCATCAGGACCGCTTTGTTCATGAGCCCATTGGGCTTGTTAGGAGCAAATTTTGAGTTATTCCTGGGGTGAAGAGCCACTGTTTTTGACCTACGCTTCATCAGAGGTCAGTGAGCTTCCAGTCTGCAACTACTGTGGAAGCCAAAGGACATTTAAGTTTCAGCTTATACCAGCAGTTCTCAGCATGCTCAAAAGTACCGATTTAGATCTTTCTGTGAAATTTGGAACAATTCTGATTTATGCATGTGAGAAGAGTTGCTGGACTCAAAATTATCAGTACCTCATGGAAGAATTTTGTATTATCCAAGAAGATTCAGATGAATTATTATTTAAGTAGACTGTTTGCTTTATGTATATATAATTATGTACATATAACTATATATGTATATACATATGTATGTATGTACATGTGTGTGTGTGTGTATGTGTATTCAAATTGTATCACCAAAAAATGTGGCTGGGGAAAGAGGCTGACTGATATCCACAGAATGGGTCATTTATCCATTTGATTTTTAAAACCTTCATCTGCTGAAGGTAAGCATTCACATGGGACACAAATATCTTCATGTTTTTTGCCCACTCAGAAAAGTCTATTCACATAACTCTTCCCCAGACTTCTTTGTCACCAATTTTCCAATCATGTTCCTTCCGAGCCCCTGACCATCCAGTTAAACCATTAGCAACAGACCATGAATCAGTATACAAACGCAACTCTGGCCAGTTCTCCTTCCAAGCAAAATGAACAACCTGGTGTACTGCTCAAAAGTTCCTCCCACTGGCAGGATTTCCCCTCACCACTGTACTTCAGGGGTATCCCAGAAAGGGGCTGCCATGCTACTGCTCTCCATTTTTGTGTGGTAACTGCATATTCTGCAAACCCATCTGTAAACCAGGCCCAAGATTTCTCTTCCTCAGTTAACTGACTATAAGGAACTCACCAAGAGGCCATAGTTCTGGGCTGGGAAGGAGGAGATATTGTGGCAGAAGTGGGGGCCATGGGCATTTGGGCCACTTCCTCATGTAACTTACTTGTGCCTTCAGTACCCACTTGAGCCCTATCTTGTATATACCATTTCCATTTTATGATGGAGTGCTGCTGTGCATGCCCAACTTTATGGCTTGGTGGGTCAGACAACACCCAGTTCATGATAGGCAACTCAGGTCTCATGATGATTTTGTGGCCCATGGTTAAGCATTTGGTTTCTTGTAAGTCCCTGTAGAAGGCTGGAAGCTGTTTCTGAAAAGGAGAGTAGCTATTTGCAAAGGATGGCAAGGCTTTACTCCAAAATCCTAATGGCCTGCATTGTGATTCTCCTCTTTTCTGGGGTACAAAGCAAATACAAACTGGCACATTCCATTCTCTGAACCCCAAAAAGACATGTTCTTTCCTTATGCAAAATACATTCAATCCATCACAATATCACAAAAGCATGAAATCATATGAGTACAATATTAAGTACAGTCTTATCAAAATCATTTATAGGTATGGTTTGTCCTAAAGCAAAATACCCCTCTGACTATGGGCCTATGAAGCTTAAAACCATTTATCTGCTTCCATTATACAAAGGAGGGACACTCATAGGATAAATATTCCCATTGCCATAGGGAGAAATTGGTAGGAAAAGAGGGATCACAGGACCCAAACAGTTCAAAGTCTGAGAGTCATATATAGAATGATGTCTTATCCTCAGCATTCAAGAGAGTGTCAATCCCACCATTTCCAAGGCCTTGCACAGCAGCCCTGTTCTCTCCAAATGTTGGGGTGATTGCTCCAACATATCCAAGCATTGGGGAGACTATCCTGTTCTTGGTCCCACCCTCATAAAGAATTGGGGTGGCACCTGGACTCTCTGCCATCTCTGGAGCACAGGATCCCCCCTCTCTGAGCAGTGAGGTGGTGGCCAGGCTCCACTAATCCCAAGGGATGTGCTCCATCTTCTTTGAAATCCAGGGCAAACTCATCCTCTCCACATATCTATGTGGGACCTCTCTCCTGGCCTGAGACATCTAACTCCAGACCTTGGCTTCCATGTTTCTGCCTTTGAAGTATTTTTTCCTTCAATCTGCCCCTTTTCTGTCCCTTTTAGTCCAGACTGACAGTGGTTCCATTCATACAGATCTCTCAAAAAAAAACAATTGTTGGCATGGCATGCAGCATACAGGGGCAAAACCATTAGACATTAGGACTTTCCACAAATCTTTCCTGGATTACTCCTTCTCCAAGACTGACTTGTCCTGACAGACTGACTGGTTCTAGGTTTGGTTAAATCCTCATGTGGGGCACTAACCTCTGGGGATCTCACTTTCTGGAAGCCCAGAATCTTCCAAACCATCACTTTCTGGTTTCTTTTTACCGAAGAGTTCAGTTTTCAGATTATGTCTTTTTCTTGCATTTTACTATAAGCTGAAAGGACAAGCCAGGTCAAACTTTCCACATTTAATTTGGAAATCTCTTCAGTTAAGTATCCCAGATCATTATTTTCAAATTCTGCTTTCCAGGTATGACTTTGTCCTGTGAAAACACCAGGACTAAATTTCATCAAATTGTCTGCCACTTTAAAATGAGGATCACATTTATTCCAATTGGCAGTGACACAGTCGTCATTTGTTTGTAAGACCTCATTGGCAGTACTTTTAGAGTCATTTTTCTACCAACAACCTCTTCAAAGAAATCTAGGCCTTTTCTATTAAGCTTCTCACAATTCTGCCAGAATCATCCCCTTATCCATTTATAAAGCCAATCCAGCATTCTTGGTATTTGCAAATTGTAGCACCCCTCATCTAGCATCAAAATCTGTTTCAGTTTTCTAAGCTGAGAGAATGTAATATACCAGAAATGGATTGGCTTTTAAAATGGTGATTTATTAGGTTGCAACTTTACAGTTCTAAGGCCATAAAAGTGTCCAAATCAAGGCATCAAGTGGTAGATATCTTCTCTGAGGAAAAGCCAGTGGCATCTGGGGTTCCTCTGTCACATGGGAAGGCACATGGCTGGGTATGCTGAACCTTCTTTCCTGGGTGTAGCTTCTGGTTCCAGTGTCTTTCTCCACAATGTCTCTGGGCTTCTTTCTCAGCTTCTCTTGTGTGTCCTTGCTTACTTGTCCCAGGGCATTTCTGTCTCTCTTAAAGTACTCCAGTAAAGGATTAACACCTACCTTGACTTGGGTGGGTCACATCTCTATGCAAACAACCTATTCAAAAGTTCCTACCCACAATAGTTCTGCCCCCACAAAAGTGTATTATAAGAACATAGTATTTTCTGGGGTACACAACAGAACCAAGCCAGCATACCTTATATGCATAATGTAAATGATTGATTTAATATAATAAAATATCTATAAATTTTGTATCGGAATAGCTTTTAATTCTTGTTTGTTTTACCTAAGACCTTGATAAAATGCAGCACATCATTTACCTGGAATGACAACTATTTCCACATAAGAAAAATATCTAAATCTAAATCTAATATCTATATCTATGCATATACCTGTATTATGTATATATATGTACATGCATATCTATATCTATATGCATTTTATATTTAGACATGTCTGTCAAAATATATATAAATTTATAAATATATATATACATACATATATATGTAAAGTGTAATAGGCTGTTACAGTGTATTACTGGGCTTATATTTCTTCACTGTATAATTTTATGAGGTTTTATTGAATAGTAAATAATATGTATATAAAAAGTCTGATACATTGTTTATGCTAATCAAATGAGAGTGGATATAATAATAACGGCTATTGTATTCTTTTCAGTTTCCAAGTTAATCTTAGCAGTAATTTTTATAGTCAGAAAACTACATTGTCCTTAATGGGTTGCTGAGGTCTTCCTTTAACATACTGCAACAGAAATGAGTTAAATTGTGCCCTGGAGACCTAGTGATTAACACCCAGCTATCTTCAGTAAAAGTCGGTTCATTTTGAATTCTAACTCCCTCAGTTCTCTTAGCCTACTCATTCCTATACATGTTGAATAGTGATAATTCAAGTTTATAATAACAACTCCAAGGAACTACAAGACTCCAATGTACTTTCTGACTCTTTGAAGGAATAATAATATATTTAGCAGGGTTTAGCACTGAACTAATTTGATAATGCTCCAAGACTTTTTGAATGGCTAATCCCCATATTCTCCTGGAAATATTATAATTAACCAAGATTTCTCATAACCCCTATAGCATTCTAGATAATTAAATTTACTGTATGGAGAATTAATTTGAACTCTGTGGATAGTAGAGTCCAAGGTTCTTTTTATTAAAAAAAAAAAAATGCCTTGGGCAGGTTTACTTAACTTCTGCTAAGTTGTCTGTACTCATTTGTAAAGTTGTGATTTTGATATGCAGGTAGCTGAGTTAAAGTGCCTGACACACAACAGAAATCAAATGAATGTGGTTGCTGTCATTGTCATTATACCTGCCATTCTAAGATATCACTTAATTCCACAACTTTCACTGATAGAGATGATGAAAGCATTGTGGCCCATTGGAACAAGCACGGAATTATTCACAGCTGATCTATATTCAAATCCTGGCTCTCACCTTTATTAATCAAAGGCCTGAACCTCATATTTTATATCATGTTTATATATGATAGGAATTGGTAATTTGTAATGGTTTATGTGATTATTGTTTAAAACCTTGATATAAAGGAGTTATAATTTCATAAAATAAACATGAAGTTATGAGGTTTAAGCCTGTAAAGTATGCATGTATGAAATACCTCAAACCTGAACTCAAAGTTTATAGAACTAAAATGATGAAGTATACATGCAAAGAAAGAATGGATCCCTACTTCTTTTGTGCAGAACATCCCATATCTATAATGAGAATCAGAAAGCATTATTTTTATTGTGGAAAAAAAAAAAAAAACAAGGTTTATTATCTATTGAAATGCCGTTTCTGCTCATTATATTTTAAACAATGTAATCACTTGTGAAGAGTTTCTTATATGCTCAGCAATTAATATACTCGCAGTTTTGATGAAGATAGTCATAAACTGCTCTGCAATTACAATGATTGTTTGATTTTAAGAAAACAAAATGATTTCATTTGTTATGAGTGTCAAGGAAGCACAAAATGGTAGTTTGTTTAGTTGAATATACAATATGCAAAGTGTTTCTGTTTTGAATATTGTCAACTTGTGGAAACGATAATAAATTTTCCAAATGCAGGTGTTCCAGGCAATTGCAAAATCCTTAATGCACGGTAGTAAAGATTAAATCAAACTATTTGTTAAAAATAGATTGTTTTCTCCTTCTTCAGATATACCTTCATAGTCTTCAAAGGAGCTATAATTATGTACAGCATAGTTATGGCTTTTCATAATCATTTTATTACAGTTTAATGAAGGGAAATTAGAGTAAAAATTGAATAATAGATGCTTGCCTTCTGACAACAGTTGATGTCGGTAAAATTCAAGCAATCATCATTCTACACATTTTCTGGAAGACTACTCTGAGTCCTTTAGCTACACTGAAGGGACTACCAAGTTCTAAATTCATAGTGGAGACTAGCAGACTGGAAATTCCAAGAGGAGTTGATGCTGCATTCTTGAGGCAGAATTTTTTCTTCCCAGAACCTCAGATCTTTGTTCTCAAGGTCTTCAACTGTTTGGTTGAGACCTATCTATGTTATTGCAGATAATTTCTTCTAACTAAAGTCAGCTAATTGTAGATGCTAATCACAGCTATGAAATACCACAACAGCAACATCTAGGTCAGTGTTTGACCAAACAACTGGATACCCTAACCTAGAAAAGTTGGCACATAAACTTAACCATCACACATGAGAAGGAGAAGAAAGAGATTTGGGCTTCTTAATGCAAGACACATTTTGTCATGTAAATTGAACACTGGTCAAATGATAGAGTATTAGTGAATTAGATACTGCATTAAATTTAGAGATCAAAAACTATATAGCAACAGAACAATCAAATGTTATTGTTTCACTGATGATCAATTGCTACAAAATCAGTCAGGTACACATGCAGTCATTTTAGTAGTGTGAGTTTCAATTCAGTGATTCAGTATTTCCTGTTAAAGCAAAAATCAAATGTTTTAAGCCATAAAATGCTGTGTTTAAGATTACCTTTACCATTTTAATATGCATTATATGTAATGGGTTGATAGGGGGCAAAGAAACATGTTAGTCCCCAAAAAGCATGTTATTGAAATAAAAAGGGTGCCTAAAACAAATTAAACAATAAAAAATTGAAAATAATTAGGTAAAAGCAAGTGTGTCTTAATTGGGGAACATACTTTTCATTCATTTTTTCTTTCTTATCAAATTTCTCTGTTTCTCTCTCTGCATTCTTTTTAGTAAGATGAGATGCATCAGAGAGAAATGGAACAGAAACCTAGATTTGAGCCCTGGCAAAACATCTGAATAACCTGAGGAAAGTTTTTTATTTTTTGTTTCATTTTATTTTATAATGCACAGCCTAAATCCAAGAAAATATCATTCTAAAGCAGTGGTTCAAAAACATGGCTGAATCTTTAGCATAATCTAGGAATCATTTTCAAAAATCATTTGGAGAAATATGTTGCTGATGATTTACTGGACTTTAATATACTGATGGCACCCTTTTGGGAAATTGCAAATGTAGCCATTTGATTGAGGGAGCTTCTCCAGGGACGTAGAGTTCACTAATAAAATGAATTCTAGAACAGCAGACTTAAGAATTTTCTCTTGTGATATAAATATTAGAAAAGCCATAAAAAAGACTTTACAGTTAGGCTAATGATTTATAAATTCAGAGAGAAGAGTACAAGGCTGGAAATGTGAGGACTGCAAGGAAATTAACTCAGCATGGCTAGTTGTTATTATAAACAGTGTATGTCCTGTATACCAAATGAAGTAGAGTTTGTTTCTCTAAATAGAATCCACATTCAATTTAATAGTAGAGGACCAATAGTGCATGAATTTAGGAGAAACAGAAATATATAAAAAATATATATACAAGATGATCACTAAGGGATGACAAAAGAAATTGGGAAAAATCTGGACTGAAAAGATCACATTGTTTAATGTTTCTATCATTTCTAAGATGTTCTGTATTACTGGAAGGCATCACACATTACTCCCTTTGGGAGTGGGGGAGACATTTTTAAAAATGGTACACTTTTACCCAGGATTTGGAAAACAGCATGCCCTAATTAATATCTAGTGGGGAATGTCTCCAAATTGGATTTCAGTTCTCTCAAATGGATTTTAGACATTGACAGTAATTGGCTGGAATCATGACAAAGAAGACACCAATAAGACTTTTGCTTTTTGCTTTTAATCACATACATTCATTTCCAGTCTAGTCTCTTCTACAAAACCTATTTATATAATTCTGTGGTCTGTAGTTTTGTAAGGAAATGTGGTTCTAGATTACAATATCAGTATGTTTATATATGCTACTGTGTTTGTAGCTGATGCTAAATAACCTTATTGGCTTCTGCAGAACATTTGAAACCTTAAAGAATTGCCTCAACCCGAAGATCAACAGTGTAGAAATAAATCCATTTTTGCCAATTGGGAGATGCTACACCACTAACACTGGATGTCTTCACAAGATGTATCTGCTGAAGAAGGAAGTACAATTCTGTTTTGACAGTTTTTAAGAATGCTCTGGCTGCTGTTGAGCAGGACAAGAAAAGAACAGTGGAGGGAAATATTTACATCTACATCATTTAAGGGTAAAGATGACTTTGAAAGTTCTCACTTTGAATAAAGATTCTGTTGTGTTTCTTGGGAGTCAATAGGGGGTGAGAGATTCTGGGACTCTATCAGTAAGTGTATTAAACAGCAAAATTGAGATAAATGGCATACAAGATCATCACTGAGGAGAATGTCGTCTCAGTCAAATCATCACTTTACTTTCAATAGAGAAACTGTGCCTGCCTCACTGTCTGTAGCTCAGTTATCATCACATACACACACACATTTGCACATACACACATTCATGCACACACACAAAGCATGTGTGGTAGAGGGTAAAAAGGTATTGGAAGTTAATAAGAAAATGAAAATAAATATATAGTTTATAACTTGTTTAAGTCAACTCTGTCATGTCCATAATGATGATTAAAACAAAATCTTTTAGCTCTAACTTCCCTCACCCTCTTCCTCTAAATGGAATATTTTTGTTACACACAAGCTGTAAGCATTTAGATTCTATTTATCATGACAATCTTTTGCAAATTTCAGTGAATCTTAACATTTCTTTACATAGTACACTGATTAGATTGCAGTTACTGCTGACTTCTATTGCTCTACACTGCCAAGAATAATTTGCTAAAGCTGCCTGTACACACTAAGTATCATTCAACTATATTGGTAAACATGTATTGCCATTGTTCGAATAAAACCGAGGGTGTAGCTAAACATATGCATTTACTTGCTGTTAAAACCTGAGAAAAATATAAAAGTTTAAAATGGAATATTTTGCAATATAAAATACTTCCAATTCAGTTACACAAATTTTAACGGGTTTTTACTATGCTAAAAAAGAATATGTGGAATAAAAAAGTAACATGGTAGACTCTTTGCTCTCAAATTATTCACTCTTTGTTTAATGTGAAATCTTTGCTGAATATTATCAGATATGGCCAGATATTACTGCATTACAAAACAAAACAAAATGAAATAGAACACATCTGTGGGTTGCCTGGGATTCAGCTGATTCTGATTTCTGTCTACTGATCCTGGCTGGGCTTGCTCACAGGGATGTGGGTTTGCTGGGTTCCCTCATGTGTCTGCTGGTTTACTGAGGCAAACATCCAGGCTGGAATTATCTGTTGCAGTTTAGTTAGGCCAGTTCTGCTCTATGTGCTCCTCCCCATTCTTCTGAAACCAGTGGGCTAGCCCAGGCATTTCTTTCTAAAGGTAACAGCAGAGGAGAAAGAAAAGAAAGAGGAAGATTTAAATACTTGTGAGACATCTTCTTGTGTCATGCCTGCTAACAACACATTGATCAAACAAGTCAAATGGAATCAACTGGGAGGGCATCGTGTTCAAGTTACCACTGCTTACTTCATAACTGGACTGGCCCCAATAATAGTAGCTTAAAACAACAAACATTTTATCACATATAATTGAATGTGAACATCTGGGATATGGGTTGGATTGGCTGAATGACTATCCTCCTTTTCCTGGCTTTGAATGAGGTCACTGAATGGAGCACATATGATGGATGGAACTAGTCTGGAAGGTCCAAGTTTCCTTTACTAACATGTCTATTATGTGGGCTGAAAAAGGTAGCCAAAGTTTGGTCTTAACTAGCACTAATGACTAGAGTGCCTAGATTTCACTACTGCTCCATGGTGGTCTCAGGATACTCAGTTTCTTACATAGTGATTTCTTCTTCCAGAATAATCATCCAAAGAGATTTAGGCAGAAGTTAAATGCCATTTCTGACCTAGCATTGGAAGTTGTGCAGTGTATACTCTGCCACATTCTATTGATTAAAACCAAGTCATAAGGCCATGATTCAGTGTAAGCAGAATTAGAATCTGACTCTTGTGGGGATCTGGCAAATTCACAAAACACTAGAGCATGGATAAGGTAAGATACTGTTGTGAACATCTTTGGAAAATAAATTTTCCATGCAGCAAAGTTACATGGATATAGGTAGGGATAAAAAACAGGACCAGTTGCGTGGTAGAATGGTAGCTGTGAGTCTATGATTCAGCAACCCCATCTGGGGGAATCTCTGCCTGTATGCTCCTTGGTCAGGAAAGATTGTTAATTCATCCAAGAACTTGAAGAATCTGCATGGAAATAAATCCTTATGTGGTCCAGGGAAACTCTATGTCCATCATCAACAAGGAGCTGACTCTGGACCAAAGACAGGCAGTTGTAACAGACACTTTTGGACATCCTCAACCAGGAACAATTGGCTAGCATCTTCCTGGATAAGAAGTGCCAAAAATCCTGCCTAAAATAAAATAAAATAAAATAAAATAAAATAAACTTAAGCTCATTTCTATCTGAAATATATTCAAAAGGATCTCTGCTTAACCACTGTGCTGAGCAATGCTGACAACCATCCAATTCCTTTGGGAATTGTAGTCAAGGAGGTGTGCAAGAGAACCAAGTCACTGGACCAGAGTGACAATGCTATGTCTATTGTGTACCCTGGTGTACCAAGCTTGTATATGCTAAGTATCAGCACCTACCTGCCCCCATCCCCAGCCCTCCAATATTTCCTCTGACCTCCTATTCCTCACATGGGATTGGGATCCTCGGACTTAACTCCAGACCAGTCCACTCATCCCCATTTCCTTTTATACAGACTTTGAGATTGCTATCAGCATAACACACAGCATCACTCCTTCTCTGGAGGACTTGGGGAAGGGAGTAGTAGGAAGGTAGGGATGTTAGTGGGATTGGCTTGTGAGAAAGCTCTTGAGCTGGGTACCAGCCCCCAGATAAAGTGTCTCTGTGTTCACAGACACACACACACACACACAAATTCAAAGCTGCCCAGAAACTGCTACCTGGCCTTTGTTCTTTTTCTGTCCTTGTTTTGTCACAAACCCCTCCACCTGAGGAACTAGAATTAGCAGTGGTAGTTGGAAGGCTTCACACAGCTTCCCCCAAAGTGAGAGGCTGTAGTCATGTCCATATCACCTACTGTTTGCCCTATGGGAAAAGGATTTAGGCCAAGATAAGTCAGCATAAACTCCAGAGAGGTTCCTGTGGGACCTCTAACCTCAAGTGACCAGCTGATGAGGATTTTCATGTTTAAGCTACTAATATGAAACCAACTATTACATAAATGCCTTTGTGAACCAAAAAAAGAAATTGGCAAAATCAAATGCAAACAGGGATCTTGTTTTTCAGGGAGAGCGGCATAGAGCCAGCCCTCGGTGAGCCTTGTGGAAGCTGTGCTCAGGTCACTACTCTTCAGCACCCAGTTCCAGAAGTTCCCATCTGCTCTGATTTGGATAGATTATGTCCCCCCGAATGCCATTATCTTTGATGCAGTCTTGTGTGGGCAGGAAACCTATTGGTGTTGATTGGGTTGGAGACTTTTGATTGGATGTTTCTGTGGAGACGTAATCACTTAAATGTGAGCAAAATCTTTCACTGGATAATTTCCATGGAAGCATGGCCCCAGCCATTCAGCATAGGCCTTGATTGGTTCACTGGAGCACTATATAAGCTCAGACAGAAGGCACGAGCTTGCTACAGCCAAGAGGGACACTTTGAAGAAAGCACAGGAGCTGAGAGAGGAGCTGCAGCTTACAGAGACATTTTGAAAATGCTGTTGAAAGCAAACTCTTGCTCCAGAGAAACTAAGAGACGACAAACACCCCCAAGAGCAACTAAGAGTGACATTTTTGAGGAATTACAGCCTGGAGAGGAATGTCCTGGTAGAAAGCCATTTTGAAACCAGAACTTTGGAGCAGACACCAGCCACATGCCTTCCCAGCTAACAGAGGTTTTCTGGACACCATTAACCATCCTCCAGTGAAATTACCAATTGTTGATGCATTATCTTGGACACTTAATGGCCTTAAGACTGTGTAACCAAATAAACCTCCTTTTATAAAAGCAAATCCATTTCTGGTATTTTGCCTAATGGCAGCATTAGCAAACCAGAACACCATCACTGTGGAAACTTGGGCTGGGATTGGAGTTCCTTGGGTCAATGTAGTGGGAGCTTGTTCCTTACCAGGTTGTTTTAGTACTTGGATTTGCATTCCAGCTCTAGGAAAGGGGTCCTGGGGACAACCAGTGAGGGAAGTCATGGACTCCATCATGTTTCTATTATGCCACAGACTCTTCAACTGGCTCTGAAGAGCTACTTCCTCTTGTGGAAGGTCCCATCTTCTCCATCCTGTCCCTGCATAAGCCCCCTGCATGTCCCACTTCTTTTCATTCTTCTCCTTTCCCCCTTTTCCTCCCATGGAGATAGAAGTTCTTTCTGTCTTTCTTTACCTTCTTTGGCCCAGACTGAGCTTGAATAACTACAACCACTTCTTAGGCTCAGTTCTTGATAAAGGAATGAGTGTCTTCACTCCAACCAACAACATGATCTTCAGTGCTTGCAGGGTTCTGGGGTTCTGTCAGATCGGGAAGAGGAGAATTGGGCCTGACCTTACTGGAACTAACTATCCCTCAGAGTGTGGATCAAAGAGACCTGTGCATTTCTCCTTTGATTGGGGACCAGAAGTGTATCAGAATATTGCATAATAAGGAGACATCTCCTAAAGGATGTCAGCTTTTTCTTCCTCTGCATGGGTTCCTTTTTCCAAAGTCAAATTTGAATAAAGTCAGCATCTGTAGTGAAGTACAATTTTTTTTTTTAAAGAATTAGAACCATTAAGGTGATCCAGTAGGGAAATATATACTGATACTTCTGACATTTCTTTGCCCCAGTAAATATTACTTTCTATGTTTTATATATGGTGTCATTTTTGTATTTTGTGTCACTTAAACTGGCAGACTACTAAATTATCTGCATAATATCCATAAAGAAATTTAAAAATGTAAATAAAAACAATTTAACTTTTGACATAGACAAAGGATTAATATCCTTGATAGGTAAAGATCAATTAAAAAATAAATTCTTACTTCCTAGCAAAAGCGAAGTTAATGAAACAGCGGAACATAAGAGAAGAATTAAAGTGACCACTTACAGGCAAAAAGTGAATGAATGAATAAATGAATAAATGAATAAATACATGTATAAATAACATCAAGAGTAATTAAGCAAAGACAAATATAAAAAGATTCAACATTTTCTCCAATCAAGCAACTAAATATCAAATTTTAAAAGCTGCTCTATACAGTTTCAATGAGAATATGATAAAAAAGGAACCCCCGTCTTAAGAGTGGCAATACAATTTTACAAAACCTAAGCTATAAATGTGTACACTGCATTGACAAATAGCACCAAATTTAAAAAAAACAAACTTATACTAAAACATATTTATGAATATGTTCAAAGGTCATTGCAACATTTTATAATAGTAAAATTCAGAAAAAATAAATAAATGTTTCAAAAGTAAAGATATAAAACAATTTAGAGCTGTTTAAAATAATAAAACACCATGAAAACTTTAAAAATTAAGTAAAAATATTTATGAGCATGGAAAATTATTAATAATATATTGTTAATTTAAATAACAAGTTGCATTCCAATACGTGCAACTTGGATTGCCAAGACTACTAGCTGTTAAGCAATATCTACTCCACACCCCACCACCTCACTGTCTTTGTGCATATTGTCAAACAACATTTTACTGGTCCCTGCAGTTAGATCAGATCACGCTACCAATTTTTATTCAAACAAATATTTGCAGTGATAGGTGCTTTGACTCTTCCATAAAAATCTGTCTCACACAAAAACACACACAATTCCCATAGTCTTCTTCCCTTCCAGGTGACGGGAGTGGTGATATGCTGGGTAACCCTAAAATCAATGTTAAATATGGCAAATGATGTCAGCCAGAATTCCTGAATGGGCATGTGAAGGAAAGCCTCACTACTGAAATATCACCTACCTTGAACATGGGAAAGAAATTCACTACTCGTCCTTTAAACTTCCACACTCTGTAGGTTCATTTGTTTCCTCCAGCTTAACCTCACTTCATGAATGCAGTAATAGTGTCCTATTCCTTTAAAATTATAGTAACATACTATAGTTATTAATAGAAGTGTCGTTGGAGTCAGACTGTCTGAGTTCAAACATTGAATCTGATTCTTCTTTGATGCAGGAACTTGGGCAAGTTATTTAGTCTCTCTATGGCTCAATTTCCAGTCTCCAATGTGGATAAAAGGGTTACTCACTTAAGACAATATATAAAGAAAATAAACATAAGACAAAAGGGTGGCTGAATGACCTTTCAGTGTCATTCTGAAGCCCCGTCTAACAGATGAACCCAAGGATTATTTAATTCTATAAGGGATGCACTTCTGCTCAGTACTTAGTCAGTCAAGTTGCATGTTATATGTAGGCTTAGTAGAGATGCAAATAGTTTCTGCCCAGTAAAAATAAACAGATTAGAAGCAAAACAACAAAGTTGTAGGATTTTAGTGCAATTAAACAGCTTCGTATATAACGTTTATGAGAGTATTCTTTCTTCAAGGCCTATAAATACTCAATTATTCAAATGCACCTGAAAAATTTTTACTATCCTGCTGGCTTCCTCCTTAGTGAGCTAAATATACCTTCAGTGAATTTCATTGGTTATTTGCATGTCATGATTTTATTTAACTTTTTTGAAAATTTTATAACTTCATCTCATTGGATTCTTGGAAAAATTAGAATAGCTAGGTTACTAAAAAGTGCTTATTTAAGGAATGTATGACATAAAAAGAGCTAACAAGTATTACATACATAATAATTCATTCAGAATATACTCAATTTCTTCTTGTGTTCATGAAAGAATAAGGAGTCCAATATGTCTGAAATACAGCCAGTAGATTGGAGAGAACTAGTCATTGAGATAATAGAGGTAACAGGTAGACAGTTTGTGTGTAGACTTATAGATAATTTTAAGGAAGATGGTGACATAGGAAACATTTGGAACATTTTGAGCAGGGGAGTGACATGACATGATTTACATTTAAACTTTACCAATTTGGCTATTTTGCTGAGAACAAACTCTACAGGACAATGTTATAAATTGTCTAGACCAGCAGGGAGACAAGAAATAATGGTAGTTTCAGAGGTGATATGAAAAGCAGTTGGTTTTGGGGTATATATTATGGGTAGGGCCCACTGGAATTGCAGATTAGTTGGATGTAGGTGTTAGAGAAAGAGTGAACTCGAAGTTCTTTGGAATTAGTGACTTGAAGGACAGGATTTCTAATTTTGGAGATGGAGAAGACAGTGGTGTTTTTGGTTTGGGAGATCTATCACAGGCTCAATTTTAGACTTATATGTTTGAGATGGCTGTTAGCATCCAAGAAGAAATGTCAAATAGGCAGTTTGATATATAAAGTTCAGAGGGAGGTGTCAAGGGCAGAAATGTAGAAAGAAACACCTTCAATATGCATGTTACATGATGTCATCAAGGAAGTAAAGACATGAAGAAAGGAGGAAAATATATTGAGTCATTGATTCTTAATATGAAAAAAAGAGAAGGAACCACCAAATGAAAGTGAGAAAGAGTAGCTCATGAGTTAAAACAAACAAACAAATAAAAAGAATACGAGACCAAGAGAGGAATGTTTTACGAGGAGGAGGTAATCAATAATGTCAAATGCTGCTGATAAGTGAATTTGTAAGAGGTCTAAAATTTAACCATTGCAAATAGCACATGGATGTCACTGAAGATTCTGACTAAAGGTGATTTAATAGTTTGGCAAAGTGAAAAGCATTTTAGAGTTGTTTTAAAATTTGAACAGAACATTTAGAAAAGAAGATAAGAGTAATATAGTTTTCCTTTCTTTTTTCAGCTTTTCCCAAATTCTCACATAAAATGAGATAGAACAATTAAGAAGGAAAACCAACATACCATTGACAACATTTATAAAGATGCTTGGTAAAAACCAACTTCCCAAATATGAAGTAGACACAAATCGCCGACAGCTACCAGGTGATACTGGTAACTGTGTGAGAGGAATAAAAGCAAAGAATGACACAGTTGTCTACAGCTATTTATGAGAAAGGATGGTAGACCTATACGAGGTCAGGAGACCAAACCATGAGGGGGTTTTATAAGCACTAAGATTATGTAAGGGGACTGTTGAAAGGTTTGCCAGTGTTGAAGTAGTCTGGGACATGTGAACCTAAAATTAACAAAATCTACTTCAATTCTTTGACCAGGTCTCACACTGGGTAAGATTTCTAGAGCTAGAATGCAGATTATGCAGGAATGGAACAAATGGAGAAACAGAAAGAGGAGGTGCAGCTAAAAGTGTGAGAGGAAGCAGAGGAGGAAGAGCCACGAAAGTGTGACACTATATTTTATAACAACTTCACAGCATTAACAGAAGAGGGAGCTCTAGAATCATGAAACTCTAAGAGTTGATCTGATCTGCACCCCTACAAGAAAATCATGTGATATAAACTTCAGCAACAAGAAAAGGTTGTCATCAAATCCATGAAAAATTATTATTGGAAAAATTAAATTATGGAGCAGGACAAATGCCTATTGATGATAAAGAATTGCTAGAAAAACATGCCCACAAATACCTAAAGCTCTAACCAAGTATTTCAAAACTAGCTAAAAAACAAATTAAGAAAAAGTCTTATGGAAGAAGAGCAGTAGTCAAAATGAGATGATTGAAGAAGGGGACAATTTGTAAGCATATGTTATAGAACTCTAAAAATGATTAATACATAATAAACTTTTTTCAGATATAAAAATCTGTAATAAAAAGGACAAAATTAAATAGGCACAACCAATTATGCCTTAAGAAAAATGGAAAATGGAGAGGAAGAAGATGAAAAAAGACAGATAGGAATTAGAGGAAAAAATGATAGGAATAGAACTAAAGAAATACTAAAAATTAAAATTTGGTTAAACTGTACTGAATTGTTTTTAAAAAGTCAATCTTATAAAATACAAAGAAAATTTTGGAGTTCTTTCAACTAAATTAAATGCATGATTCTAAATGAGCGCCTGGAGCAAAACAAAACCAAAAATAAGAAACAAAAGAACAAACAAACAAACAAAAACATCTTTAATCTGATATCAGTTGAACCCATCACTCAACTGTATAAATCAACCAAGAATGGCCAATGCAATAAGATATTTTAGTAAAACTATTCTTACTGTTCTATAAATATTTAGGGAACACACAAATCAGAACACCAATGAAAACTAGAGCATACCAACGACTTTTCCCCAAAATCTAGAAGAATTTCCTAACTAAAGGATTATTTGGAACTGAATGGTGAATAACAATTTGTAACTGTCATTCCAACTTCCTGCTATAGATCTGAGAAATGAAGACTTCCACCATAAGATAAGGTTACCAGTTTTCTGTTTTGGTTTTGTTTTGTTTTTTTCTTTTGACTGCTGGTTTTAATTTTTTCCTACTGATAGAGATATGCCATTACTTACTTATAAAGAACTCATACAATTTCCTTAAAGCTAACATCTTTACTGACATTTAAAGAATATAACCTCTCTCACATCTTGTTTTACCCAAAACACTTATTGAATTATAAACACAAATAAAAACAAATATTGGTTTTATGATTATCTAAATAAACAATGTTTGTGTAAAAAATATGTTGTTTATTGTTACTAAGCCCCTGGCATCCATAAATTCTGTACAGGTTATAAAATGTTAATGACAGATACTTGACAGGTTCATTAAATATGTCAGAAGCATGTGAGGGTAGACTTCCCACAATATAGAAAAATATTAAATGAATGCCAGATTCTGAAAAGTCGGACACATTCCATGATGTTTCATCACACAGGAGCCACATTTGGCTGACAGCCTGTTCTTAAGAGTTGGTAAAGTAGCAGCAGTAGTGGGGATACAAGACAACTGCTGCCTGAATACAATATTTAGAGTGTGACCTTTCAGTTGTTAAGATTGTAGAACCTTAATTGTATAATAGCGTGAGTCTGAGAGGCCAACACATAGTGAAGCAGATATCAAACATGAGCTCAGGGTGTAAATTTAGACACCGCATGTTTCAAGGACAGCACTCAAAGGGAACTAAAAAAGCAAGAGTAATGCAGACAGGAGACCTAAGAGACACAAAACACATAGCACACTACTTATAGTGGCCTTAATGATAGATAGTTTAAAAACAGCCAAAATTAAACTAAACCAAACATTTAGAATGAGTGACAAAATTTAAAACAAAACTGGAATTTTGCATTATCATTATAATTGTGTAAATCTAATTGGAAAAAAATATATAATTTTTATGAGGGAGAAGCATTGCATTTAAGTATATAGCAACAGGGTTGCCACAAGGTCATTGAATTCCCATGTATTTTCAGAAATTATTAACAGTCATATACATGTCTCAGACAGTAGGTAACAGCAATGCGCATTACCATTGCATTGGAGATTAAAAAATAAGTAGAATATGAGAAAAGAAACAGCATTTGAAGATTTGGAGAATTTATTTGCTATCAGTTAATAGAAACCTTTTCTATAAAGGCTATTTCTCATCAGAGAGAGTGTAGGTAAAACAAACTTTCCAATTCATTGCTATCTAAAGCAATCTGTGCATTAAAAATGGAGCATTCTGTCAACACATCTTAGAATTGGTGGTATCACCTCAATCCTGAAGTTGCAGAGCATGTTTGTTTTTTAACCTCACTTTACCTAGTTGAATAATTTAACGTATTATTCATATTTTAAAAAGCTCATATAAGTGAATGCCTACATAATAAATACATAAATAATTTTTTTTCAGCTGTGGTTCTCAAACTTATTATATATCAGAATCACTGGGAATTTTGCTTAAAATGCAAGTCATTGGTACTCATCCCCAAAGTACTAGATGTTTCCCCCCCTCAATACAATGCAATACAATGACTTTGTATTGTAAACCAGCACCCTAGCTGAATCCCATGTAAGTCATTCACCCTCCACAATTTAAGGAACATTGGTGTACAGGCACGACACTAAAAGCATATCGAGGAAGTGTTTACCTGCAAGGTTTTCTTTTATAAACTTCATAAGCTGGTTTACCAAAATGAATTGCCTTTACTCTTTTACTAAACTAAAGACTATTTTTCACACTGTTGAATGAAACATGTCTCCTCTGTCCATGGTAACATACTAGGTGTCTATACAGAGGATATATGAGTCCTATAATGAAGGTGAATATTGAAATTCAACTCCATATATTTATTTGAAATTTATTATGAATATGTTTAAAAAACAAGTACAAGAATCAGACATTCTAAGAGGCAGAAAATGTTCAATCTGTTACTCTGAAAATAGCAGCTTTTCATCTTTTAAAATAACTTATAATTCACCGTTTTTAACAACAGAAATGAAAATAGTTTTCTATTTGCTCTATTTGTTTAATTTTTATTGTTATGCTACTTAACAGAAGTTGTGACTTCAGTGTTATACTTTACCTATTTCCTCAACAAAACACGTATCATGTAATGTCACTCATTCAAAAATTGTGTCTTTTTTTCCAACTTTTTGAATGTCTGCTGTTTGAAGTATCCATACTGATTTATATATAGAAGGTACAACTTTGTATTCCCATGTACATATTTATTGTGCTGTACTTTAAAAAAAAGAGAGAATTTTATATTTTTTTCCAGTTTTACAATGTTTCTCCTCATTCCATTTACAAGCACACATCATTCCAAAATATTCATGAGGCTCTACTACTTGCCATGATGTTGTATAATTACTGGAGCTCATTATTGAGCAAGCAGGCTAGAGACTATCCTCATGGAGGGTACATCCCTCTCCCCAGGGCCCACAGTGCATAGTACCAATGCTGATTTCATAATGTGATAGAAATTATCGATACTGTATTTTGTTAGCCAGAGATATTTCCATTTCACCTTATGTCTTTTGATTCATGAGATTTCCAGAAATAGTGAATCATCAAGGAAAGCAAGGAATATTTGGAGAATTAAAGGATGTCTTTCCAGTGTCCTTGAAATTCTGAAGAAATTGCTACTATCATAAAGTCTGCTTTAGCTGATGACATTATACTTGATAGATACAATTTTTTTTTAAAAAAGTACTTCAGTATAGTGGAAGATAAATCTGATTCTGATAAATCTGTCAGCACTTCATAACTTAGTCATCTCTTTCTTCCAAAATGCTTTTATATTTCTCATAAGTAGTTTGCACACTGTTTTTATTTGATAGAGCTGTAAAAGTATCATCATCATCAATATATTTAGGACCACTACTGAAAGCATTGTTGGTTATATAAAGCATGATTGGTAATATTAAGTAAATTATTGCTGCATGTAAAATTCTGGGCTCAACTGTTAAATTCTACAAAATCTTTCTCTAATTTCCCCAAGTTGCAAACATTATTATCACATATAGTTTTGTTGTTGTTGTTGTTGTTGTTTTTAAATCCTGAATGTCTTTTTAAAATTGTCATCCACACTGCAATTCCCTGCTACAGTGTGGTGTGGGTACAGTTTGGGAGAGAGGACATAGATTTTCTTTATTTTTCTTTACATAAATGGCAGGAGATACACATTGAGTGGAAAGAAGAATTATCTCGGACTTCTAAAGAAGGAGAGAGTATTTTCTCTTTTGCTTATGCAATCAGAAAAAGTGTTTGCTCTTCTCATCAGTGAAAATGGAAATCGCAAATTCTGACAGGTATTAACTGTCATTAGGGATAGCCTAAGAGTGCAGGTCCTTCATATGGAAAAAGAATTCTGTAAAGAAAGAAATTAATTGAGAGAAACAGAGTGGACAAAAATCACTATTTAAGGCACTGGGTTCAAAAAAATCTTTGGAATTTCTATTGAACCATATTGTTTTCCTTAAATTATGGTTACCTAAGAAACAAAGAAACAATAATGCCTAAAATATTCACACAAATTTCTTTAGACAAGGTAAAATTATTTTATCATACCAATGGATAGCTGATACGGTTCATTTAAATTACAGTCAAGATGATAAAGTGATTATAATTTCATTTGTAAGGTAAATCAAGAAGCCACTATAAAACAATAAGATAGGGAAAAAGAATAAACAATTCCTGTCAGGAATTACAAATTAAGTTTGGTTCAAAAGAGACATCACTCTTCTGGGAATAAGAATGTTAATAAAACTGAATAATTAATTCTTCACCCAAGTACAAAATATTTTAATGTTTCTGTCTTCATTACAAAAAAAAAAAAAAAAAATTCAAATCAGTGCACTGAAGTTAATAAATTACTGAAGCAAGTCCAGACACCACAGACACACTCACATACACTTATATGTATATATGAAGGTATCTCTGAATTTGGATATAGCATACAGTTTCTCCTGAAAACTTCCATAGAGAAATGAATCCACATACTATCAAAGATAGATATAGTACATAAATTACATATATTTATTCTTGAGGCCAAATGGATTTAATTATATTTATTTCATTGATTACTAGGTAATAATTATTAACATTGCCATAAAATTGAAATAATACAAAATTCTCTTCAAATTCCATGCACTCAAAAACTTCCTATTAGGTGTCAGCCTCTTCTTGACAGATTAATAAGTAATAACACTAAGAAAAAATAGAATAAAAATTTATATAAGAAGAAAACTAAAGGGAATTTAATACATTTTACTAGGATATAAATCATCATAAAGAAGTTATTAACATAGAGGAAATTCATTAAGGAATAGTGCAAATTTGAATACATATTAATAAAAAAAATATTCTGTGAATATCCTCTTTTCAAATTTTCATAATAAACGGCACTTTCTTTTGTATAATTGCATTAAAAACATATAATATACATAATCAATGTGTTTGCATGTTTGTACATATATGTTAATCATTTCTTTAAAGTGTTTGTCATTTTCAAAACTTCTATAGTTGCTAAAATTTAATCCTAAATCTTATAATTAATCAAGTTAACATCCTGTTTTTCCTTTTATGAGCTGAAAGGTGGTATCCTTGGTGCACAGATAAGTTATAATTAAACTACTCATTAGAGGTCTTTGCTCTTAATCATATAATATCGATACAGATCTTGATTGACCTTATTTTGAAATAAAGGACTTATCATGGAAACCTCTACATTCTTTTTCAATCTAAAGTATACAATGCAAATATTTTAAAAGTTTTTATTAATCATATCTATTTTCATCAATAACAATTTAAGTGTGTACTACATCTGATAATCCATATAATCAGGTAAACCACAGTTTAACTTGTAGATATTTCACTCTAAATGACATGAATGTCCTAAAAAAAGAGTTTACAAACTAGTTGGCTTTGCAGAGCTGTTCTCTTTTGTCTCTGCAGCATTAAACAAAGGAGAAGAAATGTTCAAAAAGCAGGAAACTTCATATTTAGAACATCTAGTTGTCAAGTTCATTTTGAAAAATAAGAATTTTTGGCAACAAAGTGACTCATTCTCCATGATTAGCTGAAGGAAAGACATAGTCAACCCCATTTATAAAAGGGCAATGACATTTTATTATTTTACTTGACTATCCCATGTAATATATTTGAGTTTGTCACCAATGAAAAGCCTCTTTTGAATGACCTAGCTCAGGTCCTCTTGCTCCAAGTGGTAAATCTAATGAAACATGAAAAGGCATCCAATATTTTGGAAATATAAACACTAATTTAGCATTGGCTGACTACAGGAGAAAGATAGACACTGGCCAGAGAGAGATGTGAAGAAATTGAAAGCACTCTAGGTAATATATGGTAGTGTGAAAATTATGTTGGAGACATTGTAGTGCAGGACTGTAACAATATTTGGTTCTTTGAATACATAAATAACTCTTCTAGCAGTGTACAAGTTAGATGTGAAAGGTTTAGGATTGAAATCAAAAGAATGAGTTAGATTATTGGCTTAATCTAAGTGAGAGATTATGATGCTTGATAAAAGCAGTTGTTCAGAAAAAAAAGATGAAATGAAGTCTTAAATACAGATGACATTTTCAGGACTTGGGGATAGACAGGATGTGGAAAGTGAAAAAATGGAGGAATCTGGTGGCATTCTAAAAATCAATGGCATCCTAAAAGAGAAGAAGATTTATAGAAGATAATTTCAGTTTTTGAAATAGTGAGTGTCTGTGGGAAATTGAAGAGAAACATTCATTGCTAATTTAAAGACAAAGATTGGAAATTCAAAAAGAAAACAATATAAAAAAACAAATTTGTTCAAGCACTGAAGATATTTTCTTGTGAAGAAAACATTTAGGTAGGATATCTGCAGAGGCAAAAGTGGCAACTCAAGAAAAATAATTGAGGAGAATTTCAGAACTGAATTGTTGTTTAATAATTGGGATGTTATTGGAAAATAACAAAGAATGGTAGAGTGACTCAAAGCTAGAAAGTACAGGGCTACTTTATAGTCATAAAGTCTTAAGTTAAGAATGTAACTGCTCCAGCTCCAAGTGAAACTCTTTGTGAAATTGTTTTTGTGATCAAGAGCTAAACTGCCAACTCTGCTTCTGTTAGAATAGCTTGCTTGCTTGCTTGCGTTTCTAGGATATGGTTTCTGTCCATGTAAGGCACCAGCGCACACAGGGTGCGGCTGCTGCTGCTTGCTGAACTCCCTGTGTGGAGTGAGAGATGGCAGCCACCAGCTAGCTGGCTAATAAAGGCTCTTTAAATTCTGTTTGGCTGTCTTGTACTTTAACTCATGGGCACCGTAACAATGATCCTTGGTCCTTGGCTTTTCCTTCATATGGCAACCTCTTCCGGCTTCTCCCTTCTCTTCCGGGTTCCTTTGACATTCAGCTTCTGATGGCTCCTTCTGGTTTTTCCTCTCTCTGACCTTCCCTTTAAGGCCTTTAGTAATAGGATTAAAACCCATTCTGACTCAGCTGGGTGACACCTTGACCATGAAGAAACCTCATCAAAAGGTACTATTTTCAAGACTTCACACCCATAGAAATGGATTAAGTTTAAGAACCTATATTTTTCTGGATTACGTAGCTCCAAACCACGATAGGACATAAGGCTAAAGGTAACCCGCAGATCATTTCCCTTTTCATCTCCTCCCTTGCCTGTTTCCACACAACCCAACGTCGAAAGATTTTCAAGGAGATGGAGCAGTCAGTCCTACTTGCTAAAGTTGTGCCTTGCCCAGTGATATATGGTCTTATTTGTCCTTTCTGCCTGCCTTAGTCCTGTTTCAGCAGAATTGAACCTGCTAAAGTGTAAAAAATATTTTTGCCTCAAGTTCTGCTTTCTGGAGAACCTGTGCTAAAACACTGATTTGAATAGAGTGTGGCTGACTCTCAGTGGACCAAGTCAATCAACCATTATTGGCGCCATAGCAAGGAGGGAGGAATAAATACCCTGATCTCATCCTTCTCCCTTCTTTTGATCTCTTGGTGGTGGCTCCTATGGTAAATGTGCCAGTTTGAATGTATTATGTACCCCAAACGCCATTATCTTTGATGTAATCTTGTATGGGCAGATGTTATCAGGGTTGATCAGATTGTATTTCTTTGAGTGTTTCTTTGGAATGCGCCCCATCCAGCTTTGGGTGATGACTCTGATTGGATAATTTCCATGGAGGTGTTGCTCCACCCATCCAGGGTGGGTTTAAGTTGATCAGTGGAGCCATATAAATGAGCTGACATAACAGAAGGAACTCGGTGCAGCTGTGAGTGACGTTTTAAAGAAGAGCAAGCTTTCTAGAGAGGAATATCCTGGGAGAAAGCCATTTTGGAACCAGAACTTTGGAGCAGACGCCAGCCATGTGCCTTCCCAGCTAACAGAGGTTTTCTGGACACCATTGGCCACCCTCCAGTGAAGGTACCTGATTACTGATGTATTACCTTGGACACTTTATGGCCTTAAGACTGTAACTGTGTAGCCAAATAAACCCCCTTTTTATAAAAGCCAATCCATGTCTGGTGTTTTGCATTCTGCAGCATTAGCAAACTAGAACAGTAAATAATCAGAAACTAGAGGATAAGGGGTCTTCCCAGGTCACAGAGCAGGATGGACAAGAGTAAAACATGGATCCTAAGGAAAAGTTGGAAATACATAGCACAGAAGATTGGAGACAGCACTCTAATCATTCTGTTTTGGTTTCCTTATCCTTAAAAAGGTAAGCATCATTATTATTCAAATCAAAGATTTGCAGTGAGAATTAAATGAGTCAATACATTTAAAACAGAAGAATGTCAGGCACATGATATGAAATCACTAAACCATCAATCATTATTATCATTTTTAATAGTCAATTTATTTTAATAACAATACATTTTGGATTTTAAAGAGGGGTTGTAAAAATTAGTTACTTATTTTCATTTATTAGCAAGAGCATGTTCTATTAGGGGAAAAATGTTAAGCAATATACATTATGGCTTCTATTTTTAATGTTAGTTTTTAATATCAAAATATTAAATTTTTTAATATATTCAAACACATTTTTCAAACTATAGGTTAGAGCATTTTCCAACTTTTTGAAGATCTGTATATCAAACCTTTTTTAAGCATATTGCAACTTACCAATTGCTTTTATTTGTTTGTATATATTTTGTAATCAGATATTTATGCAAGAGAGCCCAGTTAATGAGTTTGTTACTGAGAAATTGTGTGTAGGTGTAGTTTGAGATGCTTTGACAAGTTTTTATTTTAATCTAAATATTTATATTGTAAACACAATATAATATTTTCTCTCTAATGAAAGTTATTTAAATATCTTATAGGTAGCAAAATGTATAATGATAATTCTTGATCAAAATGTTCATACAGTGTGAAGCAATAAAAAGCAGAAATTATTTGTTGGTAAAGATACGTCATTTAGTAATCATTAATGATGCCTCATAGGTGTTGATCTTCAGAATGCTAGGATGTGAATTCTATTTCATGCATGCTAAATTTTTCCTTATTTATGTTGTAGTCTAAAATAAAACTGGGATTAATGAGGTCATTTGATTTAGGGGAATAATAGAGTTACTGAAGAAAAAATTCTTGTAGGAAGAATCAGATGGAAGAATAATTAACTAAGCAGTGGGCTTTCTGAGGTTTCTAGAGATATTGATTGCCCTCTATCACAATATTTAAAGAAGCATCTTTCTCATTAAAGATATGTTTGAGAAAGAAAATGACATAAGAAATTCAATTCTGTAATAAATATCATCATGAATGTCATCATAGAAAAAAAACAATGCTTTCATTTTTCAATGAAATCCCCTATATGTAATTTGGGAGGAAATTTTTGGAATTTTATTGTATTTCCCTAAAGAACTAAGAGTTAAACAATTATGAAATAAATTTAAAACTTATTAATCTAGTACCACAAAATTTACTTTCATTTACTAATACAATAAATAAGAGTAATAAAATTGTCTCCTAACTGATCCCTAAACTATTCCTCCAACCAGAGAAAATCATTAGTATTAGTTTGGTGGATATGCTTCCATTCCTATTTTTCTTATAATTTCCAAAAAGAGATGTGCAGTTTACTTTTGGTTCTGCTTTCAAAGAGTATTATCATTTACTGAGTCAAATTTACCAGTGTCTTGATATTTTTCAAAAGAGCAACAATATGTCATTTCCTTAGCAGACATGAATATGCATCAATGATTGTATCTCCTACAAAACAGAAGGGTATTTTAATAGTAGAAATATGTGGCATATTTAACTTGAACCTGGGCATAGTGGATTAGTTTCCTAGAGCTGCCCTAACAAATTACCACAAACTGAATTGCTGAAAACAACAGAAATTTATTCTTTTATGGTTTGGGAGGCCAGAATTCCAAAATCAAGGTTTCTGCAGGGCCACACTCCCTCAAAGGGTGAGAATCCTTCCTTGCCTCTTCCAGTTGTTGGAGGCTCATGGAATTCCTTGGTTTGTGGCAGCTAACTTGAATTTCTGCTTCTGTCTTTACATGAACTTCTCTGGGCCCCTGCATCTGATCCTTTTCTGCTTCTAATAAGGACACTTACCATTGAATTTAGGTTCCACCTTATTGCAGGACATCTCATCTTTACATCTGCAAAGACCCTTATTCCAAATAATGTCACTTGCTGACATTCTGTGTGGAACTGTGACCCTGGGACCACAATTCAACTCACTACACATAGTAAGAGGTTTGTTGATTTTAAATATCAAGTAGCAGAACATTCTTAGATATACCCAAAAACACGCCACTCCATTTAACATAGAGAGAGGACAATTTTTCTAGATACATATTGTGCTGTCAGTGATTTGATATGAATTATTTATATAGAGTTTCCTTATATGCCATTACTGTGTGGCAGTGATACAGAAAACATATCTCATAAACATTTCACATAAATTATTTGAGAATCTTAATTATTGCTATAAAATTAGTTGAAGAAATTGATGGTTTATAGACCTGTAACAGCAAGTTCATATTTTTTAAAGTGTTTTTTTTTTATTTGTCTTTATTTAGCTTAGAAAATTCAGTGACTCTTGGTGTACCAATTATAGGATAATTTTACCAAATGTCTCTACCAATTTTAATTCCTCGAAACTGTATTTTATTGAATTAGATGACTTAGAATTTGAAATAATGACATAAAACTTATTGTATTTTTGTTTTTATAATAACACTTGAAATGCAATTTCTCTAAATTTTAAAAGTGATCAAATAATAAGCTATTTGAAAGTGAATGGATTAATTAAGTGGTACTTATACATATTAGGTATGGCATTGCCTGTCTAATTCTTAAACACTATTATCTTAAACAACGTTACACTATTTGGATAACTAGAGTATTTTTGAAACATCAGTTCTTATATAACAAGTGATTTGGGGGAAGTTTTCTTATTAGCCTCAAATTATTATAATAAATAAAACATTTTGAATGCCCAAATGCCACACAGACTTCTATGTAGTGGTGTGGCAGTACTAATTTAACACACACACACACACACACACACACACACACACAGAAACCTAAGAAACATGCAAAATAGCGTTAGAAAATAAAATACTATGATGAAGTCCAAAACAAACAAACAAAAATAACTGCCTTTTAAAAAATTGTCATATTGTTAACTTAGGAAAAAGTATTCAAAAATATTTAAAATATTGTTTAGAGAAAATTCAAAGCAGTATTTTAAAGCAAAAATGGGATACAATGTTTGTTGCTTTTTCTATATCCTTACATTAATTCCTTTTGGACAATTAGTCATGCAATTTGACTTTTCTCTAATCATTGATCTATATTAAGGATATCTCTTTTATTTATAGTTGGAAATTTACTTTGTAGATATAAAATATGGATTTTCAATCATACTGGTTAAGGTTTTGAATGACTGTCTTGCCTCAAAAGGCTTTATGTGAAAAGCATTTGAGTTTTTGATAAAAGAAGCCAGATGGGTGTAATAAAGAACTAGGATTGCATTTGACAGGAAATGGAGAAAAAGAAATAGCTTGAAAGACTGGCCATAGAAAATGGCAAACCAAATATAGTAAGTTAGAAACAAGTCTAAGGTGTAACTCACAAATCTATTCAGCACTAGGTATATGATTTGGTGTCATGGGGAAAAGCCTCAGAATATTCAGGTGAGAAATACATAGAAGGCAAACTACAAACAGACGCTTTTGGAAGATATAAATGTGTGTAAAAATCTGCTGGATGGTTTATCTCTCCAAGAAGGAGAACTAATGTTATCTACAAAAAAACTGTAATGCCCAAGCCAGCATTCAAAACTTAAGGGAAAAACAATTGGTAAAATAATAAATGAATGAATGAATGAATAGGAAAGAACCTAAGCAGAAGCCCTGCACTGGGTTTTGACCTATTAAAAGGTACATAGATCATATCAGGTCACATATTCAGTATATAATGATGGAGAATCAGAGGAAAAACACAAGAGACTAACAATTCTGTTTAGGATTCAGTTTGAACAACTTGACTCAATATTAAACCCCATTATAGTTGGCAGATAACTTTGCTAACTTCCAACTTTAATCACATATTTCTGAAGATGTGGAAAATAATTCCTCATAAACACCATGGCCAGTTTGGGAAGTTTTAGAAATACTCAAATGACCTTCTCATTCCTAAAACAATCTTCTTCAATTCAACCATCTCCATGTTCACTCCATTACCCTACACTATATATTTTAACACCTTCAAAACTTGCATATAAATATGAAAAACTTCCTTCAACTGTAATCTTCCCTGTGCAATAGCCCAGAAATAACCCAAAAGATGTCATTTGCATTAATTCCAAATGAATGCCTTCTCCATTTTCTCACAAAGCTGCTAATAAGCGATGGAAAATACAACACAATTGTCCCTGGATGTTCGTGTTAGATAATGGAAATGGCCTTCCCCAATACTTTGCTTCTCTGGTTAGCTCTTCCATCTAACCAGATGGTTAGAATGTTTTTGGAAATTCATTTCATTCCATTATTCTATTGATCTATCCTTGTACCAATACCACACTGTTTCAATTATTCTTTCTTTATAATAGGTCTTTCAATACAAATATAAATCATATATATTAGTATAAATGTGGTATACAAATATATATAATATATAATTGTGGTAGATTAAATTGTTCACCCCCATGTAGACATTTTCTTCATCTTGATCTGCATTCCTGTGGATGTGAATCCATTGTAAGTAGAATTTCTTGAAGGTGGTATTTTAGTTATGGTGTGGCCCAACTGGGGGGTTTGGTCTTTATCTCAATTTCTGGAGGCCTTATAAAGAGAAAGAAACAGAAGCAAGACTGAAAGGAAGCTATGGGGAAGAGCTAGAAGCCAGAAGTCATTAGAAGCCAGAAATCAAATTGTAAGAGAAAGGAGAGGAGTTAGCCATACGACACAAGGCAGGGATAGAAGCCAAGGAACTCAAAGGATCATTGGCAGCCAGCACCAAAATGTTACAGACTTTGTGGAGAAAACATCACCTTGCTGATACCTGCATTTTAGATTTGTCCTAGTTTCAAAATTGTCAGCCAATATTTTTCCGTTCTTTAACTAGTCCATTGTCTGGTATTTGTCATAGCAGCTCAGGAAAACTAAGATGATGATGAAGAAAATATTTCCGCTTATGATTTCTTTTACGAGATATGTTTGGCTATTGTTAGCCCTGTATATTTACATTTGAAGTTTAGAATCAGAGTGTCAATTTCCACAGAGATTATGATGGAGACTATATTGAGTCTTTAATTTAAGAATATATATCTTTATACCAATTTAAACAGTACATAGTTATGGTCTATTCCTACAGTTACTCTTGTCATTTTTAATTTCTCTCAGCAATGTTGTATAAACTTCAGATTACTGGGGCTGCCTTTATTTTTACTGTTTATTATAAGCTTTTATTTTGATGTCATTTAAAAGGGTCTCATTTAAAACTTCATTTTTTACATTTGTTCATTCATTTGTACAATATACCTCAACAGTGTTTTTGTAGTTTTGAGTATAGAGGGTTTAAAGAGCTTTCATGGATTTATTACTGTGTTTTTTTCTGTTTAATTGTTTGCATGGATTTTGTTTTTTCTTGATGCTACTGCAAAAGCATAAATTTTCTCTACTAGGCAAGTCTAGTGGGGATATTCATTTTAATCTAATGAGGGAATGATCAGATTTAAGGCTGGGTTACACTTTTTTGGTAAGACAAGTTCCCTAGTTTGCAACCTACTACTAATGTCTAGCCTTCCAGATAGTTTCAAAGCAAGTCCAGGGTGTTCAGCTTTGTTCACCCCCTCTGGCACTTGTGTCTGTTTTTGTATACCAGAGAACTTCAGAAAAATAGCCAAAGTTATGATATACCCACCGGCTCCATACAGAATTTTCTCTTTGCTGATCCCTCTGCCAACATGGGGCTTGTCAGATCATGTAACTCAGGCAGCAGTGTTGTTTGCACTGCTGCTTAGACCAGTTGCAGAGTTCTTTCCTGATATGAGTCTCACTCAGAAGTGACACTCTCATTTTACCTGGAATATGTGCTAAGTAGTATACCAAGGTGTAGAATATGCTACTTCCAGAAACCAGAGAACTGACAATTGTTTTTCATTTTATTTTATTTTTTTTCTGGTTCTTTCTTCATGATAACCAGTGCAAAATACAATAATTTATCATTTTTTTTTGAAGGGATATCCCAATATGACCCTATCCAGAGGAATTCTACACATTTTTTCTGATGTGGCAAATCCTTAAAACTTCATAGAGTTTACCACCCACCCTCCAGAGGGCCTGTGTCATACCATGGGTAAAATGTACTAGAAAACTCTTGTTCATCAAAACTGAATAGTAGCATGTGATACAGATGTATGGGCCAATATGATGATCTTTGGCATGCCAGTTGGTCCCAATGTCTTCAGACTATAATTTGATAAAGGACAAGGAAGTCCTTATCAAAAATGCAAAAATGAATAAATGCAGTTGTCAGTCGTATATAAAAGTCAACTGTTTCTGTCACTCCTTTCTGCTAGGAATAGAAAAGAATGCATTTACCAAACTAATAGTGCATATAACGAAAATGTGGGTAAGTTAACCCACCCTAGTAAAGATACCACATTGGACATGTTCACTGAAATTGGGCCGACTTCTTGATTGAATTGTTGGTAGTCTAATGTTTTCCTCCCGGGTCTGACTGGTTTATGCAGAAGTTCAATTGATGAGTTAAATGTGAGCCACTACCCCTGTATCCTTTTGATCCTTAATGGTGATGCTAATTTTCACCAACTTCCTAGGATTTGAAAGTGCCTTTCTTTACTATCTTGGCTGAGGGAGCCAGAAGCAGGTTCAGAGACTTCCATTTGACCCTCCCCAGTATGGTAGCTCTTACCCAAAAGAAAAAGAACCTAATGTGGTGATTTGATGACCTGCCAAGTATATGTATTCCATTATACACTTGGGGACAAGGGAAATAATCACTGGCTGGATCCATGGACTTTGGCCAGCAGTCCCTTTGTCCTCATATGGCCTCACTCCACAGGGGAAAATGAAGACAATTAGAATCAAACCTAGTATACCACAGTCCTCAGATGTTTGGCTATTTCCCTTTCCTTGCTAAATAAATGGTCATAGGCCCCTCAGGGAATTACTGGGGAAATTAATATTGTATGTATTTGCAGTGGAACTCCTTCTGGAGATCCAGATTCTTTCCATAAATGGGTTCTGGGTCTGAAAACTAGGCAGAGATTGTGACTTTTTAATGGAACAACTACCCTCAACCTCCTGATTGCCCATTCTTGATTTCTTCTGGTACAAGCTGCTGAGGAGTAATCTTGTGAGCTGCAGTGTCTTT
Organism: Choloepus didactylus; assembly: GCF_015220235.1. Taxonomy (NCBI): domain Eukaryota; kingdom Metazoa; phylum Chordata; class Mammalia; order Pilosa; family Megalonychidae; genus Choloepus; species Choloepus didactylus. Next base: position 52,875,498 of record NC_051317.1, on the reverse strand, counting down.
TGTTCATAGGGACACTACTATATTCAGCATCTCCTTAACTCTCTTGGGGTATGTGGAGGATTGAATCATGTCCCCAACACCTGGTCCTATGGGTATGAACCCATTTTTAAATAGGACCTTTGAAGATGTTATTAGTTGAGGTGTGCCCAAACTGAATGAGGGTGTGCCTTAAAAGCAAAGGAAGTTGGACACAGAAGGAAAATCCACAGGGAAGCACAAAACCAGAAGTCAGTGGAATCCAGAAGAGAAAGGAGAAGACATGGCCATGTGCATTGCCATGTGTCAGAAAAGCTAAGGTGCCACAAGATTGCTGGCTAGCCAGAAGAAACTGACCGTGGGAGGAAGCAAGCATTTGAGCCTCTGAAACTGTGAATCAATAAATTCCTGTTGTTAAGCCAACCCACTGTATATTATTTGATACAGCCAGTAGGAAAATAAACCAGGGTAGTACTCCCTTGGCTACAGCTCTGACTTTGTTACTCATTACGGTATTATGTCTAACTAGCTTCTACTAATTAAGTGATACCAACTGGCCTCTTTTATTGCAGTGGGCTGTCATCTCTGTTGCTGTCAGTAAGACTAATCTGTAAACAGCCTTTCCCACTAGTAGCCCTTGTCTACATAGGAGGGTGTGATGGTTAGGCTCATGTGTCAACTTGACCCATGTGATGGTGTCCAGTTTGGTTAAGCAAGCACTGGCATGACTGTTATTGTGAGGTTATTTCATGGACTTAAATGATCAGTAAGTTAATTGCATCTATGGCTGATTATATTTACAATCAACTGAGGAGATTACCTTCAACAATGAGAGAATCAGTTAATGGCTTTAAAAGGAAAAGTGGTGATATCAGCAGTCAGAAGAGAGGATTTTCATCTCTCCTTCAGCTAGTCAGCTTCTCCTAGGGGATTCATTGGAGTTTCCAGCTTGCAGCCTGCCCTATGGAATTTGGATTTCTGTATCCCTACAGTTTTTTTGAGACAATTTTTCTAAAAATCTCATAATATTTTCAGATATCTGGTGTCAGTTATGTTTCCTGAGAGAACCCTAATTCAGAGGGCTACCATTGAAACTGTTCAGCTTTTTTTAAAATTAGAGAAGTTGTGAGTTTACCAAACAATCATGTGTAAAATACAGAATTTCTGTGCACCCCACCACCACCAAAACCTTGTAAATGGTGTAGAACATTTGTTACTATTAATGATAGTGCTTTTTTATAATTGTGCCATTTTTACAGTAGTTATATTTGTTATAGTTGATGAAAGATTGTTAAAATAGTTCTATCAATCATCCATTATTTACATTAGGTGTTTTCTTCCTATAAACTATCCTATTATTACCACCTTGTATTAGTATTATACATTTGTTATAATTCATGAAAGAACAGTCTTATACTGGTAATATTAACTATAGTACATCATCTACAGTAGGGTTCACTGTGTTGCACAGTCCTATGTTTTATCTTTTAATTTATATTCAAGTAATTTAGACATCCTAAATTTTCCTCTTTTAAACACATTTACCTATATAGTTCAGAGCTGTTGATTACACTCATAATAATGTCCTACCATCACCACATCCATTTCCAAACCTTTACCACCAGCCCAAATAGAAAAGATGTACAAATTAAGCATTAACTCCCTGTTCTTGAACCCTAATCTATCTCCTTGTAAACTATATTCAATTTTCTAACTCTATGAGATTGCTTATTATAATTATCTCATAAAAGTGAAATCATACAATCTTTGTCCTTTTGTGTCTGACTTATTTCACTCAACATAATGTCCTTAAGGTTCATCCATGTTGTCACATACACCAGGACTTCATTCCTTTTAACAGTTGAACATTATTATATCATATGTATATACCACATTTGTTTATCCATTCATCAGTTGATGGACACTTGGTTTGCTTCCATCTTTTGGCAATTGTGAATAATGCCACTGTGATCATCAGTGTGCAAATATCTGAGTCCCTGCTTTCAGTTCTTCTGGGTATATACCTATTAGCAGGATTGCTGGATCATATGGCAGTTCTACACTTAGGTTCCTGAGGAACTGCCAGACTGTCATTCCCAGGAGAAAGCTTCTTCTCCTTTCTCTCTCTTCCTTGTCTGGGAATCTTGATCTGTTCTGTTTGTTTTTGTTTTTCTTCTATCATTTTTTACACTACTTTTGTTGTCTCTAGCTGCTGTTGCCTGCAGAGCAAATTCTGGACCAAGGGTCACCCCAGAGAGAATTTTTCCAAGTCAGTAATACCCCACTAAAACAGGGACAGGGACTCCAAAATGCTCTAGGGTAGGGATCAGGCATTGAAAGCCTCTTTGATGGATCCTCTAAACTCTGCTTTCCTGGTCTGTCCAGCATGTGGCATCCTTCACCAACACTCCCACCCACCCACCACGGTGCTGAGGAATCCCTGCATCTTTAAATCTTTAAATATCCACCTCCTCCACCCATCTCTGGGGTTGGCTTTTTGAAGCAATCGTTGCTACTGCCTTTGTCTGAGGAGGGTTGAAATGGCAGCTCTGAACTGGGACCCAGCAATCCAAATTTGCAAATCAAAGCCATGATCAGGGCTCAGCCATACCCCACCCAGTTTTGGGGGAAGAGGATTTGTATGTCCCTCACTGTCAGCAGCAGCTAGCCAGGGAGTAGATACCAATGTGGCCTGCTGTGAGGGTAGGGAATGGATGCTGGCAGCTACCTCATGGAGAGAGCTACTCATAGTTCTTTACAGTAGTTTAATCAGCCTCTTCCTCCCACTCTTCCCTGGATGCCGTACAGTGTTCTTCTGGCCTCCAGAGCCCCAGAAGAGTTGTTTCAGGCAATTCCTGACTTTTTATTAGCTGTTTTGGAGTGTAAGAAAGGGTTAAGTTTAGCTTTCACATAAAGACCACATGGAATAGAGAAAATGGAGATTGGGCAGAAGAGCTGCCTTAAACTAGCCCCATAGTGAGGGGAAGGAAAAAAGAGAGAGAGCTCTGTGATGTAAGTCTAGAATCAGCACCAGTTCCTTATGTGGGAAATATAACCAGGGTTACTGGAATGTAAAAGAATGTGGGGGTATGGTCAAAGGCAGGAACTCTCAGTAGGAAATTTAAACTGGATGAAGTATCTCTGATAGGCTGTACAATTCAAAATCCCAAAGATGGGGTAATTAGCTCTCTTGGATAGTCTATACCCTCTGGAATATCCAGCCAATGGAGAAACGGGAGGGACTCGCATTTAGGCCAAGGATATAAATTTTTGCTGTGTTCTATTATCCAGTGCACCTGCCATGTTTTGGGCTGTACATATGTTCTTGCAAGATCGTGAATAAATTCTTTTCTCCTCCACAACCAGGTGAGTGTTTTTAAGGTATAATACTTGTTTCTAGCAGGAGGAAGGACTGAATCCTGGTGTTCTCTTCCCAGAAGTCCCATTAAACTTCTTAATGATGCTGGACTCCTCTCACCAGCATATATATATACATGCACATATATTGTTTTTCTAATTATTGTAAAGAGGAATAGGGAATGTTGATCTGTTGTTCTTTTGTAAAATATTGCATCATTTTTAAATCTGGAAGATTTCTCCAATGTTTTCTCTATGTTAAAAATTATCTTGTTTTTTTTTTTTTTTTTTTTATTTCTGTCACACACTACTATGTCACCTATTCTACACCACCCACTAGGTTAAATATTCTTATTGAGTCTTGGACTATGACCTGACATAGTCATTACATTTAACATCTTGGGAAGAAAGAGTAAACAGGAAAAAAATGTGAAAAAAGGAAGGAAGTTTTAAATCCCCCTTAAATAATCAGACATACAGACAAGTAAATGTTAAATGATTTGTAATCCACAAATGGATTCTTACGTGAAGTGGCAAAGGATAATAATATATTATACTTGTTAAAAAAAATTTAGTTTTTATAAATGGATCTTTTCTTCTGTGCCAGATAATACTGTATTTCTCTATACTAGTAAGTTGAATTCAATCAGTTACAGAGTCAATATTTCCAAAAATGGAAACTATTTACATTCAAAAAGGATGAAGTATCTGATGAAAGAGAAAATATGAAATCTACAAACTGTATTTAATCTATGTACAGAATTGAAAAACTAAAATAATTCCTTTGACATTGATTTACTAAATGGCTCAAAAATAGAGTGGAATGAGATTTCATTTCAGAATTGATTTAGATTTGGATTGAGGGCAAAAAAAAATCAGCCATACAAAAGCAGAAAAATCTCATTGTGTTTTAGACATTTTGTAGCTATTTTTACCATTATGACCTTTCTAAATTATTAAATTTCAAAGAAGAAATAGTTCTAAATTAACCTCAAACATCATTCCCTGATTTAATTTGTTGGTGGAATAATATCAAACTTGTATAAAGAAAATTAACCCAGTATCTTGAATTAATTTGGACTCAAAATCTAATACAAGATATGGTAAATGTCAAAGCCATGTAGGTTCTATTTGGAAAGTCAAAATAAGAATTAAATATATTATGTCTTTCCTATAAAATGCATTTTAAGACAGGAGTTTCAATTAATTTTAGTATATATACAACATTTTAAGTGACTAAAGTAATTTCATGACAAGGTTGAAATGGCCTTTGGGATTAATATTGTATTTTATTTTAATACAACTCTAAGACTACTTCATTGCTGAGAATTTTTAATCAATTATTATCAAAGTAATATTTGTTAATTTATGTATCTTATACCTTGATTATTTTTATATATTTTACCTTCTTAAATATAAGAAAAAAACTTGGCATCCTCTGCCTTATTTTCCTTTCTTCAAAGATATGGTAAAACTGGTATTAGTTTGTCAACTTATTCTGTGTTTCTAATATGAGCAAAACTGTATTCTAAATTAATGTTTCTGATGCTTAGTTGTAAAGAATGAAAATCACAATATAGTTTCCTTTTTCTTATCACATTCCTACTATATCAAAATATTTTTGGATTAGAACAAACTAGTATTTTTACAGTGATTAGATGGATTAGATGTAGCCAGTCTACCACAAGCTAGCTGAACAGTGTTTGGTGCTCTTGGTCTAAATAGTATTACATTTTTTTTTTTTTAACCTCCATTTCCAAGAAACAGTTTTAAAAAAGGCCCCATATTAAATTTCTGAAATGGTATTTTTTAATTGTTCCAACTTTAATTTGAAATTTTCAAACATGCTAAAAGTTAAATAATAATGACATTGTATCATAGTTTTAATGCTCTCTAGCTGTCTCTCCCCACCTCTTCTTTCTGTCTCTTTTTCTTTCCCTATTCTGTGCGTGCATGTGTGTGTATGTGCGTGTGTGTGTGTGTGTGTGTGTGTGTGTGGCATTCCTTTACATAGAAACAACTCCATTATCATTTCTCAGATCACTTGACAATAATTCCAAATTATAATTTAATATCTGATAGATATTTAAATGCCTCCAAAATTATTTTATAGTTTTGCTTTGTTTTCACACTGGCATACACTCAAGCTTCCCTCATTATATTTTGTTGCTGTGCTCTTTGAGTCACTTTTAAGTCTCTTTAACATATAACAATAAACCTGGTTTTTGTTTGTTTGTTAGTAACATTGACCTTTTGAAAGGTCCAATACAGTTTTCATGTAGAATATAATAAATGCTGGATTTGTTTAAATATGTCATTTTATATGTTCTTCTACTCTTGTAAAATCTAAGTTAGGTCTAAAGATTTGGTTATATTCAGGATAAATTAATCGGCAAAACCTTCTCTTCATAAGTGAAGGGCTCTGCTTCATAACATGTTACATCAGAAGGCACTATGTGTCAGCTTCTTACCGTAAGAAATGATATTTCTACACTTGGTTATGCTAGAGACTGCTAGATATATCCATTATAACTGTACATTTTCCATTTTTAATTTGTAGTTAATAACATGAGGTCAAAATTTGGCATCATAGAATGACTTATTCCTCAACATTCTTTCTCCCAATAATTTTTAGCATCTGTAGATAAGCCTTGCCTGAATTTAGTCATACACTGGGGGCTGTAGAATGGTGATTTCCCAAGACTTTCCTTCCATTTACATTTATTAGCAGCTACTAATCTGTAAATTACATCACTGATATCACTGTGGATTCATGGATAATGTTTATTTTAAATTGTTAAAATAATCTAGATAATCATTCTGAAAAGGATGAAATTGGATCCGCTTCATCATCTGTTTCAAAATTACTATCTGGTTATTAAAGTCCATCTTTTCCACAATTATTTTAGATGCTCCTTTATTATATATAAAATTATCATATATAGTTAACTATTTTCCTTGACTTTCTTTCTGCTCCTTTGGTCTGTCTAATCTTCTGCAATACTAGTGTTTTAAATATAGAGGCTTTATTTTAGTATGTTTTGTTTTCTGATAGAACTAATCTTCATTGCTCATCTTTTTTTTTTTAGAACTATAGAATATATTTAACTTTAGGTATTAAGGAAAAATCAAAATTTTTAGTATATTTATTGAAATCATGTCAAATTTACTATATACATTTTGGAGATTCAATAATTTATGATGTTCATATATTATAATAAGAGATAACAATTATATTTGTCAGGTCTATTGTATTATTCAAGGGTGTTTAAATGTTTTCCTCACAGGATTTTGTACATTTTCTCTTAAGTTCATAATTAAGTATTTTATCATTTTTCTATTGTAACAAGGTATCATCTTCCATTATTTCTTCTAACTTGAGTTGTTTATATACCTGAGAGCTGTTGACTTTGTAGGCATAATATGCTACCATACTGAATTCTCTTACTGCTTTTATTAATTTTAACAAGGATTCTCTTAAGGTTTCCATGTAGTGGTATGTTGGATCAGGCCTGTTAAATATTCAGAAATTTTGTTGGCTAATTCATAAACATAGCCATTTTAAAAAATTAAATAATATGAACTTACAATTAAAAAACATAAAGTAATGAATTCTCAAAAACTCATTACTTCCTGATTATTTTGTATAAAAATTAATTTTTTAACTCTGCTTTTCATACCTGTTGTTTCTATATGTTGGGAACCTTATATAACAGTGTGCACTGAGCATTTCTTTCTAACTGAGGGTACAGTAATAACATGTTGGTAGCTTGTAAATATCCATGGTGAATATTGATACTTCATAAATTGGTTAAAGCTATAAATGAGGCACCCTGTCCCCCATGCCAGAGAGACATTTGATAATGTTTATCAGCACAACACTGCTTCCAGGTATTATATCATTTGATCTGCAAATGGAGAATTTTTCCTTCTTTTCTAATTCATGTGCCTCTTATTATTTTTTTCTTGTCCAATTTCTTTGGGTAATATATTTTGGCACTATATCTTTGTATCTAATATAAGTGATATTGGAGGTGGTGGAGATCTTTATCTTTTTGCCTTTAATCAGAAAGCCTTCTGAGTTTCTCCATTAAGTAAAACACTAGGGCAGTAAAATCACAATACAAACTGCCCAGGAAATGCACTGCTTTTATCAGTCCATAACAATTACCAAACCTGTTGTGCAGGAATAATGATGAATTCTTCCCCTTGTGGTGATAACTCCTTTGTAGTTCATTTCTTAAGCCCTGGTTGTCCTCACCATTTTCTTCCATGGCTATGATTTTTGTCCTCTGCTAGGTTTATCCTTGTATATCATCTACAATTGCCACAAATGGCATGGGCATTACAGTTTATGCTGACCTTTGAGAACACATATCATTAATATGAAATGGAAAGGGGCTGGAGTCTTTCTAACTCAACAGTTAGAGGTCTCTGCAGTGCTTGAGGCCTTTTTCAATAGAGTTCTGTCAAAAAATTAGTAGGATTCTGATCTTTTTATTTCTCTTTAATTATATGTGTTAACACATTCAAAAATCTTACCTAGGAGTGTTTTCTAAGGCCACTGGGGCTCATCTTTAATGGATTCATATCTGTGCTTTATCTACCCTCTCCCTCCTCAACTCAATTATTCCACTTTGCAGCTACCTGAAACAACAGGTTTGCGTGAGGCTGTAATACAGTTAATCTTGTCTTTGCCAATAGACTCACAAACTTTCCCTGGCTGGGTTTTTATCCTATTTCCTTGCATGTCTTTGCTTTTCTTGCAAATTCTTTTCATCATAGTGTTGGATATAAAAGCAACAGTGAGCTTTTTTAAACTTATGAGACTTGAAAGTACAACTCTCCTAGTCAATGTATGTGACTTTGGTCACATCAAGAGTGAATTCATTACCAAAGCCACATTCATGACTATCTGTGCCAATAGATTGGATAACTCTAACCTGAACCTAACAATGGATTTTGCTGAAAATGGCAGAGCCAGCAAACACCAACATTCTGCTCCTACAATATCTGTAAGCACATTGTCTGCCTTTCAAAGGACAAAAATGCTGTAGATATAAAGAAGATTGAAAGGAAAAGGGAAAAAGATGGAATTCCCCAGTTCTATCTCTCTTTTCAAGGAGCTTTATAAGAAAACCTGCCTCAAAATTTTCAGTTATCTTTTTCTCAAGTAGAAAGCATATGCTATGTCACAATTAGCAGTGAGTGATGCTGGAAGTGATGACATTGTAATTGGGAGCATTGCCATCCTCATTTAAAGACAGGATTGCTTTATTTCCGTTACTGAGGAAGAAGCAAATAATTAATTTAGGGTGTGTGCAACATATTGAAAGACATGACCACCATATTGTGCAGATCCTACTATTAAGTGGTTTATGTAGTTCTAGTCTTTTATCTTGTTTTGATGGACAGAATGTGGCAGTGGTGATATTATGAATTGCAAATCCTGGGCTACAAGAGGCTTTATCCTTTTGTAACCCTGGGACCACCTTGCCATGAGCAGAGAAGCCATGAAATACTGTAAGAGTGAGATCCAGGAGACAATCAGGACCAAGGAGCTGGACTTGTTAGAAAGGTCATCTGGCAGCATCCAGGATACCCAGCCACAATCTGACAGTAAGCACAGGGGCAAACCCAGGGGAAGCTGGCAGAGCAATTGCCTAGACAGCCAAGTGAGAAATAAAAATCATGGTTTATTTTAAGCCAGTACTTTGCTTTGTTCTCTTTTCAGCAACAATAAATACAACAACTAACACAGAAAGCAATGTGCAATTTCTTGCCAAAAATAATAGCTCAAGAATTTTATGACTGAATAACAATTGAAAGCTTATAATGATTAAATGGCAAATAATTAAATCAATTTCCAAAGTAGTAAAATACCATACCCTGTTTTAGATTCAGATCTAATACCTACACTCTATCCTATTATTGTTCCATAGTGATAAACCTTTTTAAATGAAATTTCCATTATCCAAATCAAAATAGTCTTGATATCAGACAAGCCTGCCAAATCATTATTAGTAATTAGAGGATTAAAAATTATTAAGCTGTTAATACGTTACAGGTGGTCTCTTCTGTGGAATTCCTAGAAAGATTTATAGCCCTAAAGTTGTTAAATTGTGACTAGACAATAAAACAATGGGAACAGACAGCCATATACTAGGACCATTTGTCCATTACACACATAACGCATTTATGTTGGAGATTAGGGATGAGAAACTTTCATTTATGTTTACTTATTTGGCAAAGATGGCTACCATAAACAATTACAGGATAACTGCATTATATGCAAAATGGAACAGTGGTGTAGATTAAAATGCAAGGGGAAAATGGTGCTCTGCTTATTACGTACTCTGCACAACTTCATGCATTGAATAGTGAAGGTGAGACTGAATTTCAGATATGTTTCTAATTCATATATTCTTTTTTTTAAATTTTATTTTGAAATAAATTCAAACTTACAGGAACAGTTGCAAAAACAATACAAACCCCATACAGAGAACTCTAGCACATCCCTGACCCCCCTCCACCAATACCCCTATCCACCAACTTTAACATCCTGTCACACCACCATTTCTTTCTTTCCCTCCCTCCCTTCTTCCCTCCCTATCCATCATCCATCATCTATTGCTGTCTCTGAACATATGAGAGCAAGCTGCACACATCCTTGAACAAACAATAATTCCCACATGCATTTCCCATGAACAAGAACATTCTTTTATGCAATCCCATTAAGCACAGCTAAGTTCAAGAAATTCAACACTGATAAAAAGCTTACATTCTATATTTCCTTATTTTTTTTTTCCTTATGTCCCAGCTGTGTCCCTTTGAGCCTTCTCTCCTCCATCCTTAGATCCCATCCAGGATTATCCTTAGCATTTAATTGTTAATATCTATTTATACTGTCTTTTTTTTTTTCAATTGTGGAAACATATATACACCCTAAATCTTCCCATTCCAACCCCTCCCTAGCATTCCATTAGTGTAATTAATCACATTTAGAATGTTGCAATGCCATCACCTTCCCACCATCCATTACTAGAAATTTCCCTTCACCCCAAACAGAAACCCTACACTCATTTCTTAACTCCCCATTGCCCCTTCCCCCACTTCTCATAACTCATACTCTACTTTTCATCTCTATGGTCATAGTCTCTGATACTTTCTTTGTGTTTACTGGGGGGCTTAAATTTAACATCTTAAATCTATAACAATCTTGTTTTTCTTTGATACCAACTTAACTTCAATAGGACACATAAACTATGTTCCTATACTCCTCCATTCCCCTACCTTTATGTAGTTCTTGTCAAAAATTACATATTGTACATTGAATCTAAAACCACTGATTTATCATTACAGTTTATGTATTTTAGATACTGTAGGAGGTAAACAGTGGCATTACAAATCAAAAATACAGTAGTATTGGTATTTATATTTACCATGTGACCTTTACTGGAAATCTTTATTTCTTCATGTGGTTTCAGTCAATTCTTTAATGTCCCTTCCTTTCAGCCTACACAATTCCCTTTAGCCTTTCTTATAGGACTAATCTACTGGTGATGAAGTCCCTCAGCTTTTGATTATCCTGGAATGCTTTCATCTCTCCCTCATTTTTAACCTCCAGGTGTTTGTGAATTTTCTATGTCTCTGATTGTTATTGACTTCTGTTTGTATTCCATTGTGGCCAGAGAATGTGCTTTGGATAAATTCAATTTTTTTTTTTTTAATTTATTGAGGCTTGTTTTATGTCCCAGCATATGGTCTATTCTGGAAAAGATCCATCATCACTAGAGAAGAATGTGTGTCCTGGTGATTTGGGTTGTAATGTTCTATATATGTCTGCTAAATTTCTCTCTATCTCTCTCTCCTTTCTTTGTTTCTCTGTCAGTAGGATTCCCTTTAGTATCTGAAGTAGGGCAGGTCTTTTACTAGCAAAATCTCTCAGCATTCGTCTGTGAAAAATTTAAGCTCTCTCTCAAATTTGAAGGAGAGCTTTGCTGGATAAAGTATTCTTGGTTGGAAATTTTTCTCTCAGAATTTTAAATATGTCATGCCACTGCCTTCTTGCCTCCATGGTGGCCACTGAGTAGCCACTACTTAGTCTTATGTTGTTTCCTTTGTATGTGCTGAATTGTTTTTCTCTTGCTGCTTTCAGAACTTGCTCCTTCTCTTCAGTGTTTGACAGTCTGATCAGAATATGTCTTGGAGTGGTTTTATTTGTGTTTATTCTATATGGAGCTCACTCTGCATTTATGCTTTGTGTATTTATATTGTGTAGAAGGTTTGGAAAGTTTTCCCCAACAATTTCTTTGAATACACTTTCTAGACCTTTACCCTTCTCTTCCCCTTCTGGGACACCAGTGAGTCTCAAATTTGGATGTTCTATTTTATCTATCATATCTCTGAGATCCATTTTCAATTTTTTTCCCATTCTTTCTTTTGTTCTTTCATTTTCCATTCCATGGTCCTCGAGGACTCTGAGTTGTTGTTGAGCTTCCTCTAGTCTTGTACTATGAGTATCCAGAATCTTTTTAATTTGGTCAACAGTTTCCTTTATTTCCATAAGATCATCTATTGTTTTATTTACTCTTGCAAGTTCTTCTTTATGCTCTTCTAGGGTCTTGCTCATGTCTTTTATATCCTGTACCATGCTCTCATTGTTTGTCTTTAGTTCTTTGATTAATTGCTCTAAGTACTATCTTTCCTCTGATCTTTTGATTTGGGTGTTTGGGTTTGGGTTCTTCACATCGTCTGGTTTTATCATATGCTTTAAAATTTTCTGTTGTTTTTTGGCCTCTTGGCATTTGCTTTACTTGATAGTGTTCTTTCGGAATATGAAAAACACCAATCTCTAATTTGTCAGCTCTATAGCTTGGTGGTGTATGCTTTCTCTAACCAGCAGATGGCATCTGTGAGTCACCTATTCCCCTCAAGTCAGTTCTCCCCAACTTTGTCTTTGTAGTGTGTGGGGGTCTGATCCTTGTGGGGTTCAATTGGTGCACCAAGTTTGGGTGTGTTTTTGGTGCTGTCCGCACTGAATGAGGGGCATGTGTCTGAGCAGTTAGGGAGGTAAGGCAGCTTTAATAATCAAACCTCGCAGGTGTTCCTGGAGATTTAAGGCTGTTGAAAGAGTTTAAGCCTTCTTTTCAGTCTTGCCACAGATTGTCTCTGCCACTGACCCACAAGTCCTTGGTACTGGCATAGGGTTCCTGGGATTTCCAAGTGGGTCCCCCTTCTCAGCCATGCTCTTCCAGGACCTCTGCTGACGGAAGGCTGTGCCACATCATAAGTGCACGCCAGCCCTTCAGGAAAGCTCTGGGCCACCAGGCCATGCAGTGGCATCCCCAGCCTGCTGTAAAGATGGCTGAATGGGGCGTGTTAATTTCCCCCTTTTTGCACAGCTCCACCTTCCCAGCTCTGGGACAATTATTTGTGAGTGCACTAAAAGCCACTGTCCACAGCCAATATTGTGGCATGTGCACGGTGCTGCAGGAAACACTCCCCGTCACACTGGGACCCTTGGCACAGCTCTTGGCTGTGGCACTGGCCGCGGGCCAGAGTGACCCAGTCTGCCAGGAAGATGGCTGCAAGGGGCACACTTTCTTTCTCCTTTTGGCTCCCCTCTGCCCTACTGGCTCCAAAACAATTAGCAGTGGGTGTGGGAAGGGCTGTCTTCCATGCCAGATATTGAGGTATTGGCACAGCCCATTCCTGCTGCACTTCACTGAGCGGTTCTCGCTGCCATATCCGCAGCTGCTCCTGGGTTTTTGTTATTTTTTTTTTTAAAAGAACTAGTCTGTCTCCAAACACCAACCCATAATTTCCCCACACTGCAGCACGGCCACCGGACTTTCAGCTGGCTCACTCACTCATTTCAGAATGCAGTCTCCGGGTTTCACCAAATGCACGGTTTCGGTGGATTTAACAAACCTTGTCTAGTTGGTGCATCACAGGAACTGGTGTTCTGGGTCACTTTCTGGCTTTTATATAGTATTTTTCACAGAGATGTTTCTTTGCTCTGTCTCACCTAGCCACCATCTTAGGTTCTCTTTAATTCATGTATTCTTACAAAATTTCAGCTGTATGTAAATAAGGTGCTAGTGAATTCAGAGTGACAGGATGCTGATCTTTCCATTAGCTCACCCATGAAATAAAAAAGGTGTAAACTGAATTAAAAACAACTTAAAAGATTAGACCTTTTAGTACAATAAGACTTAAGAAATCACCAAATCTCAGATAATATAGTAGATTAAATAATTCTGCATGCCTATAAAATGAGGTTGAAAAGCACAGTTACTTTCCATTCCCATGAGGCACTGGCATCATTGATCCCAATGGGGCCCTTGGGGGCAGATGCATTCTCTCAACATGTGTTATCCTAAGCTTTAATTGTACTTTGCCGTGCTTTTTCAGAGTTTGTCTACATTGCTAGGCTTTACATTATAGCAAAGAATTTCTTTTATGTCTTTCCCTGCTATACTTGAGCCTTTCCTGCGTATGGTCTAATGAAATAAGGCCACCTGTCCATTCATTAGTTTTACCAAAATAATTTTACTCATAGCACAAATACAGGGATTAACTCTTTGTAGGTAATTTAGAAGAGAACAATAAAAATTTCCCAAGAATACATTAGGAAGATAAAAAGCAAATCCTGAAGAACTTAATATAAAACATAAGTTATCAAATCATGAGAAAAAAGAAATTTAAATATGTAGACAGAAAAAATGTGAGATTGTGTGAATACACACTTTTAATTATATAACAAAGAATGTGGTATTAGTTAAAACTTAATTTAAAGAAATAGAAATTCAGTAATTGTATTAATTTTAATTCTCTTTGACAAATAATGTTAAATACATTTCTGTAATCTTAAATTATAAATATTTATTTTAAAATAATATTGCATGAATTATTTTAAGGACATAGTGCTTTATTTGATAATAATACTAATTATGTAATTATCCTTAAATGGAAAGGTGGAATTATTGAAAATTATTGACTGTGAATTTTATACAACATATTAACAGTGTGTTTGAAATTTTTTTCTGTTTCTATTTTGATTGCTTTTTATTTATTTCTACTCTCTATTTACTCTTGAATAAAAATAAATATTGGAGTTTAAAAGAAAAAAATTATAACATCAACTTTTAAATAAATAAATCTATAATAGAACATTGCATCGGAAAGTTACATATTTTTAATGGACCCTGTTTAATGAAAGTAGTAATGTCTTTTCTTTTGAAGAACTGAAAGATATTCTGTCATTGTATTTAGGATTATAGTTTCCTCTTTCAAATATTGGTTTCTGGTCTACAAAGTTGGGGAGGAAAGAGACTTTATTTTTTCATTTCTTTCTTCTCTAGTTGTTAGTAACACTGTTGGGCTGAGTATGGCAATGTATGAGCAGTTATCACTAAAAATAAAAAATTGAAGGTTTAAAGAAAGATAAATGACCAACCACTCTATAAAACTCCTTAGAGTTTCAGCTTCAGCTTGTGTATTGTATTTCTGACAATTCAGCTTTACACTATATCAGGTGTTTCCTGGGAACAATTTTCTCACAAACTTTTTTTAAGCTTTAGAGGATTGAAATCTATTACAAATGTGGAGAGGGATTATATGACTGAAGTGGTTTTGATTGCTTCAAATGGATTGCATACAAGCAGATCAAACAATAGTATAATAGCTACAGATATCCAGAAGAGTATATCTGCTTTATCTTTGTAAACAGGAAATGGCCCTGTTTCTCAGGCCAAAAAGACTTGCCAAACATAAAGAACAGTGATGGTTTTATTTCCCTATTAAAAACAAACTAACAAAAAGCAACAATTCTTCTATTCTTTGATAATCCTAAAACTGTTTAACATGATGCAAGTCACTATCAATGATAGTTAAATCCATTGGTCACCCTATATTTCCTGCTGCCTAATTTCCCAACTACAGCTAAAAGTTTCACATGCTTTGCTTATGAAATGGAAAAAGAAATTTTAATATTTATTTGATCATGAGATTCTGAGGAAAAAACTATAAAACTGATACAAACAAAATTGATGGCATTAATTATAAATCCCTAATTATCCTTCCAATCAGAGTACCGGTCTCGGAAATCTGTTTTTTTTGGCAACACTGCAGAAATCAATGCTAGACCCACCCATGGACACACATGAAGAGTGAAGAACAAGAATTAGAAGTTAGATGGCAATAGATTAAGACACTACAGACAGATGATAGCTCTCCTAACTCCAATATTCTTCTTAAGGCAATAAGAATCCTTTTAGCTAAAAGTTATAATTTTTCAATTGGCTCAAGTTACAAATGGTTAGAATAATTATTTTTATTTCCTTCAGAGCCATAAAGAAAAATCAGTCAGCTAATATCTGTAAACATCTTATTTTATCAAATTCTCACAACATAATTGAAATGCATATAAATATTTTGAGTGCACAATGTGGCATAATGATTTCTAAATATCTTTCCATTTAATTTTGGCAGGCTATACACTCCCAGTTTCGAAGTGGAAAATTCTTTCTAATGTACGTATAGAAGAATTTGTTGGTGGACTTCTTGCAAAATGTAAGAATGAATTAACGAAGATGGGACCTCTTCCTGGAAGAAATACATAGAGATTCTGATTAAGGCATGTTCTTAAAAATATGCAAACCTGAAAGAATTAATGGAAGAACATGATATCAAATGTAAATTGAAGACATTAAAGACTGAGAGGTAATTTGGTGATGTCATGGCAGACAAGTTTCATATTTTGATACAGAAAGCAAGGGTTAAGTGCCAAAGTTCTAATGCCTCTGCATGGGCAGGAGGCCAATGATGTAGCTAAAATTTCAAAATACTCATTAACAAACAGGAGAAAAGACAGAGAAACTACTAAGGGGAAACATACACATTGAATACAGATATAATGTATGAGATTCAGAACCTTAACTTTTTATTCAATTACCCTTATCTTCAGTCTGCAAATTCTAACAATTTGAGAACTCTCTGATACCGAAAGGCATTTAAAAACTGGCATTGTTTTAAAATATCTTTCTAACTTTCCAGTGATTTCCAGCTTTCCTGCCACTGGAGAATAAGAACCACTGGATAATATTTTACTTTCCAAAATACACCTTCTAAGAGATTTTCTTAGGTACAATCAATCTGGGTAAGTTTCACAAAGGATTACCTAAATAATCTAAAACATCATTCCCAAGGGTGTGTTCATTCAAAATTTGGGCCTCTGATATGGTAGTTGTACAAGTATTTTCACGTGTAAACTATATGGGTAATGAAGTTGTATGTGTAGTTTACACATATCCCTCTTATTTAAATCGGTATTGCAAAGACCATGGCATCAAATTCTGTTTCAAAATGCTCTTCTTTACATCATCATTCCAATAACCTAATATTAAAGGCACATTTTAACTCCATTAAAGGATAAAGATTTAATTCAAGTAGAGCTAAGTATTCCAAATTATGTCTAAAATCAGACAATTGTTTTAAAATATAATTCAAATACAACTTCTGATCCATAATTATTTTCATGCCACTAATTAAAAGCAATATATAACTAATTTACAGAACTCTGAATTCATTAAAAATTACCACATCTTTAATGTAGTTTTAATATTTTTAGAAATCAGTGAAGGTGAGATCCTCTTGTATAATATTAGCTTTCTATGTTAAGATTATTTTCTATTGGAAAAGAAAGACAGATAACTGAAATTAGCTCTATATTAAAAGATTAGTGGCTACTCTTTATGGAAAATCTAGTATTTGTGTATCTTTAGATTGACTAAATTTATAAATTTATGTTGGGGTTCTGTTTCTTCATTGCTTGGCTTTTCTACTCTGTATTTTGTTGATTTTATTCTACAGAAATGGTATACATTACTGCCAGTGAAACTGCTCAAGTGAGTTCTTGCCTGATACACACAGACACCAATTCAGTCACACCAGGATTTAGAAAAAAGAAAGTTTATTAGCAAAAGCTAGCCCAGCGGAGACAGGAGGGAAGTCCTCAGATCTGTCTCCTTGAGCTACAGAGGTGAGGGATTTTTATTAGATTAGGCAAAGAAGGGAGGTGGAGATAAAGTTATTAGGGATGTTGGCACATGGTGACTGGCTAGTAAACAGTCAAATTAAGGACTACAAATTGGCTATCGCCACTGGTTGTTTAAACACTCAAATTAAGGATTGCAAGCTCGTTATTGGTGCTGATTGGTCTATTTTGATGAGTGAGCTTGTGACATTGCTGGAACTTGTAATGACTGGACTTATTTCCTTTTGGGGTCCAGTGTTTCTCCTTCCAGTTGTTCTTGCTCACTTTGATTCTGCTTGCAGGGTACTTTTATGTTCCAGGGTGACTTTTAAATTCAGGCTGCTTCTTTCCATGCATGCTTCAGTTCTGTAGGGAAACAAGAAAACAGGATCTTGTCCTGGTGTTAGGCACATCCCTCATTAATCTTAAAAGAGGGAAGTGAAAGCTTTAACAAGTTGGTGAGGGAGGGGCTATTCTAGTGAGTTAGTATGTGGCAGTTTCACCAGCATTTCCAGGCTTACATGATTCACTAATCCACTCTTAGAGTTTGCAGTGCTGAAGAAATAAGACTTTTCTCTACACCGTCTTCTGCCCTGATGCCCTGGTAACTTTGCATGTAACCACACAGAACACACAGACAAAGGCTTGAACTGCAATCCGAGTCTCTAAAAAGTGTAGTGATCCTCCCAAAGCAGAAGAAGATGAGAGGAGGTCTATGAGGAACTGCTTGAAGAATATCTTTCATTTGCCTCCTTACTGCACCCTGGAGGTGGTTTCTTACTGTACCCCAGATTCTCATGAGCTATGGGACTCTATGCCCAGCACCCCTGAGAAAAGAGATGCAGAATTTAAAACCTCTTTCCTGCAGTCTAGAATGGGCTCCTCAGCAATGGGGTCTTCCAAAACTCCTGTTGCCCGCATTTGGCACTTAGCTTTTTGGTCATTCTGGTGTATGGGGTAAGAATCATGGGGTTATGTTACCATAGGTTTATTCTTCTTTTCATTGTCTATAGAATTAATAAATTGTATAATGAAAAAGTAGCTGGCTAATTAGATTTTTAACAGTCAAGTCAATGAGACCTTCTCTTTGTCTTTGCCTTCTTTGTGTTTGACACAAAGATGAAATGTCCACACAGTCTTTCATTGAAAAAGAGAATAACTAACTTCATAATTTGGAGGAAGGATTTAAAAACTTTGGAAATCACAAACTGTATGCATGTAGTAACCAAAAGTGCTCTTTTTTCCCCACATTTTTGAAAGATCTAGACAAGTCTTCTTCTGTGTATTAGTGTTCTATGGCTGCTATAATTAGTTACCATGAACTTATTAATTTGTTATTTTATAGTTCTTTATGTTAGAAGCCTGACACAGACTTCAGTGGGCTAAAATCAAGATGTTAGCACAACTGTATTCCTTTCTGAGGTGCTATGGGAGAATCTCTTTCCTTGCTTTCTAACTTCTAGAGGCTGCCCAATTCTTTGACTTGTGGTTCTCTTCCTCTGTTTTCAAAACCAGCAGTGTTTTATCTGTTGGACCCTTCATTCATTGTCCATCTCCTCACCAATGCTCGGAAAGTTTCTCTGCTTTTAGGGATCTAAGCAATTAGATTGGGCCCACGTGGATTATCTATAATAATTTGCCCATCTCAAGGTACTTAATGTAATCACATATTCATTGTCCCTTTTTTCATATAAGATAACATACCCACAGGTTTTGGGACCTCTTTCTGCAGTAGGACATTATGATATCTACTATACTTTACTTTTACTGTAAGAAATAAATTTCTGAGGGCAGTCTCAATTGTTTAAAAAGCATATTTATAGTCATGCTTGCTAAACATGGAATGTTAGTAGGAGAGAATGAAATTAAAATAGAATCCCTAGTCCTAGCAATCATGAGAAAAACCTATAGTTAGCAAAGACAGTTGCTAGCAGGAATGATTAAAATCAAAGTAGCATGGACATTATGAAAGATAGAAGAGCAGATGTTCCAATCAGAACCCAAGGAGTAGTCTGACGTATAGAGATTTAACTGTGAAAATTCTTGGCTCTCAAAAATGAAATGAACAATCATTATATATATATATATCGATAAATACATAAGTAACATAGTAAAATACTTTTATAAATTAAAACATCTGGGTCAAAACATGGATCACAATGCTAGAGGAGCATAACCTTGTCCTGTTTCCAAACCTGTGCCAAAAATCCAAGCACTTTGAATAAAAGAATGGGTGAGTTTCCTAATGAATTTTGCTATTGCATTGTTCATATTGACAGGAAACACTGATCTGATCCTTTCCCAGAGGGGACTGTCACTCACGGTCTAATCAAGTAACTGACTCCAAATTAACCCTGTTACAGAATGTGACTTTAGCCCACTAGACTAAATGTGGCTTTATCATGTGATAAATGGAGTTATCACTGAAGACCAGCTTATTGTAAATCCAGAGTTGCCCTAAATTAGCCTGTGTATGTATACACCTTCCCTGGGGACAGTACTTAACTGTGGCAAATTTTTTCACATTGTTAAAGCCACAAAGAAGTATGAAATTGGTATGTCATTTAAGGATAAAAGGATGAGGATGCTTGTAGGTATAAACATCTATAGGTATAGGTAACAGGCTGTGGGTTCTGGCTTCCAAAGACCCCCTGTTGTGCTATTCTATGAGCAAATGGGGATCAGTATCACAAGACACTATAACCCAGCCACAGCAAACCAGCACATTGTGCACACTGGTTGGAAGATTCTTATTCAAGGAAAAACTGGAATTGAAATATCAGAAGCTAACAGAATCCTCACATTGGTAACCTTAACTGTATTGTCAGAAACCTCATGGTAGAAAAATCTAAACATTTGTCCTCAAAACTCATACCTGTAATATTGCAAACACATCTATTTTAATGCAATGCCACCCACAGAGTTAATATTTACTTGGTTTAGGTCATATGGCCTTTTTTGTTACCAGCTTCCATTCTGATTGGTGAGCATCAATTTGACTGTTCAATGCCCATACAGATCTGGTGTTAAATATTTGAAACATTGATATTTTAAATATCTGATCAGTAAAAGATGCAGAAGATTCAAGTGTATTGAATCTTTGCACATCTCTTTTAATTCTTCTGTTTGGATAAATGAATAAGTAAAATAAAATGTTGAAAACAATGAGATTTGAGAGTGACCCTGCAGTGTTAAATTTAATCAAATTGTTCCTTCCATCTGAGGTGTAGTTCCCAGCACATTATTTTTAATAGAGGAAACTAATGTAGCCCTTGAAACTTAGAGTAATATTATTAATCTAGCAAATGCATGTTTCTTTATCAGGGATCTATAAACCAAGTCCTGTGGGGCAATTTGACCTGCTGCCTGTTATTTTAAAAAAAGTTTTATTGGAACACAGCCCTGTCCTTTTCACTAGCATATTGTCCATAGAAGCTTTTGCACTACAGTGGCAGAATTGGCTATTTGCAAGAGAGTCTTCATGTCCCACAAAGCTTAAAATATTTACTATTTTGGTTCTGTACAGAAGATTTGTCAATCTCTGGTTTATATTAATAAACAGAGAGGCCTAGGAGGTTTGCTTTCACCTTGCAGAATTGTGTGTACTTTTAGCTTCCTTTCTTAGGGATATTCATTTGGTTCTTTGCCACAAGTACTCCACAGAGATCTTTGCCAGCTTACTATTGTAAATGATATCACATTGGCTTTCTCTATTGATGACATCATGCTAATATGATTGGAAGAGTAGAATAGATGGCACTGTAAATGCCTTTACATTTAACTTGAGGAGAGGGAGAAGATGGTGGCATAAGAGGAGTGGAAGTTAGTCTTCCCAGAGCAACTAATAAAAAACCAGGAACAACTAGTAAAAGATCTGGAATAACTTCTGGGAGATGACTGTGACTGTCCACACATCGTGCAACAAACTGGATTGGGAGAAATGCCCAAGATCACAGCATAAAATCTGTGAGTAAAAACTGTGGACCCCAGCCAAGAGCCTCTCCCTCACAGCGGCCTGAACTGCAGAGCCTCACTGTGATAGAAAGCAGCACTCTCTGAACAAGCAAATATACCTCAGCCTAGCTCCAACTGGGGTTTTAATTAATAGATGTTAACTGTTCAATACAAACTACAAATCCCCAACAAGCAGACAGAGGCTTTTGGTGATGACTGACTTTAGAGAGCCAGGGGATGTATCTGTCTCGGGACGGGGAGCCCAAAGGATCGGGTGCTATCTCTGGTCAACAGGTGAATCTGGGGTCCATAGACTGACCCAAAAAGGAACCTTTCTGTCCCTTTCTCTCTCTCTCAACCTGGGCAGCTCAGTGGAGAAAACCTCAGATGTTTTCAGCTCACAGTGCTCTGCAGTAGAGAAAGCCTCAGCCATTTTAAGCTCACAGAACTCTGACCCAGACAATGGTGGAGATAGCAGAGTCAGATAAAAAAAGAAACTATTTCTATGCAAATGACCTCTCTCTAGGGGGCATATCTTCCCAAAGAGGACGAAGGTGGGGTCCAGCTCTACTACCTGCCTTCCATTCAGAACCAGACCCCAGAGCCTGGGGGGAAACAACCATGGGCCACACCTCCTTACACCAGTCTGGAGTGTCAGGCTGACAGGAGCCACCTGCTGGGCAGAAAAGCACAGGGAGTGTCAATCTTCTAAGACACAACATCAGGGAAACCAGATACTAAATATTTCTTCCTTCTGGGACCTGAGTCTGTTCTCATCTGGGAAAACATGGTTAGGGTGGCCAAGGAGGCCAGATGCCTAAACAACAGAAAACTGCAATCTACACTAAGAAAAATGGAGTTATGGCACAGTCAAAGGAACAAAGTTACGCTTCAACTGAGATACAGGAAATTAAACAAGTAATGCTAAATCAATTCAAAAAGTTTATGGAAGATATGGCAAAAGAGATAAAGGCTATAAAGAAGACACTGGGCATATGTACGGCAGAAATCAAAAGTTTGAAAAAAACAATTGGCAGAAATCTATGGAAAAGAAAGGCACAACACAAGAGATAAAAGACACAATGGAAACATAAAACAGCAGATCTCAAGAGGCAGAAGAAAACACTCAGGAACTGGAGAACAAGGCATCTGTAAGCCTACATATAAAAGAACAGACAGAGAAAAGAATGGAAAACTATGAGCAACATCTCTGGAAACTGAAGGACAAAATGAAATGCAAAAATGTACATGCTATTGGTGTCCCAGAAGGAGAAGAGAAGGGAAAAGGGGCAGAGGCAATAATAGAGGAAATAATCAATGAAAATTTCCCATCTCTTAAGAAAGACATAAAATAACAGATCCAAGAAGCACAGCATAACCCAAACAGAATAGAACTGAATAGGCCTACACCATAACACCTAATAATCAGATTATCAGACATCAAAGACAAAGAGACAATCCTGAAAGCAGCAAGAGAACAGCAATCCATCACATACAAAGGAAGCTTAATAAGACTATGTGCGAATTTCTCAGCAGAAACCATGGAGGCAAGAAGGAAGTGGTCTGATATATTTAAGATACTGAAAGAGAAAAACTACCAACCAAGAATCCTATATCCAGCAAAACTGTACTTCAGATATGAGGGAAAGTTCAAAATATTCTCTGACAAACAGAAAACAAGAAAGTTTGTGAAAAAGATACCTGATCTACAGGAAACACTAAAAGGAGCACTACACACAGATTGGAAAAGACAGGAGTGAGAGGCTTGGAACACAATTTTGGGTGATCGTAGCACAGCAATGTAAGTACACTGGACAAAGATAACTATCAATATGGTTGAAAGAGGAAGGTTAGGAGCATGTGGGACACCAGAAGAAAAGAGGAAAGATAAAGACTAGGACTGTATAACTCAGTGAAACCTAGAATATTCAACAATTGTGATAAAATGTACAAATATGTTTTTTCATGATGGAGAACAAATGAATGTCAACCTTGCAAAGTGTTAAAATAGGGAGGTATTGGGGGAAAAATAGAATCAACATAAACTAGATACTATAATTAACAGAATCATTGTACTATGCTTCCTTCAATGTAACAAAGGCAATATACCAAGGCTAAATGCATGTAAGAGGGGAGCATAGGGAGGGGTATGGGACTCTTGGCACCAGTAATGTTGTCTGACTCTTTATCCTACTTTAATTTAAGGTTATATTTCCTTTTGCTGCTTCCTAGCTGTCATGTTGGGGTTTTGTTTTTTTTTTTTTCTTCTCTTTTTTTTTTCTTTTTCTTTTGCCTCTCTTCCTTCTTTGACTCTTCCTCTTGCTTTGTGGAAGAAATATAGATGGCCTTATATAGATAGTGGTGAGGGAATATGTGACTATACAGGGAAAAATCAGTTGTTTACTTAGGATGGAATGTATGCGGTGTGAACAAAACCATCTTCAAAAAAATAAATGGGTTGATGATGAAAACTTGAGGGCAATATACTGAGTGAAATAAGCCAGACACATAAGGACAAATATTGCAGAGTCTCACTGATATGAACTAATTATAATATGTAAACACATAGGTATGAAATATAAGTTACCAGGATATAGAATGAGGCTAAAGAATGGGGAGCTGTTGCTTATTATGAGCAGAATGTTCAATTAGGTCTAACTAAAATGTTTGGAAATAAACAGAGGTGATGATAGCACATTGTGAGAATAACTAACAGTGCTGAATGGTGCATGAATGTGGTGGAAAGGGGAGGCTCAGAGTCATGTTTGTCACCAGAAGGAAAGTTGGAGGTTAAAAGATGGGAACGTATAAAACAGTGAACCTCGTGGTGGGCAATGTCCAAGACTAACTGTACAAATATTAGAAATCTCTTTCATGAACCAGAACAAACGTATAACACTGCAACTAGAAGTTAATAATAGCGGGGCATATAGGAAATATATGAAATATATATATATATATATATACACCTATTGCAAACTATAAACTACCGTTAGTAGTAATTTAATGTTCTCTCATAAACAGTAAGAAATGTACTATACCAATACTGAGTCAACGATGGAGGGGGGGTGGTTAGGGATATGGGAGGCTTTCAGTTGCCTTTTTTTTTTTGTATTTATTTCTTTTCTGGAGTAATGAAAATGTTCTAAAAATTGAAAAAAAATTAATTGTGGTGATGAATGCACAGCTGTAAGAGTGTACTGGGGGCAACTGACTGTACACTTTGGATCTTTGGATAATTGTATGGTATGTGAACAATCACAAAAATTTTAAAAAAAGGCAATATTGAAACATTTTAAAATTGGAATACAAGCTATAAGATTTATATAAATGTTAAATTTTTTTAACTTGATACCTGCACTTATGATGGTTACATAGTGAATACAATAAACTTGAGTAGGAAAGGGCAAAAATTTAATGTAAAGAACACAGAGATCTGCCATTTCATTGAACAATCTGTGCTATGTAACATTTCAAGGGAGAAAATTCAAACTAGTTGCCTGATAAAGGAGCCTAAGTAAACCTTTAGTGCTGGCTTTGCATCTAGATGTGGCCTTGATGCTCTTGATTTACCAATTATATCTACTTATTAAGGAATTGTAAGACATTATAAGGCATTCACTATTAAGGTTCTGTAATTCTTGAGGAACTCTTAAGTTTTTATTCTAAGTGTATCACCTATCAAATTTTGCAGTAATCATGTGTAGAAAGCAGCCACAGCCCTATTGACAAATTGCTGAAATTTTAGGTAGGTTTCTATTTAGACATTATCATATCTTCTTTCTTCCATCATGATATAAAGTGTTGCCTAGACACTCAACAAAAACTCAAAAACACAAGTTGGTCTGCTCTTCTAAGTTATCTCTGCTTACCCAGGTCCTGATGGGTAAACTATCTTTCATTTGGCATTCCTATTTTTAGGAACACCTCTAACAACCCAAACCCTTGCCATAGATTTTCCCTAGAATTTTGTGGATCAAAATATTTGTCCTTAGCTTCTGATTGGGATCCTGCTAAAAAATGGACTGATCATAGAACTGTGATGTAGATAACTGCAGAAATGCCAATTCCTACCAGACTTGCTATAGTTATGCAACTCTCTCCACAGTAAAGGATGCACTGATCCTTTCACCTACATTTAAAATAAATAGTCCTAATGAAGATTTGGTTTGCACTGGAATCTAGATTGCTAATCACTCCCTAGGAAGCTGGATCACAGGTCTGTTTTGCTTCCTAAGACCAAATTCCATCCATTATTCTCCTCCCAACCCCTTCCTATTTCTCCTTTGCACACCAGCTCCCACAATTTACCTACCCATCTTCTTCTCATATGTTAATATGTTCAGTAGCCTTGTAAGTCCATTTTACTTGACAAAGGATATAAATTGTTTTGAATTAAATTTTGTTTAGCATGTATTGGAAATGTCTTCATAATCTGATCACAATTGATTTTCCAAACTTCTACTTTAATCTTATGCTGTAAGACTTCTGCCTTTTTAGTCTTTCTAGAATATCATTCATCCTTCAAGACATCATCCAAATTATGCCCCTGCTGGAATGCATTCCCTGTTGATTTCAACACCAGGAATCAGGGAAATTAGTAGCTACATCTTCTTAAGGAATTCCTCTTCTCATAATTGTTACCATCCTCTCTGAAAATATTGTGTTGTTTGGTGATTATGTTACTTTTAACACACACGTAAAAAACAAGTGGGAAAATTCGAGGAAAATGAAACCTCTAACCTAGTAGATAGATCAGGGTTACTAAATATATATATTTTAACTTTTACAATTTATTTTGTCCACTTTACAAATAAATATAGTTGCACAAAGCCTATTTATTCTTTGCAGTTTTTAAGCAATATGAGTTCAGTTGGTAAATCCACATTAATAATACGTCTCTGGAGGACATTCCGTTAAGGACACATAAACAGGAATGTGCTGGCCAGATCCTTATTTAGATTTCCATCCATCGATCTCTTTTTCTATAATGGTCTCAAGCAATTCTACTTTAAATAAAAGCCTTTCTTTTGGTGCATTATTTTCCTTCTCATGTTCACTTTCTAAATCAGATTTCTTCCCCTAAGCTTCATGCTTGAGAAGTTTGCCAAGACCAATATCTGAGAAACACCTCTTCATCATTGAAGTTTGCTCATATCTGAGATCTAGCAATTCCCTGCCTCAGTTGACTCTAAATCATGTGAACTAAAGCCCTGAAAATCAACTTAATGCAAAACAAAAAACAAACAAACAAAAAAAAACAAATTAAAAAAACCTTATTTTAAAAATTGAAAGCAATATATCAAGTATACATAATTTTGTATTTACAAATTTTAGAACAAACTAAATTTTTTTTCTCCTAGCTAGTTAACTTCCCAAAGTAGTTAATTTAGTAAGAAATTTAGCAGCCAAAAAGAATGTACATGTATTTTCTCAACAGTTCAAGTATTTGTGAGTTAGCTTAATTGGTCCTCTGATTGGTGTCTCACTAGACAGCAGTCAAGGGTTGGGCATGGCTGCATTCTCAGCTGTTGACTTTTCTAGGGAAGATGCTTCCTCCAAGATTGCTTTGGTTTTTGGCAGAATTCATTTCCATGAAGCTGTATGGCTGGGTGCCCTGGCTTCTTGCTGATCATTGGCTGGCGACTTCTATCAGTGCCTATAAGCTGCACAGATCTTTGCCCCATGACCCTCTCTGAAACCCTCTCACATGGCAGCTTATTTTTTCAAAGCCAGCAGGAAAATCTCTCTTTCTCTCTCTCTTCAGGAAAGACCCAGTTTCTCTTTAAATGATTTCACCTAATTAATTCAGGATCATACAGATTAATCACTGTTTGATCCAGCATAAATCAATTGATCTTAATTACATCTGCAGAACTTCTTCATTTTTACCATATAAAGTAACCAAATCACTGGAATGACAACCCTTCATATTCACAGCTCTTGAACACACTCAAAGGGAGGGGATTGTAAAGTGAATGTATAGTAGGGGGCAGGAATTTTGGCAGCCATCATAGAATTCTGCCTACCACAGATGATTAAAATATTTAAACAAATTAACATCAAATAGGATTGAAACTTAAAACTGAAAACCTGGGTTTTATTAGCTTTGCAAAAGAATTTATACAGACTTGCAAGTAGGGCCATAAACCTCTCTGAACCTCAGTTTCTGATCTGAAAAATCAGGAGTCTATATCAAGTGAACAAAAGGTCATTATTTGTACTTAGCTATTATAACTTGACATTTGTAAATAAAAATTTGGTAATGGATCAGATCATTTCCCAATGACACGACATGGCTTAAATGAGGAGTTACTATTTTTAGCTTCAAGAAAAATTTTGGTTATTTGACCATTATACTACCTATCGCTAAGGGAGAGCATAGTTTCTTAAAGAAATATGGTAGTTTACTCAATGAAAATCACTTCTCATTTTTTTTTTTTCATACTTAACATTTTCATTATGGAAAGTTTCAAATGTATACAAAAGTAGAGTGAATAGTATAACAACCCTTATGTATCCATCACCTAGTGTCAGCAATTTATCAACCCATAGCCAACCTTGTGTCATCTATCCTCCTTCTGATTATCCTCTCCCTTCCTGTATTACTTTTAAAACAAATCTGAGACATTCTATCATTTTATCTGTAAATACTTCAGTTTGTATCCATAAAAGATAGGGCCCCATTTTTCTTAAACACATAACCACAATACCATTATCACATCTAGATAAATATTTAATATCATGAAATATTCAGTTTACATATAAATTTATTAAAAAACATAGTTCCTTCACAATTGTCTTGCCAAATAAAGATCCAAAGTCCACACATTGCATTTGGTTAATATGTCTCTTAAGTCTTTTTTAATCTGTGGATTCTCCTTAACATTTTTCTCCCTTTCAACTTATTTGTTGAAGAAATTGGGTCACTTATCTTGTAGGGTCTCTTACATTCTGGATTTTGCTGATTGTATCGCTATGGTATTGCTTAATGTGAACTTTTTTATTTCCTATTAACTGGCAGCTAGATCTAAAGGCTTAGTCAGATTCAGGTTTGAAAACTTCAGGTGTATGCTGTATACTACTCACTGTGAGGCTTCAGGGCAGATAATGACTGTCTCTCTTTTTTGGTGACTTTGTGGTTTAGGGGGTTTGAGTCTTATTCATCCATTAAGAAGTTCCTCATCAGTGTTTCACCTAATATTTATACCAGTCCCTGATGATGATTACCTATACCCATTATTTCATTAGGGTTTGCAAAATGGTATTTTATCACTCCTTAATTTGTGAGCAAGAATACTTCAATAAACAAAAACAAAAACTTTCCTCCATTAACTATTTGGTTACTCTGCGGTCCAGTTCACATAGGAAAGTCAAAATAAATGCTTGATCCTTTCTTTTACCAGTTATCAGAATAGTTAGGTGGATCCTCTATATCTTCCCAGGTGACTGACAATGGATGTTTTTCCCTTTTGCTAGTGTCTAGGAACTCATGGATTTTAACATATTCAACATGTGTTACAATCTACTGCAGTTAACATTCTTTTTTAATGCTCAAATTACTCCATCATTGACCAGCAGCAGCCTCTTCAAGCTGGGAGATGAGCACAGTAGCCTTTGATAGTTTCTTTTGACTGGGGTAAAAACATGTTCCTGGCTTACATGTTTCCTGTCCCAGGCCTGGAGTCAGGCCTGGCTCCATATACTTTCCTAATACTTGATGAAAATCTGCAGCAATTGCATGTGAAGGAGAAAAGTGTTCTTGTGACATCAAAGGGTTTTTCACAAAAGTATCACTCACTTTTTTAAGAAATGCTAATGATGCCACAGAATCAAAGGCATTGTCTGTAGCACATAAGTAAGTGATTCCGTCAATAAAGAGAGTAGGGTAGTCATAGCTTCCCATTTGAATTATGGTCTTTGATTCAGTTCTAAGAGGCACTAGTCTATGCACTGTTGCTGCTGCTTCCTGATAAGAGGCTCCGGGGAAGGCCAGCTCTGCTAGGACCACTCGCCATTAGGAATGCAGCTGTAGGTGACCGTCATAGCAGGAGGGTCAGTGAAGGAAAGGGTTTTGCCAGATCTAACCCATGTGGGGTGGGGACCTCTTATTATTTATAAATATTAAATTACATTTGAAATCACAATTCCCTCCTTAAAACTTCTGAATCTCAAAGTGAACTAGTGAATATCAAGATGTGAATAATGGGGCAATTTTGCAAATGTTGGAAACTATGGCAGAAAAACTTTTCTAATGTGTTATTGACTTAACTAGAAGTCAACTAAATCTGTATAATGCTTGAGTTTTTTTCTATATTACGGTGCTTTAAAATCAGACTATCTGATAATTAGATTTGAGGACATTTGAAAATATAAGCTGCATTTTCTGACATTTTGTAATATATTTTATTTTCTTTAATTATTTTCAATACTACTCATAAAGATACACAGATGTATATCTCTAACTTTATCTATACATATCGATAAAACTCTCTCTATAAATAGATGCATTATAAATCTTCTCTTTTCTTCTTTATTTCCAGGACACAATGCTCTCCTGTTTTTTGTAAATCTTAATGGCTGTTCTTTCTCAGTTACCTTTACCGTTTCCTTCTCTTTTGCCAAACATCTGTAGGTTTTAGTACCCAGGTTTCAAGCCTTGGACAGCTTCACTATTGCAAAAATGTTTTCTATAATCCTCATTAGTTTAAATATCATATATTATGATATAGTACCATATATATTTATATTTATTATATAGATAAATACTTTATATTATGATATACCCTACAGAATGATGCCTCCCAAAGCTATATTTTCATCTTACATCTATCTAACTCTAATTGCCTACTGAATATAAACCTTGGCTGATAGTCACCTCAAATTTAACAATTCCAAAATTGATTCTCTAATCTTTGTTCCTACAACCTCTACCATCTATAGTCTTTTTCATTGATCTTGGCCTTGATAATCTTAAAAGCATAGCCCAAAACAGATACCTGCATGCAGGTAGCATGAAAAAAATATGATCCCACAAAGTATGAGTGCAGAACAGGGGAACTGCAATGCGTAGGTTGACTTTTCAGCAGAGTCAGTGCCTAGGGTAGTGCTGGAAGAGGTAGCCTATCATATTCCAGGACCCAAGCAGAGCCTCCATCTTGCACCGTGGTCTCAGAGGAAGGGAATCAAGACTAAAGACTGGCTGTCACCACAAGTTAAACCAGTATATTACTTGGTTTTTGAGTGTCTCCTATGTGGCAGATATTCTCTAAGTAATGACCTTAACCAATCATGTGCCCACCCACATGATTCTACCCATAGGCTTCTTCCCCACAATTCCTTGTCTCAAATCTTTCTGTCATCCTTCTTTTGTACTCCTTGACAAAAGTTGACCCATTTGTCATTCCAAAGGCTCTGTGTCTATCCTTATGTTAGGCAATTTCTCTTTCCATACAAAATGAATATTCAAGTCTATTGCTTACAGCATGATTTGTATGACCATACCTTAAATTTTTTTTTTGTATTTTTCTTTTAATGCAACAGCAGTCTATTTAAGTTTAGTAGCAATGTATTCTTTTGCACCCTTTATACAAAGGACATTATTTTTTTCCCTCCTTCATTTGGTCATGCAGAACTCCTATGAGGCTATGTGTTTGAGTTGAAGTAGCAGTACAGCAGAGAATTGTCACAGGAGTCTAGGATACCTGAACATAAAATTTAATTGAACTATCTGATCTATTAAGATCCAACCTTGACTCCAGCATTTCATAAGTTGAATTGCTGCTCTGTTTTCTTGACCTTTTGACTCAGTGGATCTGATAATACCCTTTTCTTGATGGGCTACTTCAGGTGCCATGGTAAGCATTTAGTTTCTCTTAGGACCCAGAAACAAACCAGAAAATGTTAATTTCTCTGTCAAAATTAAAGTGTGGCCTATTGCTTTGGTTTGCTAAAGGTGCTGGAAGGCAATATATCAGAAACGGGTTGGCTTTTACAATAGGGATTTATTAACTTACAATTTACCGTTCTTAGGCTATGAAAATATCCAAATTAAGGCATCAAGAGGATGACACCTTCTATGAAGAAGGGATGCTGGCATCCAGGCCACCCTGTCATATGGGAAGGCACATGGCCAGCATCTGCTGATCCTTCTCTCTTTGGTTTCATTGCTTTTAGCTTCTGGCTTCAGTGGTTCTCTCAGCTTCTATGGGTGTGTTCTTGTCTCTCAGCTTTTCTGGGGCTTCTCTGAGCTCTCTGGCTTTTTCTCTCTTTTATCCTCCAGTAAAAGGATTAAGACCTACCTTGAATGGGGTGGGTCACATCTCAGTTGAAATAACCTAACCAAAAGCTCCCTTCTACAACAGGTCTACACCCACAGGAACGGATTAAAAGAACACGGACTTTTCTGGGGTACATTGCAGTTTCAAACTAACACACCTATCTTCACAATCCAAACGTCTGCCCTGAAAGTCTTCTATTGTGTCATGTCAGTAATTTTTACAGAGACTTCTTATTCAAAATAGATATACTGGCACCAGTAGCTCTGGGAGATCAAGTGGCCGTGAATCAATCATAGGATAGCTTGCACCTCAGCTTGTACCTGTTGCAAAGCCCTTTCTTGCTTAAGGCCCCACCCAGAATTGGCAGCTTTCCAGGTCATCTGGAAAACAATGCAGCCAGTATTCCCAAAAGTGGTATGTACTCCTTTATCAATACTGAGCCACTTTTTTTTTAATATTCATTTTATTGAGATATATTTACATACCACACAGTCATACAAAACAAATCATACATTCGATTGTTCACAGTACCATTACATAGCTGTACTTTCATCACCAAAATCAGTCCCTGACACCTTCATTACCACACACACACACAAATAACAAGAATAATAATTAAAGTGAAAAAGAGCAATTAAAGTGAAAAAGAGCAATTAAAGTAAAAAAGAACACTGGGTGCCTTTGTCTGTTTGTTTGTTTCCTTCCCCTATTTTTCCATTCATCCATCCATAAACTAGACAAAGGGGAGTGTGGTCCTTATGGCTTTCCCAATCCCATTGTTACCCCTCATAAGCTACAATTTTATACAATTGTCTTCAAGATTCATGGGTTCTGGGTTGTAGTTTGATAGTTTCAGGTATCTACCACCAGCTACCCCAATTCATTAGAACCTAAAAAGGGTTGTCTATATTGTGCATAAGAGTGCCCACCAGAGTGACCTCTTGGCTCCTTTTGGAATCTCTCTGCCACTGAAGTTTATTTCATTTCCTTTCACATCCCTCTTTTGGTCAAGATGTTCTCCATTGAGCCACTTTTTTAGTAACAGGTTGTATAATGACCAACAACTCAACTTTTCTCTTTGGGAAAATGTAGCAGAATGAAGATCCTAAGTCCTCTTTTTTTTTTTTTTTTTTTTTAAACCAGTTTAGCAGGAAGAGTTTATCTCCCATCCTTGTCAAGCATTTGTCTTACTAAAGAATCTTTTGTATTTGCCACTTTCTGATTGCTGGGTCCAATTAGTATAATTCCATAATTATACTGCAAAGTTTGGATATTCTGCAGAATGTCAAAATTACAAGATATATTTTTACTTTATGTGTAGCAGGAGAATTAGCATAGCCTTGTTGCTTCATCATAAAAGAGCATTGCTCTCCTTCGCACATACAAGTGAGCTATTTTTAATCTCCTTATTGATAGTGGTTTAAAAGAATGCATTTATAAGATCAATAACTGTACACCAATTAGATGTGTTCCAGTAAAGATACCACATCCTGTATAGGCTGTCCAATTGAAGTTATCACCTGGTTAAGTTTATATTATGTTACCCTCATCTACTGCAGTCTATCTTGTGAGTAGAGGCCAGACATATGACTGGATGGGGTATGATAGGCCTTTTCAAATATGAAAGTTTTGATTGTTTTGCTAATATTGTGTTTTGCTACTTTGGTTGTGGTGAAAGAATTGGGCATCCACGTGGGTTCATCATAACATAATGACTTTGCAGGTCTAGGAAACAATGAGAAAGTTCTGCCAGCTGTTAAGTGTATCTATGCCATTAATACACTTGGGGACTGAAAAATAACATCAGTGTGAGTCTATGAACTCATTGAACCTCCTGGAAGATAAACTTGGTTCAAACACCACTAAACACCTGGAACCCATAAGTTTTCCTTTCAACTGAAAGAACCCTTTCAACTTGTTTCAAGTTGTTCTTAATACTTGGGTATTCTTTTTCTGCAGTTCAGAGTTACCCAGAATTACAATGGTAAATAGCTGAAGATCCATCTATGGAAAAATTATAGTATTAAAAAAATATGTGTATATGTGTGTGTGTGTACTTACGTTAACATTTCATTGTTTTTATTCAAGGGGGCAGTTGCTTCCCTGGAAACAATAGGCTTTGTATCTATGAACCAAAGTTTTTACATGACCCAAATGCCCTACTAGATCTGACTATCTTATCACTGTTCCAAAAATAGACTGGACTACTGCCTTCCTTGCCAACTCTCCTCTAGCCACACTGCACTCTTGCAGCTAATTGAATGAGCCAGATAAACTTTTATCTTAGCATTTGCCCTATCTATTCTTTCTCCCTTGAATTTTCTTCCTCAAGATATCTACATGGGTAACCCCCTCACCTCTGTCAAGTTATGTCTCAAACATAATCTTCTAATGAAAATTGAAAATATATCCCCACACCAATCATCTCTGAACCTTGGTACTTTGTTTCCATAGCAATCATCACATATATAGGAACTATTAATTTACATATTTATTAGGTTGAATTTTTAATTTTCTAAACTCACTAGCTATTATTTTGTTCCTTTTGTCTTCATCTGGGGAAAATAATAGACCTCACAACAAATAGGTGTTCAATATATGCTTGTTCAATGAATTAACTTTATTATGTTTGACCTTGACAGTGGTTCATTTCACTTTTTTCTAATAAATCTATTATTTTAAAGTCAGGGATGATTTTGTCCATTTCACTATGACTACATCCAGGTGTTTTCTTTATTCTAAATAGCTAGTACCTCCCTAACTGGCTTCCAAAGACATCTAAATGTATAAGTGCCTTAGTTATAAAAACCCATATTATAAAAAACTTTCATTTATTTTACTAAAATTTAAACATTTTCAAGGATGCTAAATATTTGCTATTTGGTATCTCGAGGAGGAAAAGAAAATTCTTTGATAATATGACTATAAAGAGAAAATATTAATTTTGAATCCAGAAATTTTGCAGTAAAACAGCCCATCGTCACTTGTAGAAATCTCATGGGTATAATTCAGAAATTTGGAGTTCTCAAATTAAACAAAAATTTGACTATATTAAAAAGAAGAAAACATTTTTATTTAATAGGAAATGTCTGCCTTCTGTGATATCACTCTCCTTTCTTTCCTAGATCATTTTCTAGTACATCAATCCATTTATAATACTATTAACTAAAACTCTTTCTCCACCCTCATGGCCATGAAAGTAATCTGGGACTTAAAACTGATAGAAACTGCTGAGAGCTTGCAGCTTTTAAAGCCCCTCTAGCAAAAGGTTCTCTGGAAGCTTTACAAACCCTGACTATGCAGCCAGCCAGTCAGCAACATCCCCACCCCTGCGCTGAGTGCTTTTGCTAAATCAGAACAAACCCACTCACAAATACCTAGCCCTGACCTCCCCCTGGCAGCCGTTCCTTCTGAGGCACCTGCCTGCCTCAGAAATTAAGTTTTCTCTGAGCGCTGGAGAAGGGAACTGCACGGGGCTGCATGGAGCCAGCGGCCCCCTTCCCCTGCACCGCCCCCCCCCCACCACCACCACACACAAACATACACACACTGTGGGAAGAGAAATGAAACAAAATGAAGTTTCAGTGGTTAAGAAATCTCAAATAGAATCAAGAGGTCATTCTGGAGGTTATTCTTATGTGTTATATAGACATTCCTTTTTAGTTTCTAGTGTATTAGAATAGCTAGAAGGTATTACCTGAATCTGTTGAACTGTAATCGAGTAGAATTGATTCTTGATATTGATAGTGTAGCTATATACTTTTAATGTGGGACTATGTGATTGTGAAAACCTTGTGACTGACATTCCCTTTATCCAGTGTATGGGCAGATGTGTAATAAAATAAAGGCAAAAATATATAAATAATATGTGGGGATAAGTGATATGGGATGTTTGGGGTGTTCTTTTTCTTTTTTTTTAATATGTTTAAATGAAAATATTCTAAAATTGATTGTGGTGATGAATGTATAACTGTATGATGATGATACTTGGAGTCATTGATTGCACACTTTGGATGGATTATATGGTATGTGAATATATCTAAATAAAATTGTATTTAAAAAATACGGTTGCTGAAAACTATTTGGAAAAGTTTGACATACAACTTAGTCTCCTGTCATCTGAGAGGCATCTTTATTATCCACAATACGGACCGATATACTGAATGATGGAAAGTAACTAAATATAGATGACCATCTGGAGAAACAATATGCTGTGCAATATTCCTAATGATCCTATTTTCAGGATCATTAGAATTCTTTCTTTGTATAAAGACTGTGGGTATTGCACGTGAGCACAAGCACATAAACAGCAATAATTTTCTATTACCAAATGTCTACTTTGCCCTAGTTAAGCAGCTATTAAGAGTTCACAACTCTCAGAGGCCAGGTTGTCTGACCTTAACATTTGCTTTCTTTGCAATATCATGTTGTCTACATACCTACATGTCATTGATTTCTTTCTGTAGAAAACCAGCCCCAAATTTTCAGGATCATAACATATAAATTCATGCCACTACTCATATAGAAAACATTAATTCTCTCGTGCTCCTCTTCACCCAAGGAAATGTGTTTGCTTCTATAATTTTTAAAGCATTCCATTATAGAGAACTAAATTGTTGATCTATTATTTCTGTAAAATATTAACAAAGATTTAAAAAGTTGCACACTGACAAATTAGCTTAAATTATACTTGTGATAAGAAAAACGCTCAATTATTTTAATGTGCTTTAAAAAATCTAAAACAGCTAACGCTTAAGGAACATTTACTTACATTATTGCATGTCTCAATTTCTTAATCAGTAAAACCTAATCACACCTAGAAGTGTGTGCTCTAAGATTCAGGACTTTTTTAAGACCCCAAGCATGTCAAGATGTTGGCATAGACCTTCGAAAAGCTACGTCCTAGTTTCCTCAGTTATAAAATGAGGCTAATAATACCTACTTTGCTTGAATTTAGTTAAAATTTAATAAAATATTTTCTCTAAAGTAAATGGAAGAGATATGACCTTTAACCCTTTTTTTAAAAAAAGCAGATTAATAGATTTCGTACACTGTTAGTTAAAATAGACAAACTTTGAATGCTTCATTCTTCTTTGGGTAGCAAGTCCCTTTGCATCAGGGCCAGAGGTGATAAGTTAGCATTGTTAGAGTATCTCAAACTAGACAGCCCCTAAAAAAGGTAGGCAAATGCGTGCTATTTTGTCAAACAGTGCAGTTGAAAGCATTGTCTCCTTCTGATAAACATCACATATAATACGGAATGCTATCTTTGAAATGATTCATAGGAGACCATATTGTTTGAAAGACATAGTCTCTGACTTTGTCTCCCTTGAGAGAGAATGACTGACAAATTTGAAAGTTTATATTTTTCTTTGGGTTTCAAAAGGTTATCTCTCAGGTTGATGTTAGGTTCTGTAAAACATTGATAACAGCCTGTCAGAGTTGATACATTTAAATTGATTTTTTTCATTGGGCTAGCCACATACATATCCTGTGAGGTGAGGGTCCTTAGAGCACATTGTGAACACTGTGATTTTGAGAAAAAAAAATCATAAAACCTGCATTACCAATACTTGGAAAATTTCAACACTTTTAAAAAATTCTTGCCCTACTAAGGTAATTTTAAAATGCATATGGGAACATTTTGGAGTTAAAGAAAGAAGTATATTTAGAATGTTTTGCATTCTAGGTATACGAATTTTGCAGAAGGACAAATGCCCTACAACCATGAGAAAATTAATATTTAAGAGGCTCTGAAAGTGTCTCTTTACAAATAATGAACACATCACTAGTAGAAAATCCTTTCAATGGTGATTAAAAAAAGTCCTTATATATTTGCTATGTACTGTTACATTTTTACTATTGATTTCCTGAAAAAAAAAAAGTGGGGAAGTGGGAGAGTTATCTACATGTACATAGGAAAACAACAGACTCGACACAAGATGCAGCTACTATTGTGTGATGGTTTAAAGTAGTTTGTACCCCAGAAAAGGATGTTCTCAAAGCTAATCCAGTCCTGTGGGTGTGTAGACCCATTGTAAGTAAGATCTTTTGGTGAGTAGGATCTTAATTTAAGATGTGACCCAACTCATTTATGGTGGGTCTTAATCCTCTTACAGGAGTCCTTTATAAAAGAATGAAATTCAGACACAGAGAGAAAGCCTTAAAAGGAAGAAGCTGGACAAAATGAAACCCAGAAGAGAAGGGAGAGACCAGCAGATGTCATCATGTGCTTTGCCATATGACAGAGGAGTCCAGCCAGCTAGTCTTCAGGAAAAGGTATTGTTTTGATGATGCCTTGATTTGGACATTTTCATAGCCACAGAACTGTAGATGTGTAAGCTAATAAATTTCCATTTTAAAAATCCAACCCATTTGTATGATATCTGCTCTCTACGGCCTAGCAAACTAAAACACGTTGTCTAACAATAAACAAAATAGAAAGGAAGTAGTTGGAATAAAAATACTAATACCATAGAGACCCATGATTGGAAGAATGAAGGAGCAGGCTCCTCAGAATACAAAAAGGAGACAAAGTTATTTTTCAAACAGAGCTAAAATTCTCAATCTTATCTTGTAGCCAGTAAGTTTCCTAAATGGTGTAGGAGTACATAATGTTTTAGAATCTTTAAAGCAATTGGAAATGTGAAAAATGCCCTTTTAGAGTTTCAGGAAAGCATTTTTCCTGATGTGTACTGTAAAATTACCATATCCCTTATCATTCAGTGACTATATTTAGATCTTCCACACAAAATCCTTTGGGGTATAGTAAACTGAAAACCATTTTGGTAACATCCCAATTCCATTAACATCATGGAAAACCATACTTATATATTTTTATTTATTTTCCTTTATTTCCATCTACTTTGTCAGTAATTTTCTCTATCCTATAAATTGCTTCAAACTGGGATCTGTGATTTTAGTATCATTTTATAATTCTATAATATACCAATAAATCTCTGAGATAATCAACCCCAGAATTGTAATTTTAAAATAACCTCTGTATTGCCTCCATAGACTTTAAAATAACATTTTCAACTGAAAGAAAAGTTTCTCTACATTGGCATGTTACTGATAAGTCAGAGAGAACTAGTCTTCCAACTTTATTTTAGTTTTACTAAGTTTTGGCTCTTCTATTTCCTTTACTTCTCCATATAAATGTTCGAATCAGCTTGTCAGTTTCTAAAAACCCACTCAAATTTTTATTGGGATTTCATTGGATCTATAGATCAATTTGGGGAGCAGTGGTGTTTTAAAATACTGACTCATCTTACCTGTAAGCATGATCTGTCTCTTTATTTACTCAGATTTTCCTTGATTTATTTCATCACCGTTCCCCCCTCCCCAAAAAAAAAACCCAAAAACAAAGAAAAATGTGTATTCTTCAAAGGATACCATGAAACAATGTAAAGGAAAATCAGAGACAAGAGAAAATATCTACAATACAGATATCTAAATAGGAATTTTACCTGGATATATTAAAACATTTTTAACTTTATGTTAAATAGATTAAATTAAAAAAGAAAAACAGGCAAGCAATTAGAAAGGACACTTTGTCAAACAAGATAAAGACTGACCACTAAGCACTTAAAAACATGCTGTGTATATTTTTATATACAGTCATGAATAAAGCTCAATTTAAAACCATTCATTCAGGAAGGACCCATCTATTTTTATTTCACTAATTATACAATGTTTTTGTGTTTGTGTGTATTGATGAATTTATGTTTACTTTTATGAAATATTATTTGGTCTACTGAATACATGATGATATTATATTTTCCCTTTGATCACGTCCGAATATTGATCCAACTTTGGCATCCTCAACAAAGATCACTCGATATTGGGATATTGTTCTTTTAATATATTGCTGATTTCCATTTGTTAGCATTTTATTTAATATTCATGAATCAGTATTTTATAAGTGAAATTAGCTTTTCATGGTTTTTTTTGTTTTTTTTTTTATTACTGAAGTTTCCTTCAAGGGCTTGTTATCAATTGTGTACTTACTTGTATAAATTACTTAGAAATTTCCCACTTTTTCTTTGTTTTGGTACAATTTATGTAATATCAGAAGTGTCTTTTCCGAGGAAGACTGGAACAATTCACCCATGAGTATATCAACTTATCCCTTTGGACTAGGGCTGGAAATTAGTCCTTTAATAATTGTCCCAAATTCTTCCAGTGTTAGGATCTGTTGAGAGTTTTTATCCCTCCTGAGGTATATTTTATAGCTTACATTTTCCCAGGAAACCATCTCTTCCATTGAGATATTAAAAATCACTTTCATAAGGCTTTGTATAGTATGGTAATTTAATTTCCTCTTTCAGGGAGTATTATTCCCCTTTCATTCTAATTTTGAATGTGTGTACCTACTCTCTCTCTCCTTTTTTCCTCATCTTAGGTTGTGAAGAGTTTTTTTTAAAGAAGACCTTTTCCAGGTTTAAGGCAATAATGATCTCACTCATTTCTGATTTTTCAAGCAATATTTTCTGATTTTATTTTTGTTATTTCATTTTAAAAATAATTTTCTCATTGTTTTAACTCTGATTTAGATGCTTAAAGAATTTATTTAACCATTGGTAATCCTCCGTTTCTTGTATCTGAAAATGCTCCCATTCTGATGTTTTTGTTTTGTTTTGTTGCTTAGGATTTGAACTTTCACAGATATCTTCTTTCTGAGATAAAACCTCCTCAATCACCATTTACCTCTCCTACTGCTGTACTGTCTCTCCAATTTATAAGCAAATTTCTTGAAAAAGTGGTCCACGCTTAGTCTTTCCCTCTACTAAACTCTTAGTCTTCAAATATTTGACTTCCAATATGACTTCAGTCTATATTAGTCCTCTCCATTCAGTGTATATATCTCCTACCTGTAATTTTTCCTAATATTTTTCAGATCATCCTTCCCTACACAGTCACTGAATGTTAGATTTCATTGCTTTGGGTTCTCTCCTTTACTCATCCAGTGCTCCATGTGGTAATATGCTATCTCTTCCAAACTGACACTGCTGCCATGTCACCCCCCCACCACCACCACTACCATGGGTCTCTTGTAGGTCCATACATATTGCTGAAGAAGTCATATCTATAAGCCAGTTGTCCTCAAACTTGAGTGGATATCAGAATTACCTAAAGAGTTTGCTAATCCACAAACTGTTGGCTTCTACTCCAGTGTTTTTGCTTCCGTAGGTTCGTGGATGGGGTGGGAAGCAAAAATTAGAATTTCTAAAAAGTCCCTAGATAATGCTAAGAACTACAATTAGAGAACCATTGGTCTAACACATGAGCAAAAAATTTAGAACTGCAAGAAGGATAAGATTATTATTCCCAGTCTTCCATTTAGGCAGGCCAGTATTCACTGGCAATTCTTCAGGCTCATTCTTCTTAGGCCCCTACTCTCGACCTTAGCTTTCAATATATTAGTGTTAGTGGAAATATATAGAGAACATTTTTTTCTTTTTTTAACATTTTTATTGTGAAATATGTATGCAGAAAAGTGATAAATTTCAAAGTACAGTTTAACAAGCAGTTGTAGTGAAAATTTCATAGTATAACAAACAGTTACAGAGCACTCACAATATCCACACTTGGTTGTGAAGTCATCATCACTCTCAATTTTAGATAATTTACATCACTTCAAAGAGAAAAACAATAGATAGACATATGCACACAAAAGAAAATTGAAAACACCCCATGTCCCTTATGCATGCCAATTATTTACCACTACTATTGGTGTGGTACTAGCAAGGTATTATTATTAAATATAGTCTATAGCATGCAATAGGTATTTTTCCCCTATATAACACTCTATTATTAACTCTTTGTACAAGTGTCATACATTTGTAGTAGCTCACGCAAGATCTTATTTATATTTGTAGTG
This sequence comes from Choloepus didactylus, assembly GCF_015220235.1. Lineage (NCBI taxonomy): Eukaryota > Metazoa > Chordata > Mammalia > Pilosa > Megalonychidae > Choloepus > Choloepus didactylus. Next base: position 52,834,010 of record NC_051317.1, on the reverse strand, counting down.
TTAACTGGTGAGAAATGTGACTTTAAACAAGGTTTTTCAATCAAATTCACCCTCAATATGGTGCTATTCCTTATAATCCCAATAACAAACTATTGCAACCTCTATCCATTTCCAAATATTTAAGTTCAACCTCCCTAACAATTCTGTACATATTGGGTAACTGCTCCCTTCCTCTACCTTCTGTTTATCTATGGGTCCCCTATATTTGACATTTTAAGACTCTGAGTTACATTTTCTAGGTGGCTTATATTTGTGAAATCATACAATATCTGTCCTTTTGTGTCTGGGTTATTTCACTCAGCCTTGCATCCTGAAGGTTCATCCATCTTGTCACATGCTTCAGGACCTCATTCCTTTTTACTGCTGCATAATATTCCATCATATTGTTTATACACTCTTCTGTTGATGGATGCTTGGATTGTTTCCACCTTTTGGCAATTGTGAGTAATGCTGCTGTGAACATCGGTGTTCAGATGTCTGTTTGTGTCCCTGCTTTTAGAACTTCTGGCTATATGCTGATTAGGAGAGTTACCGGGTTGTAGGGCAACTTAATAGTTAGTTTTCTGAGGAACAGCCAAACTATCTTCCACAGTGGCTATACCACTTTACATTCCCACCAGCAGTGAATAAGTGTTCCATTTTCTCCACGTTCCCTCCAACATCTGTAGTTTCCTATTTATTTAATACCAGACATTCTTATAAGTGTGAGATCTGAGGTTTCTTTTGACCACCAATTAGGGACTTGTGGTTTTCCAGCTGACACTCTGGAATTGCATCAGCACTAAGGTGGGGAAAATTAAAAGATTAAAACTGGACAAGGTGGAATCTGAAGCTGTGTAGTTCTGAGTTCCACAGCCTTGGATGATCACCAGTTTACAGATTCGGTTGTTTTGCTACCAATTTATCCTGAAAGAGTAGCTGTGCCCCAAACCCATACATCTCACAGACCCTGGGCTGGAGGGGTTCTTTGTCAAAAGTCTTGTGCTTTGGTTACCTCCAGAGGATGAAAACATTTCCTTTGGGGAGGATTAAAATACATAGTATGACAAAGGTAGAGTCAGGGATGTTGTCATCAAGACAGAAGACCCATAGACATGCAGGGATACAGTTTTACCAATAAAAATACTGAAACATTTCCAATCCAGGTGGTAAAGACTCCCTGCATTTAGCTCACCCAAGTGCCCTCCCTAGGATTCCCCATGATTGCAACCTAAATGGTTAACCCCTGGCACAGCCCTGAGCCTCCAGGACCCTGCCCCCTCCTCTAGCCTGCACCTTATCAAGTGCTTTGAACATAATCCCTCAAGTACACCTATAAAGGTGAGAGCCAGATCAATTGTGAAGTGATTCTCAATTGTCAATTGTGGGTGTTTCTCAGTTATTCCCCTCCTTCCTGATGGCTCCTGTTGTCACCTGGACACCCACCAAGGCTCACTTCTGCCAGGGTGACCTTTTCAGTGCAGCTGAGGGGCTGAGCACAAACCTTGGCTCCCAACAGCCCTTGTTGATTTGTACATCTGAAGAGGAACATGTTTTGTAAAAGCAATAACAGGTACAGCTGTGCTTTCCACTAAAGACAGAGAGAAGTACCAGATCTCAAGGCTAGTCCAGGGCTTAGAGGAAGTACTGGTGTCTAAGGAGTTTCACCAGCATGACTGGGAGGCTCCTGAGAGCAGACATGGTGTGTAGAAACATTTAGTAAGTCTGCTGCATGTCACTAAGGCAGAGGATGGATATATTATTGCATCTTTGGGCTACCATTGCCCAAAAGTGTAGCGAGTCACCCAGCAGAGATTCATATTTATGGGGAGAGTCCATCTCACTCAGTCGTTCACTGAGAATCCTCCCTTTACACCTGGGACTCCTTGACCAAACTAGAAAGCCCAGATGGTCATGTGTCAGCCCTGGGTTCCACCTATTCCTAGAGGAGTGAGGGTCTTCCCCCTGCCTAGAATCTGCCAAGTGGAACACCAGGACCCCAGCTGGACTTCATTACTGATGAGAAGGCATTACATTGGTTCCTGGAAAAAGGAGGTGGGTGTCTGGAAAGTAACTGTTGGGCCAGAGGAAGTGAATGAGATGGACTGAAGTCTCTTAGGACTCCAACAGCTGTAGTTCTCAGATCTCTACCTGTTGGCAATGAGAAGAGTGGTTATTTCAGCCTAGCTTTTAAACAAGGGTCAGGGTTTTTTTGTTCGTTTGTTTTTTGTTTTTTTTTTTTTTTTTTTGCTTTTATTGTTTTTTAAATAATAGTATTATTTACACACTATCTAATACATCCTATGTGCACAATCAATGGCTTTTGGTATGATCAGAGAGTTCTGAATTCATGACCACGGTCAATATGAGGACATTTTTATTTCTTCAAAGAAAATTCCATAACAATTATACCCCCCCCCCATTATTAACATTTAGATTTGGTATAGTGTTTTTGTTATAATTAATGAAAGAATATTATGTTACTGTTACCTATAGACCTTAGTTTGCATTAATTGTGCTTTTCCCTTTATGCTATCATATTATTAACATCTTGTAATAGTGATGTACGTTGCTCTAGTTCTTATGTTTGTACAATTAACCACTGTCATTGTCCACTCCAGGTTTTGCTAAGTTACACAGTGCCAGTTTTTCCCTCTAGCTTTCCTTCTAGTGACACGCACAACTCTAGCCTTCCTGTTTCAACCATACTCACATTCTGCTTTGTTAATTACACTTAAAGTATTGTGCTTCCATCATAGAGTATTATGCTTTCCATTTCTGAACCTGTACAATCAGCCTTAGTAAACATTCTGCACGCCTTAAGTCAATTGCTCAATCTCTACTTTCTATTTCCTAAAACCAATGCTCTCACAGTTAACTCTCATACTGCACATTATAGTTAGCTCATATTAGTGAGACCATACCATATTTGCCCTTTTTTTTTCTGGCCTATTTCACTCAATATAATGTCCTCAAGTGTTATCCTTATTGTTTCACACATCATGACTTCATTCCTTCTTAAAGCTGCATAATACCCCATCATATGTACATACCACAGTTTATTGACTAATCAGCTGGACACCTGGGCTGTTTCCATCTGTTGGCAATCATGAATAATGCCACTATAAACATCGCTGTGCAAATGTCCATTCTTGTCTCTGCTTTCAGTTCTTCAACTACATACCTAATATCAGGTTGACATCTTATGGCAATGTTATACTTAGCTTTCGAGGCACCCTCGAACTGCCTTCAAGAGCAGCTACACCATTCTACATTCCCAACAGTGAATAAGTGCACCTATTTCTTCACATCCCCTCAAGCATTTGTAGTTTTCTGGTTCTTTTACAATGGCCGTTCTAGTAGGTGTGAAATGGTATCTTGTTGTTTTGATTGGCATTTTGCTAATAGCTAGTGAAGTTGAGCATCTTTTCATAAGCTTTTGAGCCATTTCTATTTCCTCTTTGGAAAAGTGTCTATCCATGTTTTTTGTCCATTTTTTCACTAGGTTGTTTGTCTTTTTGTTGTTGAATTGTAGGATTTCTTTATATATTCCAGATATCAAATGCTCATCAGATAAATGGTTTCCAAATATTTTCTCCCATTGACCAGGCTGCTTTTTATTTCCTTGACAAAGTCCTTTGACATGAAAAAGTATTCAATTTTGAGGAGATCCCATTTATTTATTTCTTCTTTCATTGCTTGTGCTTTAGGTGTAAGGTCTAGGAAACCACTTCCTACCACAAAATCATTAAGATATTCCCCTAAATTTTTCTCCTAAGAGTTTTATGGTCTTAGCTCTAATGTTTAGTTCTTTGATCCATTTTGAGTTAATTTCTGTATAAGATTTGAGATATGGATCCTCCTTCATTCTTTGGATATGGATATCCAGTTCTCCCAGCACCATTTGTTGAAGAGGCTGCTCTGTCCCATTGGAGTGGACTTGGATGCCTTGTCAAAAATCAATTGGCTGATCTCAACAGGTGAACTCACTGCCCTCCCCACTATGTGGGACCTGACTCCCAGGGTTGTAAATCTCCCTGGCAATGCAGAATATGACTCCCGGAGATGAATGTGGACCTGGCATCGTGGGACTGAGAGTATCTTCTTGACCAAAAGGGGGATGCAAAATGAGATGAAATAGTTTCAGTGGCTGAGAGATTTCAAATGGAGTCAAGAGGTCACTCTGGTGGACATTTTTATGCACTATATAGATAATACCTCTTAGGTTTTAATATATTGGAATAACTAGAAGTGAATACCTGAAACTACCAAACTCCAACCCAGCAGTCTGGACTCCTGAAGACAATTATATAATAATGTAGATTACAAAGGGTGACAGCGTGATTGTGAAGAACTTGTAGATCACACCCCCTTTATCTAGTGTATGGATGAGTAGAAAAATGGGTATAAAAAGTAAAGGACAAATGGGGTGGGATGGGGGGATGATTTGGGTGTTCTTTTTTATTCTTGTTCTGGTTCTTTCTGATGTAAGGAAAATGTTCAGAGATAGATTGTGGTGATGAACGCATAACTATGTTACCATACTGTGGACAGTGGACTGTATACCATGGATGATTGTATGGTATGTGAGTGTATTTCAATAAAACTGAATTTAAAAAAAAAATCAATTGGCTGAAGCCCAAATCAACAGTAGTCCCCCAAATCCTAAAGAATTCTCAGGTAGTTGCAATGTCATCAACATGGAGACATAAACAGCTACTGAAAACTCCTCTCCAGAGATTCAATGAAAAAAAAAAAAAAGGATAATTCTGAATTGTTTGAAACTCTGGAGGAGGATGTAGACCAGAGAATAACCCATGTTTGAGCACTTTCTTAATTTATGGTGCAATGAATTCCAGGCTCACATTTTACGTTCACTGCCTTGATTCAGCCATTTCTTCAGCAATCTTGGTTTCCTTCAATGACACGATGGATGGCAGATGTGTCCTTCCTGCAGTTATGTTTCATAGATAGCATTTCCTTTTTTTAAGACCACTTTCTCTGCCTGAAAAATCCAATTCCTTCTCTCCACAGTTCCTCTCCTTGCTCCAAATGGGAAAGTACAACTGATTTGAAGACTGGATGTCAGTGGATGACCGAGATATCCCAGAGCAGCAGGCACGTCCCTGGTGGATCCAGCAGTGTCAAAGCTCAATTCTCAATGTACAGGCAGCACCAAGGTCTGAGGAACAGAACCCTGAGAAGTTTCTGGGGTGTTCTGAGTCATCATGGGTCAGAAAAGTCAGTTCTGGTGCCCCCTGGAAGGTGCAACCCTCCCTGATCCCTCTGACTCAATCCCTGAGACAGGGCTCAGATTCCTCAATGCCAGTGACCCAGCTGGGTAAAGTGGACTCCTCAGCACAGTCAACAGGAAGGCTTTGGAAAGGAAGGATCTGCAGACATTTCAGGAGTGGGGGAGTCTCTGCTCTGGGATGTTTATGGAAAACATTTAATCTACTGGAGTTCCAGAGAAAATCAGGAAGCATCCTTCCAAATTTATATTCCTTGAAACTCATTAGGAGATTATATTGTTCAGCCTAATACTACTTCACTCACTCTTTCTAAAACACACACACACACACACATACACAAAGACAGGATGGAGATATCAGTTCTATAATCTTTCTTGCTCTCAAATTAATAATTCAATATGGAATAACAAGATATAATCACCCTGGAAGCATACAAAGATGGAGAAACATGGGATCATTTAACTAAAGTGGAAAATACAAAAACACATGATATGATGTCAGATTTAAATTATCAGTAATGTTCAGGGATTAAAATATTGCAAATAGAGACAAAGATTGCCAGCTTTATTTTTTTTTTTAATATTTGCAAGTACATGTGGCATAAAAATGGTTATACTACATGAGTATCTAGAAAGGTTGAAATTAAAATGATGGTAAAAGATGTACTATGCAAACAGTAATCAAAAATAGGAGGCAGATATATTATTGCTGGACAAGCAGAAAATATCAGCAGAAAAGGAGGTTCATTTCACAAGACTAATTGTAATCCATAATCCAGGAATATTTATCTTTCAAATGTTTTTGCTCCTAATAGCATAACCTTAAACATATGAAACAAAGAATTATGGAATTACAGGGAGAATAGACAAATGCATAACCAAAAGTTTTAACAAACTAGTTGAATGAACAGTCAGAAAAAGATATTGTAGATTTGTTCAATTTACATAACAAAGTGTTGCAACAAACAAATGCACAATAAACATTCTTTTATAGTTCAAGTGGAACATTAACAAAATTGACCACAGGCAAGGGATAAAGCAGATCTCAATTGTTTTCAAGGAATTGAAATCATGCTGAATATGACCTGTGACCCTAGTGGAATTAGGAATTAAATTAGGTATTAATCCAGCAATATAATTAGAAAATATGGTAGAATTAAATTAGGTATTAATCCAGCAATATAATTAGAAAATTGTATTCTAGAATCAAGACATTTCCCTTTATTAGCACATGGTTTAAAGAAGAAATAACAAAAATTGGGAAAAATACATTAAATTGCAACTAAATTTAGTTGAATGTAAATAATTAAGGAAAATGAAATATTAATTGTGGGAAAAGAAGAGCACAAGAAAGACAGAACTTGTTTGTTGCTAACAATAAAAAATAATTTTTGATGAAACAGATCAAATTTTAAAGGAGGCAAAACAGGTGGTAACAAGGACCAGTGTCATACATTAGGAGACAGCACTACATATTTTCAACATTTAAAATAAAATGAAAGTTTAGTTTGACAGATATTTGTCAAACATGTGACAATCTAACTGGAAAGGAAAATTTTCTGGAAAAACCTAAATTATTGAAGCAGATAAAATAAAAAAGAAAATATAAGTAGTTCTATTGGATTAATTTTGAAAACTTTCCCATAAAGATGTTTCACAAGTGAATTCTATTAAACATATAAAAAATATAATATTAATCTTACACATTCTCCCAGAGATTAAAAAATGAAGGGACACTTTTTATCTCAATTTTTATGGTCATCTTGACATGATAATTGTAGGCCAATTTCATTCAATAGCATTGATGCAAAAATCCTAGACAAAATATTAATAAAGTGAATCACCAGTACATTCAAAGATAATATACCACAATCTAGATGCTTTTATTTAGGAATTAACACTTTTTAATACTCACAAGTGAGTCAAATTGAGTAATCAATTAATTTCATCATAGTAACAGAAAAAAGGAGATAAATCACATAATTATCCCAATAGTTGCACAAAAATTATATAATGTAAATCAAAATCTATATTTCATAAAAAGTAGCAAAGCAAGGGAGCTCTTTAATTTGTCAACCTAGAGCAAACATTATATTTAATGTTAAAAAGAGGAAAATATGTTCTTTGAGAACAGGCAAATATATACTCTATCGTGACTTCTGTTCAACACTGAACTGGAAAACCTACCCAGTTCAATAAAGCAAGAAAAACAATTGAAAGCTGTAGGAATTAGAAAGGAGAACATAACTGTCATTTTTGATAGCTGACAATATTGAACACTTAGAAAATGTAAGAGGTTCTTCTTATTAATTTCAACAAATTTTCAGCAATTTTTATGGATGCCTGAGAAAAGGTTTACATCAAAAACCTGTGTGTGTGTGTGTATAAGAATTTTTCTATCTAATGGAACATTTTTCAATCATGTTGAACCTATGTTTTCTTCGTCAGTTAAAAGTGCTCTGTCTCACTAGACTCATGAACTTCTATCCATTCATTTTTATATGATTTTTTGTCAAACCATTTCCCTTCTCCTAGACTTTAATGCAGCAGAGACTTCCTTGTCCCTTGTGATATCATGATACAGAAGTCATCACCTTCTTGGCAAAGGTATGATGCCATCACAATAATAGATTGTAGGTAACATGAAGAAAATTAATATTAAGAGTACCTATTGTTGAGAACTTGGCAATAGAAACAAGGCAGATGTTCATCAAACAAAACAGAGGAACAAAAGTAGAATTAGTTAAGAGTGAAGTTTAAACTGAGTAGCAATCTACACATGTCAAAATACTATCACTTGTAAACTCTACATGAGTTACCACTCACATGAACAGTCAACATATATATCATTAGGCCTAGTATTTACAAAAGAGGAAATTTAACTCCTAGTGGCCAAATATCCAGGTTATCTGGGATATAAGTGGCAAACTTAGTATTTAGCACCACTTTTGTTTTTAACCTATTGACTTTGCTAGTTAGTCTTGAAAATGAATGAACATATCACAGTGGGTGAAGGCACAACTGGTTTTGAGATTTCAAGCCAAACTAGAATTGATAGGCAAGGTGTGGCATAGGAATCAGTTTACTAAGAAAGGTATAGGGAGATTCAAGATGTGTGGGAAGCTAGGTAGAGACAAGTCCAAGGATATAGATAGATTTTAGGAGTGAAAGTTTAAGTTATACATGAGAAGTCCAAAATGTGTTTGAATATTTATAAAACAAATTATCAAAGATAGATTTCTGTAGATTTCTGTACTTTGATATTTTGCCAAAGGCCAAAGAATAATGACATACAGAGTATTTTAATATCAGTTTAAATAAATAATATTTTATATAAGTGAATCTAAAAGCTCTTTGAATTTATTTAAAAAGCCCAGGAAATAGAGTAAAAATGTGCCTTAAATATTAATATATGTACAGTAATATTCAAGTGTACTTGTTAAGATCACCAAGTATGGAATAGGACTGCCTGGTGTTGATTCCTATCTGCTCCATTTATTAATTTTGTTACCTATGTGTTTGTTTCCTCATCCATAAAATGGAGATCAGAATAGTCCTACTTCATAAAAGGTTGTCAAAACTAAATGATTTAATAAATGACAATAACAACAGTATTTGGAGCAAAGACTCTTCAAACGTCAGCTATATCATCCCAGTGTATAAAGAAATTTTAGTCAAAGTTCTTTCCTCATTGATGTTAGAAAGCTTACTTTATTTTCATGATGTAAGTCAAATTAAATGTCTTGTTAAACAATCAATTTGGATTCAAGTTAAAGCAGTAGAAGTCTACAAAAAATTAATATATAAAAATATGCTATATTTTCTTATAATATTAAACTTGCTTAATGGTTTAATTCTGCATTTGATCCCCCAAAGGCTGAGAAATGATTAAATGGCTTAATTCTGAATTTTGTATTACAGCATTAATTAGTGCCTTTTATTTTCAATTTAACCCATTTTGTTTTCCGTCCTTCAATAAAATATCATTTACTTAATTAATTAAATATTAATATAATAATGATAAATATCAATTAACTGATTTTGATAATATTAATAGTTATTGACTTGAATAAATGAATAAATACTTGTAGAGCTATTTTTGAACCTTATAATAGTTTATGCATTTGGATTTATTAGTTGAAGCTTTAATTTTTGTAACTTCATGTTCTAGTTTGCTAATGCTGCAGAATGCAAAACACCAGAGATGGATTGGCTTTTATAAAAAGGGGGTTTATTTGGCTATACAGTTACAGTCTTAAGGCCATAAAGTGTCCAAGGTAACACATCAGTAATCGGGTACCTTCACTGGAGGATGGCCAATGGCGTCCGGAAAACCCCTGTTAGTTGGGAAGGCATGTGGCTGGCGTCTACTCCAAAGTTCTGGTTTCAAAATGGCTTTCTCCCAGGACGTTCCTCTCTAGCAAGCTTGCTCCTCTTCAAAACGTCACTCACAGCTGCACTGAGTTAGTTCCCTCCCCCTGAGTCAGCTCATTTATATAGCTCCACTGATCAAGGCCCACCCGGAATGGGCGGGGCCAGGCCTCCATGGGAACATCTCATCAGAATCATCTCCCACAGCTGGGTGGGGCACATTCCAAGCAAATCCAACCATCACCAAAACATCTGCCCCACAAAACTACAAAGACAATGGCATTTGGGGGACACAATACATTCAAACCAGCACACTTCATAATAAAAGTAAAGTAAGATTAAAATCAAAGTTCTCAGTTTATACCACTGTAATAGTAATAAAAATAAAATTCAAGTATTATGTATAAAATATATGTACATACATAATAATATCATCTATACATCCTTAAAATATCTAACTATGGAAGTTACATTGGTCAGTGATGAAAAACAAACAACTTGGGAATAAATAGAAGCACTAAAGAAAAAAAAAACAGGTTGTAATCTTAGCACCCAAAATTTACCACTATCAAAATTTTTTTTATTACCAATTTTCAGCAAATAAATACATAAATAAATATGTACATATATATGTATGAATGAAGACTTACCAGCCCAAAATAAATAGGCCAATACTAAGAATCTGTGATGTGTATGTGTATGCATTTATTTACCTTAATCACAGAAGATGGAACCCCTTGGAAGTCTCCTGGAAAGGTAAAAGAAGCCTCTTTCCTTCCCACTTATCTGTTGCCTAGAATGAGACTCTAATGGGTGGATCTATCAGTCTTCTTGGACCATAAGTTTGAGGGCCACACCTGGCATACTGGAGCTTGAGCTGTCTGAACTTAGTTCCATTCTTCATACTTTTCTTTTGCTGCTCAGAATTGAAGAGGGGTTGTCCTCTGCTGACTGCAATTCTAAGGCTCTCATATCAGTCCTATTGAGTAACAAAGTATATTAAAAACATATATTATGCATATTTGTATATGATTTATATATGTATATATATGTGTGTATGTATGTGTGTGTGTGTGCGTGTATATATACATTATCTCATCCTAAACATATCAGTTGTGATACATGTTCTTAGAGAAAGTACAGTCTAACCATAAATGAAATTTTATTCCCCTTTCATCATAGTTTCTTACATGATCCCAATATATAAGTTAATGGACTCATTATTTTTAAGCTGTATTCTTTCTAAATATTGCTAAATCAGTCTTCAAGAGATTTGTGTATTAATTTTACTCTCATTCAGTTTCCATTCTCAATTTCTTTTTATTTCAACCATATCATTTGGTATGGCTTTCACTCATTAGAAAGTTATGAAAATGTAATTAAGCATACACAGTAATCATTATTTTAATATTATTTTTGCACTTCTGCAAATATAAATTTAGTTTTTTTTTTTTTTTAGTTTGTGTTTACTCCTATGAGGAAAAGTGCGCAGGTTTGAAACTAAGAGCAGAAAGCTTTTCAGTGCTTTAAACATGCACGCATACACAAGATTCAAAATCTTTTATTAGAAGATTTGAACCAAAAAAGAACATGATTTTTATCAAAATCACTTAATTATAACTTTATAATACATCTCCACTTGATTTATTTTCTCCAATACAATTAAAATTTCTGTCCCTATATCCATGCTAAAAATAGATCTCTAAGTTTAATTCCTCTGAAAATAGAAACTGCATTAAGGAGCTAACAGCTTTTACATTTTAATAATCATAATTAGGAGAGTCAGGTTTGATTAAGTGATAATGGACTATCATTGATCATTCAAATCATAATGGATTTGAGATTTATTAAATTGTTTGAATTAACAGTTATTTACATTATATATAACACAAAGCCTAGTGGCTATTTCATCATAAACCCATAATAAACAAAAACACTCTTAGTCAAATGCTAGAAAACTTTAATGGTGATAAAACAACCTCTCAACAATTTTAGTGGGCACATTTGTTTTCTAATCAGAATGATCATTATGTATCTTTAATAGTGATGTATTTTTTCATTATCTCAATAATGTCATCATCCTTTAATTTTGTATTATAGATAAAGCCTTTTGATTATTATAAAGAAATGAGTCAAATCCTACTTCCAGTTCAATTATTGTAAACAGTGTTAAATCCAGGTAGAAGCTAATTGTAAGGCAGCATGAATATAAATAATATAAATAATATATAAATAATGATATAAAGGCAGATTGAATATAAATAATATAAATTGTTCGTGTTTTCCCAGCATGATTCTCTTAAACACTTACTATAAATAACCAGTTTTGGGTTTTTTGTTTGTTTTTGTTTTTTTTTTTTTTTTAACTAGGAAAATGTGCTTATAGAATGGCTTCCTGGGTTATAAAATTGCAAACAAACCATTCTAACTTTCTATATCATTCTTCTACACATATTCTTCTGAATTTTAGCTCACTTTCTCCATCTATTGTTGCAACTTTGAAATTTATGGATGTCATTTGTATTGTGCTCTAAATACAAAGAATATGTTAGTGACCAGAAGTGGAATAGCATTTTAATGGATATATTGCTATGAATTGGAAGAAGAAATTTTAACAACTAAGGTGATTTCATCGTTATTACAAAATTTCATTAAGCTGGGTGGAAAATCATTGTGATCTAAAAAATGTTGATTCACACATCAATCAGCTGTGTGATAAATGCAAACTATTTTAATACTTTGTTCTTCGGTTTTAATTTTCTGTACAATAAGAGAGTTGAACTAAAATTATATCAAAAGTGAAAGCTCTTCAAAATGAAATCTGTTTTATTTCCAAAAAAAAAAAAAAATCAGTACAAATGAATGAAAATAGGAAACAAAATTAATAAATAATAATAAATTCAAAGATTGTTTGTCCAGACAGTTTTTTTTTTTATTTTTGCCAGAAAATTTGATGTCTTTAAAATCTTAAGGAAGTTCTAACAATGAATATAGAGAGACAAATACATGACAAAACACTTCCTTGGAAATAATATTTGAAGATTATATCTAGCATGAAAGAGAAATATTCCCTAAAAAGGTATATAAAATAAAGATATTTTAAAAATCATGAATAAGTATTCTTTTAGGCAAATAAAATTAGACATTTATTTAAACTACTTTCTTTTTCTACTCTCATCATTTCAGAATGATAATGTCATCCCTCAACCTAGTCACATTTCTATCTTGCTAATATCTGATTACTTTAGCATTTTAAGCTATTTTAAATAATTATGGTTGACTGTGGAATAATTGAACAACTTAAAATAAATTTTCCTAGATTATTTGATATGAACATTGAATTTTTAATCTTAATTTTAGTATGAAAGTTGATGTTGAAAGAAGTGTTTAGTTTCAACATTAAAAGTGTTGAAGGAGAGGAGATAGATTTTGTTTACTAAACATCTCCAGTCTTAAACTGGTATATGTCAGGTAAATATTTTTAAAGAATCCATGGAAAAATTATAGTATAAATAATTTCAAGCAAATTAATAAAAATAAAAATAATCTCCAAGACAAACAGGTATATTAGAAGCACAAAATAAGAAGGTGGTAATTATATATTAATATTTATATATTAGTAAATTGCAGCAAATGTAAAAAGGTTAATGTACCACTTTGCTAATGCTGCCATTATGCAAAACAGCAGGAATGGACTGACTTTTCTAAAAGGAGTTTAGGTTACACAGTTACCATCTTAAGGTGTAAATATCCAAGCTAAGGCATCAACACAAGTATAAACCTTCACCAAAGGAAGGCCAATGGCATCTGGAAAACCTCTGTTAGCTGGGAAGGCAAGTGGCTGGTGTCTGCTGATCTTGGGTTGTGTCCCAGCTCCTCTCTCAGCTCCTGTGCCTTCTTCAAAATTTTGCTCTTGGGGTGTTTTGTCCTCTCCTAGTTTCCCCATAACAAAGTGTCAGCAAAAGTCTGCATTCATTCAATGGCTGTCTCTAAAATGTCTCTCTTTGCTGTAGCAGTACTGAGTTCCTTCTGTCTGATCTCTTATAGGGCTCAGGAAAATTAATCAAGAACCATGCTGAATGGTTGGGGCCACACCTCCATGGAAATAATCTAATCAGAGTTATCACCCACTATTAGGTAGGTTACATCTCTATGGAAACAAACTAATCCAAAGATTCCAACCTAATCAACACTAATACATCTGCCCCCACAAGATTGCATTAAAGAACATGGCATTATGGGGGACATAATACATCCAAACCAGCACAGTTAATATACTCTTTGAAAAGATAGAGAAATTCAGATTTATCTCTACCTCCCTCCAAAAAAAGTTCTAGGCTATGATGTTTAAAGAGATACAACAAAAAGCAAAAATATCACAGGAATGTTCAAGAGAAATTGGAAAAAAAAAAGTGGGAGGCAATTTATCAAAAATAAAGTATTAATATAGGAAATAGTAGAATTCAATATGAAGATGCTTGAATGAGAAAATGAGGTGTCTTTTCTTCTAAAGCAAGGAGCAAGGATTAAATTCTTTACTTCTGCATAATATTCCAAATGTCATTCTGGATTACTTTTCCAATCTTGAGACGTAAGCACTTCATTTCTAATCGGTTCTAGTATTTGTTTAATAATCTTTCCTTGTTTTTTCTATTCTATCTTTCTAAAATTCACTTTAGTCAGATATACGGTATCAGGCACTTAGCTTCCAATTTTGTCTTTTCTTTCCAATTTTACAACATCTTCTTTTATTATCTTCTCTAGAATATGGGTCACCAAACTATTACTGGTGGGCCAAATCCAGTCTTTTGCCTGTGTTTGTAAAATTTCATTGGAATACAGCCTTATACTCCTTCCTTTATGTACTGACTGTAAGTGGTTTTCTTCTAAAACAGCAGGATTGCGTATCTGGGGAAGATGCCACATGGCCACAAAGACTAAACTATTTGCTAGTTGGCTCTTTACAGGGAAAAAAAAAGTTGCTGACACTTGCTGTAGGACATTATTCCAAATTTGTTTCTCACTTCTTTTTTGTGCTTGGTGCTTTTTTTTTAATTTCCAAGGAAGCTTTTTATTTCTTACTGTTCCTTTCAAAAATATGCATCTCTTGCTTTATGGAAAAATTCTAATCTCTGCAAAGTATATTACTTATTGTTTTTTTGATTTTCTGTTTAGCTTTTCTTTCCTTGCCTACAGTCACTGTTTCCCTGAGTTACTGTATTCCTTTCTATTCTGGCTTTCACAACAGAACTTTTCTTCAAATGGAAACTTTATTGCCCAGTTCGTTCATTATTAATATTGAAGCATTATATTTCTAATTAAAAACTCTGGTCTGTGGATGTATGTGTATATACAGTTACGTTGGGGGATTACTAACTAGCACTCTTTAGCTAAATTACTTGGCAATTCCAGCTTTTCTTT
This sequence comes from Choloepus didactylus, assembly GCF_015220235.1. Classification (NCBI taxonomy): domain Eukaryota; kingdom Metazoa; phylum Chordata; class Mammalia; order Pilosa; family Megalonychidae; genus Choloepus; species Choloepus didactylus. The sequence goes on along the minus strand of NC_051317.1, from coordinate 52,818,988 downwards.
TCTTTTTTGTGGGGAGAGATGGGTGGAGGAGTGTCTAATAATGTGTCTACCAGGTTTTGTATCTTGTTTTTTTGTTTTGTTTTGTTTTCTGGGATAATTCATTTCTGCAAGACAAGAATCCTTCAAACCCTTTCAGTTTGCATGGATCCAGAGATTCAGGCTGGGGAAGAGTGAACCACTTTTTAGACTGATCAGAAAGCTAACCTTCTTCATGTTATCCTCTTTCATGATATTCAGTGATTCATTGCCACCCTTTGCTCTTCTTGAAGTTGCTACATATTATTTCCCATCAAAAATCAAAATAGAACAACAAATAGCAGAGTACCAGAATATAAGCCTTCTGCATATTATGTTTTTGTTTAGGGTATAAGTGGTGAGAGGAGAGAGAATCAGCCAAAGATCCCTGAAGGCATAATTACTTGCTAAAATAGCTTTGTATTAATGCCCCTGTTTTGGGCACTGTTTTGGATTTATAATCTCCAATACCTAAAATTTCCCAGGGAAAGGGGTGTGGTTGCAGGTGACTGGCCCATGGCTTGCTCCTGGTTTCTTTGTGGTTTGCTTATGTCTTGTTTTTATTAACATTTCCTTTTGGAGCACTTATGCTGTCACTTCTAATACAATCCCACTATATCCTTTCCATCTTCTAAAAATGGGTTGAGTCATTTTATCTACAGCTGTCTCTTTTCTACTTTTTGTGTTCTTATAACTTTATATTAGCTGCCATTTTAATTAGCTCCTTGGTGAGGCAGGGGGTATTAGAATATGGGTTCAATCCTTACAGATTTATTTTTCTTCTTAAAATAAAAACATCTATAATATTTTGGTGTATTATTCATATAAATAAAACAAATTAATATTCATATTTGTATGGATAGTAGATTCTTGGAATATAGTAGACTGATCATATCTCCACTATCCTAATCTTCCAAAATCAGAGTAGCTTTCTTTAAGAACAAACAATAGCTGTGGACAGGAGGCCGTGAGTGAGTCTTGCAGTCTTGAAGAAAAGAATCAATATTGACTGTATTTTCATCTTGCAGTTAGCTTCAAATCTGGAAGCCTCTAAGTAGAGTGAAGATTACAGAGATCTATAGGATTCCAGAGATGACCTAGCTGGTATTGTGTTCTCCTACCCTTTAATCTTTTGTAGCTTTTGCTACATTGCTTCAGAATGCCCAAAGCATTCTGTGTAATTTTGATTAAAAGAAGTTAAACCTAGGAAAATATTTGAATTTTTTAAAAAAGGGTAAATAAATAGTAGAGCTTAATGGCCCCCAGAGAGAAGGAATGTTATGAAAAATGCAGAATTATCTACAGTACTGAGATTTAGAACTTCAGCAGTAATATCTATGGATTCCTAAATGAAAAGAACACTCATACTCCTGGTTTTGGGATAAAGAAAATGAACTTTAATTAATGTAAGTGTTGTAGGAATCTTAATACTCAATTACCTTCCTGTTTTTACTTTGTGCTTAGGGAAATTCCTGGGGTGACAGAGTGTTTTTCTCAGTTTTTCTTCTGCAATATTATCTCTTACCACACTCTGAATACTTTTGCCACAGAGGGGATCTTTGCTCTGCTCTAGCCCTCTTTCTTCCCTACATAAAGTGCTGAGGCTGGTGGCTTAGCAAAAGTCACATAATGAGGCAAGTGGAAGATCTCATTTCTTCTGGTCCAAACTTGTATTTATTTACTATGGCTGCTGTAACAAATTACCAGAAACATAGTGACTTAAAACAGCACGCATTTATTATCTTGCAGTTCTGTAAATCAGAAGTACAAAAATAGAATCTCTGGGCTAAAGTGAAGGTGTCTACAGGGCTGGTTCCTTGCGGAGGCTTCATGGCAGAATCTGTTTCCTTGCCTTTGCCAGCTTCTAGAGGCTGCCTGCATTCTTTGGTGCATGGTCACTTCCTTCATGTTCATAGCCAACAGTGTAGCATTGTCCCACATCCTTCACAGAATCTTCTTCCATCATCATGTTGCATTCTCTGCCTTTGACCACCCTCCCTCTGTAAAGGCCTTTATGATTGCAAAGATCCCATGCATCTGGGCCTTGTGAGTAATGTTTATTTTCAGCATTATACCCCTCACTCTCAGCAACCAAACTCTGCTTGCTATTTATGATGGGCTTTTGGCAGGGAAGAGTTTTCTGTCCATTCTTCAGTGGCACAGGGCCTCTCCTTTGGATCAATGCAGAATCCTGAGCCCGAGGAGTTTGCATGTCTCTCTCTCTCTCTCTCTCTCTCTCTCTCTCTCTCTCTGTAAGCTTCCCCCACAAGCAGTGGATCTTTGCCTGAGTCTTCATCGTAAGGAGGATTTGCTGTACATCCTGTAGAGCAGATATGATTTGCTTCTCTCCCTTACCCTGAAGCAGTGACTTTCTCAATGTTGTATGGGAGTGAGGGCTTGCTGCCCCTTCCCCATAAGTTTAAGGCTTTTGAGCACTGATATTTCTGCCTGTTATGTAGTTTCACCCTTTCACCTCTACAAAATTCAGGAGTACCCTCAAGCCCTCTCACATCTGATACCAACTGTAGACTTTGGCGGTCCCAAGAACACCTCACTACTGATACCAACTATAAGTTCAGCAGTCCCCAGTAGACCATTATTTCTGACATTGATTTCAAGTTCCAGGCCACCCAAGACCACCTGCAGTTTGATAACACACTCACAACTCCCTGTAAGCTGATATACTTGCAGTCATGGTTAATTACAGTGAAAGGATACAGATTAAAATCAGCCAAGGGAAGAAACATATGGGGCAGGATCCAGGAGAGTTCCACCTACAGAACATCCAATTGTTCTCTCTTAGTGGAGTCATGGACAGTGCTAATTCCTCTTGAAATTTTGTGTGACAGTATGCGTGGAGCATAGCCACCAATCAGGGGTGCTCACCTGATCCTTGGTGTTCATTGTTTTTTAACGAGGCTAAGTCATGTAGACATGGTTGACTGCCCATGTGTTGACTTTTAGCCTCCAGCCCTTCCCAAGGGCAAGCTGATACTAGGTGACCCAAACTTCCCACCAAATTGTTAGACCCTCTACTGTAGCCCAAGCCCACCCAGGCAATCAAAGACACTCATCAGACAGGGAATTCCAAGAATTTTATTCACCTCCCAGGAGCTGAAAGCAAAGGCCAGTCCTTTCTTTAGAAAAAGTTAATTCTTTACTACATAACCTTCAACACTGATGTACCTCCAAGGCTTAGGCACAGGATCCAGTATTTCTCTCTGGTTCTCCTATGTCCTAGTTCCTTAACTATTGGCACTACTAACATTTTTGGGTTAGATAATCCTTAGCTGTAGGGGCTGTCATGTGCATTGCTTAACATCATCCTGGTCTTTAACCAACAGATGCCAGTAATGCCCTTTATTATTAATTGTTTATTTCTGCATAAAAGACCACTGTGTACTTAGGAACTTAAAAGCACACAAATTTAATATCTCACAATTTCTATGCATCAGATTCTAGGCAAAGCCTAGCTGTATCCTCTGTTTAGAGTGTCGTAAGTCTGCAGTGAAGATGTTGTCTGGCCTGTGCTCCCATCTGAAGCTCAGAATCTTCTTCAAGCCCACATGGTTGGTGACAGACTTTACTTTCCTGCAGTCGCAGAACTGAAACCCTCAGCTCTTAGCAGCCACCCACAGTTCCCTGCCATGTGGTCCTTTCCATTGGAAGTTCACATTATGGGCACTAGCTTCTTCAAGGCCATCAGGAGAGAGAGAGAGAGAGAGAGAGAGAGAGAGAGAGAGAGAGAGAGACTCTTGCTCCAGCTTGCTAAGATGACCTCTTATATAGTAAAATGCAGTCACAAGAGTGGCATCCATCACCATTACTATATTTATTGGTTAGAAAATAATCACAGGTTTTGTCTACTTTCAAGGTGTTGGGGTAACATAAAAGTGTTGCTTATTGGTGTTCATCTTAGGATGCATCCACAACACCCCTAACCCCAGCTGTGACAAGCAAAACTACGTACAGACATTGCCAAATGTCCCCTGGAGACCACAATTTCCATCATTTGGGAGCCACTGCTCTAAATTAATATACTTGGCCATTTAAACTTTATTAAAATTTTAGCTTATTTCGTTTTTATTGTGGTTGCTTCTCACTTCCATGATCTCCCAAGTTGAAGCAGATTGTGTATTCCATCTCTCCTTGGAGACACTTGTCACTTTTTGAAATTCAGTTTTCTTGGTTTCCTTCTGATCTCTGTTCTAGATAGGTTCAATATAATTCACGAAATTGTAGATTATCTGTCATATCTCATTGCTAATAAAGGAGCAATGTTACCCTGTGGCTTTTACATCCAAAGTGTCAGTAGAACTTCCTTGAAGCATGAATTTCGGACATTTTTTCTCTTAAAGGGTGAACATCAAGCCTATTGCTTTGAACACAGAAAATCCCCATTATTTTATTGTTCCAACATCATTTACCAATTCATGCAATAAAGAAGCTAATAATCTGAAACGTGTGATCAATGTCTATTGTAATATATTCAGAAAAGTAACTCACAAATGAGGAATGTTTCTTTCCTCTGGATTTTCTGTATGACAGGAGTGTGAAAATTGAACTATGACTTTTCTGTGCTCTTTTAAGTAAAAGTTTTATTTTATAATTCAGACTAATCAATTTCAATTGATGATGAACCTTGTTGCCATGGATCATAATCAACTTACTAAAAAAGCATCCACATATTTTTAAAATTATATGTTGAATGCAAAAAAATCCAAATAATTCTCATTATGAAAGTATTTTATTTTAATAATATCTGTTTATAAATACCCTGGCAACTCTGAAATCTTTTATCATTTCATAGAAAAAAGCAGAGATGTTTCATGTTCTTCAAGCAGGTGAACAGATCCAAAAATAATTTCTTTTTAGGTTATGGTCTATATTTATCAATTTATAAATGTGTATCTTACAAAGTTCCTAAGATTTTTTTCTAGCTAGTAGAAATTACTGTGCATACTAGTAAATTTGTACTTTAAAACTTTAAAACACATTGATGTAGCAATTAAGGAATAAAAGATTGAAAGTGTATGTTATTTATTCATATCATCAAATGGAATAAAATATCTGAAATGTAATAGATTGGCTCTTATGAAATTGCCTTTTCAATAGTCAAAAAAAGAAAATAATAGCCAACCTAACAGAATAAAAATAATACTACCTTTCTGTCAGATTATTGATAATGCTTTAAAAGCATATTTGGAATAGTCAAATTATTTGGTGTTTACAGTTTTTATTGTGTATGTAAAAATATAATTTCTCTATATCATTTCACTGTTATTTTAAATATCTTATCTAACTTATTTTTTTCTTTTTTAGACATGTTTAAAAGATTATTATGTTTCTTATTATACATTGTTTAGGAACCATATGTCTACAATCACAGATTTTGAACAATGCTAGAAACAGGGATATGCTGAATAGAAACACACAAATTGGGATTTGAAAATTGACACAAATGAATGAGGGAAAACCATCATGCTTATCAGCAGATCTTTGCTTCATTTTCTTTAGAATACATTATCATCTGAATTTACATATTTTTATTCTTGAGCCATATTCCTGCAATTTTTTTTATGTACTTGATTTATTTTTTACTGGTTTTTATTTATACTGATCAAGAAATCCAGTATAGCAATTATTCATTATAATGTCTGAGTAGTTCCAACTTATTGTAATAACTGTGGAGTATAAGCATCATAAAATATAATTTTGTCCCTTTCTTTGTTTCTCTCTTTATCACTATCCTCTTTCTTTCCTTGGAGCTCAAACTATAAAGCCCATTTGTTACTGTCTCTCCTAAGGCAACAACTTTCAGTTTCAAGCTGATGTTATCTGTGCAACTGCCTTTTTCCTCTATAACATACTGAATTAGTTTCAAATTGGCTGGAAACCTCTTGTTGTCACAATAATTGAACTTCCCAGAACCCATCACAAATTTTTTATTCTTCCTAGTGGGAACTAACCCTTGGGATTTGTTCTCCTTGAGCCTTTAAATTAATTTTGTAGTGGCTTTTCCCCACAGTGGTTTAAATTTTGAGTGACCTACATTTATGAAATAGTAAACATTGTTGTTACTTTCCTTATGGTATTTCTTCTTATTGCACTCAGAATCAAATAATAGAAAATGAATTATTAATTTTAATTTGTATGAGTGTTTTCAGATTCCAAAACAAGAAAATCAGAAAATAAAATAATTTTTTAATGTGACACCTGATTCAGAATATTAACACAAAATATTTTCCTTTTCATGTTCTTATAGTCTAGAGCAAACTATTTTCTACTTTACCGAAAAGGTGCTTCAACTCTTTTGTCATTAGGGTTGATAATAAGTGTAGCTGTCTTAATCAAGCAATGCCTCAAATTTTACCTAACTGTATAGATTTCTTAGTAACCTTTTATTAAATTGATTAAGAAGCCTTCTTAGATTCTACTCAAATTTAATTTTTGGAGAAGTTCATTAGTTTTAGGTTTTTGTTGTTTGTTCTTCCTTTTGGCATCATCACTGAGTCCTTAAATAATTCATATTGTGGGACAGGAGGAGTGCATAGTGGCTTCTTTTGCCTGAGTGTTGGAAAATTTAGATACATCATTGGAGATATGGACATTCTGAGGCCTTTTACATTTATGAATTGATGCCGAATTAGAAATTATAGATGTTTTATGAAGTTCATTCTATGAACCAGGGGGGAAAGACATTTAATCTTGCTTGCTGTACAACTGATGTACTCTGCAACAATGTCAGGTACCCAAAAGCAAGAAACTCTTAAACCTGCTGCTATGATTAAAGCAGCTCAGTCTTTATAGCTCTTTGTGCTTTCAAATAACACAACACTGCAGTGATTTGGGCAGATAATGCAAGTGTGATTACATTAGTACGGACTTGGAGGCACACTTAGGATAAGAGCACTTGTCCAATAAAAACACATAGTTTATGATGGGTGAAAAGATTTTTGCATTCACCTTTTGGTCAGAGATGTTATTGCAGAGGGTACTGGCAGGGGCTGACAGAGATCTGTTTAGGAAGTCACAAGTCAATGGTCTGCTTAGCTACAAGTTTTGACCTGATTTCAATGGTCTGCTTAGCTACAAATTTTGACCTTATTTAGCACAACCCCTTTCTAAATTTCTCCCAATCCCTTTGAAAGAAAAAAGAGGAAGAGAAAGGGAAGTTAAAAATTGTAGCTGCCATCTGCTTGCAGATGAATCCCATATTGATTTCCATGTGTAATCATAGGCCTTCTAACTCTCAGGAGAGATGCACACCCCTAAAACCTCCTAACCAAAATTTGTCAAGGTGAGAGAATGTGCCTTTGTCTGCCATCAATTAATGGCTTGAGGTGAAGTACTTGAGTTTAATGCTGAAGATTTTATATCTATCCCTTAATCATGCTTTATGTAAGGCATTTCTGCTCCTATGAATATAGAACCAAGATATCCATAGCTATACCCAAGCTCCAAATATCCACATATCAGCACATCTCCTTATCAATATGTTTATGTATAGAGAGTGTTGACAGGCCACATTTACTCATAAAGCCAGAGCTAAGGCCCTGATTCACTGAAAATATCCTTTTAGTTCTGTAGTGTCCTGTATTGATGACAACTCTGTCTCTCTGACAGCAATTGTAAGTGGTTCAAACTCTAAGTAGAAAGTTATATTTCATTGTTTAAATTCTTGTTTTCATAAGTCATTGAAACATGTCTAGCAATAGGAATTAGTTTTCCCTAATGCACAGTTTTTACAAAATTCCAGCTGCAGCATATTCTTTCCTTCTATTGCAATTGTTTTCAGAGCTATGTTGTGTGTTTTGGGGGGTGGAGTCAAAAGTATACATGATTTGCCTTTTCAACAGGAAACATTTTTTTTTTTAAAGACTAGCTTCTGTAGAGCAAAGTAATGGTGAAATTGAGTTTTTGAGAATCAATCGTTTAATTAAGTATATGCAGGTATCCATAAGCAAAATATTTTACATAAAAAATGTGCTGACTATTGAGAGTGGATTTTTAATCTTTGTGATTAGAAGTCCTGCATAAAACCATTTTGAAAATATATTTAAACCACAGCAAGAAAAAAATGCAATCAGGAATTTTATTTTATTTTTCATTCATTCACAAAATCTTTGTTTAAAATGCTGCTAAAATTAATAGTTTGGTCTCAGTTGGACAAAGGAGAATACAGGAAGAATTTGAAACCACAGTGGTTGGGGCAAAGCAGCACAGAATCTCTCTGGGGCCCAGGTAATGCTGTCTATTACTAGTGAAGGGGTAATGTCATAAGGATTCTGTATCATCAGGCTTGTAGAATTGCTTCAAAATGAGAAGACTAGCATTGCATAACATGAGGAACTTTTCCCAAATAAACAGGACACAGTACTTTTGGAAGTTCTCAAGAGAGCTAAGGAATGACTTATTTGCACCTAATTTCCAGATACCTGTGAGTGAGTGTGATATCATGTTTTGGCCTAAGCTAAATTGTTTTATCTTAGAAAGTTTATGATTTGTAGTGGAAGGCAGATAAGTAATTTACATAATCATATTAGAGAGTTGAAAGGGCATGTTCCATATTCATAACCTCAATGCTAAGGACAAACACTGAAACATATTGCTTTCCCTGAATAATGGAATATGGATCAGCAAACACTTTCTATAGCCAATCTGTATAAAATTATAGCTACACTCATTATGTCTCATTGAATTACAAGTCATACAGTTTCCAGAGATTATGCCATCAATTTATTTTAATTGCGCCTAATATTATAGAATATGCATACATGTCCATGTTTGTACAGACTGTAAACATACCATTTTATCTTTTTTAGATGAAAAATACCTGATTTTTAGTCTGTTCTCTTATAACTACCCCTCACTTTTATAATTTGCTTTATTATTCCATAAATACAAAGCTTAATAATTTATGAAGAACTTTCACAAAATAAGTTTTAATTTTGGACCTAAATTATCCATGTGACATAAATATTAAAAAATATATTTTAACATTCATTGATTATTAAGATTTCACTGTAATATATATCGAAACTGGAATTTAACTCCAATAACTTTTCCAGGAAAACATATGTCCAAACTTCAATAGTTTCAGTAATTTGTTTTCATAAATTTGTTCTTACTCAAATGCTAAATTATCATATAGTGGCAAAGGAAATGGGTTGGTTTTATTTCCTCACTTATACTTCTTAATTGTGCTCAGTATTAATTGGTATTTGAAGATATCATGTAAGTTCTATTCTGTATATTTTAGAAAGTGCCTCTTTTATCATGAGGATGTATTTGAGATGGGTGAACCAAAAGGCTCCCAAATGTATTTTTCTGACATTCTAAAGATGTTTCAAACTTTTATGGAATGCAAAGTTAAGTGCACATTTAGATTTTCCAAGATGTGTTCATACTCTTTGTGCTACCAAGTATTGTCATTTTAGGCATTCAGTAAGAATGCATCTTTATGATTTATCTTATCTGACCTGCTAGCTGCCAGACAGCCTCCATTCTTTCATTTAGCACGTAAACAATTTGAGAAATGCAAATCATAATAAATGATACTTAAAGAAGTTGACTTTAGATATGTGGCACTCTAACCTCCATTCTTAGATTAATGAAAGACTACACATTCGTACCATGTGGTATGTTTGCAGTCTGTACTTCAGTAACTATATTCTTCAGTTACTTGTGGCATAAATCTTCACAGGCTTGATTTTCAAGTATTCTGCAACTATTCTGGAAATTGCTACTAAATCATCCCAAATCAAAATGTAATATGAGATCTGCCTCTGCTTTAATATCAAAAGTTTGAAGACATTGTCAAAATGTCATTTATTCAGTCCTTTATATAAACATCCTCAACATTTGTTTTCTTTTCTTAGAATTTGGTGCTTGAAAATAATGCTCTGCCTAGAGTAACTGGTATGGTTTCTTCCTCCTAATAATTATAGCCAGGTAAATTTGTTTTCCTTTAAGCTTTCTGCTAGGAATCTTAGAACACAATGACATATCTTTTAAAAATACCTAATATCCTTAGTAGAAGAGATACTATGAACATTTATGTTCCAAATTAATTTAAAATATTCTGAAATTTTATGGTCATTTCTGCATATCCTTTTATCCATCCTAGATTTCACCTATCTTCAGAACACAGAATATGTGCTGAATATTCCTGTAAATTTCAGATTGGCCCATGCAGTGTGGCATGTATAATAGCAATAGAATCAAAAACAATTTAAAGTATTTAAGAAATGGGGTTTATATGCAATAGAACTGTTTTTAACCTGAAGATACATACATATTTATTATGGTTTCCCATGCAGAATAAACTTAATATTTCACTTTTTCTGCAGTTGAGAAAAATGCAGCTGTTGAGAGATTCGTCCGAGGTTTAGAGCAAATATGATACTAAGTTATTATCGGAACTCAAATCTTTTGGTGAAAATTCAATTAACTGTCCTGTCTGTGAGTGAATGGTTTCTGCTTAAATTAAACGCAATCTTACCAGACACCTTAAAGTTCATTTTTCATTTTCCTCGTTCAAGTATATCAAAGATTGTGTCTCCTATATCCCAGTTTATGATTGAACATTGATTCTTCTGGTTTATGATAGGGGATGTAGATAGTGATAACAGGTGGTTTTTTGATTTAGAAAGTGTTATCACTCAGAGAGTTTCATATTTTGGAACAGTAGAAAAAAATGAAATGTCCACTAATCTTTCTGTCCATTGAAGAAGCTATGTGGAATAGTGTTCAATCATTCATCATTTTTTCAAGGAACATTTTTGAGTGGCTTGTATTTGCCAGGTAATATGCTCCTGGGAACACAAAGATGACAAGAGAATCCAAACTTTAAGTATGACTTGAAGTCATACTTGAATGCAAATATGTATGGAATTTCACAACTAAATAATGCCTGTACAGAAGGTAAATGTAATGGTTGAGAAATATACAGGACACGGTGGGATTACTGGAGAGGTATACAAGAATGCTTACAGGTGTCAGAGAAAGTTCTGTAAAATTAAAATGAAACTGCAGAAAAGTAGAAATGTACCTTGTAAAGAAAAGAAGTGCAGGAAGTCCAGGTGATGCAAACAACCGTACACTGTAAAGTAAAAGGGTACTAGATATTCTGAGAACTATAAACCGTTCTTCATCTTGATTCTCCAGATTGCTCAGGGGAGAGTATTTGAAGATAATACTTGCAGCTAATAGGTAAAATATTCTGCACACATAAGTTCATGTTTACCAAAGTGTGTTCCACCCTAATTCAGTGGATGGTACTAGATATTACATGAATAAAAAAATCCCTTGTTCTAGAGAGTTTGGATTAAACTTTAAACAAATTCATTTACTAAGATCCTCTTATATTAACGTGTATCATGGACCTCTGAGAGGGAGGGTCTCTTGTACATAACCACAGGTTCAATTTTTACAGAATGGTGTAGTGAATAACACATGAACACGACAGTCACCCTTTTACTCACACCTGCACCCACACACCATCATGTTCATGCAAAGTCAGACACATTCACCCTCAACAGACCTGACTTTTCCATACACACACAGTCTTCCCCCCTCTTTCCATCCCTTTCTGACTCTTCTGAATATACAAAACTCACATAAACATCTAAAACTCACACTGCTTTTTAGCTCCCTCCAACTACCTAACAAATACTTTGTAGTCTAGAGAAATATCTGGAGTACACATTTTCAGATTAGAATGTATTCAATAAACTTACATTAATTTGACATTTAAAATTATTAAATTTTACAGCATGTCATTAAGAAATACATCATTTTTAAAACTTTATTTTTATATGTAATTGCAGTCTAATATTATTAGATTTTCATAAATAACTGTTTTCAATGAAATGGTAACAGTCATTTTCCTTAGAAAAATTTCATTGGAATTTAACCTTTTCGCTTTTCCAACAAAAGAATGTTTAATCTCAGGGTATCTTTAATTTATCATTATGAAGGTAAATCACACAAAAAAATTATTTCTTCTCAACAACAACAAAAAAAGGAAAATGACACTTTGAAACAGCAGGTTTAAATTTTGGCTGATTCAGAACTGGTAAGATATTCCATCTTGCTCTTTCAGTTTTTAAGTGGCTGTAAAACTGCTTGCATAAATCTTCCTCTATTTTATTTTCCATCATAAAACACCCACTTTATATAACTAAGAGCTTGTTGTGCTGCAGAATACACTAAAATATTAAATATTTTATAAGTAAGCCCATTAATGTTAAAAATAATAAATATATTAATTTATTAATCTGCAATACTTCAGAATCATTATGAAGAATCTTGTATTTAAACTTACATAACATTTATTACATAATTTCTAGTTATAAAAACAATACATGTTTGGCATGAAACAACTATCAGTATAGAAATGTGTAAGTGGGGATACAAATAAGCTATATTACTTTCTTCAAGGGATAGTAAATATTTAATTTTTCATGTTTCAGTTATTTTTTTGGGCCTACATATGTATACACACATACACAAGTTAAACATTAATATTTTCTATACATTTGTTTTCTGTAATATTGTGTGTCACATAAGATATATGATGAGCATTTCCTCAGGACATTAAATATCTTTTTTTTTAAATACAGATTGCATATAATCTGTTCTCTCTCATTCAAAGATCGTTGAGCAATAATTGAAATTACCAGAATTCTCCCCACAAAATAGCTAAGTTTCAGTGGATCAACTTTGGTTCCAGGATTAACCCTGTGATATGCTTGTATGCAGAATATAGGGTTAACTCTTTTGTCCAAATGTTAAGATAAAACAAACAGCCTGGGTATGTGTGGAAAGAAAGGAAACTTAACTAAAGGGAAGAAAATTCAACTCTCTTTCTACCTCCATTTTAGCTTCTCTCAAAAAGGAGAAGCAATTGTTTGTCTGATAAATTCAACACCAAAATATTTATTGGAGTAAATATTTTTTTCATTAATTCAAGCCTGGCCATCATCCTTTCCTTCTGTTCTATTTTCTCTTCCTGTAATTAGGTGCATAATTTTGATTAGAACAGCGTTTTACACCATAGAAATGGAGATTCAGGGAGAACACAGAAGGCCACATTAAGATTCCTCCTAGCGTAAGCCATGATCTTCAACTTACTGTTTTACCAGGCTGATCTATACTGGTTATTTGTTCATTCATTTAATAATATGAAAAGCGGGAATTGTTAACCTGGTAAACAATTCTTTGTACAAATTTATGCTTATGATTATTGATGGAGAAAAATATTCACCAAAAGCCCATCCCTATTTTTTATGAAAAAAAAATCATGAGAAGTATACATATACTTAAGCAGGCAGAATTGCTTCAGCACATCCAGAAAATAAAAATATTGTCAATACTCCATGCTCATTTCCATAACACACAAAGGGAAGGTTGCCTTATAAAATCTATTTGGACATGCTGAAAGTCTCTCTGGGCATGCTTCCATGTTCCACCCTTGCCTTTTTTCCCCCAGGATACATTGGATATAATTGATGCATGAACTGGCCATGTCCTCTGTTAACCTATGAAGCCTAGTAGTGTTTGCATAATATCACATCAAATTTGTTCCAGTCATTAAAGGTTATGATATTGATATGCTAAAGATTAGATAGAGTGGCACCTATGTCAAGAAGAAAGTTGCAATTTTGCGCATCTATATTTATGACTTACGTAGTTTAGAGGAAGGGTAGGAAATCATTGAGTGTTAAGAACTCCCAGAGAGGCATCATTTTATGGATTTTTAATATCTGTCTCCCTGTTTCTTAATCCATAATAAGCATTAGTTTTCCAAGGCCCCTTTTGCTTTTGATCACTACAGGTATCTGCTTATAATATCTACAAGTGTCCTTATCCGTGGTCTCCTTTTCTTGGATAGCAGTGGATAAACCAGTCTTGTTTTTATCTCAGAAATCAGTAACTTTATTTGGAGGGTACACATTTTATATTGAGTGATTTTATTTGAAGCTAATTTTCGCTGTTAGAGGAAGCAGGAAAGTCCAACTGAGTATTATTAAGCAGCATAATTATATTCATATATGTGATTGTTAGTACTATTTTATTCAGCTCTTTGTATTTTTGTGTCTGCCAAATCATTTCTTTCCAGTTTGAAGCACTTACCCAGCCACAGAGATTGTCACTGGCTTCTCTCTGTCTCCTGTCAATTGTTTAGAATATTTAGAGGCAATACTCTAGAAAGAGATATATTCACAATTAAAATCAGAAATGATAAAGTATTCTATAAGAAGTATGACTGCAGGGATATGCCTAAAACATGCCTCAAGGTTTTTCAAGAACCATCTTAAATAAAATATGATTTGTTTATGTTTTGGTTGTCTTTTTTCCCCCTAAATTAAATTTTGTAATAAACTTCAAATCATTTCAGTCTTAAAAATGAGGAACAGCTTACTTATCTTTGAACCACTTAAGGAATGGATAAAATCAGTGCTTTGGATCACTTTAAGGTATTCATAATTTCAACTCCATTTTCTGAATCACTCTGATTTGAAATGTTATGTGACTGAGACATTGTCCTGACAAATGGGAGAGAATAAACAGAGAAGAACAGGAACTAAAAGTTAGAATCATGAAGATAAAATTGATGATGGTAATCAGTTCACTGAAAATTATCTAAAGAAACAAATTTCACCCTCCATTAGCATTACTACAACAGACAGAGAAGATTCAGGATGCAGGTATTTTTTTTTTTTTTTTCCTTCTCCTTTAGATGCTATATCCTAAGGAGCATTACTTGTTGGTTTACAGTCCTTTCATGCACTGGCACATTTAACCTGCTAACTTTTGCAAGGAGCTCAGCAAAAAGAAACTTGAAATATCCATTTGTAATAATAAACATGATTAGTAAGGTTAGAAAAAATAATGAAGAGTCATATGTGAATGCTTCTGCTCTGCAAAGCCATCCTGTTGATCAAGAGAAATTTATTATGATTAAATCAGTAGCATGAACGAACACTTTTGATTAATTTTGGGTTGTTTAATAATTTATATGTACACTATTAAATCCATTTGAGTTTGAATTTTTGGAGATTATTCTGTGCAAGGGTAATATTGGACATTATATTTATTCAATATTGTATCATTAGAGTAGTCATAATAACTTTATAGTCACTCCAGCTTTCGAGGACACACTGTATTTGATGTAAAAATGTTATTATTATCTCACTTTGTTCAGGGAGAGTTAGAAAGATAAAAATTATTTCAATAAATAAAATAAATTGCTCTAAAATATTAAATACAAAAAATTAAAGAACATTTTAATTATAAAGAGCAATAATTTTAACTGCTATATAACTTGATTAACTAGAGCAAAATTACAGGCACTCCTACCAAATATTTCACTGGCATTAAATATTCATTATTAAATTAATCCAGCATTACAATGGAAGAATATGCCAATGGCATTAATTAGATGGCTATTCCCAGATTATTGAAAATATTCAGGTTGTTTGGTGAACACCTGAAGCTTTATGATGAATTAAGGAAAGGAAATCAAAAAAATATATATGATTACAATTATCACATGTGCATTTATTAATTTTCTTCTAAATATAAAAGCTGTTGAATAAAGAATATAATTCATTCTTGAATACTCCAAGTGCAGGAACATTGACTATGCATGTGTATTCAAAATCAGTACTCATTCACAGAAGACTGATACAGTTCACATGATTTTTCAATAAAGAGGAACCGGTTTCACACGGGTTACAATAATGCTTTTCAGTACAAAACAAATTTTTCAGTATTTGAAAGAAAACATCCTGGAAAGTCAAGATTTAGTTTTATTTTTCAGTTGAGTTTTGATTTGTTTTCTTTTTAGACATTTTGAGTTTTGAGATTTATTGACGTGTGATTCTTAGCACTTTTTTCCCTTCTTAGTAAAAGGAAGTAAATTATTACTGACAGCTAAGAACCCGACCTGCGATAGGAGAAGCTTTCTGCCGTATCTTCACCGATTTTTCATTGAAATGATTGTGGAGTTATGTCCTTTTGTATACACGTTTCATTTGTTTGAAACGCCATTCCCATATTCTGCAGCTGTTAGGAAATTGGCTTAGAAAGGAAACTAACAACAGAGTTTTCTCAGAGTTCAGTAATTGAACCTTAGGACCTTGCTTCTCAAAGCGTTTCCTTGGACCTAGGAACTTGTCAGAAATTCTGAATCTCAGTTCCCATGGCAGACTTACTGAATTTGTATGCCTACTGAACATTTAGAAGTATTGTTCTATAGATTATAACTCAGAGGAGGGGTGGTATAATTTCATAGAAATTAAAACTTTCATTTATGGCAAATCTACACAGATTAAATAGAAAGCTGTCAGATCTAAAACTTTATTGGAAATATAAGTATTTAATTAGTAAAATATGGATAATTGAAACATTCTTAATAAAAAAAACTTAATATTTTAATTTCTGAGTTTTACAGTGGGAAATAATGAGTCTTCCTTTTAGATAGGCCAAAACCACTAACCTATCTTGTGTAAACGGTAACTAGTTGTTTTGAGAAGGATGAAATTGCATGTCATTCACTTGCATGAAAAATATATTTTAGAGTTTTATTCATTCTCTTAGCAGGCACAATTATTTTTATGCTATCAAGAAATCAAGATTGCAATTAAAATTACATAATAACATTGTAGAATAATGAAAGGTAAAAGAAAAACATAAATATCTGGTAATTAACAATGAGAGCAACAATAATCAAATTAAGTTTTACTTTTCTTATAATTACAGGAAGCCAACATTCAAGTGGATTAGGAAATTGAGCTTTGTGTCACTTAGGTAATCATAATGAATTTAAGTATTATTTATTCATTATTGACTATTATTTTATTTATGGACTAATCCAAAATGGGTTTGAACTAAAACATTTTCTAGAAACAGTAACTTAAATGTATGGATAAAACACCATGATCATAGACTTTTCTTAAAATATTGGAAAGTGAAAACATCTCAAGATATTCAGAGAATTTTGACGTCTTATTTCTAAATAATCCAGGCTATGTTACTTGAATGTTACCATGTTATAATTAGTTTCTTTGGTAGAGTATGGATGTACGATATTTTCTACTCATGTCAATTTTTTAAAAAAAACCATCATGTTAATAAATTATTTACCTATTTACATTTCAATTGAGTATAGCAATTGGGTTTTGAAATTCTTGCCTGAACTACATTTCTTAAAAACAAATAAAGGGGTTATTTTATTAATGACACTAATAGCTTATGACTTAAGTAAAAAATAAACAACTCATTTCTTGATATTTAAATGTGAAGCAAAAATTTTAAAGGAAACTGTTAGTTGGTAAGAATAAAGATCTAGTTATTATGATTTTTCCCCCAGGTCTGATTCATTTATTTTCATATAGTTTTAGATAATTCCTTAGAAATTAAGTATAAACACAAATTCATATTTTTTGTTAACGCAGAAAAATAATTATGTCCTATTGTTGCTTTGTGCTGAGGTGGGATCTAGAAACCTTGTATTTGAGTTTTGACCCTTGAGGTTTTCTAGCTACATGATCTTGGGTGGGGAGGAGTTGATCACTGATATTTGTCTTAACTTATTTTGAAATGAATATAGTATCATCCTCACAGAATTTCTTTTGAGGAATAAAAATGATAATGCATGTAAATGCATTTCATAACCTGCAAGGGTTATATGTATGTTATTATTCATAGGTACTAAAAGGTCCATTTTGTCATCTAAAAATGAAGTGGTTTCAAAAATACTTAAATAGATAGGATTCTTCATGGAAACTTTTAAAGTACAATAGAAAATGGTGTATTAAAATTAGAGCCAAAAGACTCTAAAAGCATATTGCTTGATTGATTTTATACTTGTTTTATATGAAAAATCTCTTGAAGCTGTTCCAAATAATTCATATATTTACTACAGATAAAAAGGGTAGGGTATGCACTACAAATGACATACAGATTATTATGACTATGGGGATTATTTCAGTATATGGCAATTTTTAAAGAATGTATTTTAAAACTAAATGTGGTATGCTTTCATGTTTCTTATGATTACAGAAAGCGTGGTAGATTTCCTTAATGTCACCTAACTTCTCTAAGCCCAGCCTCTGGCTTCTCACATTAAATGAGGGACGGCAATTCTTGATTTGCCTTCCTAAAATGTACTTGCAAGAATGAAATCAGATGATGTGACTATGTGCAACACTATACAAATTGTTTAAAATAAGGATGATGAGAGAAATTATTTTTTACATTTGTCCTCTAATTACAATCCTATTTCTGTGCCTATTTGAGTCACTTTCAGAAAATTTTTGTGCCACAGAGAATTGTCTGCTTCATTGGTATTAATTTAGATGCTCACTTACAAAATTAAATTTTTCATTATACTTTTGATTATCTAACTTTTCATATACCTATTATTATATATTTATACTTTGTGTTTTTCTTGATCAACAATGTTGTGCCGGTTTGAATGTATTATGTCCCCCAGAAAAAGCCATATTCTTTGGTGCAATCTTGTGGGGCAGACATAATAGTGGGGATTAAGTTGGAACGTTTGAATTAGGTTGTTTGCATGGAGATGCGCCCCACCCAACTGTGGACGATAACTGATAGGATATTTCCGTGGAGGCATGTCCCCACCCATTCGGGGTGGGCCTTGATCAGTGGAGCCATATTAATGACCTGGCTCAAGGAGAGGAAATGGAGTGTAGCTGTGAGCGACGTTTTGAAGAGGAGCAAGCTTGCTAGAGAGGAACGTCCTGGGAGAAAGCCATTTTTGAAACCAGAACTTTGGAGTAGACGCCAGCCACGTGCCTTCCCAGCTAACAGAGGTTTTCCGGACGCCATTGGCCATCCTCCAGTGAAGGTACCTGATTACTGATGTGTTACCTTGGACACTTTATGGCCTTAAGACTGTAACTGTATAGCCAAATAAACCCCCTTTTTATAGAAGCCAATCCATCTCTGGTGCTTTGCATTCTGCAGCATTAGCAAACTAGGACAAATGTCATGATGTCATTTCATTATTAATAATATATCATGACTTACATTTATCTGCATTAAAATGTTTTGTTTGTACCTACATTAATAATTTCTGCACATTTTCATTGAGTTGCTATTTTTGGATTTTCTTTTTGGTTTCCTGACTTGAAAACTTGGTTTATTAAAACTATTTATATCTTTTTTTGTAAGGAAACATTTTATTCTATTTCTTTTATCTAATTTTAGTTTTGGCTATGTCTGACATATTTTAATGGTTGAAATTGTTATCATTGCTAAAGTTACTATCTTTTCCTCTGATCCACTTTTAAGAAATTATTTTTTAATTTAGAAAATTTGTAAAAGGATTTATATGTGGACAAATATATACTTTTTTGCCTTTTGTTGTTTTCTAATTTCATGTTCAGGAAAGATAGCTTATGCAAATTCCTCTTTATGATATCTACCATAATTTTCTATGTAGCCTTATATAAAAACATTTTCTGGTTAGTTTCATAGCCATGAGAATAGATGTGCCCCTACCTTTCTAAGTAGATTTCAGACTTTTTAATGGCACTCTTACCATAAAAATATATTTTATATTAAAATACATCTGCAAACATATGTACACACTGACACACACATACACAAATGCTCATACACATGCACATTTAAAAGTGGAGCAAAAATTGAATGAAAATACTCATACCTTATGAGATTATCATATACTCTCTTCTATTCTTCATCCTTTAAAAATCTATTTGTAATAGAATTGTTTTCTGACCTATGGTTTGAAAACCATTGCTTAAATATGCACAAGTTTGTATTCTTTAAGAAAAAAATCTGTGATTTTCCCAATTGTGCATGAAAAACTTAGAGAGATGCATTGTTTGCAATTGTATAAAATATTCCCTGCATGATCAACAAAAAAAATTCTACTCAATACCTACACGTTTGGCTTATATCATGCTTTCTTTTTGTTTCCCTTTCATTTTTTCACAATGGTTTTACTTGGTGAAGACTTAGAAGCAATCACTTCCATTAGTTAGATAATGTTTTTTATCACAAATAAATTCCACAAGCCAAATGGATCTTAGATATTTGTTTCTACCTTCCGCACTTCCTCAGTAATCTTTCCTCTTGCAAACCTACTGAAAGGGAACTTTACTTTAATTGATTCATTAGACTGTGGAATTAATTTACACGCTTAATTTTTACTATTTAAAACTGTCATTCAGTTTTCTCCAATGTTTTATTTTAAGCTCTGTCAGTCATATCTCAATAAACTTGTATAACACATTATATTTGAAAATAGACTGATAATTATACTTGAATTAAAGAATCATGGATGAAAGAAGTGTCTCGATTTAAATACTTTAGTAAATCAAGCAGGTAAAGATAAGGGATAAAAACAGTGTATGAATTTATAATAATATACCAAATGCATATAAAGCTGTTTGTGAATCATAATTTAAAATAGCTTTATAAAAATTTAAATCTAAATCTAAACATTAAAAATGAAACTTTATATCTCAACTGCTTTCCACCTTTCATTATTTATGTTTCTTACAAAATATCTATTAAAAAAAGAGTAATTTGGCAAAATCTCCCAACTTCTAAAACAGAATATATGAATATCTATTGCTATGTATCTCACCACTGTGAAATTTAAAGCTATATGTATTTAATTTTTTCACAGTCTGCAGGTCAACTAATTTGGCTGTTCTGGGCTCAGCTGGGAGGTTCTTCTACTTGCCTTATTGGGTTCATTTTCATATAGCTGCCATCGTCTTGTGACTAGATTGAAGCTGTATGCTCAAAGATTGCCTCACTCACATGGTTAGTGGTTGGTGCTGAATCTTTAGAGTCTTTTTATTAGATCTCTCTTCATTTCAAAGTCTACATAGGATATCTTTTCATAGCTCTTTCAAAGAAGTGAGTGGATGGCAACTAAAAATGCAAGGGCTATTGAAGCATAGGAGGATAGGATGAGTTTTTGGACATTTGTGTATTCTATCATTTAGAGGATATAAATTTTAATAATATGAGGATACTCATCAATGAAAAATAAAATCCTCAAGCATACATGCTAATATAATTTTAAAAATAATTCTAGGGGAGGAGCTAAGATGGCAGCATAGAGAGGAGTGGAATTTAGTAAGTCTCCTGGAGCAAATAATAAACAATCAGGAACAACTAGTAAATAATTTGGAATAACTGCTGGGGGAAAACCGCAACTGTCTACACATCATACACCAACCTGGATTGGGAGGAATGCCTGAGATTGCGGCACAAAATCTGTAAGTGAAAACTGTGGAACCGCACTGGGAACTCCCTCCCCCCATGGCAGGCTGAGCTGCAAAACCTCGCTGTTGTAGAAAGCAGCACTCTCTGAGCAAGCAAATATAGTTCAGCCCAACTGTAACTGGGGATCTAATTAACAAATGTGGACTGCTGAATACAATCTACAAACTATGACAAGCAGACAGAGGCTTTTAGTGATGACTGACCTTAAAGAACCAGAAGACTCCACTATCCCAGGAGGGGGAACCCAGAAGACCAGGTGTTACCTCTGGCTGATGAGTGAAGCTTGGGGGGGGGGGCTTGGACTGTCTCTGAAAGGGAGCTTTCTGTCCCTTTTCTCTCTCTCAACCTGCAGGACTCAGTGGAGAGAGCCTCAGTCATTTTGAGTTCGCAGTGCTGTGACCCTGACAGGGGTGGGAAAAACAGAGCCAGAGAGACAAAGAAGCTATTCATATACAGATGATAACTCCCAAGGGAGTGTATCTTCCCTAGGAGGAAAGAGTTGGGGCCCAGCTCTACGATCAGTCTTCCCTTCACAGCCACACCCCAGAGTCTGGGGGGAAATAGCCAAAACAGAAACTAAAGGGGCCACACCTCCTTACACCCTTCGGGAGAAACAGGCTGACAGGTGCCACCTGATGAGCAGGTTAGGAAAAGCACAGTGGCTAGAGACCTCACAGTAAAGTCTGTCAGTTTTTAAGACACAGCCACAGGGAGACTTTAAACAGAATATAACCCCATTCTGAGATCTGAACCTGTTCTGGTCTGGGGAAATCTGGTAGGGGTAACCAAGGAAACCAGATGCCTAGACAACAGAAAACTACAATCTACACTAGGAAAAACAAAGATAGAGCCCAGTCAAAGGAACAAACTTACCCCTCAATCAAAAGACAGTTGAGATATTGTTTCACTTTAATGAAACAATTACAGAATTTCAAATAAATATGCTATACCAAATCAAAAAGCAAATCAATGAGTTTAGGGAAGGTATGGAAAAAAAAATAAAGACTATGAAGAAAACACTGGGCAAGCATAAGATAGAAATCAAACATGTGAAAAAACCACTGACAGAATCAATGGAAATGAAAGGCACAACAAAAGAGATGAAAAACACAATGGAGACATACAATAGCAGATCTCAAGAGGCAGAGGAAAACACTTAGGAACTGGAGAACAAGAATCCTGAAATCCTACACACACACACACACACACACACGCACACACAAAACAGATAGGTAAAAGAATGGGAAATTATGAGTGACATCTCAGGGAATTGAATGACAACATGAAGCACATGGATGTACATGCCATGGGTGTCACAGAAGGAGAGGAGAAGGGAAAAGGGGCAGAAGCAATAATGGAGGAAATAGTGAAAATTTTCCATCTCTTATGAAAGACATAAAATTACAGATCCAAGAAGCACAGCATACCCCAAACAGAATAGATCTGACTAGACCTACACCAAGACACTTGATAATCAGATTATCAAACGTCAAACACAAAGAAAGAATCCTGAAAGCAGCAAGAGAAAAGCTATCCATCACATACAAAGGAAGCTTGATAAGACTATGTGCCAATTTCTCAGTAGAAACCATGGAGGCAAGAAGGAAGTGGTGTGATATATTTAAGATACTGAAAGAGAAAAAACACAAACCAGGAATCCTATATACAGCAAAATTGTCATTGAAATATTAGGGACAGTTTAAAATATTCTCTGACAGAGAATCTATGACCAACTGATATTTGATAAGGTGGCCAAGTCTCCTCAACTGGGAAAGAATAGTCTTTCCCACAGATACTTCCAGGATTACCAAATACCCACTTACAAAAGAGTGAATGAGACAGTTTGTAAACAAGATACCTGCTCTACAGGAAATACTAAAGGGAGCACTACAGACAGATAGGAAAAGACAGGAATGAGAGGTTTGGAACACAATTTTGGGTGATAGTAGCAAAGCAATGTAAGTATGCTATACTAAGATGACTGTGAGTATGGTTGAAAGAGGAAGGTTAGGAGCATGTGGGACACCAGAAAGATAGAGGAAAGATAAAGACTGGAAATATATAATTCAGTGAAACCTAGCATGCTCAACAATTGTGATAAATTGTACAAATATGTTTTTACATGAGGGAGAACAAATGAATGTCAAGCTTGCAAGGTGTAAATATAGGGTGGTATTGGTGAAAAATGCAATCAATGCAAACTACAGACTACAGTTAACAGAAACATTGTATTATGCTTTCTGTAATGCAACAAAGGCAATATACCAAAGGTAAGTGCCTATAAGAGGGGGACATAATGGAGGGGTATGGGACCTTTGGAATTGGTGATGCTGTCTGACTCTTTTATTCTACTTTAGTTTAATTTTACCTTTCCTTTTGTTGCTTTTTAGCTATCATGTTTTATTTTTCTTTCTTTTTACTTTTTCTTTTATCTCTCTGCCTTCTTTGACTTTCCTCCTTCTTTGTGGAAGAAATGGAGATATCCTTATATGGTGATGGTGGTGAATACAAACATATGTGACTATACAGGGAACAATTGATTGCTTTCTTAGGATGGAAAGCATGGTGGGTGAACAAAACCATCTTAAAAAAAAAAAAAGATTGATGAAGAAACCTTGAAGGCACTATATTGAGTGAAATAAGTCAGACACATAAGGACATATATTGCATGATGTCACTGATATGAACTAATTATAACAGGTAAACTCACAGACATGAAATGTAAGTTACCTGGTTATAGAATGAGGCTAAAGAATGGGGAGCAATTGCTTATCATGAGCAGAATGTTCAACTAAGTTGAACATAAGTGTTTGGAAATGGACAGAGGTGACAGTAGATGTTATTGTGAGATTAACTGACAGTGCTGAATGGTGTGTGAATGTGGTGGAAAGGGGAAGCTTAGAGTCACATATGTCACCAGAAAGAAAGTTGGAGATTAAAAGATGGGACTTTGCAAAACAGTAAATTTTGTGATGGACAATGTCTATGAATAACTGTACCAATATTACAAATTTCTTTCATGAACAAGAACAAATGTATGACACTATAACTAGAAGTTAATAATAGAGGGGTATATAGGGAAAAATATACCTATTGCAAACTATGTACCACAGTTAGTAGTATTTTAACAATCTTTCATCAACAGTAACTACTATACTATACCAATACTATGAGTCAATAATGGAAGGGAGTGATTAGGGGTATGAGAGGATTTGAGTTTTCTTTTTTTTGTCTTTATGTCTTTTCTAGAGTAATGAAAATGTTCTAAAAATTGAAAAAATTTCAATTGTGTTAATGGATGCACAGCTGCATGATGGTACCATGGGCAATTGATTGTGCACTTTGGATCTTTGGATAATTGTATGGTATGTGAACAATCTAAAAATTAAATTAAAAAATAATTCTAATTAATGTGCACTAATATTAAACTGATCTTGAAATCCTAGTTCTCAATTTTAAACATTAATTGATACATTATATAAGTTTAAAACTCATGAAATCTAATTAAACATATTATTTTTATATATTGAATGGTCTTCCAGTTCGCTAATGCTGCTGTTATGCAAAATACCAGAAATAGATTGGCTTTTATAAAAGTTGTTTTATTTGGTTACACAGTTACAGTCTTAAGGCCATAAAGTGTACAAGGTAAGGCATCAACAATCAGGTACCTTAACTGGAGGATGACCAATGTTGTCTGGAAAACCTGTTAGCTATGAACGCACATGGCAGGTGTCTGCTTTGGAGTTCTGGTTTCAAAATGGCTTTCTCCCAGAATGTTCCTCTCTAGGTTTCAGCAGCATCTGGGCCTCTGCGGCTCTTTTTAAAGTACTCCAGTGATCCAATAAAGATCCAGGCTGAATGGGTGGAGCCACACCTCCATGGAAACCTTCAATCAAGAAGTCACACCCTAATCAGAGGTGCCACTCACAGTTGGGTGAGTCACATCTCCATGGAAATGCTCAATCACAAGGTTCCAACCTAATCAACACTACTACTTCATCCCTCGTAAGATTACATCAAAGAATAAGACATTTTAGGGGACATAATACAGTTAAACTGGCACATTCCACTCCCTGGACCCAAAAATGACATAATCTTTCCACATACAGTATACATTCATCCACACACAATATGAAAAAGAAGCTTAAATCATTTCAGTAACAATAGGCAAGTACAACATCCCATAAAAATCAGTTACAGGCATGGTCTGTCCTAAAGCAAAATTCCCTTCTGGCTGTGGACCTGGGAAACTTAAAACAAATTATCTGCTTCCAATATACAAAGGAGGGACATTCATAGGATAAACATTCCTATTGCCATAGGAAGAAACTTAAAGGAAAACAGGGTTAAAGGGATGAAAACAACTCCTAAAACCTGCAGGGCACACTCCATTAGATTTCAAAGTCTGAAAGTCATTTATTCTTGGGGCATGAGAGAGGGTCAGTTCCACACTTTCCAAAGGCTTATGCAATAGCCTTTTTCTCTCCAAACTCTGGGGTGAATGCTCCAACATATCCACAGTGCAGTAGCATCCAGGCCCTCCCCAATCCCCGAGTAATGTGTTCCACCCTCTCTGGGGTCTAATCTCCTTGTCTCTTAGCATTTCAGTAGCCCTTTAGATCTGCAAGGAGGGCCCTTCTTTTTCTTTTTCTTTTTTTTTTTTAATTTTTCTTTTTCTAAAACAATTAGTTTTGAGCCTGGGTGGCAACACACTTCTTGATCATGGAGGAGGAAGGCTTGCACTCTGCCTCAGGGGCAAACTCACCCTTTCCACATGCATGGGCTTCTCCGCTATATCAGCCTGAGACCTCTTGACTCTAGACCTCAATTTCCATGATTCTGTCCTTGATGTAATGCTTCCTTCAACATATTCCTTGTCTGTCCCCTCCAGTCCAGACCAGCAGTGGCTCCTTCTATATAGATGTCACAAAAATTTCATAAGCTTGGCATGCAGAGTTTACAGGGGTCAAAACCTTCAGACAATAGGACTTTCAACAAATCCTTTCTGGATAACTCCACCTCCAATCCTGGCTTGTACTGACATGGTGATCCGGTTCCACATTTGGTTAAATTCTCATGTGGGGCTGTAGCTTCTGGGGTCTCACTTTTTGGAAGCCCAGAATTTTCCAAACTATCAGTTTCTGGTTTCTTTGAACCTAAGACATCAACAGAAGGATTCCTTCTCTGAAAAAAGACTGATGGCATGCGGGGTTCCTCTGTCAGATAGCAAGGCACATGGCCAACATCTGCTTGTCCTTCACTCCCAGGTTTCATTGCTTTCAGCTTCTGATTCCAGTGGCTTTCTCTCTGAGCATCTGTGTGTCCTCTCTTAGCATCTCCAGAGCATTTTTCTCTCAGCTCTCTCCAAATATCTCTGCCTTTTATCCATTCATAAAGGACTGCAGTAAAAGGTTAAGATCCAATGAATGGGCTGGGTCACATCTCAACTGAAACACTGTAATCAAAAAGCCCCACCCACAATATGTCTGCACCCACAGGAAAGGATTAAAAGAACATAGCATTTTCTGGGGCACATAACAGCTTCAAATCAGCACAAAGTGGTTCATGTCAGTCTGATTATATCATTTTATTCCAGGGTTGGTGTATTAGTCAGGGTTCTCTAGGGAAACAGAACCAACAGGAGATATCTGTAAATATGAGATTTTATAAAAGTGTCTCACACAACTGTAGGGATGCATGAGTCCAATTTCTGTAGGACACACAAGTCCAAATTCTGTAAGGCAGGCTGTGAGCTGACAAATCCAATGAAGTTCTTTGATGAACGACCCAGGAGAGGATGGCTGGCTGAAGAAGTGAAAGTTCTCTCTTGTCCCTTTAAAGTCTTCAATTTATTGGACTAAATCCAACTGATTGGATTCTCTTATTGTGGAAAACACTCCCTTAGGCACAGATGTGATCAATTGACTGCTGACTTAATAAAGCAGCCTTCTGGCTTATTAACCAGCCATGAAATGTCCTTGCAGTAATGGTCAGGCCAGTGCTTGCTTGACCAAACAACTGGGCACCATCACCTGGCCAAGTCGACACATGACCCTAACCTTCACAGATGGACATATTATCTTGGTCTGCACATTAAATATGTTCTTTCCTCCCAGTTTAGGCAAGGTTGGGTTAACCAAGTTGTCCCAATTAGGGTCACATTGATGATTCTGAATAGAAATATTGGCAATTAAATATTTGTTCTGGAGACAATGGTGGCAATCTTTTCTACAAGATGGACTTAGGTTACCTAAGATTGAAGTCAGTACACCTCAAAACAGAGCTAAAGAATATAAGGCACAGTGTTCTGATGACATTGCTAACTTCCAGAATCTAGTATGTTGACATCAGATGCACCTCTGGAAAGTTTAGATTCATTAACCACTAAGCTTCCAATTTTCCTCATCACTTTGAGTTGGTTTTCTAATCACAAGCTATAGAAATAGTTACAACACATAAAATATTTATCAATACTCTTAATTTTAACATAATATTACAAGTGTATAGGAAACAGGGAATCAACACACTAAATTTATTGGCTTTGTGGATATGGACTATCAACTAATTTTTATTTGAATGTCAATTCTATGCAATTAACATATTTTCTTAATGAATTTTGCTATATGCAATTCTATAAAATCTCTTCATAGAGCATGGCATGATGTCATTGTGCTATTTACATATTAAAATGAACAATCTTTTATTTCATTTAAGGTATATTGTTAACAAATACTTTCATTTTTGTTGTGTCAAAAATCATTTAAATAGCATAACTTTATAGGATTAAAATGCAAATACCTTTCAATAAGGGTTATCAGAGCAATGACATAGTAGAATTCAATACAAACATAGGATAAGTTCTGCTATTTTTGGTGTTAAGACATTATTCTGCACAGCTGTACATGCTTCCAAACACGTCAGTAGTGTGTGGCAAGAAACAATTATAGGGCTATAATACATTTTAGATAATCATTTAAACTTTTATCATCACAAACATTTTGTGACATCCAATTTGAGAAAACAATTTTTACAGATAAATATATATATTACACAACATAAATTATTTTGTCCACTGTTAACTAAAATGATAATCGGCTCTTTCATATTAGCATATCTTCAATCCATAATGAACTTCAAGGAAGTTTGTTTCATTAATTAACAATGGCAATTATTCTAAAGAGGTTTATATTTCATAATTTATAGAATAATCCTTAGATGAATGACTTGCAACTGAATATCAACAACCTTTAATGAGTCTATGGCTTTCACTCCCATTGTCAAAAGTATATACTAATTAAGGATTCTGGTATAACTCAATGTAAACTTCTATTCAAAACAAAATAGTTCCATCTCAAAATAAACAGTAATAAATGCCTTGTTGCTTTTCCCTTGAACAATACATACAAATATCTTCAAAGAATTTTTTTTTAAGTATAAGGCAAGAGAAAGAGGGAAAAGAAGAAAAAAAGGAGTAGAAGATGAGATGCTTATGAAGGAAAAGAATGTAGTGGATAGAAGAAAAAAGGAAAGAATAATAATAATGAGGAGGAGGAGGTAGAGGAGGAGAAGAAGGAAGAGGAGGAGGAGGAAGAAGGAGAGGAGGAAGGGCACAGAAAAGAAGGAATAAGAGGCCGAAGGAGAAGAAAAAGAAAGAAACAATTTTAAAGTAAAATTAGAAATAGCACAAGAGACCAAGTTACCAAGATATACCTTTCTGGTTCTAAGAAACCAAAGACAAATTGTCTAGACTTAGAATAGTCTAATTTTCCCTGATAATATCAGAAAATTATTATAAATTACATTTCAAAATTTTTCATTTCATTATTTGGTTTTCTTCTTGGGGACTCCAGTTGTATGTATTGAGTCTACATATTTAATGGGCCTAATATGACCTAAAGAAATTGTGAACATTAAGTATCCTATTCAAGTTTTTGGACATGAAAGATAAAGAAAGAATCCATTGGAAAGTCAAGCAAAATGATCTAGTTGTTTTTAAGGGGGAAAAATTCAGGCCATCAAATTTTCAACAAGAACAAAGAAATCAAAACAAAATTTGGAAGTAACTACAGGATCTACAGTGGAAAAAATGGAAGGCAATTAAAAAAAAAAAACAGACAAGCAGTTATTCAAATATAAATAAAGCAGTTCAGAAATACTAAGAAATATTGTTCCCATGACCCCTTCTTGTGAAAAACAGTTCATATAATAACTGTCTACCAACAAACTATTAAGTGTCAGCAAAAGGTCCTGGGTGAGCATTGAAACATTCAATTGCAGATCTAAAGGGAAAATCAAAGTGATGTAAGTGTGACAATAGAATGTGTGTGGGTATTTTTTTCCTCAACCAATGTTGAAATGACACAGGAAAAAGTGGAGCAGGAGAAAAAGAAAAAGTAGAACATAAATTAAGCTTGCTTATTACTTCTTTTTTAATATGTGGAACTCATAAGGAATCGTATAAAGCTGCTAAATCAACTAGAAGGATTATAAGCATATTTAACTGAAGGAGAAAAAAGCTAACAGAAAAGGAAAGAAGGAAAGTAGCTATTGAAGCACATTTTATTGTATTCAGAGTCCTCTAGACCACCCATAGTTTTGAAAATTTGCTAGAATGAATCATGGGACTCAGAAAAGCTGCCATACTAATATTTATGGTTTATTACAATGAAAAGATACAGATTAAAATTTAAAAAAGTACAAAAGGCACATGGGACAGAGTCCAGGAGAAATAGGCCTGAGCTCTGAGTTGTCCCCTCCCAGTGGAGTACAGACAAAGCACTTAATTCTCCCAGCAGTGATGTGCATTGACATGTCATGAAGTATTAATACAAACCACAGATGCTCACCTCAGCTCCCTACCAGAGGTCTAATTAATACAGCAATGCTCAGGAGTAAAAACAAACATTCACGATAAATCACATTGTTAGTGTAAACTATCTGGCATGACCCAGGGCCCCAGTATAGAAAATCAGTCTTAGTCAGCCAGAATATTCCAACGGCTTAGAGTTACCTCCCAGGAACAAATAAATTATCAGTCCTTTCTTAGTGATATGCAGAGTTTGAACACACCAAGTTTCCTGCATTAACTCTTTACTACAGTACATATAGCAACATACACATGTAAATTTATGTACATTCATGTAAAGTAATATACATAAATTTATGTACATTTATGTACAGCAATGTACATAACTTTATGTACAGTTATATGCATAAATTTATGTACATTACTGCAAATACAAGACTATATATATAACTATATATGTTTTGCATGTGCATTTTTATAGAAAGAAAACATAACATAAAATTACTGCAGATCAAAGAACAAAAATAGCTGTCACTTCAATAATTATATCTGGGTTGAACATTAACTATAAGGATGTCAGCATATCTTTTTAGAATGTGGATTAAAGAGAACAATAAAATTTTCACTAATTAAAAATAAAGAGCTAATTATTTGATAAAATTAAGTAAACAAACCAAGAGATAATCTCATAAATTTTAATAACAGTTTTTAAAAAAGGAAAAAAAAATAACCACACAACACTGGCAATTAAAACAAGATCATAATACATTAATTTACTTAGCTCTATGCAGATATATTTGATAACATGGATAAACTGTATAATTTCCTATAAAAGTATGCTACCCAAAACAACGTTTAACAGACTTATTTATTATGGGAAAATAGAGAATTTTTCAAAGAGCTGACCTTCCAAAAGTCTTCCATGGGAAACTATGCATTTAAATATTAGACAATTTTACTCTTTATTTAAATTTGACAACATAGAAAGAAGGAAAATTTTAATTATTTTTGAATTATATATAACATGTATACTAAAACCTAACAAAGATTGCCTCCCAAAAGAAATAAATATGTAACAACAAATTATTGTTATCAATACAAAATTTTAAATCATTAGCAAAAAAATTATCAGTCAGAAAATGGCCGACTTAGTTTGCTCCAGAAATGTAAAGAAGTTTCAATAATTGAAACATATTAAAATTACCCATCATATTAACAGACCTAATGAGAAAAATCATACAATCATCTCACAGACATTGAAAAGGCATTTGACAACTTTTTCAACACATGCACTGGATAAAAACATCCAAAAAATGAACAGGAATTCCCTTAATGAGAGTTACACATATCTTAGCTCAAAACCCATAGTCATATAATGAAACTTGAAACACATCCACTAAAGCCAGGAGCAAAATAATAATAAAGCTGTCTATTTCCCCTATTATTTAACCTCCTACTGGCAATATCAGCCAGCATTTAACAAGCAAAATAAATTAGAAATATAATGATTGGAAAGAACAGGTGAAACTATTACTATTCGCCATTGATAAGATTGTATAATGGAAAAATCTTCAGAGTCCAGTGAAAACTACTATAAACAAAACAAAATTAAGTAAATTAGTAGTGTATGAAATAAAGGTATAGAATACTGCACCCTCTATGTGTGTATGTATATGTGTGAGGTAAATATTTTATATATATATAATCATATGTATATTTAATCTTATGCACATATATATATATCATGCAAATCTATAATAGAAGTAAAGACCCATTTTACAATAAAATAAGACAGAAGTTAAAGTACCTAGAAAAAGTAACAAAATTGTTTAACATTTGTATAAGGAAAATAAAAATACTACCAAAAGTATTTAAAATTAATTAATTCCAGTAGAATAATATCCAATTATAGTGTTATTTTAAACTAGATTTTAGTAGTTTGTCCTATATTGTTGATTTAGGAGACCATTTAATAGTCAAGAATCTTTGAGTTACCAATGCAATATAGGTGTATTGTCTCTCTCTGGGTGAGCAATATTCACTCCAAGAAGGTTTTCTGAGTTCTCACCCTCTCTTCCCACCCCCTCATGTGATACATCTGCTTTAGAAAAAGCAAAAAGGAACAAAGCTTGCATTTGAAAAACAGCAGGAATAGAGGCTCATTTGTTGTTGCCCAAAGATTTATGTCAAGCAAACAAAGACGATGCTAACCTCCTTTGGTGGATGGTAACGCCTCCATCTAAATGTTACCATGGTTGGTCTCAGGCTTTGAAAACCTGCACAGTCAGATTGTTCACTACAGAATGGCAATCTGACAACTGGGTGTGTTTAATGTCATTTACCTTTAGAAAAGGCAAAAATTGCCACAAACACCATCTGATAAACAGTATCTCTTCCTGGTAATATTTATATTATTCAGTTTGTTAATCAATGACAGTGTTCTTTTCTTGGAAAGCAATATTAATTGCATGCTATTTGTATTCAGAAATGTCTATAAAATTAAATATAATTACCTCAATGATTACATAGAAAAAGAATCCATATGGTATATGTCATCTTAATTTAAAGGTAGTACTAATTTTGTTCTCTTAGCTTACATCAGATCGTTTGATAATGAAATTCCATGCTATGAAAAACAAGACCATGTCAGTTGAATCTCTGAATAGTCTGGTTTACTTCTGTTGATGTAGAAAATAAATCAGTATTCTTATTAATACGATTCAATATTAAAAGAAATTATAGCTTGGAGGATAAGACCATAGATTTTGAAGCCCAATCCACCTGGATTTGACTCCTATCTACTTAATGTTTGACTGTGTGACCTTAAGAAAATTACTAAACTTCCTACACTCAGTTTCTTCATCTGTGGAATGGGGATAATAGAAGTAATTACTCATATGATGGCTGTGAGTAGATGAAGTAGATGAGATAAATGTGAAGCAATCAGAAGAGATCCGCACTAAGTGGTAGATGATTTTCTTGATATTATTTTTATTATTATTGGTCCTCCTGTCAAGATGCAGAACGTAATAAATCAATTTGCCACAAAGCACTTTGAAGCAAAATTAAGTTTCCTGTTCCTTTTAAATTCAGCTTTGGCCATTTTTTAAGATTAAAATAGCACTTCACACTTATTAATAAATTTCAGGCATGTAATTCCTTGAATTACCATCCTAATTGTGCTTCTAATTTTTGATAGTCATGTGACATATCAATTTTTTTAAGACTTGCGTTTTAAAAATAAACAAATAAAAAAGTATTGCAACTATGAACTTCATTCTCAAGATAGAAAATTGAGCACACATTGAGATCTACCCACAGACTGCTGTCTAGCAAAAATTTTGATTAGTTCTCAGTTGTTGTTTTAAAAAAAGACCAAATATTGTTATAATAAAAAAAGGGCTAAGTGCAACTAATATAGGCAAAATGTTTTCAGATCAACTCTTTAGCAGAAGTTCATAAACTGTGAGTGAATATTCTCTGTGTGTGAATAGACTAGATGGATAGATATAGATGGAGAGATGATATATACATGCAGAGGTGTATCTACATAACTTGCTGTTCTTTTGTTTTATCAGTTTAAGACAGTTAAAAATATATACAAAATAATTCTTGTTTTAAATCTGAGCATAAACATTTCACTGACAAAGAAGCATTTGTGTTTTAAATGAATTTTTTTTTTTTCCCTAATGACTTTTCTATTTTTAGGTAAGTTTATTGCTGTTGCAATTCATGATTAAATTTATGCCTTCCAGGGGACCTTTAGGCAATCTTTTCATTTGGTTTACCCTGGACTGTCACAAGGTACCCAACTATGCCTAGCAGGAGAAATTCTTTTTCATTTACCGCAAATAATATATTAAATCCATTTTTTGTTATTCCTCAAACAATCAATGTGGTTTTAGATAAATATAAAACTCCAGTTTCTGATTCTTTTTTTTTCTCCTCTCTTATATTTTACTTTAAAATAAAGCATACATTAGTTTCAGAAATGGCTAAAGTTTTATATCCATATATATATATATATATATATATATATGTGTGTGTGTGTGTGTGTGTATATATATATATATATGTATGTATATATATTTAGCAGTTACAAATCCCTCAGCAATTGATCTTTATTTTCTCCTTTTTGGCACCCCTATTTCAGGTGTCCAGTGCCCACTTGTCAGTCCCTGTTTTCTCATCCTTTATGTCCATTTCCCCTGCCCCTCATTTCCCGTAATGTATTGCTCTGGTTCTTTCTGTCAGTATATTCAGAAGGCACACACTTTCCTCTACTTAATGGCAGCATGTTTTTTTTTCATTATACTAATATACAAACAAATTCTTTGTCACATACTAATAGCTAAAGGCAGCCTGATCAATCATTCTTTCAGTTAACAAGAGTATCCAACTGGGATTTCCTAGTTATCCTTTTGAAGTGCACATATTTAGCAATGACAATCCTCTCAACATAAGACAGGTGTTATTTGACATGATGAATCAACATAAAAGAGTGCTTTCAAGCGCCTTGACTAGACTCAGTAGCTAGCTACTTTGGGACAAATAAGTCTTAGAGCAACCGTCAGATGTATATGCAAGTCAGCTCTTTACTTTTAGAGCTAAGTGATAGTTTATGACTCCAAACTGAAACAAATTTAAATCATAATGGCCACCTTCCTCCACAGCTCATTAAAAGGTGATGGTTAGAAAATATTTTTACAGTATGAACAACCACATTGATGCAAAGGAAATAGAAAATTTTGTCTATATACATCGCCCAGGTATCAGGTTTGTTTTTGTCCTGAAAATCTACTCTGCTAAAACCAGATTAAGAGACCTGACTTTTTAATATTCTGTACTTCCCTTTTGTATTGAGGTTTTCTAAAGAAACTGAACCAACAAGAGATATCTGTAAATATTATGAGAATTTTATAATAGCTGTCTCGCGTGACTGTTTGGATGGGCAAGTCCAAATTCCATAGGGCAGGCAAGCCATAAACTGGGAACTCCGATGAAGGTTTTAGATGAATTCCCTCCGGAGAAAATGGTTGGCTGAAGTACAGATGGAAATTCTTTCTTCAGGCTGCTGAAATCATCACTTCTCCTTTAAAAGCTTTCAACTGATTGAGACTCTCTCTCCTTGTTGGAGGCAGTCTCAGTTGGTCATAGATGTAATCAGTCATATATGCAACCAACTTAACATTAATGACTGAAGTCCATAAATTATCCTCACTGTAACAATCAGGCCAGTGTTTGCTTGATCACACAACTGGACATCATAACCTGGCCAAGCTAACACATAAACTTAACCAACACACCTTTATTTACACTATATTGTAATTGTGTTTTGCTGATTTTCCTACAAGTTCTTTGAGAGAAGGCTGATTGTTCACTTCACTTTATTCTCTGCAGTACTTATACAGAGTTTGAAACATAAGAAGTGCTTGCTAAATGCAAATGGAGAAGGAATGCTTTAAAATATTTCTATATATTCCCCCTGGACTTCTACTCTACCTTCTTTACAGGTTTAAGTAGACTAAAGTATTTAAGAATTATACATTGTTATGCTTTCAAGTCTTCTTGTACCAGTCATATGTTTGCCACTTATTTTTATTTGAAAATATAAAACCTGTCAAAATGACAATGTGGTAAATGTCTCTGAACTAAAAACTAGTGTCCCCAAAGCAAAGTCACTATGTCATAAAAAATATGGTAATAAACCATATTTTCTGTGACACCCTATTCAGAATCACCTGTATGTTCACAGGGTTAAATGATCAAGTCATCAGGCAGTAGATGTTATGTATGCAATAACAACAAAATCAGGATTTTGCTTGGCATGAAAATAAGTTAGAATTAGCAAGTCACTTGGGAAATCATCCTTCAGGTAAAAAAAAATAAAAACAAAAAAACAGCTCATATGGGGAAAGGGAAAATGTATTTGAAAAAAAAATCCCTGAAGTAACGTGGCAGGTAAGGTATGGGGAATAAAGGTCCTAAAACAAGAAAAAATTAGGTTTGTCTAAGGGGAATGATTGGGGGGAATAATACATTATGAATTGTAAAAGAGTACCTTAAAATAGCAGCTGGAGATTTAAATGTTTAAATAAAATTAAATAAGATAATTTTAAAGTAGGTATATGCTCTTCGAAGAATTCAGTTTTGAGGATATGTAAATATGAGATGAATTAAAACATTTTTGATAAATTAAGTGACATCTTTTATTGATTTAAAAAAACTCAAACAATTTGGCCCTACATACATTGCCTATCTAATAATATTCCAAATAAATTCTGCATTAAATGTAAGGCTTGAGGTTTTTGATGTAACAAGTAATCATAAGGTAAAAAGATAAATCATGCAAACATACTTTGATGATACATATAGATCCATTCTGCTTTTCAATTTTCTCTAATCTGGACATAAGAAAGGAGAAACATCTTTCATATATTGCTTATAATCAATATCTGCAGAAATGTATTTGAGAAAAATGTAATACCAGTGAATGCTTTATTGATTAAAAACAAAGTTGTAATAATCTTAAAAGAACACAGGAAAAAACACTAAAGAAAAAAACAAATAAAAGAATGTATAAAGGAAAACCAGATTTATGGCAAATAGAAAAAAAATTCCCTGAATCAGAATACTTGTTACAAACTATTTTCATAAATATGAATCATCTTATAATGTCGGTATTAAAATATATCTTGTTCAAGGTATTTTTTAAAATTTTTAAATATGTTTAAAATATAAATTTTTATGTATGTTTAAAATATACTTTGAGGTCAAGAAAACCTCAAAGCCTATATAAATACTTTGAATTTCTTACGAATACTTTTTCTTTCTTCCCCGAGAATACAGTTTAAGTGAAGGGAAAAGTAAATTCAATAAAGGTTTTGAATCATTTTCCCAAGACTATTTTGTTCCCAA
Organism: Choloepus didactylus; assembly: GCF_015220235.1. Taxonomy (NCBI): domain Eukaryota; kingdom Metazoa; phylum Chordata; class Mammalia; order Pilosa; family Megalonychidae; genus Choloepus; species Choloepus didactylus. Next base: position 52,781,943 of record NC_051317.1, on the reverse strand, counting down.
TTTTTGTAATTTTACCTTATATTTGATAGTTCAACTATGAACTTTTGTTGATAAAAGACTAGCAGAGATCAATAGAATATAAAATGGATTAAGGATGATATGTGTTCATTTTAAACCTTGATATTTTGTATTATAATCACGCATTGAATCAAAATACGACCCAAAATAAGAAATAAAGAAAGGTGACTTGAGAAAAGATAATTTCACTGTTATGTTGGTGATCCCCTCTTGCCAACAGCTAATTACTTCATTCCTTATTGTAAAATCCTAAATCTCAATTATCAAGAAGTGAAAAGTTTTGAAATAATAGTATTTGGTGAAATTCCAAATGCAAGAAAAAAGGCCATTTAATTGAGGAGTGTTGGCTTTTTGCCTTGTTTGAATAAACCATTTAAGTCCTATGCCAGCAATTAATAGCAAGGGTAGGCATATGTCCAAAAATTATAATCTATTATGCACTTTTTAAAGGCTTCTACCTTTTACTGAACATTTATATAGGTCATTATATTGATTATCTCATATAACCTTGAAAAACAGTTGATATAGAGGATATTATCTCATTTTTACAAAGAAACTGAAGCTCAGAGGACAAAAGCACTTTCCCCAGGAGAACAGTGCAGTATTTAGACCCAGGTCTGTTTATGTCAAAACTATACCTTTTGTTATGAACAAATATTGCCTTTGTTTGTTACTTCTATGTGTAGAATAACTTGGAATATTACCAAGTTAATGAAAAGGAAGGTTATTTCAATTTTCTTAATATTTCCTTTAAAACATGAAGTGGACTCCTTCAGTTTGGGAGGATTTTCCTCTGAAGTACAATGAATACCTTTATTTCAGATTTATGATTTCCAAGGTGAAATTTAGCTTAAATCAATAATCATTCATTGGATCTAAGAACAATCTGTCATTTAAACTATAGGAAGTTATCTGAATCATTCTAGAATATCTGCCAATTGATAACTTTTTTAAGCATTTTGAGTTCCAATACTTGTGTAAACAATATTCATAAGAATAATTTTGTCCTATTATTATATTTGCTCTTGCAGAATCAGTTCTAGATAAAAGGGATAGTAATTCTGATTCTTTTGATCTGTTATACCTTGTAATATGCACATGGTCCCCTGATATTCTATTTTCTTCAACTTTTATGTCAACAAATTCAAATAATGCAATGAGATTGCAGCTAATTTTGACATGAATTCAGTAATACAGGTGAAAGAGGTACTGAATTTGTGATGCCAGGTAAGTTCTATACTCTAGACTCTCAAATTCCTTGTCTTAGGGCTTTTCCTTCTTGAAAAGAAAATACTAGAATGGAATGAAAGTATTTTTATTTCCTGTCTTTAAAAATTCATTTTATAAATTTATTTTCTAGTATTCTGATATAAACATTTTCAATTTGCATTTAATTCTCTTCTCTCCATATTACCATTGCAGAAAACTTCTCAGCTGGTATCTTTCCTCAGTGCTTCATGCCTATCACTAGATGCATCAAGACTCCCATTTCAGGAGTTCTAAGTTATTGCCTGTGTTCTATGATTTCTTGGTTATTCATCCTTCTTTATGTGTATGCCTATTTCCTTTTAGAAATTCATTATCTACTCAGGTGTAATTAGTTTTGCAAAGGCAATAAATCCAGTGAATTAAATAGTTCACATTTTCCAGAGAATATTTGCATTTTTATAACTGCTTTTGATTTTTTCTGAAGGAAATGTGTGATATTAGAATGGCAAATGGCAAAACTAAATCCAATTGGCCAAATTAAGAATGGGTTATAACTTATTTGTTTGAGGTATCTTGTCATTCTTAAAACCGATCCATGAGAGAAGACGGTTTCCAAAAGTTTAAAGGACCATGTTTGGACTGAGATAATTGCAAAATCAAACCTGTGAAAAGAGGATGGGAAAGCTAGTCTTTATTTTGGATGGTCATGTGCCTAGCAAACATCAAGATGGTGTCTGTGTTAGTTTGAAGCTCTTATGTTCCTCAGAAAAGGCCATGTTCTTTTAATCTATTCCTGGGGGTACAGACAACTGTAGGTGGGACCTTTTGATTAGGCTATTTCAATTGAGATGGGATCCTGCCTATTCAAGGTGGGTCTTAATCCTCTTTCTGGAGTCCTTTATAAGAGGACAAAAGGATAACAGAAAAGGCCCAGAGAGAGATGAAACCCAGAGAAGCTCACAGATAAAGCTCCAGAGAAGCAGAGAGGAAGCACTGAAACCAGAAGCAGGAAGCAACAAAACCCATTGAGAAAAGGACCAGCAGACACCAACCATGTGGCTTCCCATGTGACAAAGGTGTCCTGGATACCAGCAGCCTGTCTTCAGAGTCCAGGTATTCTGTTGATGCCTCGATTGGACATTATCAAAGCCTAGAACTATGAAATTGTAAGCTAATAAATCCCCATTGTTAAAAGCCAATCTATTTCTGGTATATTGCATTCCAGCAGCTTTAGCAAACCTAAACAGTGTTTTAAATAGAGAATAATGGGAGAATGAATATTGAGGAAGGAAGAAGCAATCTCTGTCACAGTAAGAAAAAATAGACTTCATCTTTCCTCACAAGCATCTAACTTACAATGCAGGAATGTTTTGGGCATCCCAAAAAATGTTCATTAAAAATATATCAAAACTTCCTTTGCAACCAATTACTGTACTTTTGTTGTTATTTTAACTCAAGTCATGTGTTTAAAATGTTAAAAAATAAATTTGAAGCAAATCTAAAAGGCATAAAAGTCTGTTAAGTGCTTGCAAATAATTTTTAAAGCTACTTAATGTGTTCCAACATCTAACTGATTGCCCCCAAAGTCTGCTTGAATGCAAGACTTCCTCTCCACCAAGGCATTCTTGTTATATGATGCTTACAAATTGCTTTAGGTATTTAAATAGAATTGTTATTCTCCTCTGTGTTGTGGATTTGCAGAAAGATTCCCATGAATAAATATTCTCCTACCATTAACTCAGGTATCTAACATTCAGCATGTCTGTTTAGAGATATGTTTACTGTGAAATTTTCTATTTTACATAGGAAAAGTACATGTCTCTATAAAGTGCTCTACTGTGGGGGCAAATGATTTCTTTCTGACTTCAAAGAGAATTTCAGCAGGGTAATCACTAATTCTCCCATTCAGACTTCCAGATAAATGTACCTAATTAATGTATTCTATTTTATAAAATATGATTTAAAAGGATGAGTTCTACTTGGTTTCTTAAGTATTACAATTGCCTTAAAGGCAATTGTGGGATCTTTCATATTCACATACCATACCTCCAGCACTTAATAAAAGCAGTGCCTGAAGTAGGAATTTAATAAATATTTATTGAGCTAATTAATTAATGCATATGTGTGTTAAAGGCTAAGGGATAGATATTAGTACTTTGCCTTATTTAATGATCCAGAATTGGGGGATAAAATTACCTTATTATATTATTCAGGGAATTCCAGTTATCAGAAATCCAAAATGTGACTCTACCTTTATTTTCCCTGAATATGTTGCACTCTTTTTCCTTTTCATCCAGATATCAAAGGAAGACTCAAAGTGAAGGCATACGTTTCCTAAAATCAGCATAATCCAGAGTACGATAAAATAATGTGCTTAGTATGAGCAGTTTGTGTGACACTCTAAATTGTAAAATCATGCAGATTGATACCATAACTATATTATTTATTAATGTATGTATAAGGGTATGGACATTCTTTCCCTGATATTGTAAAGAGCTTAATAACTCTTTTTGAATAAATAAATTAATGAAAAATTAAATAAGAGAACAAATGCATGAAATCCATAATAAAAGCTTAAAGAACTGGAAATTTCAGTTAGCTTGCAGAAATAGACATTCAATAAGTAGAAATCATACCCTGGGGATCATTCTATAGTCAGAGGAATGTTTCTTCTGACATAAGAAAGAGTAAACCAGCTTACGTGTGAACGGCTCAACTTGAGTTTTACAGGAAAAGCACACCTGGATCCACAGATATGTATAGTGCAGCCAGATCTCAGTGGAAAAGCAGTAAAGGACATTAAATGTTCTATGAATTAAGTGAGCAAAACAAAATTAAAATTCAGTGGAGGGTCATCCTGACACAGAAGATTCAAATAACCCATGACAGGCAAAAGTAGAATAATGAACTGAAGAGAGTTAATGAGGGATTCCAAACCATTGGGTAGGAAAAGCCTAGGAAACAGGACTCTTTTACACAGAGTATGAGATGCAATCAATCAAAATTTTTAGCTTCTTGACATGTTTGTAGACTGCTAACATGTTACATATGCAATGATTTTTATAGTTCCTGCAATATGCTACCTGCTCCATGTTACTTATAAATAGCAAGTAGAGCTGTTGTTTTTTTCTCAGTCTCTTATTTTTTCATCTCTAAGTTTGGTTTTCACTTTCTAACTGGCCCTTGGTTCTTATTCACTGGCATTCTGCCTGTATTGCTTTAGAGAAAGAGCTCAGTCTAAGCTGTGTGGTAGGAAGAATAATTAAAGAAAGAGTTCAAGCAGGAAATGTGTAAAACCACTGACTGGAAACATGGCTGTTGTACCACTTCCTGTGTAGAAACATTAAATGTGACTTTCTGATATTATTATATGTCTAATGGAGTAAGTGTAAAATGATTAATAAAATATGAATATACCAAATATGTTCTAAGCACATACTATGTGCCTGAACCACTTCCTTGTTTTCAAAATAGACACATTTTCATTAATCAAGATCCAATTTACCCGTATAATTACTTTCAATTTTCATATTTAGTTTTTTTAACCTAAGATAGAAATAAAACACTTTCTCTGGGTGAACATGAATTAAAAAACAGAAAAAAAAATGTATCTAATATATGGTACTTTGGAAGTGCTTTTGAGATTATGAAATAGATATGTTCAATTGGTTTTAGAGCTATTTTGATTTTACAGTTGCACAATAGATGCTAGATTAGGGTTCTTTGGAAGCATAATCACTTTTGATTGTTACCAAAGGAAGAGCAAAGAGCTATATTAAAAAAAAAAAAATCCAGACCAATGTTCTTATCCTTAATATTGGCAATTTATAAAGGAATAAGAATTATTATCATTATGATTTTATATTAGTTAACAATATTTTATTGTCACCAAATAAAGTAATAATTTAGATAGAATTACAATATCATAAATATTAGAAAATCATGGAATTGTTGCTATTTATTTTTACTAGAAACTTTAGTACACTGTGATTAAAACATCAATATCAAGGAAAGTAACCTTTACCCTCAGAATTATTTTCTGTTCAGGGCTCCTCTGTATACTCACAGAAGCATAGTCAATTGGTTTATGCACCATATTTAGTTAGTTTCAGTTGGGATATAGACCTTTAATGAATGTAATTCAAATAAATTTCTAAGGATGAATTTTTAAAGAAACATATTTGGAGACATCTTTATAAAAGGACAAAATAACATAGGATGATTCCAAATATGATCAGAGATTTATAATGGCAGCTCGATTATAGTCACCCATGGTGAGAAGAAATTTCATGGAGTGAGAATCTAAAGACATTTGTTGTCTTTCTCTTAAAACGAAAAGCTACTAGCTGGAATGAGAATGGGCTGCTCACAGGCATTCCTTAATTCACCGCATAATGACTGTGCTTTTAAGGCAGAAATCCAAGTCAGATAAGGGACTAAAAGTGTACTTAGTGGGAAGTAACTATACTTCCCCAGAGCTGATGAACTTCAAAACTGAGGTAAGTTGAGGAAAAAATGGAAATCAGGCATCCTACTGTCTCTGTAGCCAGCACTCACACTGATAATGCAATAGATATTGATGCCTGCCCACAGAGATGAATGGCTGAAGAAGAAAAAAAGACATTTTCAGCTCTTCTTGAGTCCATACTAGTCTTCTTGCAAGTAGTGCTTGAAAGCTAGTGAAATAATTTAAGAATACCATTACCTCTGGAATGTATCTAATTGGATAAATGGCAGCAGGTCATGGTTCCTGATGATGGAAAAGCAGCTACAGTTACTTCATATTTTTTGTTTAAGAGAGCTTCATAATGCTCGGTGAATTTTGTTATTTTTGAAAGACAAGGATAATACTGCTTTTATGTGTATTTCTTTAGAAATGTATTGGTACTTCAAGCAGTATATCCAAACCCTATCATGTTCCATTATCAGTGCAAAACTATAGGATAACAACAACCTTAAAATAATAAAGAGAAAATAAAGTCTTTTGGTCTTCTGTATTTCTCTAGTGCTGAGTAACTTTTCAGGGAACAAAAAAATAAAGTAACTTCAATAAATAAACTAATTTTAGTCATGTTGCATGGCACTCTATTTATACATACTTAATCATTTTCTTTATGAAAATCTGCCAACAAATATAGTAGCAAACAACTTCCAAAAAACTGTAGAGGTATTATATTCATATGTTATTTTAAATATATAACAAAAAACTTCTCCTTGTGGTTAGCTACTTAACGTCAAAATATAAGTGTTTTTCAATACAAATTCAGTCAAAATATCTGATGGATGAAAAAGGACAACTCTTATGTTAGAGTTAGAAAGATATACTAGATTTTTTGGTCTTACTCCATTTGACTTTGATGCCACTGAATTGATTAGTAAGATTTTTGCCACTTGGATTATTTTTAAAGTATTCTTCATGGTTACATGAAGAAAAGGAAAGTGAATGTTTTCTTATTTTTCTTCAATTTCAAATTCCACAAATTTTATTCCATTCCTCAATATTACAATTGCAATATATTATATTATACTTAGCATTTGAACTATTCGTATGGTATTCCAAAATTATTTTTAATTAAAATATAGTAATTTCAAACTAGTTTCATTCTTCAATAGATGCTTACTGGAAAAAATTGTGGTTCTATATGTTGACAATACCCTGTTTTAAATGAATCATGAACTTTTATATATAGTTAACATCCATATATGGTCAGTATTTTTTAACAATCCATGTTTTTGTACATACACACACACAAATATATATACACATCTCCTAATTAATGCCATTTAATTGACTTATGTTTCTACTTTTGTTTTTTTCATTTATGCATACGTGTATTTTTTTTTTTTTTTATTTTTAGAACCATCTCTGTAGAGGTTTGACATGCAACTTTAGTATTCCTTAATTTCTTACAGCATTGTAGATTATAATTATTTTTAAAACACATGTACTATGTAGCTAAATTCCATCAATCCATATCCACAAAAATGAAAACTTCAATTTGCTGTGATTGTTTTACTAACCCTTTCTTTAACCCCATTCGTTGTACCCTTGACTGAATAATTGTAGGTACGTTAAATCAACAGAATAGACCTTGCAAGGTGTGACACTGTCTAAAACATAAACTTAATATTCCCATGGTTTAAAAATCACAAAGAGATATCAAATGTCATTGTACATATTGTATTTTGTGAGGAAAAAAGTGGCTAACATTCATTTAATTCAACAAAATACTATACACAGAACACTCTAAGATTTTACTCTACTTTAAGATGATGATAAAGTTTTTAACTAAATTTCTATTACTTTGAAGATTATCCAGGCTCTTATCTACATAAAACAGCAATTTACAGGTTTGGCAAGTAAAAATCCCACATATTACCAATCAGCAGATTTTACTACTTCTAATTTAAAGCCTTACATTTTGCTGATAACAGCCAAAGCTTGGAACCTTTTAGTTTCATTGTGTAATTAAATATACATACATACATACATATATATATATATATATGTATACATACATATATATATATATATATATATATGTATATGTATAAGCAGACACTCCAGCAGAATAATTTTATTCTATTTAATTAGTCCTAATTTCTTACATGGCACTCAAATCAACTAAGATTCTCTCATCATCTATTGCTTAATTTAACAATGAAATTGCCCTTTGTCCAAGGAATGAGAATTTTTTCATTTTAACCTGTGTCTAAAGACTATATTTGATTTTGTGTTTCAAATGTGTGAGCTATGTATTAGGGTAAAAGAGACTATGCTGCAGTTTATAAGTAATCTAAAAATCTCTTTGGTGGGGGCTCTCAGACAGTCAGGGATCCAGGTTGAAAGCAAATCCATCCCCTTGTCACGGCAGCATCTGAACATGTGGGCTTCTTTGGTTGCTGCAACCAAAGAAAGGTGTGAAAATTGAATATAAGCTTCTGTGATATAAGAAGCAATCCATAAGCATTTTTCCCAAAAATTATCTTCCTTCACTTCCACAACATACATTTTCTTGTACTGATAAACAGTACAAATCATTTTCCACTTTTAATTTATAATTTACAAACTAAAACTTTTATTTTGTAAATTTACAAATAAACTTACAAATTTTATGCAATTTTAAATTACATTTAACTCTGAGAAAGATAAGAAATGAAACCAATATCGGATCTTGAAAGTGTAAAGGGCATGGTTCGTTATGTTAATCATCTGTACCTAAATGGAAACGCATTGGGCCATATAAGCCACAGGAATGAAAATATATTAAAAAAAATTTAGAAACATGTAAACATGGAAAGTCTTTGAAACAAACTTTAAAATTGTGCTATTAGTCATTCTTGACAGGAAAAGAAATGTAAAGTTCCAAAAGTGTTGTCTCCTCTGAACCCTAATTGTAAGATATAAAGAAACTATGATGCCGGGAAAATAAGCTCTCACATTTTGTTATTGGGACTGAATTTGTAAAAGTCTTTAAAAATTTACATAATTATCTATCAGAATTCCTATACTATGCCTTTCATTAGTTCTGATAGTTCTTAAACATTTGTAGAAAGACATACACAGATATTTTATCACAGCATTGAACTTTGGACCAACATATAGCAACCAATCTTAGAGTTGAATATTAAATTATGGAACATCTATTCTGTGAAATGTTATACAACTGTTAAAAAGACGTATATGAAGCAACCTTCTCTGTAAATATTCCTGGAATGGAAGATGCACCAAGGCATAGTGTTAAGTGGTAACAGCCCATAGTAAAATTTACAATTCTAGGTAATATGTATCGGGGGTTTCTTTCTCCATGTCAAACATTGTTCTAAACCTCTCAAATGTGTAAAACTTTTATCATCATAACTAAGTGATTATAAACTTCTTTTTACAAATGAGGAAACTGAGTCATCGAAGGTATGGCCCTTATTCAAGATTGCAGGGCTACTGAGCAAGGTAGAGCCTGACAATAAACCAAGGCTGGCTGAGCAATTTCCTCTGGACTATGAATAAAAAAAAAATGGACCACATGATCCTATTTATATGGAAAAAAATGCCTGTAGCTATATACCTACACAAATGCTTTAAAAAGAATTGGAAAATAAACATCTGACTCCCTTCCTGTCAAATCAGAATATCAGCTTCATAAAAGCTGCTACCATATCTATTTTGTATAATGCTTTCTCTCCAACACTGTGCCTTGTGAGTTAAAACATTCAATAAATATTTGTTGTTGACTTACTGAGCAATTGAAGGACTGAATGATAACAGTGCTTACCATTAAAGAGAGAAATACATTTGCGAGAGGTAGGAGGGTACACGTCACTTGGTCTATGTTTTGATAGTATTTGAATCTTTGAAAATAAGGGTATATGAATTTATTACTTAGACAATTTTATGCTGTAAGAAACAAGCATAGTCATTTTGATAGTCATTTCTAAAAACAAATAGTAAATAAGAGGTTCCCAGACTTTCCAAGTTCAGAGCACTTAATTGTGTCAGTAATTTTTTTTTTTGGGGGGGTCACTCTTCACATAAAAGAAATACATAACAGTTCTGCTTATAATAATTAAGTAATTTTGCTAAATAGTGTTTCCTTTAAAACTTTAAAATGGCTTGGGGCTCACAAGTAAGCTCGCTGAGGATTCTGAATACATTTGGGTATCACAGTATCATATTAAATAATAACAGTATTTCAATTCCAGAGTTGGGAAGAATAATTTTGAATTCATAATGCAAATTGTTTGAATTTAGAATGTTTGCCAAATGATATATTTATTGTTAGTAATGTGAACTTATATGCCATTACCTGGCATATTTTTTCAAATTCTAATGATTAGGCTTTTATTTAGGGGTATTGTCCCTTCCTGACCAGCATGTGTTAACTATTTTATGATGTGCTTCTTGTATTTTTAGGAAAATAAGTTAAATTTACTGTTCTTTAGAATGTGGCTTATTTTTTTCATGGCCTATTCATTTTTATATTGATACAAAGTTAACATGTCAAAATGAAGTATGAGCTTGATAGCATCTGTACAGCTGCTTGAATACTGACTACTATAATAATAAAGACATAAAATGATGAAGAATATTTTATAGTTCCTCAATTTAGAAATGTGTTTTATTTTTCTTATGCTGTGTTTTTGTATTTTTATGATGAAGTAAAGCCATAAGCCTTTCATCATATAAATATTCCCCAGAAATTAAAATCCTGAATACATTTTATGACAATATTGACATAAAACAACATTCTTGGAAATTGTAGGTGCAAATATGTGAATTTTTCAATTATATAGCATTCTAAATTAAAAGAGATCTAAAGGACAGTGGAGACGCTAATCTGCCTGGTCCATAACAATAATGACAATAATTTTGTACCCATTAACAAGTGAACTTAACTTCTCTGTGATTGTTTCCAGGATATAAAATAAACCTGATGTTTTATTCCTCACTGGTTTATGCCAGGGTCAGCTGAGCTAAAGTGTATTACTACTATTTGGGACACGCTAGTCATTAAACTTATATGTACAGAAATTTTTTAAAAGGTTAAGTAAAAAAATGCTTTTTATAAGTTGCAGCTTAATCTTGTGTCTGAGAAATTAAATTGTTCATCCATTAATTTACTTATTAGTTGATATCCCTCCAATATTTACTGAGGAAAATAGTTACCGATATGGCAATCATTGTATATAGCCCTGAAGATGCATCATTTAGCAAAATAGTATTTTGGTCACCATGGAATTTCCTTTTCTAGTAGGTGAGTGGGAAGTAAGGGAGACAGAAAATAAATCCTATATAAAATAAATATGCAATTTCAGAGAGTGATAGGTAAGAGGATAAATTAACATGAGAAAACCAGTGTGGTAGTGGTTGAGGGTTGGTGCTACCTTAAGAAGAATAGTCAGGATAATAATTGTCATCAGAACTAAGGACATAATGACAAAGAGGAACCAGCCATGCAGACATCTTGGGGAAATGGCTTTCCATTCAGAGGGAACAATGAAACAAAGGCCAAGAGGTGGGAACAAACCTGGCATATTCCAGGAAGATGGCAAAAATTACTATGGCTCAGCCTAGAAAGGAAGACTGCAAAGGTCTCATTGCAAGAGGAATGCAAGGACCAGAGTTCTAAATCATGATAGGTTAGATTTGTTCTCATTCCAGTAGAAAACATTTAAATGATCTTAATCAAGGGGTTTGACATTATTTAATATATCTTTTCAAAACAACAGTCTAATTCAAACTACTTGTGAACTTCTTTCAGTACTCCAAGTTGGAGATAATGAATGTGTAATAAAGTAGAACTAGTGGAGATGGAAAGAAATAAGCAGGTTAGGAAAATATTTTGGAGAGGAAATAAGAAGAGTGACTATCCTGATAGACAGTAAGTGAATATATAAATCTAGACTGATTGTGTCATACCAGAATGCTGGTGCTGTAATGGGATAATAGATCAATTGTGGAATTATGAAAGAAGGAAAATGGGGTGCAATCCAAGTGTCCTCTTTTGAACATGTAATATATGGACACATCACATTTCCAATAGAAGATTCTGAGTAATCTATTGGATATATGAGTCTGTAACTATAAATCTGGCACCCACCAGAATATAGATTGTTTTAATGGCTTGAGGCTAAGTGAAATTACCCACTGAAAGAAAAAAAAAAAAGAGCCTAATAAAATTATATAGAGAAATGCCTAGGGACCTCTCAGAACTCCCTCCCCCCAAAAAAATTAAACACCTGTGCCTTGCTTCCACTTTGAACTCCCTCTTGAGTTTCCTCTTGATATCTTTTGAAATTTGAAATCCCCGCCAAGGCAGCTGATCCAGGTAACAAATCAAGCTCCTAGTTCATTACACTTAACACTTTACACAATAAACCCCACCTGCTAAACCCACCCATTGAAGATGGATGAACTCCTCCAATCCACAGGCAGCAAGTTAACTTCCTAACTGTGGCTATAAAATTTGTTTGCCATCCCTAGAAGATTGAGGCTACTTCTGTTTGTGCATGTGATCCAGCTTCCCTGCTACAGCAAAGTTTTGGTGTCCGAAATAAAATGCCATAATCTGCAGACTTGACTCCAAATTGCCTCTTGACAAGTTCAAGAAGAAATCCTGAGTCCAGTATTTTGATGCCTGGAAGGGAAGCCTGTGCAATGGAAAGGGAGAGAGTACAATCAGGATGCCTTGCTTCACCAATGCATGGGGATGGGCATGTTTTAAGAAATTGGGAGTGGTTTTCATACCAATCCCGCTGAGAGGAAAGTTAAGATGAAATATAGGACTGGCATTTTGTAAGATATTGGTATTGATATTCTAATGTGGACCCTTTTATTAGTATGTTTAGAAATAAAATTGGCGTAAACCAAAGAGAATAAGAGTGAAAACATAAGGCAGAAATTATGGAAAATATTTTGATGTGTTAATATTAATCATATTATAACCCAGAGGGAAATATTGACATTTAGAAGAATTAGTGACAGTTCTAATATATTTCTGAAAGAGTAATAATTTGGGAGTAAATGATAAAAATTAGCTTTCTTCTCATGAAAATAAAATTGACAAATTTTTCATAATTTTTCTGCACATGTAATTTTATTTTTATTAATGTTCAAAACCATTGCAATTCTACTCACTTAAGCAAATCTGTTTATCTTCATAAGGGAAACATTGTCAGGAAGTACATCTTCGAGTCTTTTAAGTAGTGAATTTTGGAAAAAATATAAAATTTAAGCTATTGTTTATAGTAAAAAATGTTTTTCCATTCATTATCAAGAAATTTTTGGTATAATTGGCAATGAGTCATTTGTCAATATCAATAATACAGCTATATTTTGTTTTTATGCACCCATTCTTGTGATGGAGACTGTGTGTGTCTGTCTATGTGTGTATGGAAAGAGAAAGAGAGACAGAGAAAGAAAGAGAGGCAGAGAAAGAGAGAAAGGGAGAGAGAGAGAGGATATGAACAAGCTTTTGGAACATTTTCTTTTAAAGGCAATATCTATTGACTAGGTTAAAATATTAATATTCAGACATGAATATTGAAACATGAAGATATATTCTTTTACTTTCCTTCTCCTACTAAATATAAGCCAGTTTTTAAATGTAACAGATACAATTATTAGCATATTGTTAGATTGTTTAATATAGATTAGGAAACAGATACTAATAATCATGTTGTATTCTATTATATGCTGATTAATTCTTGAATATTGTAGTCCATTTTATACACCATATTTAAAGACATAGAAAAGAATTGTGCAATGACTAGCAAAGACTCAGAACTATTTTCTAGTACAAGAAAACTAAAAATTATCTCATTCAGTGGTTCAGTGAAGATGCTTAGAAGTTAAACAAAAGATAATATCCCTCTTCATATAACTGGAAGGCTATATATAGAAAATGAAATGTGTTTGTGTTACTTCAAATGGTGCAATGCATACCCAGAATGGTAGAAGTCCTTCTTGAACTTTCCTAAGTAAATTTTCATGTCTGACTCAGAAATTTTCAGAAAGCAAGTCTTTATTTAGGTAGAAAGTCCAAATACATTGTATTTAGGTTTTGCGGTGATTGCAGTGATAATCATTAAATATTTCCTCCTGAATTCTCCTCTTTGGACTGCAATGTAATTCCCTGGCCTACTAACTTCAGGCCACTAATTTGGTTTAGCCAATAGAATTTGAGTGGAAGCTATATAAAAAGAAGCATTAAGTGTGATTGCAAAGGTAAATTGGTTACTTGCACTTCAGTGATGAAATATGAGAAGCATGTGCTATGAATAGCTACTAACACTTCAGCTGAGGTTGAGAAGGAAGACAAATGGAGGAAATCTGGAATAAACGTGTTGCTTATAGCCAAACCCAGAAAAATGACAACTCAAAGCATTGCTACCTAGACAAACCCAGCCTCAATCAACTGAAGTAGAATCTACCTCCAGATTTGTGAATGTGGAATGTACTTTTGGAGTTGACTGGAATCTAATATACAGACAACCCATAATGTTTATATATATATAATGGAAAAACAGACTGCAATTGTGCTTAATGTAAATGGTCTTCTGTGTCCAGTATCTACAGGTATGCCAGTTTAGATATATTATTTCCTCCCAAAAGGTGAAACATTTTGATTCAATATGTTGATTCAGTATTTCCATGGAGGTGTGACCCTGCTTATTCAGGGTGGGTCTTAATTAGATCACTTGGGTCCTTTAAGAGGAGCTGACAGAGATGTTTAGAGATGCTTGCTGATGCTGAAACTTGAAGACACTTGGAGATGCAGACGGAAGATGTTTGGAGATGCTAAGCTAAGAGATGAAACCCAGAGGCATTTTGGAGAAAGCCATTTTGAAATACAACCCAGGAGCAAAGGACCGGCAGATGCCAGCCACATGCCTTTCCAGCTGGCAGAGGTGTTCTTGATGCCATAGGCCATTCTTCAGTGAAGGTATCCTCTTGTTGGTGCCTTAGTTTGGATATGTTTTTGGCCTTAGAACTCTAAATTTCTAACCAAATAAACTTCCTTTATAAAAGCCAATCCATTTCTGGTATTTTGCATAGTGGCAGCATTAGAAAATCATAACAATAGTCAAGTTTCCAGAACTAATCTGTCACTAGGAACACACATTCTCCAATATTGTCTAAAGATATTGCAAGGAAGAACAATGGAAAAGGAAAGGAAAGTCTACCAAAGAACAAGACCAAGATTCAAGGAGAAAAATGTATTAGGAAGCAACTCTTGACAAGTAGAACTGGTGCCTAGATAAAATAATTTCCTTATTGTAAGGATTTACAATAGCTGTTTACTGGAATTTTAGAATCATTGTTGATAAGTTAATTATCCACATCTCCCATTATTCCACATTTTGACTTAGAATGCATATTCTGATTATCCTGAATGCTCATTTTAGTTTTTAATCTTCATTCCAAGAGAAGCCAATTTTAGTATTTCTGATACAGATAAAGAGATCATGAATGCTACACCTAATATCATTATTGAAGTAGACATTTAGTGCATCTTGAGAAAGGGATAATTGTATTGTTATACATGCAAAAGGAAACCAAATATTTTTTGAACAAGAGGGAAGACTGTGAGCAATTGGAGTGCTGTTCTGCAATATTCATTCACCTTCTATCTCCTTAAGTTGGAGTATATTTTCTTACCACTCTGACTTTTTCTTGACCATAGACTTTATTTGAATAATTGAATGTGAGTGGATATTATGTGAACAGAAGATTTAAATGCACTTTGTGGGTTTTTATTATTATTATTATTCTCTGATGATTCATCACAAACAGGGCTTATTTCAGCTAGCTGCTACCTTTTGTCTGAGTGCCAGAATTTTTACAATTGTAGAATATCTAAAACCAACCCAGAGAATAAAGACAAGCCTACATGAAACACACTCAAAGTAGTGCCCCCCAGAATAACCCAGACTAAAGTGCAAAACAACTATGAGCATGAGAAAAAATATTTGGTGCTGTATACCAGTGAGCTTTGGTACAGATTTTTAACAGCATTATAGTGACTGACTGATACATATTTCTAATGCTAAGATTTGATTCATTGAAAAAAGTGGAAAAAGGATATTCATTGATATTTTTCAACTGCTTTATTTCCATTTTTGAAAAAAAAAAACTTTTTATAATGCAGACTATTCTATATAATACAGACTAAGTTAAGCTCTGTTTTTGTCAGGCTGCACAATTTATCTTGAGTATAGATGAAAATGTATTTGGGTATGTTATTTTATTTAAAAAGAAAGATAGGTCCTGATTTTTTCACATTGAAAACAAACTTTTTGAAATAGAAAAAGAAATAATAACATAAACAAGCAAATTTTTAATTTGTAGACATGAAAAATTAATTTAAAAAAATAGGTGGCTTGTCCTTACTCTCTTGTTTATTTGGTAACAAGACTAAGGAGAGTTAGAGCCCACATCTTCTGACACAGTGATATCTCTGTTACCAAAGCCATGTATTTCTGTTGACATGCTTTTGCTTTCAGTATATGTCAGAAGAACCTCCTTTACACTCACATTTAGCCCTCTAAGTCTTTCAAACAGTATTGAAATATATATATATATATGAAGAATCAGGTTATAAAATCACTGCATGTGAAGCAGTTTTGAGTTGGGCCTCCAATAGGTCACCACCATAGCTATGAGCTCAAGAACAAATCCAAGAATCGGAAGGCTGGAATTGAAAATCATTGCCATGACTGCCTTTGGACACATAGGAAGAGGAGAACAGGTGTTACAACACAGCTTAGCCCTCAGACTGAAAAACACACCAGGCATGGAGTTAGACATGAGTTTAATAGGACCTACTTATGGGAGATGATTTGTTCCATAGTGGCAGCAGGCTGGGAAACACGGAAGTTAGTGCTCCACAAAAGCATGGGGTAGCAGGAGGTGGTTTATAAGGGTAAGGACAAGGAAGGTGGGGTGGGAATAGCATTTCAGCAGGGTCTTGTAACACAGGAGTATGGAGGGGTAGGGTTAGGGTTAGGGTATATTATCAACAGTGATCAGGGGAAGGAGTTTCAATGCTTTGTTTATAATACATTTTTCTACCCCTGGGGGTGTCTGATGACTTTTAATGTCTGTGCTGGTCAAGTAGGCAGCTACATGAAATCACTAGAAAGAGGAAGGGGGCTGGGCTCTGAGCCCCCACAATAGGCATTAAGATTATGTTGCTTTAAACCTCGTCTGTAATGACTTTGCTTGCCAGAAGAAACTTTGAAAATGGAAAGGAAGATGAACTCCATTTTACTTCCTCCTAGTTAATCACATGGCAGTGTAACTACTTTGTGAAAAATTATTCACATCTAGAATCTACAATGCTTTGCTTCTTTTCCAAATAGAAGGGCAGACTGAGGTTAGAACCAGTCAATCTGCTGTAGTCACCACAGGAGATTAAACAGTTTCTTTAGCCAGAAGAGAGCCACTGAGGATGCAAGAGCAAGAGAAGGTCATAATGTAGAGTGTGTTTTAAGAGATTTCAAGGGAAACTATTGATATATTCCCTCTCCTGATGGGGTGGGAGAGAGGCCCCCTGCTTGAAGACCACTTCGTGCTGGTGGACTTGCCATTCCTGCTTGCAGATTCCACCTGTAGTTCTGGGAAGAGTTTCTGCTCCCCATGGAGATTGATCTTTACCTTTCCTGTGGTTCTCACTGTTCAGATGTCCACTTTTGTCAATTTCAGTGTTTAGTTAAAAGAGAGCTTGAATTTTTACACACAATAAGACTCTAGTTATTTAGAAAACAAAACAAAACAATTTACTTATATTCTTCTACTTCCAAATACTATATCTTTAGTTTACATAAAATATGGTTCAGTTATCAAGTATCTAATACTTTAAAGCTTGTCATAACAATCTACATAGCACAAAATCAAATGCATTTTATATTACATAAATCTAAAACAATAGTACATACATAGTGTGTTTAAAAGATATGATCTGATTAATATGCAATGTGTGAAATATTTAAACTGCAACATAAAATAAATAGTTATTTAATATTCCCATTTTGGGCAGAGATTTTCTGCTGTACAATTCATGCACACCACCATCATGTCTCACCTGGACCACTCCAGGAAACTCTTCAAGGCTCTCCTTATTGTCATTAACATTTTTTTTACCTCAACTCCATTCTCCAAATAATAGCCAGAGTTGTATTTTTAAAAAGGAAAGTTATTCATCTTGCTTTCTTGCTTAATGTTGACTGTCCTGTCCCCATTAAATTTAGAGTTAATTTCAACATGCCTAGTAGACAGAGCCACCTGCTTCGTCTTAGCTTAATTTCATGATACGCTCTGTCTCATTCATTAATCTACTGACATTTTAGTCTCTTGTTTCTTGGACCTCTCTTGCTGCAGGGGCATTACAAATCCTTTTATCCATATTTTGAATCCCCCCCCCCCTTTTCTTTTCTTCAGGCCTTGGTCTCAATATAAATAAGAACCACATTCAAACCAGCTTGTCATTCTTTTTGTTGCTTCCATAGATTCTTGTTATTTTCCTAATTACAATTTCAACTTAATTTTTGAAACAAAAGTTTTATGACTCCACCTATAGATACTGCTTTATCACCTATTTCTAGCATTCAACATAAAGAAGGTATTATTATGTTTATAGTAACTGACTGTAATAACTGCAAATAGTATAAAAACTTTGTTTTTGATTGCTAGGTTCTAAATTTGGTATTGAAATTTAAATTTGCAGGCACATATTAGAAATTAAAACATAACCTAACATTTTTAAAGCCAGATTTCATGGCAACAGTTTAATTTTTCATAAAGTTTAAGTATGGATTTAGTTCATTTGCTCTCTTAAGAATGTATATAATACTTTCCAAACCCTTAAGCATTTAAAAGAATTTATTTAAAATCAAGTTTGTTTGTTTAATTATTTTGTTTTTTGGAAATTCCTAGTGGCCATTTCAACACTCAAGATGATAAAATGCAATTCTCGAAAACTGGAAAGCATTTGAGAAAGTGTCAGTATATTTAATTCTAATTTTTTTCTCTTCAATATTAGTTCAAAGAAATAGAGTAAGCACTTAATAAAAATAGCTTAAAACCCACATATTTATTTCCCCATTGATTCATTTCCCCATTAATGTCTAAGGAGTAAATTGAATTGAATATGTATAGCTTTTTAAATAATATCTCAGGTTAACTAAATTTTTAATTTTGGCATCTATAAACCATAGCAGGGAAAGCCACATAAAAAAGAATCAACAAGTAATTTTCTAGGTCAAATTTTTTAATGATACAATTTATCAGTCTTACTATAATGTAACACTGTAGATAAAAATGGAATTGACACAGCAATATGTCATAGGCATTAGAGGCTTTGGAAAAATATCCAGTTTAAAGGAAGATATTTGGTTTTGGTTGATTAAGCTATTTAAACATTTTCTGCTATTATATACAATGGGCATTTGGATAATCTTAAAGCAAACATGCTCAACAAATAGAACATTATTATTTCAAAGTCAATACATTTTTCTCCTTTGCTACATTGCTGTGTATTAATTTTTTTTTTAATGTAAACTTTTTGTTTTTGGGGTTTTGGAGCTGACTATTCTTGACTGAAGGTGACCATTTTACAAGGAGTTTACTTAATCACTTTTCCAAATGTTGTAGTTGTTTGATTTGTATGAATTCCATAAACAAAAGAAAAGCTATCGCTTTGTCCTTCTTATTGTTTTAATTACATTTAAGTATGACATTACTTTGACATATTTTAATGCAAATATATTTGACCTATGGAGTTAATTATAAAAATTATGAAGGGCTTACATATAACCTTTGTTTAGCCTCATCACCTCCAGCATTATACTCAGCAATGCAGTGTTTTTAATTACTATTTTAAATTACTTGATGGGAATTATGTTCTATGCTAATTATTTCAAATAAATGTATTTGATAACTAGAATTGTCAATTCTAATCATTCAATCTTCTTCATCCCAGTAAGTTCATTTATATGGAGAAAACATGTAAATCTTTATTGAAAACTCACTGATTAGCACCACCACTTCACCAATTCCTGTGACCCTTCAGAAAGTGAATTAAAAAAAAATGTTTAAAACTGGGTCTGAAATCCATACCATGGGTGACATGGTGTCATGTTTCTATTTCCATCCCTCAAATCTGAATATTGCAGCTTAAATTCTTCCTCTTTTTCCTATTAAGTTCATGATATTAGTTAAACTGGCTCAACTCTCCCCTCTTACAGGATTGTGAATAATAAGCAGTAAGCAATAGATAAGCCATCTTCCTACTTGTTTTTTTATGTATTTTTATTTCGAATTTGTTTCTTTTTCTTTTAATCACATGGTAGCTCCCATATTTCCAAACTAATTAATATTTACTGGATCATGGATCTAAAATGTATGATTCTTTTAACTTCAAAACTAAATACAGAGACTTACAGGGAAGATGGTGGCATAGAGAGCTCCAGGACTCAATCCTTGCATCAAAACAAGTATTAAACAGGTAGAAAATGTCTGAAAAAACTATTTTGAAACTCCAGAGGCCAGAAGAACACTGTACAGCATCCAGGGAAAAGCAAGAGGAAGAGGATGATAAATTAAGCGTAAAGAACAGTGAATTGCTCTCTCCATGCAGTGGCTATTGGTGCCCATCCCCCACTCTTACAACAGCCCACCATGGGTGCAGGCCCTGGCTAGCTAACTGGTGAGAGAAAGGGACATAAAAATCCTCTTCCCCAAGAACAGGGTGGGCAGGGCCAATTGCTGATCACAGTAATTGATTAGCATATTTTTTCATCACTGATGTCCAGCTCTGAGGGCAGCCATTGTTTCAACCCACCCCAAGGCAATGGCAGCCATTGTTTCAACTCTCCCTGGACAGGCTAAGAGGTGGTGGAGATTTAGAGATATAAAACTTCCTCAGGGCTGTGTGGGATAGTTAGTTGAGGGGCTGCAATTAATGGGCAGGCCAGGAAAGCTCAGCATTGGGGAGCCATTAGAGAACTCTTGGCACCTTTCCTGATCCCCTCTTCAGGGCAGTTTGGAGCTGGTCTGCACCCTCCTTGTGGGTCTCAAGCCCTATCTGGTCTGGAAAAGACTGACTTGGGAAAGTCCTCTTCACCATGCATCTCCTCCCAGAAGTTGCCATCCAGGCAAAAGCAGCTTGAGACAACAAAGAGAGTATAAAAAACTATAGAAGCAGACAGTCTGGGACAAAGGCCCACCTGCTTCAAACACCTACGAGAGGGATGTCTGTCTCCTGGGAAGCAGAGGATAAAACAAACTCTTGTATACAGGAGAACTCCAAAACAACTAATAATCAAAAAGTCCAGGACAAGAAAGAGACCTAGAAAGAGGGAGTTCATCACCACTAGATCTGTCTGACAAGCAATACTAAAGGGAGTTCTTCAGACTGAAAGGAAAGGACACTAGACAGTGGTTCAAAGCACCATAAAGAAATATACACCTGTGGCAAAGGTAACCATTTTGGTAATTATAAATGCCAATATTACATTGTATTATTTGGTATGTAACACAGCTTCTTACTTCCTATAGTTGCTAAAATGCAGAAACATAAAAAAATGAAATTCTATGTTTTTGGACATACAATGCACAAAGATATAAGTGACAACAAGTACAGAAAATGGTGGTGGGACAGAGGGAAAAAGGAAAAATATGTGTTCATGCTACTGAAGTTAATTTGGCATCAAACCAGATATGATTGTTATATATTTAGAATGTAAAATTTTAACCCCATGGTAACTACAAGGAAAATTGATAAAAAAAAATCCAGATGTAATGAGTAGACATTCAATATGGTACAACACACAAATAAAACAAATATAAAATATACATTAACAGAAGTGAGAAACAAAAAATGGTATAAGACATAGGCTAAATAGCAAAATGACAGAAGAAAGTCCTGTATTATCAGTAGTGACTTTAAATGTAAATGGATTAACCTTTCCAGACAAAAGGCAAGGATTGGTAGAATGGATAAAAAACCATGACCTTACTATATGCTCTCTGAAAGAGACTCACCTCAAATTCAAAGAGAAAAGAAGGTCAAGGGTTTTTATTCTCTGCCCAAATTACTTTGGGATTTATGGGGGTTTCACACTAACCTGTACAACCCAACTAGGTCTCACTCCCTAATCAAAGTCTTGTGTATTTACAGTGTTTGAGTAAGCTGGTTGCACAAGTTAAATAAAAATGTATCTGCAAAGCCCCTCTGAGGGACTGGTGGAAAATGTGGCAATATTAAATTTTCCTACCTGGGGAATTTCTGATATTATCATAAGCATTGGGAACTACCCATTTAGAAGGCCAAGCCCTCAATCTTGGGGCTTGCAATTTGAAGCTCGTTACTACAAAGAAGAGGTTAAGTCTACTTATATTTGTGCCTAAGAGTCACCCCCAGAGAGCCTCTTTTGTTGCTCAGATGTGGCCTCTCTCTCTCAGCCAACTCAGCAGGTAAATTCACTGCCCAAACCCCTACATGGGACCTGACTCCCAGGGGTGTAAATCACCCTGGCAACATGGGACATGACTCCTGGTTATGAACCTGGACCTGGCATCATGGGATTGGGAAAGACCTCTTGACCAAAAGGGGAAAGAGAAATGAAGCAAAATAGAGTATCAGTGACTGAGAGATTTCAAATAAAGACAAGAGCTCATTCTGGAGATTATTCTTATGCATTACATTGATATTCCTTTTTAGTTTTTAGTGTATTGGAATAGCTAGAAGGAAATACCTGAAACTTTTGAACTGCAAACCAGTAGCCTTGATTTTTGAAGGTGATTCTATCACTATGTAGCTTACATGGTGTGACTGTGCAATTGTGAAAACCTTGTGGCTCCCACTCCCTTTATCCAGTGTATAGACAGATGAGTAGAAAAATGTGAACAAAAATTAAATGAATAATAGGGTGGATGGGGATAGGATGTTTTGGATGTTCTTCTTTACTTGTATTTTTATTCTTGTTTTTATTATTTTATTTTATTTTCCTTTTTTGAAGTAAGGAAAATTTTCAAAAATGATTTTTGTAATGAATGCACAACTGTATGATGGTAATATGATAAGTGATTGTACACTGTGGATGATTATAGGGCATGTGAATATATCTCAATAAAACTTATATTACAAAAAAGGTCAGGGGTGAAAGGATTGAAAAAAAAATATCCAAGTAGTAACCAAAAGACAGCTGGGGTGGCTATACTATATAGTATAAATAGACTTTGAGTCAAAAACAATTATGAGGAACAACTATGGCCATAGTTTACTGATAAAGGGGACAATTCTAAAGGAAGATGTAACAGTTATAAATATGTATACATGTAACAGCAGAACACCAAAATATATGAAGCAAATACTGATACAGTTGAAAGGAGAAATTGCCAGATCTACATTAAGAGTAGTTGACTTTAATACACCAATCTCAATAATGGATAGAACATCCTATCAGAAGATCAGTAAGGAAGTACAGAACTTGAATGATACAATAAACCAACTAGACCCAATAGACATATATAGAATGCTGCAACCCACCAAAATAAATAAATAAATAAATATATATATATATAACAAAAATAAAATAAAACAGAATACACATTCTTCTTGAGAGCACATGGATTATTCCCTAAGATAGACCATATGTTAGGTCAAAAAATAAGTCTCAATAAATTTAAAAAATATTGAAATCATACAATATGCATTCTCCAACCACAATGGAATTAATCCAGAAATCAATAACAGAAGGAGAAAGGGAAAATTCACAGATATATAGAAATTTAACAATGTGCTCTTAAACAACCAATGAATTCAACAGGAAATCAGAAGCAAACTTAAGAAATACCTGGAGGTAAATGAAAACGTAAATACAACGTACTAAAACTTATGGGATGCAGCAAAAGCAGTGCTGAGAGGGAAATTTATACCTTCAAATGTGTACATTGAAAAAGAAGAAAGACTTCAAATCAGAGACCAAACCTCACAACAGGAAGAACTGAAAAAGAAGAGCAAACTAAATTCAAAGCCAGCAGAAGGAAAGAAATAAAAAAGATTAGAGATAAATGAAATAGCAGAAAAAAAGAGAGAATTAACAAAACCAAAATTTGGTTCTTTGAAAAGATCAATTAAATTGGCAAATCTTAACTATAATGATGAAGAAAAAAAGAAAGAGGGTACAAACAATGAAAATCAGAAATGAAATGGGGACATTACTACTGACCCTGCTGAAATTAAAAGGACTATAGGAGGACATGATGTGCAACTAAATATTATGTGCAAATAAATCAGAAAACCTAGTTGAAATGGACAAATTCTTAGAAACACACAAACTGCCTACATTACTAAAGACGAAATAGATTACATCAACAAACCATTTACTAGTAAAGAGATTGAAGCAGTAATCAAAAACGTCCCAACAAAGATAAGCCCAGGACCAGATGGCTTCACAGAGGAAGTCTACCAAACATTCCAAGAAGAGAAGACAACTCCAATTCTGCTACAACTCTTCCAAAAAAAAAAAAAAAAAAAAAAAAAAAAGAGTAGAAAGGAACACTCCCTAATTCATTCTAGAGAACAAAAACACCTTCTTACCAAAGCCAGATAAAGATACCACATGAAAACCACAGACCAATATCGTTTATGAATATAGGTGCCAAAATCCTTAACAAATCAAATCCAACAGCTCATCAAAATAAATATATACCCTAATCAAATGGGATTTATCCCTGATTTGCAAGGTTGGTTTAACATAAGAAAATCAGTTAATGTAATACAGCATGTTAACAGAATGAAGGTAAAATACATATGATCATCTCAACTAATGCAGAAAAGGCATTTGACAAAATACATCATACTAAAAGGAAAATTCCTCATCATGATAAAGGGTGTATATGAAAAGGCCACAGCTAACACCCTCCTTAAAGGTGAAAGACTGAAGGAAAGGAAGCCCACTGTAAACACTGTTATTCATTATTGTACTAGAATGTCTTGCTGGAGCAATTAGACAAGAAAAAAAATGGAAGGCATCCAAGAATACAACTTTCTATATTTTCCTATGATATGATCCTATGTTTAGATAATCCTGCAAAATCCACAACAAAGCTCCTACAGCTAATAAATAAATTCAGCAAAGTGGTGGGATATGACATCAACATATAAAAATCAGTAGTGTTTCTATAAGCAAGCAATAAACTACTGGAAGAAGAAATCAAGAAAAAATCCACTCACAATAGCAAATAAAAGAATAAAATATCTAGGGATAAATCTAAGTATGAAAGGAAATTTTTACACAGAAAACTGTAAAACATTGCTAAAAGAAATTTTAAAGGCCCCAAATAAATGGAGTGTATTCTGTGTTCAGGGACTGGAAGACTAAATATTGGTAAAATGTCACTAATTCCCAAAGAAATTTATAGATTAAATCAAAATTCCAACAACTTCCTTTTCAGAAATGGAAAAGCTGATTATCAAATTTATATGGAAAAGTAAGGGGCCCTGAATATTAAAGCCACCTTAAAAAGGAATAATGAAGTTGTAAGACTCACAATTCCTGATCTTAAAACTTATTACAAAGCCAAAGTTATCAAAACAATGTTGTACCGGCACAAGGACAGACATATAAAAAAATGGGATAGAATTGAGAGCTCAGAAAACAACCCCCAGATTTTTGGCCAATTGATTTTTGGCAAGATAGCAAAGACCACTCACTGGAAAAGAATAGTCTCTTCAAAAACTGGTGCTGAGAAAACTGGATCTCCATTTGCAAAAAAAAATAGAAGAAGGACCATTACCTAACACCATATACAAAAATCAGCTCAAAATGGATCAAAGACTTTAATATGAGCTAGAACCTAGAAGAAAATGTAGGGAAGAATCTTTAGGACCTTGTGTTAGACAATGGTTTCTTAGACTTTACATCCATACACAAGCAACAAAAGGAAAAATAGATAAATGGGACCTCCTCAAAATTAAAAACTGGTCACCAAATGACTTTGTCAAGAGAATGAAAAGGTAATCTATTCAATGGGAGAAAATATTTGGAAATCACATATCTGGTAAAGGTTTAATATCCAGAATATATAAAGAAACTTTCAACTTAACAACAACAAGAACAACAAAACTACTTAAAATTTGGCAAAAGACTTGAATAGGAATCTCTCCATAGAAGAAATACAAATGGCCAGAAAACACATAACAAGATGCTCACCAGCATTAGCAATAAGGAAAATTCAAATCAAAACCACAATGTGATACCATTTTATATTCATTGGGATGGCTGCTATTAAAACAAAACAAAACAAAACAAAACAAAAGAGAAAATAACAAGTGTTGGAAAGGGTGTAGATAAATTACTGGTGGCAATGGAAAATGGTACACCTGCTGTGGGAGATAGTTTGGCTGTTCCTCAGAAACCAAAGTCTAGAGCTACCTTATGACATGGTGTCCCAGGTTGCTAATGCTGCCATTTTGCAAAACACTAGAAATGGATTGGCTTTTATAAAGGGGGTTTATTTGATTACAAAGTTACAGTCTTAAGGCAATTAAGTGTCCAAGGTAAGGCATCAACAATAGGGTACCTTCACTAAAAAAAGCCCATTGGCATCCAGAAAACCTCTGTTAGCTGGGAAGGAACATGGCTGGTGTCTCCTTGCTCCAAGGTTGCTTTTCAAAATGGTATCAGCTTTCAATGGCCATCTTCAAAATGTCTGTCTAGGCTGCAGCACTGAGTTCCTTCCATTTGTCAGCTATTTTACATGGCTCCAATGATTTAATTAAGACCCACCGTGTATGGGTGGGGTAATACCTCAATGGAAATTACCCAACCAAAGGTCTTGTCCACAGTTGATTGAGTCACATCTCCATGGAAACTATCCAATCCAAAGGTCCCAACCTAATCAAGACTAAGTATGTCTGCCCCTACAAGATTGCATCAAGAACATGGCATTTTGGAGGACATATACATCCAAACCAGCACACCCAGCCATCCCACTACTTGATATATATCTAAAAGAATTGAAAGCGAAACTAGAACAGATATTTGCCAGCCCATGTTCATAGTGGAATTATTCAAAATTGACAAAAGATGGAAGCAACTCAATTATCCATCAGCTGATGAATGGATAAATAAAATGTGGTATATACATATAATGGAATATTATTTAGCAATAAAAATGAATAGAGTCCTGATATAAGTAACAACATGGATGAGAAAAATAAGCCAGACACAAATAGACAAGTATTGTATGATCTCACTGATTTGAAACAATTAGAATAAGCAAACTCATCCAATCAGAATCTAGAATATAGTTTACCAGGGTATGGGTGGGGATAGGAAACAAGAAGTTAAGGCTTAAAACACACAGGGTTCCTATTTGGAATGATGAAAATGTTTTGGCAATGGATGGTGGTGATGGCAGCACAATTGCGAGTGCAATTAGCACTGAAATTTATATCTGAATATGATTAAAAGGGGAAATTCTTTATACGGCAACAGAATATTTTTAAAAAAATCATGGAACTATACTACACAACAGTGAACCCTAAGTTAAACCATGGACTTTAATTAATAATGCAATTATAAAAATGTGCTATTATCAATCATAAGAAATGTTCCACACCAATGCAAGGTGTTGGCGGGGTGGTGTATGGGAATATATTATTTTATATACAATTGTTCTATAAAGCCACAGCTTCTCTAATAAAGAAAAAAAAAAAGGAGATTAAGTCACACACACAAACAAAACTAAATGTAGAAATAAAATTTATGCAACTTTTTCCATTGCATTTTATTGTTAAGAACTAGCCCAACTTCCTACACATCTTGTAGTTATTTATTTATTTTAGAGGAGGCAAGCATTGCAAAATGCCATTGTGCCATATGAGTCACTCCAAGGGTTGTGACTATAGACAGCATATTAGTATTGCTTGACAAAGCAACTTATTTTTCAAGCAGTGAAAGAGAAAGTAAATTGTATATGGGTGAATAGGGGAAGCAAAGGCAGAAGAGGAAAAACATCAGAACAAACTATAGCAATCAGAAAATTGGAGAAGAAGAAAGAATTCAAAGTTCTAGGAGGAATAACAAATACAAATATAGCCTGCCACATTACTTATCAGCTGCACACAGACCATGCTCCTTGAGAAAATCCAATTTGTTTATAGGAAGTGACCAAAGAGATAGAGTTAGGCAAATGATCCAATGTGCCCTTTAACAAAACATAGCAGAGAAGCAGCTTTCCACAATTTGAAATGTTTCCCAGTCAGCTTTGTCATTTGTAAGAAATCACCTACTATAAAATGACACAAAGAATCCCTAATTCAGTCAGTTACTATTATGTATCACCACTTTTAAAGTTACATAAAAGAAAAATGTTCTGACCACTGAAATAGTGAATTCACATTTTTTAAATGTGCTGAACACTTTAAAACCTTTATGAATTTATTCTAAAATATATGAAAATATGTGCTTGGTCACTTAAAGAAACCCAAACCTAATTTAAAAAAAAATAAAAATAAGACAGTTTAGCAAAAGGTATTTCAAATCAAGTTTCATATAATATAGTATAGGATAATGCAGTACAGTGTAGAAATCTGATGGAAATGTGAGCGATATATGGCAATGGTCTATAAATATTACTAAGGAAAGAAGGAATACTTTACCAGTGATCTTGAACACAAGAAAAAATTCCGTACAACAATTAAAACAAGAAAAATGAAGATTTAAAGAAAGGAAACACTTTGTAGCAGAAGGTAATTTGCATAACACAATAGTCTCCAGATTTTGTCATGGAATAATAGAACTTCCAAATTTTGAGGCAAATTTGTTTCAAGATATAATGCTGGGTTAGTAAAACTGTGAGAACCTTGTGATAGACTGGTACCTGTGTGTTTTGTATCAGCTTCAACTCTGGTTTTATGAATTTGAAAAACAGTCAAGAGAAATTGGGCTGCGAATTCAGTTTGCATACATTCACATTCAAACAAGAATGATTTTTCTTTTCCCCAAAAGTTTCTTTCTATTCTAATTTACTTTGTTCTACATCTCTATCTCTGCTAAATAACTGCCTCAGTGGTGCCTCCATGATTATTAGCTACCTATGTTTATAGCAGAAATCAATTGAATCACAGTTGTTTGAAAGTACTGCAGCATCAAAAATTCTTAAAAGCATTTGGAGGCTTAATGTTGTGCAAAATGATCTATTAGCTATAACTATATTTAAGCTGTGTTGTCTTTATGCTGAAATGGAACAATTTTTCAGTTTGATGGAAAAATGCACTAAGTGCCTTCAAAGTATCATTTTCTAATGTGTATGAATTAGTATTCTGATAATAAATTTCCCTTTATGGCAATTACATAATTTTGCATGGTTTCTTTCATCTGTATTATGTTTCAACTTACCATCTAATTTCAAATGTGGGAATGTGCAAAACCACTGAATTTCTCTTCATATAGCATCATGGCAAATATATATATATATATTTCAATAATTTCTAACCTAAACCATTTCAAAACACTTCTATAAGTCAGAAGAATTATAAGAGGTGGGTGTAAGTTTACTGGCGCTTCTCAAATTGTTTAAAAAGTTAGAAACAATAATTGCCTTTATGTGCATGGATTCAACCCTATCAAATATTTTATGCCAAGGGCTGCTTGAAGAAATAGGAATGCATCTCTGAACAAAGCAGACAAATTTCCTGTTTTCAGAAAGCTTGCATTCTTCTGAGAAAGGACAAACAAACAAAATGAATATATAAGCAAATACCCTAGTGAAAAATATCAGTGATTTATATGCTGCAAATTATTACAGTAAGAGTAATGTGATAAAAGGTGAATAGCAAATGTAGGTTGGTTTGATCAAGGAGGGCTCTCTGATCAGGTCATCGATATGCTAAGATATAAATGAGAATTGACCATGTTTAACTTGACCCACACTCTTGTTTCTGTAAAACAGTGAACTTTAAGAAGTCCTCCACACCCTTTGTGTACCAGAAAATGGCTTACTGCAAAGAACCAACCTTCCCTCTATAACTTATATAAAAATTCACAGATGCCCCCACCTTGTTTATCAAAGACAGGCCAGACACAGCCCTCCACATTTCCATTCTTTGTCTCTCAAATGTTTATCTGAACTGCTTGCCTCCAGTGATGAAATCAGAACAAAATGCTTGTTAACCCAAGCTTTGGTTAAGCTTCTCTCCATCCTCCAGACCTCTGAAATGTCAATGGTCCTCCCAGAAAAAAAAAAGCAGTTTCAGCACATAATTTGTTCAGAGCTACAATCTGATCCCACTTCCTATGTTCAGTTCTTTCCTCTCTATAAAAGAAAACCCTTTTTTGCCTAAGTCTTGGGGTGCTTGCAGACCTTATAGACAAAGTATTCTCCTTATTGTTGCTTCACTATATTGCAATATCCTTCCCCCCACCCTTTGCAGTAATCCTTTTGAATAGTGTCCCCTAACCAAGTCTAGATTTTTTTTGTCATAATAAAGGGGCAGCCATAAAAATATCAAACATAAAGCTAATTCAACAAGAGAAAATAGATTTCACATGGTGACAGATATGCCTATTAATTGTCACCCAATATCTGTTTTGAATTCCTAAAAGGGTATAGTTCTTTTGTGAATAAGGTCCACATCTCTTCATATGCTTTTCCCTGAGGTATGCACCTGTGGGTAAATTTTGGCCAAATGTATGTAAAAAGAAGTGGCACACATTAGATGCCAGTGACCTTCATAGCTTGTGTCATTTGCCACTTCTGTATCTCTTCCTTCTATCGTTAACAAGACAGAGAGACTTGAATTCTAACTACCACACTGTACCATGAAGTTGAAGATCCTTGTTTTCATGGTGAATTATTTAGTGGAAGGAGCTTGACTCCTTGAGAACTTAATTTTCCATGGAAGTTCACAGGGAAAGAGAGGACCCAAACTCAATTTAGATGTTTCTATTGGCGCAATAAACTCCTAGTTTATTACTAGGTATAGGATTGTTCAATGCTGATAACAGAGAAAAGTACTTAGATAATTCTGCAATCAAAAGCATAGTTTTTTTTTTTTTTTTAAGTTATGCTTAGCAAAGTTATCAAAGGTGTTATACTCCTGTATAATGAAGCAAGGTAATGTATAATGGGACCTGTCTTCTACATGACAATAAAGGGACCCTGTAGACCCCAAATTAGTGATTCTATTGCTATACTTTTAATAGAAGAAAGACAATCTTACTGGTAGAATGTTATTTGACTTTATAAATAAAAAAATATATTCAGAAGGTAGAAATTGACATTTATTGATCACCTAAGATGTTTCAAGGATGTTCAAATATTTTATTATGTATCAAAATTATTCTGAGGTGAAGGCATCATTTAACCTATTTACAGCCAAAGTAAGTAAATTAAGGGAATTTAATTTTCCAAAGTAATAGATTAGGAGAAACAGCAGTAGAATTGGAAATTATTTCACTTGTTTTATTGCACACTACTTATCTATATAAGATTAACCACAAAATGGCAGTGGCTCAGTTCTTTTTTAGACACTACAACAATTTTGAATGCTATATCATATTAGTGAGTACTGGTTAATAGATGATATATGTAGATACTAAAGAATGATATTAGATTACATATTTGCCACTTTTTCATGTGGCATTAGTTAATTATCCCTGAAAGAATGCCTCAGTGGGCAAGATTTGTTCTCTATTTAATTTCAATAATCCCAATTTCCTCATCTATAAAATTGTGATGATGACAGTGTTATTGTAAGGATTAAATGAGATAATGAATATACTCCAAAGTAAGACAAGTTGCAAGTATTCAATACATTTTAGCTATTATTATTTATTATTAACTTACTGGAATAGTAAACTTAATGAGGATGATGTCCTAAATATTTCAGTTGATACAAATTAGAAAGACATGGCCATTAAATCATCAGATCTTTAGAAAATAAAGTCATTTTTCCATTACCAGTAATCACTAGGCTAACAGTCTATTGTTCATTTTATATACATATATTTTACTATGCTTCCATATATATATACATTATATATATGAAATCATACTGTTATCTAGTTATGCTTTATTATTTAACTTGAGGGAAATATGCTTTAGTATTTGTTTTATTTTTATATGCATCATAAATATATTTTAATTATAGTCATACAATAAAAAATTAAAAATAATCTGAGGCCCTAAAACATGCATCTGTATAGTATATTAAAATGCAATGGTCACTTTAAACAACAATAGCTTCTTAAAATATCTCTCATTGTATTTCTCTCTAATTTTTGTGTATTCAATTGCTTTTTTTTTTAATTTTACCTCAATTTATTCCTTCTCTGATATTTTTCCTTTCTTTTTTTTTTTTCATTTTTATTGAGATTGTTCAGTTATCATACAATTATCCAAAGATCCAAAGTGTACAATCATTTGCCCCTGGGTACCCTCATACAGCTGGGTGCATCCATCACCACACTTAATTTTTGTACAATTTTTAGAAACTTTTCATTACTCCAGACAAGAAATAAAGTGAAAGATGAAAAAAGAAAAAAAGAAAAGGAAACTCTAATCCTCCCCTATCCCTAACCAACCCCCCTCAATTGCTGACTCATAGTGTTGGTATAGCACATTTGTTACTGTTTATGAAAAAAATGTTGAAATACTACTAACTGTAGTATATAGTTTGCAATAAGTACATATTTCTTCCCTATATGCCCCTCTATTACTAACTTCTAATTGTATTGTCACACATTTGTTCTGGTTCATGGAAGCGATTTCTAGTATTTGAACAGTTGATCATGGACATTGCCCACCATAGGATTCAGTTTTATACATTCACATCATTTGACCTCCAACTTTCCTTCTGATGATGTACATGACTCTGAGCTTCCCCTTTACACCTCATTCACGCACCATTCGGCACTTAGTTATTCTCACATCTTGCTACTGACACCCCTGTTCATTTCCAAACATTTAAGTTCATCCTAATTGAACATTCTGCTCATACTAAGCAAACACTCCCCATTCTTAAGCCTCATCCTGTATCTTGGTACCTTATATTTCATGTCTATGAGTTTACATATTATAAGTAGTTCCTATCAGTGAGACCCTGCAACAATTGTCCTTATGTGTCTGGCTTATTTCACTCAGTATATTGCCCTTGAGGTTTTGTCATCAACTCTTTTTTTTTTTTTAATATGGTTTTGTTCAAACCCCATACATTCCATCCTAAGTAAATAATCTATGGTTCTCTGTATGGTCATACATTTATGTGTTCACCACCTTCACCACTATCTATACAAGGGCATCTACATTTCTTCCACAAGGCAGGAGGGAGAGTGAAAGAAGGTAGAGAGGCAAAAGAAAGGGGAAAAAAAATGACAGCTAGGAAGCAGCAAAAGGAAAAATAACCTTAAATTAAAGCAAAGAGTCAGACAACACCACCAATGTCAAGTGTCTAACATGCTTCCCCAATCCCTCCCTCTTATCTGCATTTACCTTGTTATATCACCTTTGTTACATTAAAGTTAGCATAATACAATGATTCTGTTAGTTACAGTCTCTAGTGTATGTTGATTGCATCCCTCCCCCAATGCCTCCCCATTTTTAACACCTTGCAAGGTTGACATTTGCTTGTTCTCCCTCGTAAAAGAACATAATTGTACATTTTATCACAATTGTTGAATACTCTAGATTTCACCAAGTTACACAGTCCCAGTCTTTATCTTTTCTCCTTTCTTCTGGTGTCTCACATGCTCCCTGCCTTCCTCTCTCAACCATATTCATACTTACCTTTGTTCAGTGTACTTACATTGTTGTGCTACTATCTCCCAAAATTGTGTTCCAAACCACACACTCCTGTCTTCTATTACTCTGTAGTGCTCCCTTTAGTATTTCCTTTAGGGCGTGTGTCTTGTTCACAAAGTATCTCATTGTCTGTTTGTCAGAAAATATTTTGAGCTCTCCCTCATATTTGAAGGACAACTTTGCTGGATATAGGATTCTTGGTTGGCAGTTTTTCTCTTTCAGTATCTTAAAAATATCACACCACTTCCTTTTTGCCCCCATGGTTTCTGCTGAGAGATCTGCACATAGTCTTATTAAGCTTCCTTTGTATGTGATAGATTGCTTTTCTCTTGCTGCTTTCAGGATTCTCTCTTTGTCTTTGACATTTGATAATATGATTATTAAGTGTCTTGTCATAGGCCTATTCAGATCTATTCTGTTTGGAGTACTCTGTGCTTCTTGGATCTGTAATTTTATGTCTTTCATAAGAGATGGGAAATTTTCATTGATTATTTCCTCAGTTATTTCCTCTGCCACTTTTCCCTTCTCTTCTCCTTCTGGGACACCAATGATATATAGATTCTTGTATTTTGTTTCATCTTTAAGTTCTCGGAGACGTTGCTCATATTTTTTCATTCTTTTCTCCATCTGCTCCTTTGCATGTAGGCTTTCAGGTGTTTTGTTCTCCAGTTCTTGAGTGTTTTCTTCTGCCTCTTGAGATCTGCTGTTGTATGTTTCCATTGTGTCTTTCATCTCTTGTGTTGTGCCTTTCATTTCCATAGATTCTACTGGTTGTTTTTTTGAACTTTCAATTTCTGCCTTATATATGCCCAGTGTTTCCTTTACAGCCTCTATCTCTTTTGCAACATCTTCTCTAAACTTTTTGAATTGATTTAGCATTAGTTGTTTAAATTCCTGTATCTCAGTTGAAGTGTACGTTTGTTCCTTTGACTGGGCCATAACTTTGTTTTTCTTAGTGTAGGTTGTAATTTTCTGTTGTCTAGGCATGGTTTCCTTGGTCATCCAAGTCAGGTTTTCCCAGACCAGAACAGGCTCAGGTCCCAGAGGGAAGAAATATTCAGTATCTGGTTTCTCTGAGGGTGTGTCTTAGAGAATTGGTCCACCTTGTGATGCCTCAGGTCACTGTGCTTTTCTGCCCAGCAGGTGATGCCTGTTAGCCTATAATTCTTGACTGGTGTGAGGAGCTGTGGCTGTGTTCCCCCAGGCTCTGGGATCTGGTTCTGAATGGAAAGGGCCCCACCCCTTTCCTCTTAGAGAAGATAGACCCCCTAGGGGGAGGTGATTAGCATTTCAGTGGTCTCGCTCTCTGCTTGTGCTGTCTGCACCCTTCTCTGAGTCACAGCCCTGGAAACTGAAAATGACTGGGGCTTTCTCCACTGAGCCAAAAAAGAAACAGATAGTCCCCTTCAGACCTAGTCCAAGGTGACCCTCTGGATCTCCAATGTCAGTCGTCACCCAAAGCCTCTGTTTTTGGGGGATTTGTATCTGTAGTGAGCAGTTCACACTCACTACTTAAAACCCCAGTTGGAGCTCAGCTGAGCTATATTCGCTTGCTGGGAGAGAGCTTCTCTCTGGCACCACGAGGCTTTGCAGCTCAGGCTATGGGGGAGGGGGACTCGTGACTTGGATCTGCAGGTTTTACTTACAGGTTTTATGCTGTGTTCTCAGGCATTCCTCCCAATTCAGGTTGGTGTATGATGAGTGGATGGTCTCATTTGTCTCCCTGCAGGTATTCTGGATTATTTACTAGTTGTTTCTGGCTTTTTGTAGTTGTTCCAGGGTGACTACTTAGCTTCCACTCCTCTCTATGCTGCCATCTTGCCCCGAATCCTCAATTGCTTTGTAATTGGAGTAAATACCCTTAAATTAATTTTGTTGTGTAATTTTATCTTACATAATTTTAGAGGATCTGAAAGCATGGATATATATCATAGGGAAAAAAGGCAGAAATCCTTGGGTTTTTGGAAATTTAGCACAATCCCATTATGGGAAAAAAGGACACAATATAATCTCGCACTAGCTGTTGTTCAAAATAATCCCATACAGAATGTAAACACATGAATAAATAATGCAAGCTTTATAATAGAGCAATAAATAATCTGGACTTTCTTATTACATAGAAAATTAGCTAAATTTTCCATGTTTATCTAAATCATTTGTTCCATCCTTTGCCATTGCTAATTTAAAATGAAAATGAATCTAAACATATTAGACAAATTATTAAGAGTAAGAAACAGAGTTGAAGGAGGCATATGATTTCTTCTGTCCTACAATGTGTTAGGGAATTACATGTTTTCTGGTTTATTTTTACCTCAAGATGGCAATGACAGTAGTAAAATATCACATTGTATGCTTTTGAACAGTGAACATATTTTGCAATTTATGAAATATTTTATAATGTCAGTTGAAAATCATATTACACTTTATTTTAAAGACTAAAACTATATGTGATTGACAATATTAGTGTTAGTTTTCAAATTCAGAGCACTAGAATTTTATGAAAAGTCTCAGGAATACTTTGTTATGTCATGGTAGAAAAAACTATTTTCTTTCTTCATAACATCTTGTTCTCAATTAAAAATTATTTTGAAATTTAATTGCATGTTTTTATACAATAGAAACTTTTTTAGTGATTTATGGCAGTTTTCAAAATGTATATTTTAAGAATAAATAAAAAACACAGAAAAGTAAATTTAAAAAATTTCTGGTGCCAGAAGGGGAAGAGATCTTGCCCTTGCTCTCTCTCTTTAGCACTGCCTTTAGAATAATTTTACTTGTAAATGCTTTCTCTACCTCATGGGGATGTATTTAAATCTTTTAAAAAGCTCAATGTGACTCTTGCCAGTTTGCATCCAGGAATGTCTTTCTTAGGTGCCTTGGAGATTTCTCTTTGAAGAGTTAACATAAAGGAAGTTGTGTCCCCATCTCTTTGTCTCTCTGGGAATTCAGATTCCAAGTTGTAACTTCTGTTAGTCAAAAGGATATGATAAATTTTATTTTTCATTTTAGATACGCCAGTTACTGTGTATGTAACGGATGGTATCTGCCTGCCTATATAAAAGTGTGAAATTTCTTTCTTTTCATTTCCTTCAGTGACTTACCTGTGTTGCACATTGCAATCTGGTTTAATTCTTATACAATAATAAAACTCTTTCACTGTGGAGAAGTTTTACTGATTTGGCAGAAAATTTTGCTTTTAATTATATTTCTCCAACAGTTTAGCAATAAGGATGTGATTGGTCTGGCAATTCTTGAATTGAGCAGACCAGCTGAAGGTTTGGTGTTAAGAGGCCTGAATTATTTACAAAGTCTTCCTTTTCACTCTCTGCTTCTTTGGAAGACTAGCTGGATAAAACACTCTCTCCAAATTCAAGATTTTATTACTTAGCAAGCATGAGTAATATGGACTCCAAACTCCCATAAGGATCAACATTAGTTTTCATATTGCAAATATATGGAAGATGAGAATGTTTCCTGCAGGTATCTCTCTTAAATGGCTAAGATGTTCATCACATTTGAAATGAGTAAACATAATGAGAATCCAGACTTTCACTGACCTGAG
This sequence comes from Choloepus didactylus, assembly GCF_015220235.1. NCBI lineage: Eukaryota > Metazoa > Chordata > Mammalia > Pilosa > Megalonychidae > Choloepus > Choloepus didactylus. Next base: position 52,744,843 of record NC_051317.1, on the reverse strand, counting down.
GAGGATTCCTTTGATTTGGACAAATTAACAAATTTGTGGTACTCTTGGAAGGGACTCATGCCAAGCAAAGGAAATGGGATGATATGATTCTAAGAGGAAAGTTAAAAATCATTTGGATAGTCAGAAGGGAAGATTGTGAATTATGGAAGAGGAATACAAGAATTAGGCATTTTTTCTTTCACAGAAACTTTCTTCTCCTTTCTCTAAGGCCCCCAACTCCTTCTGTTCCTCCTGAATTTCTTTATCTCTCCCAGGCTCCACTCAACACCTGAGAAGAAGGAGGCGGTGAGCTTTCAGATAGGTGGTTCCTTTGGTTAGTGGATTTCCCTGCAAAGATAGATGTGTGCCTAATTTCCTAATCCATTGGTTGCAGGTAATGTATTAGGTACCCAGGTTTGAGTACCTTGAACCTAGCCCTGAGTCCACTGCTTGTATTTGTACATATTCTACCTCCAAGAGTGATACTGGATAAAAGCAATGAGTTTTGTGCTCAGTGCACTCAAATGACCAATTCCCAAGACACTGGGGTTTCAAAGAGAAAAAATGTTTATTGCTAGGCACAGAAGCAGGAGATCAGACGGCCTTTGGGCCTAAAAATCTGGCTCACTGTGTTGAAGGAGTTCAAGATTTTTATGGATTCAAACAAGGTGACATGGAGTCATTACCATTTCAATAGCAAGTATAAGCAGAAAGGAGGGAAGATGGGGATTATTACCATATCAATAGCAAGTATAGGCAGAAACAATTTATAAATATAAAGGAGGGAATATACTAGAACCAAGTTAATGGTTAGTTTTGAGCTGATTTAAGTTCCTTCATTAGCATTAGGGAGTAGCCCTTCTGATTACAAATTTCTAAAGTAAAAGAAATGAATAAATTGTGGACAAGTGAAGGTCAGTCTTCAGGTTTTTACAATCACAAAATCACAAGAAGAAAGGTATACAACCATTATCAGAGATCAGGGCAGCTGGAATATAGTGCAGAGATTCCAGGTATTTCCCTCTGTCTACTCTAACACACCAGAAAGTGAAAGGAATATCTATATAATGATTCAGTAATCACAATCACCACCTCAGTCCTAACTTCTCAATTACAACTGTCCCTTATGCAGATAGGAAAGCATAAATAATAGAGAAGTGATCAAGGAATAATTGAGCACTTGAATAAGAGGCTGTACCCCTGTGTTCCAGTTTGCTGAAGCTGCCAAAATGCAACATACCGGAAACGGATTTTTTTATAAAGGGAATTTATCAGGTTGCAAATTTACAGTTCTAAGGCCATGAAAATTTCCAAATTAAGTCATCAAGAAGTAGATACCTTCTCTGAGGAAAGGCTGATGGGATCCAGGGTTCCTCTGTTGTAACAGTAACTTTTAAAATATAACCAAAGACTATGAGCAAGCAACAAATAGTAAAATGCCACCTTCAAAGCTGGAAACAGGATGCAACGGAAGCTCCTATTCTCACAAAGGAGCAATTTGTAAATGTAAGGTCTGCAAACTTATGTAAATGTGAAGTTTATACCCTCTCTCCTAGCTCCTGAAGAAAACAGGAAAACAGGAAATAGTTAAATTACTGAAGTTCTCCAAACCTGTTACATGATATGTAAATGTAAAGTTTGCACCTTTAACAAATCCCACCTGGCTCCTGAAGAAAACAGGAAAATGGGAAATAACTAAATGGAATCCCTTTGTCTCTAATGGGTTTAGCCAATTAAAGAATCATTGGGAGATTGCCCCAATCCTCCTAGATATAGATAGCCTTTTGTCTATCACTTGTTGCATGTTAATTGAATGATTATCTCTCTTTGCCTCTGAACCTAGGTATAAAACCCAATTGAAAAGATGCTCAGGGAGGCAGATTTGGGAAAGCTTCCCCTGTCTTCTGCTGGCATAAATAAGCTTTTTTCCTTCTCAGCCTGGCTTGGTGTGACTTCTATTGGCTGCACTGAGCAACCAACCCAGATTTGGGAAGTTCCCCTTCTTCACTGTCTCATGGGAATTCACATGGCTGGCTCTGCTGCACCTTCTCTCCTGGGTTTAACTCCTGATTTCAGTGGTTTTCTCCAAACTGTCTCTGGACTTCTATCTCAGCTCCTGTTGGTCCTTGCTTGCTTCTCTTGGGGGCAAACTCTGTGTTACATATCTTAGCTTCTCCCCAAAATGTCTCTCTCAGTTTCTCCTTAAGCATCTGTGCATCAGCTCTAAGCTCTCTCTCCCTGAGCTCTCTTAAGGACTCCAGTAAACTAAGATCCACTTTGAATAGGTGGAATCACATGTCCATAGAAATAATCTAATCAAGAGGTCCCACCCATAAGTGGGTGGGTCACATCTCCTTGGAAACAACCTAATCAAAAGATCCCACTCACAATAGGTCTGCCCCCACCAAAAGTGGATTAAAAGAATATGGCTTTTGTGGGTACATAACAGATCCAAACCTGCACACCGTTTATGAAGGTGACAGGATGGAGAGTAGTTTCACTAATCGCTTGGAGGGATAAAGGTGGGCAAAAAAGGCACTAGACTGAAAAATACCAAACATGAGCTCTTAGTCTAACAAAGGAGCAATAAGCAATACATAAATGTAAACTCTGCTCCCAGACCTGAATAAGCATTCATTAATTTGCCTCCAGACCTCTCAGATTTGAATAAGCTTCCATCTGTCACCCCAGACTTGGACGCATATGTCCAAGGTGTCACAGAGGATGTGAATCCTAAAGGAAGTAGCAAATAACTGAGGTCAAAACAAAACAAAACAAAACAAAAAACTACTGAAGTTCTCCAGACCTCTGTTACCTGTTAACCAAGATGATTATATTTCTTTGTCTCTAAGGGGCATAAAAACCAATGAAAAATCATTATGGGGAAGCTGATTTGGGGAAAAACTCCCCTGCCCTCCCACTGGTGTAAATAAACCTCTTTTTGCCCCTCAGACGTTTGGTGTGTTTGTACGTTTAGCTTCACCAAGCAGTGAACCCAGATTTGGGGAAAGCTCCATTTACAGAATAAATTAAAACAAAAAAAAATGCAGCATTAACTGATAAGCTAGAACTATTTACTGAAGGAAATAAACTTTACTCTGGATAATCTATGAAGCATGCAAAGGAAGAAGGAAAACTGTATTCATTGCTGCATAAGAAGTCAGGACAATGGGAGAGGAACTGTGGAAAGACTTTGGAGAATGCAGGTACTTCAACAACAAGGGAATCAGGAAAGCCCAGAAGGACAAAATCTTCAGGTAGGAAATAATTGGCAAATACCTTGAAATTGACAGATTGAGGACAATTTCTGGAGTGGAAACTGCTGAAATGTGTTTTAATAACTCCCCTTGTGTTATCCTGTCCTTGCCTTTTCTGGTAAGTACTTGTGCTACTTATTCTGTAATTTCCTGAGACGTGTCTCACTTCCCCCTGGTGAAAAACATCAATGCAGGTTGTTCATATGTTTGGTCAGCCTTATACTTGTTACTTTTTCTTCATGGTTTTCATACACACAAGACCAAAAAGACAAAATTACTCAAAACATATTAAAAAAAGATATGCTATTTTTCAGCAGAGTTCTTTAGAACCCATTCCCAAAATACATGCATGAAACTTTCTCTAACCAACTTTACCAGGAACTAGGTGACAACTGGGTTTCATGGAATTAATGCTTGCAGAATTTAAGAGATTTTTATCTGGTTATGTTGCATATGATGCCCAAATGGCCTAAAATCTTTCTCTCCTCAAAAGCCTATGTTCAGGTGGTAGTAAATCCTCTATTAATATGTGTAATACCCACTTTCATGATCCCAGAGTGTATTGAGCAGTTTCTGTCATTCAGGAGTTATGCAATTATGTACAGATTCCTATAAACTCTCATCCTAAGTCCTCAGGACAAATATAATGTGTTAGTTGAAATTAAAAAAAAAAACTCATTGGCTAAGATTTGACAATCTACTGGGTTAAAATGGCCTAGAACTTTCCAACCAGTATTGATAAAAGTTACAGTGATCCCTGCAAGCAATCGTTGTATCTTGCAGGGATTGTATCCATTTGAACTTTTGTCAGGAGTATGAATTTGGGTCTGAGATCCTGTCATGTGCCCAACTTAACTGATTCCTCTCATAATCATGTCTAATATTTAAAAGGGCCTCCTTCTTCCTTACAACCCTGAGACACAAAGTCTTGAAGACCTGAAAGAACCTGCTTGGAGAAGTCTGACAGCCCTACAGGTCATGAGATTTTATTTGCATAAAAGTAGTATGGATGAAAGATGGGCTTTGAAAGAAAATTTTGGGCTACTGAAAGGAAAACCCATATGGATTTAAGCTTCCCATGTGAAGCCAACCCTTCAGAGAGACTGGGCTGTAGTTCTCATAAAAGATTTAAAACTTAAATTTTCTAGAATAATTGGCATTATGACTAAACACAACTGAAAGAAAGCATTCTAGCAAACTCTATGCTATTCTTATAAATTGCTTTGTTTTCCTAGTCACAGTAGTGATTATTTCAATTAATTTAAGAATCATGTTTTACCAGAAAACAAAATTGTTTTTTGTTACACTACATTTTTTTTCTTTATTTCCAGTAATGGTACAGAAATATTTAGGGGAACAAATAGGTACTGGTACTATGATTATACTGGAAGTGATAGAATGATGGCATAGACAAGACAAAGTTTCTAATTACTACAGAAGAAGAAATCTGGCATTGGCAGAGAAAGGCTGCAGAAGACAGGTCTAATGGTGCTTAGTTGAATTTGGGAAGCAAGTTGTCTCCAGTCCCAGTAGGGATATTGTGAGGGCCCAGGGCCTGGGGCCCCACCCCCTCCTCTATTACTGAGATACATGCAGCTACTTACATGACCAGGCAACAGGCCCCTTCCTCCCCAGGGAGGAAAGCATTAAATCTTCCTTCCCCTAATCACTGTTAGTAACCAAATCTTGGGAAAGCTTGTTGTAACAAAATCTCACTAGAAACTCTGTTGTCACAAACCTTTACAAGTGCCCCCCCCACTGACACAGACCACTCTCTCTCTTTCTGCAGAATGGCACAATGCTGACTTCATTTTCCAGAACTGCCATTAGGATGTCATATGTTTTGTAAGTCCCTAATTAAATTCATGGGTAAAACTGTTCCAGGCATGTCCTTCAATCTAAGGGCTAATCTGGGTTGGAATACCTGGCTTGCCAACTGGAAGGCCAAGGAAACACCAGGTGTAATGGAAATGATGAGTCTGGGGAACCTCCTGGTTTAGCCTGAAATGTCCATGTGGGGAAGTGTGCCGGCCCTCTTGGATGATTGGGGGCCACCAAGGGAGTATGGTGATGCCCAAAACTCCCCAGCTGGATTCCTGGTTCTCCTGTACTAGACTGCAGGACAGTTAGGGTTTCATGAGAAAAGGGAGAGCTATTAGGCCACCACGGCTGTTGCATGGCCTCTATTAGGAGCTGTGCACTCAGCCACAGAAGAGGTCTGGCAGTCAAAGATGAGGTTCACTGCCTAGACAGGGAACTTAAGTTAGAAAGAGACATATGGATACCACAAGCAGAGTTGAAGAATGCATTAAATGAGAGAAATTAGCATGCCAGTAGGCAAGAGTGAGAGGACATAAGCTGCCCAAAGGGCAAGTCAGGCATATCATGAATTCTCCTGACTGGGATCCCAAAGTGTAGGACCACATTGAGTTTTCTTCAGATGAGAAGCCCCCATCTAACTGGAAACCTGAAATTGAGGAAAGTAAGCATTTCATCATCTTGTCCAACAAGAGAGCAAATTAGAAAAACACAACACCCTGATCCTCAGGTGGGAGGAGGGGGGATGATACAGCAGCTGCCACTGCCCTAGCACCACCTCCTGATCAAAAGGTTCTGGTAACAATGCAGGGTTATACTGCCACTGAGTTATGGGAAATTGGGAATCAATATAGACAAAAACATAAAGAAATTTTAGCAAATTGGCTTGCTGAACCTGTGGGACACTGGCACACAGGGAATACTGTTTCAGTACACGACTAAGCAGACTGGCCTCTATTACCATTCACACTTCTCTCTGCCAACATATATATTCCTTAGCCACCTGCCTTGAGTCCAGCTCACTGTTAAATTGGATAGTGACTCAGTGTAAAGAAACTTGATTCAATGTGAGGGACATGCCCCAGGTCAGTCCCTACTGGAGCATGTTTGATGAATTACAATTCAAACAAGCATGTTGGGAAAGAAACATGCAGTTTATGCTGCTAACTTTTGGGGACCAGATAATGAAATTTTCACAAGAGGCATTAAAAAAAAAGGTAATCTTGCAGAGTGCCCCAAATCAATGTTGTGCAACACAGGTACCCATTCCTAGCACATTGGTAGGGCAACCCATCCCCAGGGCTGCCCAAGTATTAGCAGATCTAGGAGAATCTGAATGCCTAAGCCAAAAAGGGGCTGGAGTCAGGCCTTGGGCCATGCCCCAAATGACATGATGGTCAAAACTGTTGGTCTTGCATGCAGATGTGGGCTGACCTAATAGCTGCTGGCACTAAAACTGAAGATACTGACAGACAGCCAAACCCTGTGTTAGTAAGGTTATGGAATAAGTTATCAAAAGTGCAGAGATACATAAAATTTAAAACCAGATCACCAGAGGAAGAAACAGTCTCTGGCTGAAAAAATTGGCCCTTATATTATAAAGAGCCCCCCACTCCTCCTGTCAAGGAGGCATGGCAAGCCTCTTTTTCCCTTGCACAAGGGATGGGTCAGAATCCCCAGATAAAAGCTATATATGTGGGGCATCAACAAATTACTGCTACCATCAAGGAATTAGAAAGAGTGGGCATTATAATCCCCACTTACAGCCAATATAACAGTCCAGTCTGACTAGTAAGAAAAAACAATGAAACCTGGCAAATGGCTATTGATTATAGAGAGCTTAACAAGGTAACTCCTCCTTTGTTTGCAGTTGTACCAAATATAACTACTTTGTTACAGGCTATAAGTATGCAATTTGGCCAGTTTGATTTTTTAATTAAATTCAGTTTTATTGAGATATATACACATACCATGCGATCGTCTCTGGTGCACAATCAACTGTTCACAATATCATCATATAGTTATGCCTACATAACCCCAATCTATTTTTGACCACTTTCCTTACACCAGAAAGAATCAGAATAAGAATAAGAAATACAAGTAAAAAAAGAATGCCCAAATCATCCCTTCCTATCCCACCCTATTTTTCATTCAGAATCTTTGTCCCCATTCTTCTACTCATCCATCAATACACTGGACAGAAGGAGAGTAATCCACAAGGTTTTCACAATCACACTGCCACCCCTTGTGAGCTACACTGTTATACAATAATCTTCAAGAGTCAAGGTTATGGGGTTGGAGTTAGATAAACTCAGGTGTTTACTTCTAGCTATTCCAATACATTAAAACCTGAAAAGTGTTATCTATATAGTGTGTAAGAGTGCCCACCTTAGTGACCTCTTGACTCCATTTGAAATCTGTCAGCCACTGATGCTTTAGTTTGTTTCATTTCACATCCCCCATTTGGACAAGATGTTCTCAATCCCACAATGCCAGGTTCAGATTCAACACTGGGAGTCATATCCCATGATGCCAGGGAGATTTACACCCCTGGGAGTCATGTCCCATGTCAGGGGGAGGGCAGCGAGGTCACCTACTGAGGTGGCCTACCTAGAGAGAGGGCCACATCTGAGCAACAAAGAGGCACTCAGGGAGAGACACTTATGCACAATTATAAGCCTTTCCTTGTAAGGCTGTGCCGTAAAATTAAATTCTGAGTTTACACATTGTAGTTAGTCCATATTGGTGAGGCATTACAGTATTTGCCTTGGTTTCTTGTGAACTTCACTCAAAATGCTGCCTACGGTATCCATTCACCTCATGGTATGTCTCATGGCTTCATTCCTTCTCAGAGTTGCTCAATATTCCATTGTATGCACACACCACAGTTCACCATTCTGTTCTTCAGTCGGTGTACACTTAGGTCACCTCCACCCATTGCAAATCATGAATACTGCCTCCATAAACACCAGTGTGAAAATATACATTCATTTCTCTGCTCTCAGTTCTTCCAAGTACATACCCCATAATGAGTTTGCAGGACCTTATGGCCACTGCATACTTAGCTTCTTGTGGAACCACCAGACCTCCAGAAAGGCTACACCATTCTGCTTCCTCATCAAATGTTAATGGGTACATCCCTCTCTCCATGTTTTCTCCAGCACTTTTACCCATATTTATATTTTTCCTACAATTTTATAGAGATATATTCACATACCATACAATTATCCACAGCATACAATCAGTTGTTCATGGTATCATCATACAGCTGTACATTTATCACCACTGTCAGCACTTGAACACATTGAGTACTATGGAAAAGGTTTTTATTTTTTCTTTTGTGACTAATAGAAAAAAGATAATAATATGAAAAAATAAAATGTCATATAATACAATATAATAGTAAGGACAGAAAACACCACCACTACCGAGAATCCCATATCCTTACCTTATATCCCCCTCTCATACACATTTAACTTTGGTGCATTGCCTTTGTTACATTTAATGGAAGCATATTACAATGTTACTGTTGACCATAGACTCCAATTTGCTTTGATTAAGTTTTTTTCCCAAATACCATCCCTTTTTCAGTACTCTGCATGGTTGACATTCATTTGTTCTCCTGCATGTGAGAACATTTTTATATTTGTACATTTAGCAACAGTCACTGGCCACTACAATTTTTGCCAAGTTATACAGTTCTAGTCTTTATCATCTATCTCTACCTCTGGTGTATACATTCCCCTATCCCACCTCTTTCAGCTTTACTCACAGACATCTTAGCTTAATGTACACACAATATTGTCCTATCTTCACACAGTATTATGCTATCTATTTCTGGATCTTTTCAGTCAATCCTGCTGAACATTCTATAGTGCTTCAGCAAGAAATGCCCATCTCTACCCTTTTTCTATCTCCTGGTAGCCTGTGTTATAAGCTTTTAAATCTCAAAGTTTGCTCCTTAATGGTAGTTCATATTAGTGAGACCATAGAGTATTTGTCCATTTGTTTCTGGCTAACTTCACTCAACCTAATGTTCTCAAGGTTCATATTATATGTTCCATGTCTTTGTTCTGTCTTACAGCTGCAAAATATCCCATCATGTGTATAATCGCAGTTTGTTTATCCACTCATCCATTGATGGACATTTGGGCTGCTTCCGTCTCTTGGCAATTGTGAATAATGCTGCAATAAACATAAGTTTACAAATGTTTGTTTATCTCTTAACTTTCAGATCCTTTGAGTATATACCTAGCAATGGAATAGCTGGGTCATATGGTGAATTGATACTTAGCTTCCTGAGGAACCTCCACACTGTCTTCCAGAGTGGTTGCACCATTCTACATTCCCACCAACAATGAATAAATGTGCCTCTTTCTCAACATCCTCTCTAACACTTCTCATTTTCTGTTTTTTGGATAATGGCCATTCTGGTAATTGCAAGATATCTCATTGTGGTTTTGATTTGCATTTCCCTAATAGCCAGTGAAGCAGAGCGTTTTTTCATATGTTTTTGAGCCACTTGTATTTCTTCTTCAGAAAAGTGTCTGTCCATGTCTTTTGCCCATTTTGTTAATTGGTTTGTCTGTCTTTCTGTTGTTAGGATTGCTTTATATATTTGGCATATTAAACCCTTATCTGATATGTGGTTTCAAAATATTGTCTCCCATTGTGTAGGCTGCCATTTTTATTTTGAATAAAGTCCTTTGATTTACAAAAGTGTTTGATTTTGAGGAGATCCCATTTGTCTAGTTGTTCTTTGGTTTCTCATACTTTGGGTGTAAGGTCTAGGAAACCACATCCTATCACAAGACCTTTAAGATATTATCTTCTAAGAGTCTTATGGTCTTAGCACTTTAGGTATTTGACCCAACTGGAGTTAAGTTTTGTATAATGTGTGAGGTAGGAATCCTCTTTCATTCTTTTTGGAATGGATATCCACTTCTCCAAACACCATTTATTGAAGATAAATAAATCTCTGTCCTCTGTCCTAATTGCTTTGGCTTGACTGCCTTATCAAAGATTAATTTCCATAGATGTGCGTGTCTATTTCTGGACACTCAATTTGATTCCATTTGTTATTATTTCTGTCCTTAAGCCAGTGCCGTGCTGTTTTCAGCACTGTAGCTTTGTAATATGTTCAACATCAAGTAGTTTGAGACCCTCCACTTTGTTCCTCTTTCTCAAGGTATTTTTGGCTATTTGGGATACCTTACCCTTACAAATAAATTTTGTTATTGCTTTTTCTATTTATGCAAAGTAAGTTGTTAGGATTTTATTTGGTATTGCATTGAACCTATAAATCAGTTTAGGTAGACTTGATATCTTAATTATATTTAGTCTTCTAATCAATGAACACAGTATGTTCTTCCATTTTTTAAGGACCTGTTAGGTTTGTTTTAGCAGTTTCTGGTAGTTTGCTTTGTATAGATCTTTTGTGACCTTCATTAAGTTGATTCCTAAATACTTGATTCTTTTGGTTGCTTTTGCAAATGTTGTAAATGGATTTTTTTTTTTATTTCTTCCTCTTGTTCCACATTACTTGTGTATAAGAACACTACAGATTTTTGCATGTTGATACTGTAGCCCTGCCAGTTTGCTGTATTCATTGATAAGCTCTAAGAGCTTTGCTGTAGATTTTTCTGGATTTTGTACATATAGAATCATGCCATCTTCAAACAATGAAAGTTTTACTTCTTCTCTCCAATTTGTATGCCTTTTATTTTTTTTCCTTGCCTAATTGCTCTAGCTAGAACTTCAGGCACAATGTTGAATTACAATGGTGACAGTGAGCATCTCTGTCTTGTTCTTGATCTTAGAGAGAAAGCTTTCAGTCCCTCCCCATTGAGTATGATGTTAGCTGTGGGTTTTTCAAACATTGCCTTTATGATATTGAGAAAATTCCCTTCTATTCCTATGCTTTGAGATGTTTTCATCAAGAAAGGATGTTGAATTTTGTCAAATGCCTTTTCTGCATCAATTATGATGCATGTGGTAGACCCATTTGATTTTGCGGTAGAACTTCATTTGCTAATGCTGCCAGAATGATGGACTGACTTTTATAAAAGGGAGTGCATTTGGTTACACAGTTACAGTCTTAAGACCATTAAGTGTCCATGGGAATGCATCAGGAATCAGGTTCCTTCACTGGAGGATGGCCAATGTTGTCTAGAAAACCTCTGTTAGCTGGGAAGGCACATGGCTGGCATCTGCTCCAAAGTTCTGGTTTCAAAATGGCTTTCTCCCAGGAAATTCCTCTCTAGGCTGCAGTTCCTCAAAAATGTCACTCTTAGTTGCTCTTGGGGTATTTCTCCTCTCTTACCCTTTCCAGAGCAAGAGCCTGCTTTCAACAGCCATCTTCAAACTGTCTCTCATCTGCAGCTACTCTCTCAGCTTCTGTGCATTCTTCAAAGTGTCCCTCTTGGTTTCAGCAAGCTCACTCCTTCTGTCTGAGCTTTTATAGTGCTCTAGTAAACTAATCAAGGCCCATGCTGAATGGGTGGGGACACGCCTCCATGGAAATTGTCCAATCAGAGTTATCACCTACAGTTGGGTGGGTCACATCTCCATGGAAACACTCAAAGAATTACAATCTAATCAACACTGATATGTCTGCCCACACAAGATTACATCAAAGATAATGGTGTTTGGGGGGACATAATACATTCAAACTGGCACATTTCACCCCCTGGAGCACAAAATGACATGATCTTTCCATATACAAAATTCATTCATCCCACAACATCACAGAAACTTAAATCATTTCAGTAAGAATAGTTAAGGATGAGATCCCATCCAAATAAGTTACAGTCATGGTCTGTCCAAAAGCATAATTCCCTTCTAGCCATGGACCTGTGAAATTTAGAACAGGTTATGTACTTCCAATATACAAAGGAGGGACAGTCATAGGATAAACATTCCCATTGCCATAAGGAGAAACTGAAAGAAAACATGGTTAACAGGACCAAAACAGTTCCTAAATTCTGCAGGAAAAACTCCATTAGATTTCAAATCTGAGAGTCATCAACAGAATGATGTTGTATCCTTGGGGCTTGCAAGAGTGGGAATCTAACCCTTCCTAAGGGCCTTTGTGGCAGCCCCTTTCTCTCCAAACACTGGGGTGAGTGCTCCAATATATCTTCACATTGGGGAGACCACCTTCTCAGTCCCACCCTCCTCAAACATTGGAGCAGCACCCAGATTCTCTTCCATCTCTGGGGCACACACTCAACCCCTTCAGGAAAGTGGGGTGGTGGCCAGGCTCTCCCCAGACCCCCAGGAATGTGATCCACCCTCTTTGAGACCTGAGGTGGCAACACCTTTCCTGAAAATTGAAGTTGAGGGCCCACCCTCAACCTCCAGGGCAAACTCATGCATGAGGACCACTCCATCTCCCAGCCTGAGACCTCTTGACTCCAGACTTCAACTTACATGGCTCTGTCTTTGGAGAAATTTTTCCTTCAATTTGCTCCCTGTCTGTCTCCTCCAGTCCTGACTGGCTGTGTCTATGCTGGTAAGGAGCTTGCAAAAATTCTGTTAGCTTCACATGAAGCACATAGGGGTCAAAGCCATAGGACAACAGGACTTTCCACAAATCCTTTCTGCTTACCTCCTCCAGTCTTGGCTTGTACTGAAATGGTGGTTGGGTTTCATGTTTGGTTATATCTTCATCTTGGGCTGCAGCTTCTGGGGTTTCACCTCCTGGACACCCAGACTTTTTCAGGCCATCAATTTCTGGTTTCTGTGAAACCAAGAGTTCAGTTCTCAGCTTATTTCTGTGTTCTCACATTGTACTATAAGCTGCAAGTAAAAGCCAGACTACTTCTATGTTTTGCTTGGAGATCTCATTGGCTAAATATTCCAGGTAATTGTTTTCAAATTCTGCCTTCCGTCCAAAACCAGGATACAATTTTGCCAAATTCTCTGCCACTTTAAAATAAGGATCACCTTCTTCCAGTTTGCAACCACACATTCATCATTTCTGCTCAAGGCCTCATCAGAAGTATCTTTAGGATCTATATTTCCACAGTCTCCTCAAAGCTATCATGCTTCTCTCAATCCTTCCAGAGTCTTCCATTTAAAAAGCCATTTCAACATGTTTGGTATTTGCAAACTCAGCAGCACAAGCACCCCACTCCTGGTACCAAAATCTTTTCTAGTTTGCTATTGCTGCTGGAATGCAAAACACCAGAAATGGATTGGCTTTTATAAAAGGGGATTTATTTTGGTTACACAGTTACAGTCTTAAGGCCATAAAGTGTCCGATGTAACACATCAGCAACTGGGTACCTTAACTGGAGGATGGCCAATGATGTCCGGAAAACCTCTGTTAGCTGGGAAGGCACATGGCTGGCATCTGCTCCAAAGTTCTGGTTTCAAAATGGCTTTCTCCCAGGAAATTCCTCTCTATGCTGCAGTTCCTCAAAAATGTCACTGTTAGTTGCTCTTGGGGTGTTTGTCCTCTCTTACCTTCTCTGGAGCAAAAGTCTGCTTTCAATGGCCATCTTCAAACTGTCTCTCATCTGCAGCTACTTTCTCAGCTCCTGTGCATTCTTCAAAGTGTCCCTCTTGGCTGCAGCAAGGTCACTCCTGTCTGAGCTTATATAGTGCCCAAGTAAACTAATCAAGGCCCATGCTGAATGAGTGAGGAAACACCTCAATGGAAATTATCCAGAGTTATCGCCTACAGTTGGGTGGGTCACATCTCCATGGAAACACTCAAAGAATTACAGTCTAGTCAACACTGATATGTCTGCCCACACAGTATTGCATCAAAGATAATGGCATTTGGGGGGACATAATACATTTAAACCAGCACACCTTGCTAATGCTTTTTTAAGTATCTCCTTAGACCCCTCCAGCCAGCCTACATTCATCCACATATGGGAAAGAAAACAATGAACATTTGCCATCCTACACCAAAGATATTCTATGGTTTGGAAGCTCAAGATTTTAAAATGTGGAAACCTCTGGCAAAGGATATTCTCTTTCATTTCACTGATGATATCCTTTTGACTGGTAACTGTTTTTCAGAACTGGAAACTGTTACTAAGATTATTCCCTCTGCTGTTGTTGATAAAGTGCAAAGTTACCTCACTCCACATACTCCTAAACATCTCATGGCTTTCCTTGTTTTCTGTGCGTGTGTTATTGGAGACCATTTATACCCCATTTAGTGCAGATTCTAAAACTTCATGTGTCCTAGTTAGGAAAGGAAAAAACATGGAAAAGAAAGTTCCACAGCAGGCTGCTCCTGAATAAGCCAAATGGGCAATTGCACAGGCTTAAGCTTTATGGTACATGGATTCAGATGTGCTTTGCAAATTAGATATAGAATCAATATTGGCTTTGGTTGCAGCTTGTGGCAAATGCAACAGGCAAAGCAAGTTCCCATTGGCTTTTGGTTTCAGCAACAACTGTGTGTTGCCCATAATAACCTGCTGCAAGTTGAAGGACTAACTTAAAAATGTCCTGTGTCATTACACACTGCCATCCACATACAAGGGTGGAAAAAATACACAGCAAATAGACTGAATACAGGGAGTGTGCCACTGAAAGCGCTGATAAAATAGAAAGCCTATCTGTTGCAATGCATTTTCTTTAGCAAGATCCCCTTAAGTGCAAAAACACATGATATTCTAGGACCAGTATCCTATGTGGAAGAAGAATGCTTGACCCTCCCTGCTGATCCTCCTGAGGTGGCTGCTTCTGTGCCCACCACTGATGGATGTAGAAGTTTACTGAAGTCTACCTTGTATACTGATGGATCAGCACATGGGCAACATGACCTGGACAACATTAGTTATCATGGGCCCTATATGGTGGGAAACTGGGACTATGCAATGCAGTCAATGGGCTGAATTAAGGGCTGTATGGATGGTCTTTGTTCATGAAACAGGAGATGCACTATTTGCATTGACTCTTTACCTGGCAATGTCAAATCAGATGCTTTGGCAAAAGTTTGTAGCCTGGAGCCAACACTGCACAAGGCTGCTGAATGGCTATGTAGGAAAATAGGGCACTGAGGAAACCAGTTTCTGTGGAGGCTGTTGCAGCAATTCCAGTTGCCCATCCTGAGGCAACAGCTGAAAGATGTTGTGGATGCCTGCCCCTCCTGCTCTCTGTTATGATCAAGAATGCTTCCTCACCAACTCAGTCACATTGGTCATGCACAGATCCTAGTCACCAGATGGCAAGTAGACTATTGGGCCACTTCCCTTATCTGAGGGAGGAAAATATGCCTTGATAACCATAGACATGGCTGTTACTGGCCTTCCCAGTAGGAAATGCCAACCAGAAATTAAGTGCTTTCTTTGGGATCCCCACGCATGTGGACAGTGATAGAGGAACTCCCTTTACTGGACAGTTAACCCAAGTCTGGGCTACTAAACATGACAACTTATGGACATTTCATTTGCCATACAACCCCACAGCAGTGGGATTAACTGAAAGAATGACTGGATTTTTAAAAGAGCTGTTAAAAGATGGCAAACAATCATTGCAGCTGTGGACCTGTCAGTTTCATCCAGCTTTTGTCAGCCTCAATTCATGATCTCAAGCAGCCATTCCCACTCCTGTTGAGTTGGTGTCTGTGGGATCCATGCAAGCACTGCAAATTCAGGTAAAATGACTGGGAATGTTACACAACCACAACAAAGTAATGAAAACAATTTTCTTTTGCCTGTATCACATGCATTAAAAATTGGGGAAAATAAAATCAATTGGCCATGGTGGTGCTAGCTGATGCAGCCACACTGGTTGGGATTCCTGAGTCCATGGTGTACTAGGGACAACTAAGATTTAAAATGTATATAAATAATGAACCTCAGACCTGCATACCTCAAATTACTGTATGTATGACTTTGTGGACACTTATCATGCCTAAGCTAACTGTAGATTTAACTCAAGAAGATTCACTGCAATTCCAGGGGAAAAAAAGTGTGATACCTAAAATCACCTCATAGCAACCCTTCCCCAGGAACTCTTCTGTACTCTAAAGGAAACTTAGCTCATATATCTGCATAAATTATCCCTAATTTCTCCCTATAAACATCATCCTTTTCATCCATAGTGCCCTAGGGGCCTCAGCGGTAACTCATGCCCAAAAATGAAAACCCAAACTTGGGTTTGCATGGACGTGCCACCTTTAGGAGCTATTAGCCTTTCTTGGACTGTAACCCCTGCAAATTAGACTGTGTGGAACACTCTATTGGCCTGGCAGAATTCAACACAATGTAAAATAAACACAGATTTTGTCATTCATTAGTAGCTTCTCCTTGTTGGGTAGTTACTTCTATGTGTGGTGGGGAACCCCTGGTGTTCTATTATCTTTTATCCTGCAGTGTCTGTCCTAAGGTCATCATAGTCTGCATTGGGAGTGGATTGTGAGGTCCCAGGGCCCAAAGCCCCACCTCCTACCCCATTATGAGATACACATGGCCACCTACATGACCAAGCAACAGGCCCCTCCCCAGGGGGGAAAGCATTAAAACTTCCTTCCCCTAATCACTGTTAGTAAGCAAATCTCACAAGACCTTGTTTTAAGCAAATCTCATGAGAAACTCTGTTGTCACAAACCTTTATAAGCCTCCCCACACTTGACATACCCCACTCTTTCTCTGTGGAATGTCAGGATGCTGACTTCACTCTCCAGTCCTGCCAAAAGATAAGCCCCTAATTAAACTCATGGGAAAGTCCATGCCAGGCAAGTTCTTTGGTCTTATGGCTAATCTGGTTTGGAAGAGAAAGATAAACAAAGGTGGATGTGGATGCCTGTTATACATGGAAATTTAGTTGACAAGTACAATAATTGTAACTTTCAGTTTGGAAAAATTACAAAAATGACCAATAGTTTGATGTAAAGACTTAAAATACTTAGAGTCATGTACAAACCAGAAGTCCAATCTGTAAATGTAATTTGGGTGGTTCTAGAGAACTCAGGAAAAATTTTTGAACTCTACAAGAAAAATGCTTAGTTACAATTTTAGATTATCAGGCTCAAGAGTTAAACTCCTTAGGCTTCAACTGGGTGATATTTCATAAGTAACTACCAGATAATCATCAAATAATCATTTGAAAGGGCATGCAATAAATACATAAGCAATGTTTATAAAATTAAGGTGTGATAAAGAAATTTTGTGCATTGCTAATCAAAAATCTTGGCATGATACATTTAAAGTTTATTTCCCCAAGGTGAATATTGTGCTGATTTTTTAAATTCATCCATTTATCTTTGTTATAATTGGTATTCTTCATATTTTATTATAGACTGACTAGATATTTTGATGGCTGCAAATGGCCTGGAGAAAAGTAAAAATAGCAGTGGAGATAATGAAAGGGAGAAATTGTAAGGGTAAATACAAATATTAAAAAAAATAAATAAAATTTAAATTTTCCACCTTTTCTTTCAGCAATTCCTTTAGAAAACTTGTTTTGTATATCCATCTTGTGTCTTGGAGAAGTATTTAAATCTTTTTGAAACATAAATGAATGCCTTGCAGTTTTGTTTCCAAGACTGTCTTCCTTGAGGGCTTTGGACTTTCTCTTTGAAATTTGAACATTAAGGAAAATTGTACTCTGTATCCTCATCTCTATAGGAGTTTAGTTCAGTTGTTTATTTATAAGTTATAACTTACTGCTTGTTGAAAAGATACAATATGTTTATTTTTTCCTGTGGATGAATAAAATTAACAGATATGGAATGGATTATATTTGACTAATTGAGATTTTCTGCCTAGGGTGAGATGTTTTCTGTCTTTGCAATCACTTCAGCAGATTACCTTGATGAACACTGCAGTTTAATATGAACACAGTGATGAAACTGTTTCATTCTTTCCCATGTTTTGTGCAGAAATTTAGATGGGCAGGCATATTGTATTTTTAATTGTATTTCTCAAACAATATTTGATTAAAGAATGAAGACTTACTGTCATTGTGAAAAAATGCCTCTTATTTTTTCAAAGGTTGCAAACAACAGCAATAAATTGTTTCAAAATATTAAAAATAATTTAAGCATTATTGAAATAAGTTCTGAACATACTCATAATCTCAATATGGCCCCTAAGATAGAAAAGGTAAATTAAAAATTGCATGTATACTAAAAAATTTTAAAAACAGAAAAATACTTGTTTTATATAAAAAATATGTATTTCTTTTTGTGATCTAAGTTATACAGTGCATTTTCATACTCTATCACTACTGAATGTTTATATTAGATATGGTATTTATGAAAAATGTTTCATTGGGTGCCAGTATCTGTATCTTACATGGCAAAGGTTTTCATTGATGTGATATAGCTTGATGCAAAAAGAAAAAAAAAACTATTAAAAATCCTGGAAATCTGAAATGAGGGAAATATTTTAGGAAGATTAGGGGTCAACATGCCACTGCTATCTTAAGCAGTACCAAGGACTCAGTAGGTCATATAAAACAATGGCATATACTTAAAAAACAAAAACAAACCAAAAACAGCAGCTAAGTAAAGGTCATTTGAAATAAGGGAATGAGAGCTTTAATATATTAATTACAACTGATTTAAGATCAACTGTCATTTCTTTGTATGCCATGCAAATGAGCAAAAGAGTATTCTTAAATAATTTCAAGGAAAAATAGTTTTCAAAAATAAAGAAAAAATATTGATCATGTATGTAAATTATATATGTGAATTTAGGAATATCCATGAATATTTTGAAGCTGACAGTTATCTTTTCCTCACCAGTTTTGTTGCTGAGCAGGTTCTCATTGCCTGAAGCACACAGAGGCCAGTACTATGACATTGGAAATTTGAGAAAAGAAGGAGTTTTATTGCAAGGTTAACTGGCAAGGAGACAGGATGCAAGGCTCAATTCTGTCTCCCCGGTCTAAGAGTTCAGGGAGATACTGTGGGAAGGGGAGGTGAGAGGTAGAGACAGAAGTTGGAGGTTTGACTTCACATAGACTCTGGTTAAGTATAGAGTTGTGCATATGTCACAGGGTGGATTTTAGGCCAGATCTCCCTATTGAAGGACTTCTCGCATACGATTTGCTTCTAATGTCTCCTTTTCTTCACAGTCTTGGTTTTGAGGGAGGTGACCTTTGTTCCTGGTGTCTCAGAGCTTGTGTAAAGGACAAGAATCTGCGTTTCTGCATATGTTCATGTTATATAACCTGTAGCTAAGATTAAATACCTGTGAAACAAGTTCAGAGAAGGCCTTAGTTATAAGAAAGGATCCTGATAAACAGATTTTGGTCTGGTCCCAATGCTTTGTTGTTGTAATAAGCTAAGCTCATGGCATCTGGCTATTTCACCTGGAGCAATAGGCTCATGACTCCTAACTGTCTCACCTATAGTTTCAATTTATTGCTACCGAAGTAATCGATTCTAATTTATAATATTAGGAATGATATTGGAACATAATAATGTAATTCTTTCCACAAAAAGAAATGAAAATTGTGGCACAAATTGTCTCATTCTCTGAACCTGAAACCATTAAATGAATATGCAAATGCATTTCAGAACTTTGATCATTGTTACAAGAATGTAATTTACAGTATAATATATTACTACCTAATATTCTCACCCTGATTATAAATTCCTGATTACTTATAGTTGAACTTCCTTTTACTACTAGGTTTTCCATATAGCCATGACTACTGTGAAAGTCTGCAAATTATCTTATTCTTGATCTTGGTAACACATGACATCAGTGTTTCCTTGCATGAGTTCCTTTAAGGGAAGTTCTATTTATTTATGAAAATGTTGATTAATCACATTAATAGTATAATTTTTATTAACTATAAATTATTATGTCTGGTAAATGTTTGCAAATATATTAGGGGGAGTTAATTTTTGTAAGGTTTCCACCATTTGATGGTTTTTCAAGTTCCATTTTTGTAAGCATGGCTTCAGATGATTTAGATGCTATAGTAATACTTGTCTTTGCTCATAATTTAGTGAATTTTTATAGTGCAATATAAAATACACTGTTATAACATATTAAAATGCAAGTATCATTTAATAACTCAGAAATAAACAAGTGAATATTATCTGATTAATTTAGTTCCTGAACAGTATTTTCAAATGGTTATGGTACTTAGAGTAAGAATTCTCAGACAAATGATACATCTGAATATTCCCATTCAAAAATGAGTTTGCAACTCCTGCATAGGAAAGTAATTTCTGACTGGCTCAATTATTTTTATCATATCATCTAGTGTGTAACTATAAACTTTACTTTTTTCAGTTTCCATAAAACTACACTTTCAGTTTCGGAAGAACTTAGCTTTTGTCCATAGAGCAGAAAATAATTTTTCATGAATCCACTGTCTCTTAAGGATGATTACTTAATTGATGTTGTCAATATTTTCCTTTGGGTGTGAAGACTAAAGTGGATCTAATAAAATTAACAGGAAAGGGAATGCAATAATTGAGCTACAAATTTATGCTATGGGAATTTGGAGATTGCCATTTGCAAAAGGGATAGAGATAATGAATTTCTCCAATATTTCAAAGTATTGTTTGGACAGATTCAGGGGACCAGTTTTGTATTGTTTGCATGTACAAACAAATATAAAAATATTTGATACATTAAATTTTGGGTAGCCAAAGGGACTGAATTTACAAAAGATTTAGAATTATTTCTTGTTAACATATTGCTTTTATCCATAAATTTGTTAGGTAATTATCTTTAAAATATATCACCTTTGCAATAAAACATTATATATTTCTCCATTTACTCATAAGATACATGTAACCAAGTAGATTGTTTTTCTAAATAGCAATGCCTTTGCCTATAACACATCTGATACATTAAAATATATTTACACATGTATATAATCTTACATCTTATGTTAATATTGAAATAATTCTTATTTTGAATAGCAGCTGGTTCTTGCTGTTAGAAATGTTAAGTATTATAGTGAATTCTATAGGTGCTGTACCCACATACCCTTCAGCAGACCTGTAAACCAGAATGCTGCTGCTGCAAGTGATGGTTTCTGATGGCTCCCAGCTGTCTCCTTTTGAGCTGACAAGAGACTGAAAAAGAGCACCCTGACCAAGATGATAGCTTTATGATTGACTGACACAGGGGTAAAAAAGATTGGTTCCCTTACCTCAAGGTGGGCCTGACTCTGATCCACTTTGAGTTAAGAGATCCTGGAAAGTCCAGGCTAAATTCAATTCCAACCAAGTTCACACCCTTAAGTTTCTTGCCTTACTCTTTCTGACTCCTATCCTCCTGAGAAAACTTGCTCAATAAATTACTTTCACCAAAATCTTGTTTGCAGGCTCCAGAGTGCTTCTTAGGGACCTAAAATAGTTTGTACTAGGATATTGGCAATGCCTGGCATGACATAGAAGTATTACTGCTAACAATTCAACTCTGCTCAATATATTTGCTTTTAATTGGTTATCTACTCTGTTTTGCATGATATCTTTGATAAAATACACCAGTATGGTGTTTCAGAAAGTGTTTAAACAATGAAAATGTCTTTACTCTGTATTATGACAGATGGCAGGAAAGTCAACTTAGCTTTGCAATAACATTGTAAAAATATACATTTGACTATTCCAAATAATGCAACTTCTTCCTGATGTTCTTTTTTTATTCATTTTATTGAGATATATTCACATACCACACAGTCATACAAAACAAATCGTACGTCCAATTGTTCAGAGTACCATTACATAGTTGTACATTCATTACCAAAATCAATCCCGACACCCTCATTACCACACACACAAAAATAACCAGAATAATAATTACAGTGAAAAAGAGCAACTAAAGTAAAAAAGAACACTGGGTGCCCTTGTCTGTTTGTCTGTTTCCTTCCCCCACCTTTCTCCTCATCCATCCACAAACTAGAGAAACGGGAGTGTGATCCCTTTGGCCCCCCCAACCCCACTGTCCCCTCTCATAAGCCACATTTTTATACAATTGTCTTCAAGATTCATGGGTTCTGGGTCATGGGTTCTGGGTTGTAGTTTGATAGTTTCAGGTATCCACCACCAGCTACCCCAATTCATTAGAACCTAAAAAGGGTTGTCTATATTGTGCATAAGAGTGCCCACCAAAGTGACCTCTCGGCTCTTTTTAGAATCTCTCTGCCACTGAAGCTTATTTCATTTCCTTTCACATCCCCCTTTTGGTCAAGAAGATGTTCTCCGTCCCACGATGTCGGGTCTACATTCCTCCCCAGGAGTCATAATCCACATTTCCAGGGAGATTCACTCCCCTGGGTGTCTGATCCCACATAGAGGGGAGGGAAGTGATTTCACCTTTCAAATTGGCTTAGCTAGAGAGAGAGGGCCACATCTGAGCAACAAAGAGGCTTTCAAGAAGAGGCTCTTAGGCACAATTATAGGGAGGCCTAGCCTCTCCTTTGCTGCAACAGTCTTCCCAAGGGCAAATCCCGTGGTAGAGGGCTCAACCCATCAAACCACCAGTCCCCTATGTCTGTGGGCATGTTAGCAACTATCGAGGTAGGGCAGGCCAATACTCCTGCATTCCCCACCAGCTCCTCAAGGGGGCTCTGCAAATTTTTTTCCTTGTTTTTTTTTTTTTTAAACTTTTTTCTTTTCTAAATCAACTGTATGAAAAATTTAAAAATTTAAAAAAGAATAAAAAAAAAATACAATAAAAGAACATTTCAAAGAGACCATAACAAGGGAGTAAGAAAAAGACAACTAACCTAAGATAACTACTTTACTTCTAACGTGTTCTTACTCTACCCCCAGAAAGTAACCTAATATAGCAACATTTCTGTGAACTTGGTCCTACTATACCCATCAGAAATTAACAGACCATAGTCATTCCTGGGCATTCTCAGAACATTAAATTTACCCATGATAGCTTACCTGTTCTACCTGGATTATTGTTCCCCCTTCCTTAATTGCTCTCTATTGCTAGTTCCCCTACATTCTACATTATAAACCATTTGTTTTACATTTTTCGAAGTTCACATTAGTGGTAGCATATAATGTTTCTTTTTTTCTACCTGGGTTATTTTGCTCAGCATTATGTCTTCAAGGTTCATCCATGTTGTCATATGTTTCACAACATCGTTCTTTCTTACTGCCGTGTAGTATTCCATCGTGTGTATATACCACATTTTATTTATCCACTCATCTGTTGAAGGACATTTGGGTTGTTTCCATCTCTTGGCAATTGTGAATAATGCTGCTATGAACATTGGCGTGCAGATATCTTTTCCTGTCACTGCTCTCCGATCTTCCGGGTATATACCGAGAAGTGCAATCACTGGATCGAAGGGTATCTCTATATCTAGTTTTCTAAGGAACTGCCAGACTGACTTCCAGAGTGGCTGAACCATTATACAGTCCCACCAACAATGAATAAGAGTTCCAATTTCTCCACATCCCCTCCAGCATTTGTAGTTTCCTGTTTGTTTACTTGGAGCCATTCTAATTGGTGTGAGATGGTATCTCATTGTGGTCTTAATTTGCATCTCTCTAATAGCTAGTGAAGCTGAACATTTTTTCATGTGTTTCTTGGCCATTTGTATTTCCTCTTCAGAGAACTGTCTTTTCATATCTTTTGCCCATTTTATAATTGGGCTGTCTGTACTATCGTCATTGAGTTGTAGGATTTCTTTATATATGTGTCCTAGTTTGCTAATGATGCAGAATGCATAACACCAGAGATGGATAGGCTTTTATAAAATGGGGGTTTATTTCACTACACAGTTACAGTCTTAAGGCCACAAAGCATCACATCAGCAATCAGGTACCTTCACCGGAGGATGGACAATGGTGTCTGGAAAGCCTCTGCTAGCTAGGAAGGCAACTGGTGTCTGCTCCAAAGCTCTGGCCTCAAAATGGCTTTCTCCCAGGACTTTCCTATCTAGCAAGCTTGCTCCTCTTCAAGACATCATTCACAGCTGCACTCTGTTCCCTCTGTCTGAGTGAGCTCATTTATATGGCTCCACCAATCAAGGCCCACCCTGAATGGGTGGGGCCATGCCTCCGTGGGAACATCTCATCAGAATCATCACCCACAGCTGGGTGGGGACATTCCAAGCAAATCTAACCAGCACCAAAAGGTCTGCCCCACAAGACCACAAAGATAATGGCATTTGGGGAACACAATGCATTCAAACCGGCACATTCCACCCCCTGGACGCCAAAATGACATTATCTTTCCAAATAAAAAATACATTCATTCCATCACAATATCACGAAAACAAATCATTTCAGTAACAAAAGTTAAGTACAAGATCCCATCAAAATCAATTATAGGCATGGCCAGACCTAAGGCATAATTTTTCTTTAGCTGTGGATCTTTGAACATTGAACAAGTTATGTGCTCCCAATATACAAAGGAGAGACATTCATAGGATAAACATTTCCATTGCCATAAGGAGAAACAGTAAGGAAAACAGGGTTAACAAGAGCAAAACAGTTCCTAAAACCCACAGGACAAACTCCATTAGATTTCAAAGTCTGAGAGTCATTAACAGAACAACGTTGCATCCTTGGGGCTTCAGAGAGCAGGAGCCTAACCCTTCCCAAGGGTCTTTTTGGCAGCTGTTTCCTCTCCAAATGCTTGGGTGAGTGCTCCAACATATCCGCACATTGGGTGAGACCACCTTCTCGGCCCCACCCTCCTCAAATATCGGGGCAGCTCCCGGATTCCCTTCCATCTCCGGGGCACATGCCCAACCCCTTCAGAACAGTGTGGTGGCAGCCAGGCTCTCCCCAAATCCCTGGGAATGTGCTCCACCCTCTTTGAGACCTCGGGTGGCAAAACACTTCCAGAGCATCGAGATGGAATGCCCACCCTTGATCTCCGGGGCAAACTCACCCTTTCCATGCATGTGGGCTGCTGCGCTCTCCCAGCCCGAGACCTCCTGACTCCAGACCTCAACCTCCATGGCTCTGTCTTTGAAGAGATTTTTCCTTTAACTTTTTCCTTGTCTGTCTCCTCCAGTCCAGACCGGCAATGGCTCTGTCTATAAAGATCTCACAAAAATTCTGTTGGCTTTGCATGAAGCACACAGGGGTCAAAGCCATTAGACAATAGGACTTTCCACAAATCCTTTCTGGATAATTCCATCTCCAATCTTGGCTTGTACTGAAATGGCGGCTGGGTTCCGTGTTTGGTTACATCCTCGTGTTGGGTTATAGCTTCAGGGATTCCACCCCCTGGAAGCTCATAATTTTCCAAGCCATCAGGTTCTGGTTTCTTTGAACCCAAGAGTTCAGTTCTAAGTTTATCTCTCTCTGCTCACATTTTACTATAAGCTGCAAGAAGAAGCCAGGGTACCTCCTCCACATCTAGTCTGGAGATCTCCTCAGCTAAGTATTCCAGGTTGTCACTTTCAAATTCTTCCTTCCATCTGACACCAGGGCTCAATTTTGCCAAATTCTCTGCCACTTTAAAACAAGGATCACCTTCCTTCCAGTTTTCAACAACACATTCATCATTTCTGCTCAAGGCCTTGTCAGAAGTACCTTTAGAGTCCATATTTCCACAAACAGTCTCTTCAAAGCAGTTAGGCCTTTTCTATCAACCTCCTCACAATTCTTCCAGAATCTTCCCCTTATCCTTTTAAAAAGCCATTCCAACATGTTTGGTATCTGCAAACTCAGCAGCAAAAGCACCCCACTTCTCTCGGTACCAAAATCTGTTATAGTTTGCTAATGCTGCAGAATGCAAAACACCAGAGATGGATAGGCTTTTATAAAATGGGGGTTTATTTTGCTACACAGTTACAGTCTTAAGGCCACAAAGCATCCAAGGGAACACATCAGCAATCGGGTACCTTCACCGGAGGATGGACAATGGCGTCCGGAAAACCTCTGCTAGCTAGGAAGGCAGCTGGCGTCTGCTCCAAAGCTCCGGCCTCAAAATGGCTTTCTCCCAGGATGTTCCTCTCTAGCAAGCTTGCTCCTCTTCAAAACATCACTCACAGCTGCACTCCGTTCCCTCTCTTTGAGTCAGCTCATTTATATGGCTCCACCAATCAAGGCCCACCCTGAATGGGTGGGGCCATGCCTCCATGGGAACATCTCATCAGAATCATCACCCACAGCTGGGTGTGGCACATTCCAAGCAAATCTAACCAGCACCAAAACTTCTGCCCCACAAGACCACAAAGATAATGGCATTTGGGGAACACAATACATTCAAACCGGCACAATATACAAAATATCAGTCTTTTGTCAGATACATGGTTTCCAAAAATTTTTTCCCATTGAGTTGGCTGCCTCTTTACCTTTTTGAGAAATTCCGTTGAGGTACAGAAACTTCTAAGCTTGAGGAGTTCCCATTTATCTATTTTTTCTTTTGTTGCTTGTGCTTTGGGTGTAGTCTAGAAAGTGGCCACCTAATACAAGGTCTTGAAGATGTTTTCCTACATTATCTTCCAGGAGTTTTATGGTGCTTTCTTTTATATGGAGATCTTTGGTCCATTTTGAGTTAATTTTTATGTAGGGTGTGAGGTAGGGGTCCACTTTCATTCTTTTCGATATGGATATCCAACTCTCCCAGCCCCATTTGTTGAAAAGATCTTTATGACCCAGTTCAGTGGCTTTGGGGGCCTTATCAAAGATCAGTCAGCCACTGATCTGGGGTTCTATCTCCAAATTCTCAATTTGATTCCATTGATTTACATGTCTATCTTTGTTCCAGTACCATGCTGTTTTGACAACTGTGGCTTTATAATAAGCTTCAAAGTCAGGGAGTGTAAGTTCTCCCACTTGATTTTTCTTTTTTAGAATGTCTTTAGCAATTTGAGGCATCTTCCCTTTCCAAATAAATTTGGTAACTAGCTTTTCCAAGTCTGCAAAGTAGGTTAATGGAATTTTGATTGGGATTGCATTGAATCTGACATTGACATCTTAATGACATTTAGCCTTCCTATCCATGGCCATGGAATACTTTTCCATCTTTTAAGGTCCCCTTCTATTTCTTTTAGTAGAGTTATGTAGTTTTCTTTGTATAGGTCTTTTACATCTTTGGTTAAGTTTATTCCTAGGTACATGATTTTTTTAGTTGCTATTGAAATGGTATCTTTTTCTTGAGTGTCTCTTCAGTTTGTTCATTTCTAGCATATAGAAACATTACTAACTTATGTGCAGTAATCTTGTATCCTGATACTTTGCTAAATGTGTTTATTAGCTCTAGTAGCTGTATCATCATTTTCTCAGGGTTTTCCAGATAGAAGATCATATCATTTGCAAACAATGACAGTTTTATTTCTTCCTTTCCAATTTGGATGCCTTTTATTTCTTTGTCTTGCCAGATTGCCCTGGCTAGCACTTCCAGCACCATATTGAATAACAGTGGTGATAGCGGGCATCCTTGTCTTGTTCCTGATCTTAGAGGGAAGGCTTTTAGTCTCGCACCATTGAGTACTATGCTGGCTGTGGATTTTTCATATATGCTCTTTATAATATTGAGGAAGTTTCCTTCAATTCCTACCTTTTGAAATGTTTTTATCAAAAGTGGATGTTGGATTTTGTCGAATGCTTTTTCAGCATCTATTGAGATGATCATTTGATTTTTCCCTTTTGATTTGTTAATGTGTTGTAATACATTGATTGATTTTTTATGTTGAACCATCCTTGCATGCCTGGAATGAACACCACTCTGTCATGGTGGATGATTTTTCTAATGTGTCTTTGAATTTGATTTGCAAGTATTTTGTTGAGGATTTTTGCATCTATATTCATTAGGGAGATTGGCCAGTAGTTTTCCTTTTTTGTAGCATCTTTGCCTGGTTTTGGTATTAGATTGATGTTAGCTTCATAAAATGAATTAGGTAGTGTTCCATTTTCTTCAATGTTTTGAAAGAGTTTAAGTAAGATTGGTGTCAATTCTTTTTGGAAAGTTTGGTAGAATTCTCCTGTGAAGCCATCTGACCCTGGGCATTTATTTGTGGGAAGATTTTTGATGACTGATTGGATCTCTTTGATTGTGATTGGTTGGTTTAAGTCTTCTGTTTCTTCTCTGGTCAGTCTAGGTTGTTCATATATTTCCAGGAAATTGTCCATTTCCTCTACATTATCCAGTTTGTTGCCATACAGTTGTTCATAGTACCCTCTTATAATTTTTTTAATTTCCTTAGGATCTGCAGTAATGTCACCTGTTTTATTCATTATTTGGTTTATATGGGTCTTCTCTCTTTTTGATTTTGTCAGTCTAGCTAGGGACTTGTCAATCTTGTTGATCTTCTCAAAGAACCAACTTTTGGTGTTATTTATCCTATTTTTTTTGTTGTTGTTCTTTATGTCATTTATTTCAGCTTTAATCCTTGTTATTTCTTTCTTCTACTTGGTTTAGGATTGGTTTGCTGTTCATTTTCTAGCTTTTTCAGTTGATCCATTAGTTCCTTGATTTTGGCTCTTTCTTCCTTTTTAATATATGTGTTTAGTGCTATAAATTTCCCCCTCAGTACCACTTTTGCTGCATCCCATAGGTTTTGGTATGTTCTGTTCTCATTTTCATTTGTCTCTATATATTTAGCAATTTCTCTTGCTATTTCTTCTTTAACCCACTGATTGTTTAGGAGTGTGTTGTTTAACCTCCAGGTATGTGGGAATTTTCTAAGTCTCTTAGGGTTATTGACTTCTAATTGTATTCCATTGTGGTCAGAGAATGTGCTTTGAATAATTTCAATCTTTTTAAATTTATTGAGCCTTGTTTTATGTCCTAGCATATGATCTATTCTGGAGAAAGTCCCGTGAGTACTAGAGAAGTATATGTATCCTGGTGATTTGGGATGTAATGTTCTATATATGTCAGTTAAATCCAATTCATTTATCAGATTGTTTAGGTTTTCAATTTCCTTATTGGTCTTCTGTCTGGTTGATCTATCGATAGGAGACAGTGATGTGTTGAAGTCTCCCACAATTACTGCGGAAACATCAATTGCTTCCTTTAGTTTTGCCAGTGTTTCTCTGATGTATTTTGTGGCACCTTGATTGGGTGCATAAACATTTATGATTGTTATTTCTTCTTGTTGAACTGCCCCTTTTATTAGTATGTAGTGACCTTCTTTGTCTCTCAAAACATTCCTGCATTTAAAGTCTATTTTATCTGAGATTAATATTGCTACACCTGCTTTCTTTTGGCTGTAGCTGGCATGAAATATTTTTTTCCATCCTTTCACTTTCAATTTCTTTGTGTCCCTGTGTCTAAGATGAGTCTCTTGTATGCAGCATATTGATGGTTCATTTTTTTTTGATCCATTCTGCAAATCTATACCTTCTAATTGGTGAGTTTAATCCATTTACATTGAATGTTATAACCGTGAAGGCATTTCTTGAATCAGCCATCTTATCCTTTGGTTTATGTTTGTCGTATTTATTTTTCCCTCTCTCTATTAATATCCTTTAATGTACCCATACCGAGTCTCTTTAGTACTGAACCTTTCTACATGTCTCTCTCTCCTTTCTTTGTTTCTCTGTCTGTAGTGCTCCCTTTAGTATATCCAGTAGGGCATGTCTCTTGTTAGAAAATTCTCTCAGCATTTGTTTGTCTGTGGAAAATTTAAGCTCTCCCTCAAATTTGAAGGAGAGCTTTGCTGGATAAAGTATTCTTGGTTGGAAATTTTTCTTACTCAGAATTTTAAATATGTCATGCCACTGCCTTCTCGCCTCCATGGTGGCTGCTGAGTAGTCACTACTTATTCTTATGCCTTTTCCTTTGTATGTGGTGAATTGCTTTTCTCTTGCTGCTTTCAGAACTTGCTCCTTCTGCTCCATATTTGACAGTGTGATCAGAATATGTTTTGGAGTGGGTTTATTTGGATTTATTCTATTTGGAGTTCGCTGGGCATTTATGATTTGTGTATTTATGGTGTTTAGAAGATTTGGGAAGTTTTCTCCAACAATTTCTTTGAATACTCTTCCTAGACCTTTACCCTTTTCTTCCCCTTCTGGAACACCAATGAGTCTTATATTTGGACGTTTTATATTATCTAGCATATCCCTGAGGTCCATTTCAATTTTTTCAATTTTTTTTCCCATTCTTTCTTTTGTGCTTTCATTTTCCATTCTGTCATGTTCCAGGTCATTGATTCGTTGTTCAACTTCCTCTAGTCTTGTACTATGAGTATCCAGAATCTTTTTAATTTGGTCAAAAGTTTCTTTAATTTCCATAAGCTCATCTATTTTTTATTTAGTCTTGCAATGTCTTCTTTATGCTCTTCTAGGGTCTTCTTGATGTCCTTTATATCCTGTTCCATGCTCTTCTTGATGTCCTTTATATCCTGTGCCATGGTCTCATTGTTCATCTTTAGTTCTTTAATTAGTTGCTCTAAGTACTGTATTTCTTCTAATCTTTTGATTTGGGTGCTTGGACTTGGATTATCCATATCATCTGGTTTTTTCATATGCTTTAAAATTTTCTGTTGTTTTTGGCCTCTTGGCATTTGCTTAACTTGGTAGGGTTCTTTTAGGATTTGTAGACCAATTGAAATCCTTATCTCTAATTTGTCAGGTCTACAGCTTTGTGGAGTACACTTTCTGTGGCTAACCAGCAGGTGGCGCCTGTGAGCCATCTGTTCCCCTCAAGCCAGTTCTCCCCTGTTTTGCCTCTGTGGTGAGTGGGGGAGTGAGTCTTGTGGGGTCCAGTTGGTGTACCCAGCTTGCGTGAGTAGTTGGTATTGCCCGCCCTGTATAAGGGGCATGTGTTTGGGCGGTCAGGGAGGGGGCAGCTCTAACAACCAAATCTCCCTGGTGTTCCTGGAGTTTTAAAGCTGCTGCAATAGTCTAATCCTTCAGTTCAGTCCTGCCACAGTTTGTCTCTGCCACTGACCTACAAGTCCTTGGTATTGGCATGTGGCCCCTGAGACTTGTGAGTGGGTCCCTCTTCCAGGCCTTGCACCCCCTGGTCCTCTGTTGAGGGATGACTGTGCTATGTCACAGCTGAGTGCTGTCCCCCCAGGGTGGTTCTGGGCTGCCAGTCTGTGTAGGGAGACTCCCAGTCTGCTGAAATGATGTCTGAATGGGGCTTGTTAATTCCCTCTGCCCCACATTCCCAAGTCTGGGACAACCAGCTGAGGGTGCAGGGAAGGCTAATGTACACACCCAATTTTGTGGTGTATGCGTGTTATTTGAAGCACTTCTGTCACACTGGGTTGTCTAGGGCAGCTCTGGGCTATGGGGCCGGTGATGGGCAGGAGTGTTTCCTGTCCAACAGGATAATGGCTGTGAGAGGATGTCCCCCTTTTCTTGGGAAGTTGTGTTTAGTGAATTTTCTCAGCCACTGGATTACTGCCTTTTGCCTCAGAGCTCTCAGTTCTGCTCTTGTCTTGACCTGCCCAAATCGCAAGTCTTTGAGGCTTTCTCTATTGGGCTTCTTAGAGTAATTGTTTTAGAAAATGAAAAAAAGATGAAAAAAAAAAAGGAAAAAAAAGGCCCTCCTGGCAGCTCTAATGCATTATTTAAATGATAAGAGACAAACAATTAGGGCTATTAAGGAAAGATCCAGGGGGCAGAGAGATCAGTTTTTTTTCGGGTTTTGCAAATGATCCTGCGGGCCTGAGCTCTGCCCTTCCCCTTTCTATGTTCACCAGAACTCCGAAAAGCATCCGCTTTTATTTTTGAGTTTGTCTTGCTGTTTTTTTGCTATGCCTATCTCCTCTCTGCTGGGCTGGCTGCTCTCAGATTCTCTGGTGTCTGGTCTCAGTCTATCTATGGTTGGAGTTTGGATCAGTAGAATGAGTTTTCGATAAGTGCTGCCACTGCAGTTCTCCCTTCTCCTTCCCAGTGCTGACAGCCCCTCCTCCCACAGGACTGAGCCTGGCAGGGAAGCGCATGGGTCCCCTGGCCACAAAAACTTACAGATTTCACTGATCTCAGCAGTTCCACGTTTTCATGAGTGTTGTATGAAGTATGCCCAAAGTCAGATTGCTCTGCAGTGTCCACTCCATGCAGTTCCTGGCTTTCTACCTACTTCCCTGGAGGAGTAGCTAAAACATACACCTCACCAATCCACCATCTTGCCCCACCTCCCCTGATGTTCTTTTCTGATAAGAATGGAAAACAATACTTTCCCCATCTCAATGGCTACATACTATATATCTGAGGTCATGGCAGTCTGCTGTAGCAAAGACTACAGCTGCAATTGTGACCACTATTTGATTGAGTTGACAACAGTCTACTCTTATTCTCCTGTCCCCACCTGTATTTTGCTGAGGCCAAACTAGTGTTACTGGTCCATTTATCTTGTCTATAAGGATAGTATGTTTTACCAACCACTGCCAAAGCTCTCAGCATCTCAATTCTCTCCGACTTCCACTCTGACTGCTGCTCATGATAATTGCACCTGTCTGGATTATATTATTTTGGGACCAGTGAGCCCTGTTTATTAATGGCATTTCCTACTATCAGCCTGGTCTAGAGAGGAGTGTCATCTCTGAATTTCTCAGTGAGGCAGGTATTCTGCTCACTAGCACATCTCCTCTTGCTCTGATGCATAAACTGCCCTCTGGGTCCTTCCATGAAAGAGTTGTTGCATGTGTTTTGTCCATATGTAATATATTCACTCTAGCACAATCACTTTACTAAGCTTTTCAATTATTCTTCCACTACTTTGCCATGACAGTTCTTGAATTTCTACTTGAATTTCTAATTTAATGATGTTATTATTAATATTAATAACCTTTATTAAGGTTATTTATTGTCATGATTCTAAGAATTATTGTAAAGGTGTTTCAGCAAATCTTCTATGGTTCCTACCAGTGAATTAAATCCTGTACCCCAGATGCCTTCTCTAATAAATCCTCCCTGATTGAACTTTATGTTCTACCTGCTTTAATCCAGCACACTCAGAATCAAGTCCCATTGTTATCTTTGCTCTGAAGTTTCTTCAGAACATACACCTTTTTTTCTCCTACAGCAGACATGCAATACTACTCTGGCAGCATTAGGTTGTGATCTAACCCTAGTTAATTGACTTAGTGTCTAAGAGGGACGCTAAGGACAAATCCTGAATAAGGTCCACATTGTACTGCAGGGTAGTGAACACTGTATCTCCTTTAAGTAAGGGGGGAGGATTACCTTAATGGGAAGGCAGAGAATAAAGTTTTTTTTTATTTTCTTATATGAACCAGAGCTGAGATCCAAGATACACTGACTATAGGAGACATTGTGTCCCCAGAAAGAAGGTTTCCATAATTCAGTCAAGTTTATATGGTTATGATTCCCTTGGCCTTTCCCTAATATTATCAATTGACATTTACTTGGGTAACATCACTATGGAAAAACAGGACTATCCATATCATTTGAAGCCGATAGGATACAGGGTCCAAATTGACACCAATACCTAGGAATTCAAAGTGACATCATAGCACTCCCTCCCTTCCCTTTACAGTAGACAATTTCAGTTTTCAGATATTTTGGTAGAGCTCTGATTCACATCTGTCTCACAGTACGTCTATTGGGTACAAAAGCTGACCTGTTGGTTATTTACCCAGTTTCTAAATTTTAAATGGAATGCAAATGATTAGCAATTGACAAATACCTTACATTGATTTAGTGGCTTGTAAAGTAAGAGTTACTGCAGTAGGAAAGTTAAAGTGGAAGGGCTTAAGACTGTCTCCAAGGTAGCAAGTCAAAACCAAATTCTCTTATGGGGACAGTTGAAAATTAATGCCATTTTCAAATATATTAAAGATGTAAGAGTAGGGCCAGTCCTCAAGAAAAGAAAATAGCCACTTGGTTGCAAGTTGATTAAACTAGGCAGTGATTCATCCTGCTTCAGGTTGACATATTTTATAAGTATTGGTTTGTCTTTTCTGCTTGGAGGACTTTGGCCAACACTACTGTCTGAGGGCTCACAGAGGATCTGATCTACTGATATGAAATCCCACATAATATCACTTCTGACTAATAGACCTCCCTTTCACAATATGTAGTGTGACTGTAGGCTCTGGTCATAGGATGCATTGGTCTTAGCACATATGCATCATTCAGAGCCTGCCAAACAATAAGACATTGGACACCTTCTTTTCTTTTATTTTCTATTTTCTTTAATTTAATTTATTTTTGATTTTTTTTGTAAATAAAATTTACAAAAAATAAATTTGTGATTATCTTTCATTGGGGGTCATTCACCTTCATAGACCTTGATAGTAACAGGTGGTTGATCATCAGAAGCTGTAGAAAATGTTTGAGATTTTTTCATGGGAAACACAATGTTCCTTGGAATAAGTTTTGTCATGACACTTTCCACAGTTTCAATACCAAGTGTAGGGGACACACATCAAGCAACACCAGATCAATCTTCAGGGGTGTCTAGGCAGTGAGCACCCTAACTTGTTCATACTGAAAAGGGATGTTGACAGTATCTGATTGTTGTTCTTAGAGGCTGTTGCCTCCAGGTTTTAGGAATTCTCTGGCATAGGAGCAAAGGTGGATTTAAGTTTCTGAGAGATAAAATTTAGTGAGTGAAAATTGTATAGACTCCCATGTAAAGACCTAGGTATTTGGTGAATACTTTTGGTAAGGGCATAGTTTACAATGGCCATTTGGGAAGTCTAGTGGAGCTTACATAGGAGAAACATCCAGGATAGCCCCTCAACTCTATTTGGGATCTCTCACCAACTGTGACCTCAGCTTGTTACCTTTCTATTTTCCCTCCTTGGTCAAGTAGGCAATTCAATCCCTCACTGCCAGGACCAGACTCATTCCTGGGAGTCATATCCCATGTTGCCAGGGAGATTCATGTCCCCAGGAGTCATGTCCTTCATGGAGGGTGGAGGTTAATGAATTTGTTTTCTGAGTTAGGCTTAGAGAGAGAAAGGACACATATAAGCAACAAAAGAGGTTCCCTCAAGTTGCCTCTTAGGTATTATAGGAGTGCTCAGCCTCCCTTTACAACCCTATCTTTCACAAAAGCAAGCCTCAAGTCAAGGGCTTGATTTATTAAGTAACGGGCTCCTGATTTCACTTAATATATATTTTATCCCAAGATAAATGCTCAGTTTCTTAGATTATCTTCACTTAGTTGTAAATCATCATCATTCTCAACTTTAAATTATTATGATAACATAATACATCCCAAAGCTCTTATCAGCTGCTAATTATTCATCACTAGTATTAGTGTAGGGTTGGTAAGATATTCTTATTAAATATAGTCTTTAATATGTAATGGGTAATTTTTCCACATACTGCTCTGTTGTTAACTGCCCACACCAGTGTCACACCATATAACAATATCATGCTAACACTTATTTAGGTTTGTGGTGCCACTCTTCATGTTACATGTCTTTAAACATCCATTTACAAACATGGTCACCTTCAATGAATCACTGATACTTATATTCCCATTAACAAACCATTGCCACACCTGACCATAACCATATCATTAAGTTCACCTGCATTATCATATCTGTACATATTAGATTATCATTCCCCCTTCACTAACTTCTCTCTATCTTTAGGTCCTCTATATTCTATATTCTATATTATAAAAATGTAAATGTTTTACATTTTTCACAGAGTCCACATTAAAGGTAACATACAATATCTCTTCTTTTGTGTCCAGCTTATTTCACTCAGTGTTATGTCTTCAAGATTCATCCAGGTTCATATGTTTCCTTCTTACTGCTGTGTGGTATTCCATTGTATGTATATACTACATTTTGTTTATCCACTCATCTGTTGATGGATATTTGGATTGCATGCATCTC
The DNA here is from genome assembly GCF_015220235.1 of Choloepus didactylus. Taxonomy (NCBI): domain Eukaryota; kingdom Metazoa; phylum Chordata; class Mammalia; order Pilosa; family Megalonychidae; genus Choloepus; species Choloepus didactylus. The sequence continues at coordinate 52,709,147 of NC_051317.1, read as the reverse complement.
ATGACAATTCTGAACAATGCTTCTATGAACATTGGTGTGCAAATATCTGTTTGTGTCATTGCTTTCAGATCTGAGTATATACTGAGAAGTGAAATTGCTGGATGTCACTGGATATTCAGGGTAATTTGATCTCTAATTTTCTGAGGAACTGCCAAGCTGTCTTCCACGGTAGCTGTACCATTATACAGTCCCACCAACAATTAATAAGATTTCCAATTTCTCCACATCCTCTCCAGCATTTATAGTTTCCTCTTGTATAATGGCCGCTATTCTTATTGGTGTGAGATGATGGCTCATTGTGGTCTTCATTTGCATCTCCCTAATAGCTAGTGAATATGAACATTTTTCATGTGCTTTTCAGCCATTTGTATTCCTCTTCAGAGAAATGTATTTTCATATTTTTTTTTTTTGCCAATTTTATAATTGGGTTGTTTGTACTATTGTCATTGAGTTGCAGGATTTCTTTATATATGCAAGATATTAGTCTCTTATCAGATATAGAGTGTCCAAATATTTTCTCCCACTTCCTCTTCACTTTTTTAACAAATACCTTTGAGGTACATAAGCGTTTCATTTTGGGAAGTTCCCATTTACCTATTTTTTCTTTCATTTCTTGTGCTTTGGGTATAAGGTCTAAGAAGTGACCTCCTAATACTAGGCCTTGAAGATGTTTCCCTACATTATCTCCTAGGAGCTTTATGGTACTGTCTCTTATATTGAGGTCTGTGATCTACTTTAAGCCCATTTTTGTATAGGGCATGAGGTAGGGGTCCTCTTTTATTCTTTTAGGTTTGGATATCCAGCTCACCCAGCCCCATTTGTTGAAGAGACTTTTCTGTCCCCAGTTCAGTGAATTTGGGGGCCTTATCAAAAATCAGTCAACCATAGATCTGGGAGTCTATTTTCAAATTCTCAATTTGATTCCATTGATCAATATGTCTATCTTTGTGCTAATACTATGACATTTTGACTACCATGGCTTTATAGTAGGCTTCAAACCAGGAAGTGTAAGTCCTCCCACTTTGATTTTCTTTTTTAGAATGTTTTTAGCAATTTGAGGCACATTTCCCTTCCAAATAAATTTGATAACTACCTTTTCCAAGTCTGAAAATTAGGTTGTTGGAATTTTGATTGGTATTGCATCGAATATGTATACCAGTTTGGATAGGATTGACATACCTATCCATGAACACAGAATATCTTTCCATCTCCTAAATTTCCATTTTATTTCTTTTAGAAAAGTTATGTGATTTTATGTGTAAAGGTCTCTTACATCCTTGGTTAATCTTATCCCTAGGTACTTGATTTTTTTACTTGCTTTTGTGAATGGAATTTTTTTCTTGAGTATCTCTTCAGTTAGGTCATTTCTAGTGTATAGGAACATTACTGACTTACGTGCATTATGTGCATTAATCTTGTTAATGCCACTTTGCTGAATTTGTTTATTAGCTCAAGTAGCTGTGTCATTGAATCATCAGGGCTTTCCAAATATAAGATCATATCATCTGCAAATAATGACAGTTTTACTTCTTCCTTTCCAATTTGGATGTCTTTTATTTCTTTGTCTTGCTAGATTGCTCTGGCTAGAATTTCAAGCGCAGTGTTGCATAATAGTGGTAATAGTGGGCATCCTTGTCTTGTTCCTGATTTAGAGGTAGGACTTCCAGTCTCTCACAATTGAGTTTTATGCTTGCTGTGGGTTTTTCATATATGTCCTTTATCATACTGAGGAAGTTTCCTTCAATTCCTACCTTTTGAAGTGTTTTTGTCAAAAAAGAATGCTGAATTTTGTTGAATTCTTTTTCAGAATCTATTGTGATGAACATTTGATTTTTCCCTTTAGATTGGTTGATGTATTGTATTACATTGATTGATTTTCTTATGTTGAACCACCTTTGCATGCCTGGAATGAACAACACTTGCTCACAGTGTATGATTTTTTTTAACTTGTCTTTGAATTCGATTTGCAAATCAAGTTTTTGCATCAAAATTGCGTCTAGATAGGCCTGTAGTTTTTCTTTCTTGTAGCATCTTTATCTGCTTTTGGTATTAGAGTGATGTTGGCTTTATAAAATGAGCTAGGTAGTGTTCCATTTTCTTCAAGTTTTGGAAAGAGTTTGAGTAGGAATGGTGACAGTTCTTTTTGGAAATTTTGGTAAAATTCTCATGAAACCTTCTGGCCCTGTGCTTTTAGTTGTAGGGAGCTTTTTGATGACTGGATCTCTTTACTTGTGATTGGTTTGTTGAGGTCTTCTATTTCTTCTCTGGTCAGTATAGGTTGTTCATGTGTTTTCAGGAAATTATTTGGTTCTCCTAAATTGTCTAATCTGTTGGTGTACAGTTGTTCATAGTATCCTCTTATGATTTTTTTAAAATTTCTTTAGGATCCATAATAATATCTCCCCTCTCATTTATTATTTGTTTACTTGGGCATTCTCTCTTTTTTACTTTGTCAGTCTAGCTAAGGATTTGTCAATCTCATTAATCTTCTCAAAACCAACTTTTGGTTTTATTTATTCTCTCTATTGTTCTTTGTTTTCCTTATCACTTATTTCTGCTTTAATCCTTGTTATATTTTTTGTCTACTTGTTTTAGGATTATTTTGCTGATCATTTTCTAACTTCTTCATTTGTTCTATTAGTAATTTGATTTTAGCTCTTTCTTTCTTTTTAATGTATGCATTTAGAGCTACAAACTTCCTCCTCAATACTGCCTTCACTGTATCCCATCATTTTGATATGTTGTATTCTCATTTTCATTTGTCTCTAAATATTTAGCAATTTCTATTTCAATTTCTTCTTTGGCCCACTGATTGTTTAGTAATGTGTTCTTTAACCTCCAGGTATTAGTGAATATCTAGAGAAGAATGTATATCATGGTAATTTGGGATGTAATCTTCTATCTGTGTCTGTTAAGTCTAATTCATTTATCATATTATTTTAGTTCTCAATTTCCTTATTGGTCCCCTTGTTGATCTATCTATAGGAGAGAGTGGCATATTGAAGTCTCCTAGGATATTTATGGAAACATCTATTTCTTCCTTCAGTTTTGTCAACATTTGACTCATGTACTTTGGAGAACTGTGATTGGGTGCATTATATTTGGGCCTCCATCAGAAGCACTTGGGCCCCCCATGAGCCCCAAAATTCTATTTTATTTTATTTTAAATATAAACCTAAAAATTTTATTTTATTTTACATATATATAAATCAATGTTTTTCTTTTTGGTAATATATGCATACAACTCAAAATTTCCTATTTTAACCATGTTCAATACAGTGGTATTAGTTACGTTCACTGGAAAAGCTTCTTAAAGATGCAATTTAGATGCCATCTTTATGATGGGATCAGTGAGGCAACATATATAACAATAAGGAATTCATTTTTTATGGATTTTTCTTCAAACTTATTGAGATATATTCACATACATACAGTCATCTAAAGAGTACAATGAATTGTAATCAGTACCATCATGTAGTTGTGCATTCACAACCCCATTCTATTTTTGAACATTTTCCTTGTACCAGAAAAAGTGAAAATAAGAATAAAAAGTAAAAGTAAAGAAGAACACCAAGAACATCCCCCTCCCACTCTATTTTTCATTTAGTTTCTCATCCCCATTTTTCTACTCATCCATCCATACACTGGAAAAAGGGAGTGTGATCCATAAGGCGTTAAGAATCACACTGTCACCTCTTGTAAGCTACATTGCTATATAATAATCTCCAAGAATCAAGGCTACTGGGTTACAGTTTGGTAGCTTTAGTTATTTACTTCTAGCTATTCCAATGCATTGAAACCTAAAAAGGGTTATCTGTATAGTGAATAAGAATGCTCACTGAAGTGACCTCTTGACTCCATTAGGAATCTCTCAGCCACTGAAACTTTATTTCATTTCATTTTGCATCCCCCTTTTGGTCAAGATGTTCTCAATCTCATGATGTTGGGAGATTTACACTCCTGGGAGTCAGATCCCATGTAGGAGGGAGGGCAGTGAGTTCACCCATTGAGTTGGCTTAGCTAGAGAGAGAGGGCCACAACTGAGCAACAAAGAGGAACTCGGGGAGACTCATAGGCACAATTATAAGCAGGTTTAGCTTCTCCTTTGCAGTGACAAGCTTCATAAGGTTAAGTCCTGTGATAGAGGGCTCAGCACATCAAACCGCCAGTCCTCAATATTTGTTGGAACATTAGCAGCAATCCAGATGAGGAAGCCCAACACCTCTGCATTTCCCCCCAGCTCCTCAGGGAAGCCCTGCATATATATTTTTATTGTCTGTCCAGATTACTTTGGGATGTGTCACTATTTCACACTAACCTATGCAAACCTACCAGGTCTCACTTCCAATTAAAATTTTCATGTAATTATAGTATTTGAACAAATTGTTCAAGTTAAATTGTTTAGCAAATTTAGATCTTGTACCAACTAAACTTCTCTTCCCTTGGTATCAAGGAATTTGAAGTTTTAAAATGCAGTCAGTATTGTCCTTTACTGTTTGGCCTGATATCTCTAGTTAAAATCTGGACTCTTTTTCAGTTTTTTTTTTTTTAACAGTTGCTATATGTGCTAATACTGACATTCATATATGCTGAGTTCTAGCTCTGAGTTTCAGGTGTCACACAGATACCCAAAGTTCCAGGGATTGAACAGGTTATACACAAAGGGATCAGCATCTCATAGTCTGGAGTTAGCCACTACAGCTCAGGAATAGATGGGACTGCTGTAAGAGTTTACAATCTAGGGACTATTACAATAAGCATTCCCCTGATAAGTTGTACTCTAAGGTTCAATTCTGAGTTTTCACATTGTAGTTAGCCCATACTGGCGAGGCATTTTAGGGAATTCAGTTTTAATTAAGAACTTGTATATTTTCTCTGACCCTGAGAGATTAAACATTTAAGTCTTGAAATAAAGGAATAGATCTAAGCATGATCATATTCTTCATTACTGCCTGTGATCCATTTGGAAAATTTTGATTCCCAATTACAGAAAATTGAGTGTTTTAGAGCCTGAGTGCCAGATGGGCTCACTTCCACCACAGGACACCATAAATATCACTAACTTTAAAAGTATGGCTGATGCCTAGTCATGTTAGTTTCTCATATCAGTCAAGCATCAGACAAAGAAGAGTGCCAATATTAGCAGGTGTAAGAGAATCTGATCATCACAAAAAGGAGGGGGGCTGTTATTTAATAAGAACATGAATGACTATACTTGAAATTCAGTTGATACACCTGCATCTTTTGATACTTTTATGTCCAGTTTTAACTGGAAATAAGCATAGAACCATAAGAATAAGAGCCTGGACCACCCTTGCATATAAACCTCTTCAGCCAGAAACAGACTATCTGGGGGTTGAGAGGTGTTCTTACAGTGGGTGATAGAGAAGGGACATCATTCATTGGGACCTCACATTCAACAGCTGCAGAACAGGCTATAGTATATCATACTAAGTCACCTCTTGCACATTTTTCCAGAGGTTGTAACTGAACCAAATCCTATTGAAGCTCTGCTTGAGTGGAGCGAGCTTAATAAGAGTAAATAATCTGTGCAATGTCAGAGGTTGATGAGTGAATGCTATTGTGACAATGCACAGGTCCCTTCACTAGTCAGCTGTACCATTGCTCCAGTTTTTGTGAACATTACATGCTGGCAGCTGAAACTTGAATAATTTCTCCCTTCTCCAGAACAAATAACCTTGAATAGGAACTCCCTTTTCCTGAGAGATCATTCATTATCATATAGCCAGTGGTCAAGGAATGAATGAAAGACAGATTGTCAAGTGATTGTAGAAGAGGCCAACTTAAATGAGTATGTATTATGAAAAAATCCATAGGAATCACAAGAACATATTAAGTATACTATTACTTGTTATCATTATCAATAGTACTATCACATTGACTGTAAAATAGTGAAACATGTTAGGACAAACATCAAACACTTAATCCACAACTTCATTAACTTTAAATGATGTAGTACTCAGGTTTCCCATGAGTTTCTATGCACCCCACTCTCAAAACACACAAACCTTTATTTATTGCATGAACATATATTTTATGATAAATTGATTTTATTTTTTAAAAATACATATTATTTAAAATATAACTCATTATCAACATCTAAGAGCATTAATATAAATATCATAATGGATTGCAGTTTTCTCTGTGATTTTTTTAAAGTTGTTTTGTCATTAAATTCATCTACATATATTAAAAGCAGATAGGCTAAAGTCAAAATATATTATAAAAATGGAAATCAAGTTTATACATTAATAGAGATTTTATACAGAAGGAAAAATACTATTAGTATTAAAATTGAAGAAATACTTAACTGGGTTCCCCAGAGTTTTAAGAAGAAAATGAGATTTTAGGGTCAAATAGTCTATAGTTTCCTCCTGAGAATGTTCTATATCCTTCAATTTTATATAGTGTAAATATCAAACTCAGAATCTTGAAAAATAACAATATTTAGGCTAGTTTTAAAGAACATCATTTAAGCATTGATGCAGACACATTTAAATATGGAAATATGTAGCTATTTATAATGCATATCTTATGAGTTAATAAAATATGAGTAAATTAGTTTTATTTAAAAATTTTCAAAATCACAAATTTTGTTTTTAAAAATGTAAAGTTAAAAATTTGAATGTGATAGATTTTTCTAACCTATATTACAAGGAATTCTAAGTTTTTTTAAACTTACTTTTTACAAAATAACTATGCAAGTATTTATTAGCATCAAATGAAAAATCAATGAAAATTTTAATACATTCATTTGCTTCACACATAAATACTTATTTTAACACTATATATTTTTACATTTTACATCACCTGTATGTTATTTTAAATCTGTGCCTGCATTTGAAATACTCGTTGAGCAGATTATTTGATAAATTCAAATAATCAAATTATCATTGAATTTGTGATCTTAAGAATCTCTGAAATGTACATTTACCACAATAACATGTAAATTAACTTAAATTCTAAGTTAAGTGATGTGGTAGTTGAAGTTGTATGTAGCCCAGAAAAGATCATGTTCAGAAAAGATCAGCTAATCCTTTCTTGTGGGTAAAGATCTATTGTGGGTGGGACTTTTTGATTAGGTTATCTCAGTTGAGGAGTGCCCCAGCATTGGTTTTATTTCTCTTACTGGAGTCCTTCATAAGAGAATAAACGCCTGAGAGAACCTAAGAGATGAAATTCAGAGGAGCCGAGAGGGGGAACACAGGGAACAGTTACAAAGCCACTAAAGCCAGAAGCTGAAAGCCATGAAACCTGGGAGAGAGGACTGGCAGATGTTGCCATTTGCCCAGCTTTGTGACAGAGAAGTCCCAGATCACCAGCATCCTTTCTTCAGAGAAGTATCATCCTGTTGATGCCTTAATTTGGACATTTTCATGGCCTTAGAATTATAAATTTGTAAGCTATTAAATCCCAATTGATAGAAGCCAGTCCATTTCTGTTATATTACATTCTGTCAGTGTTAACAAACTAAAATGAGTGTTATTAGATAGGAGTGCATGTGTCAGTCAGTTTTTTTTTTTTTTTTTAGAAAAATGGAATGAACAGGATATAAGTAGATATATTTTTTTATTAGAGATTTTTTGTAAGGAATTAGCCCAGATGATGAAGAGGACTAGCAAGTCTAAACTCCTAAGGGCAGGCTTCAAGTTGGAAACTCAATGAAGGTGACATCAAATTCCCCCAGGGAAAGCTGGTTGGCTAAAGTAAAGGTAGGAATTGTTTCTGCATGCTGAAATCCTCAGTTCTAGTTTTAAGCCTCCAACTGATTGGATGAAGAAACTACTCTCATTGTTGAAGGCAATCTTCTCTGTTGATTGTAGATGCAATCAGTCATCAATAGAATCATCTAATGATTCAAACCCATCTACAAAATACCCTCACAGTTATAATCAAGACAGAACTTGCTTGACCAAAGAATTCAATACCATAACCTAGCCAAATTGACACATAAAATTAGCCATCATAGTACTTAAAACTGGGATTTTAAAAGGAGAAATGAGTATTTAGAAGATGCAATGGAGAGCAGGAATGCCTGTTCTATTAGATGCCTTGCCCAGTAGAATGTTCATTCATTCTTCATATGACAAATATTTGTTGAACTGTTATAAGTAGTATTAATAGTATAGTCATTATACTTCTTAAAATTTGAAATATTTAAGGGTAGGTTGCTTAGTAGTCACTGAGCCAACCCTCCCAAAAGTCATCTTCTGCAACACCCAAAGATTTACCCCAAACTCTCAACCATTAAGCATTTAAATCCAGGGAAACAAATGGTCTCCATCACTGTGTCAATTCTATGGCTCCTATCTACTGATATGCTGTGACTACTGAGCACTAGTTCACTGGTTTTAATTTTTTTATATTGTTCTAGCTTTATGTTGTGTCAACTTAGCTAAGCTGGACCTATATTTCACAGAATTCCCTCCCTTGCATAGTCCCATATTAGTGTGCACCACAGACATATTTTGTTCAAGATATGTGTGTTAGAAGTGAAGCAACAGGCACATTCTTTTTTATATTCAAAAGGTCAGTGCAAGACATGAGGGGTTGTTGCTTATCACATAATTATCTCATATTTGTAAGAGGTAGTAACCAGGCCTAGTACTCTTCTTGCTCCTGACAGATTTCTTCCCTAAAATTTTCTGACTCCTGGTCTAAATGTAAGTTTTCTTTCATGATAAAAGCCAACAGCCTCTTCTGCAGAATTCCTCTCATTGATGTTGAAGACGTGGAGGCAGTGGGAGACTGAGGAGGGTGTCAGGCTTTGCTGGTGAGTTCCAGTACATCCACACTGTTTCAGTTTTGTCCTTTCTTCCCCCACTTCATGATCATCATTCCTTTCTGACTTCCTTATTGATGTCAGGCTTTAGCTTCAGATACAGAATCCTTATTCTCACCTAGACTTTTTAACCATTCCTCCTAATTGCTTTGCTAAACACTGCTGATTCTCTTCAGGACTTACTTCCTTGTCTGTAACAAATTGTCTCAAACTTAGTGGCTTAAAACAATGCATTCTCATAGTTTTAGAGGTCAGAATATAAAATGGATTCTATTTGACAATTATTGGTATTGTCTAGTTGATCATGTTATAAGTATGATAAAGGTATCAGCAGGAATGCACTCCTTCTGGAAGCTCTAGAAAATAGTATGTTTCCTTGCTTTTCCAACTTCTAGAGGCCACTTGAATTCCTCAGCTCATAAATCCTCTACCTCATTCTTAGAACTCAGTGGTGTAGCATTTTCCAATCTCTTTCTCTGACTCTGATTCCATCATCATATCTCCTTTGGTTCTGGCCCTCTTACCTTCCTCTTATGAGGACACATGCAATTATATTTGACCCTCTCAGATAATTCAGGATAAACTTCCCTTTCCAAAGTCCTTAACTTAATCATATCTGCAAACTCTTCTTTGCCATCTAAGGTGGCATATTCACACATTCCAGGTACTAGAACATCTTTGGGAGTTCTATTATTTGGCCCACCACATCTCCCACCTCTAATTTCCTCTATATCTATCACCAGACTCAAATCAAAGTGTGACCCATGACTAGGTGGGATACACACAAATATAATTGCATGATTTTGAGAATTCATATCAACAGGAACCTCGAGAGTATGTGTGGGAATGGATATTAAAGTTGGTGGATCATTGTAGAAGAATATAAACTGAATCAGTTTGTGTTTATTGATATTGAAGAAGTGACACTTCCCAAATATGGGTCCATGCCTTGGCACAGCTAATATAAGTCACACTGAACCCAGTTGAAGAGGAAAATATGGTTTAATTTACACTGGTGAGAAGACAGGGGAAAATATCACAAATCTGCCTCCCCAAAGTGTTTCTTCAATTTGGTTTTATACCCAGGTTCATAGACAAAGAGAAATAATCATTCAGCTAACATACAATAAGTGTAACAGACAAAAGACCCATCTATCTGGGAGGTTTGGGTCATCTCCTAATGATTGTTTCATTGGCTAAAGCCATTAGAGAAAAAGGGAGTCAACTATTTTAGTTAATATCCACAGGTTTGGAGAACTTTGGTAATTTTAATCTCCTGTTTTCTATATGACACCTGGGAAAGATGCAAAGTTTACATTTACATATGTTTCCAGACCTTACATTTACAAATTGCTCCTTTGTGAGAATAAGAGCTACCATTACAGCCTGTTTTCAGTTTTAAAGGTTACATGTTAGGGTTACCTTAAAATTTCCTGCTTGTTTACAGTTTTTTAATATAATATTTTAAAAGTCACTGTTACGATATGAATGCACTGAATAGGGACTTAGACTCCATGTTTTTCTTAGTAGTCATGGAGTGATTCTGGTAGTTTAGCTGGTAGTTTAATGAAAATCAGCACCACAAGAGAGTCTATGTTAAATGAAGTTAAAATGCATGAACTCTCTTTGAATATTATAGAATAAAGTATTCAAAGGCTTAGGGAAGTTGGAATTATAATGGATTTATCATATAATATCTGTAAATCCACCACTTAAATGTATTCACCGGGAAGTCCCAGAGGATAGTTCCTTCACCAAGTCAGTGAATTTTTTTTTTCTTGGGGACCACTCCACAGCTATTTACTGTGAGTCAAAAATAACAGTGAGAAATACTAACATCAATTTGGGCTCCCTACATTTATTAGGGAAGATGTTATCCTGGGATGGAGAAGACCAAGTGGCTGCATTTAATCACAAAAGCACTGGGAAGCAGAGACAAAACAGCAATCAGAATATTCTGACCTACAGAGAAATTTGGTTTTCTCAGATTCATCATGGAGCCCCTGAAACTTAAGTAGATGGATAGCAATCTAAAACATTACTTAGTGTTGGGGTTTGAATCATGTACCTCACAAAAGTTATGTTCAAGTCTTAATCCACATTCCTGTAGGTGTGAACCTATTTTTAAATAGGAGTTTTGAAGATGTTAATATTACTTAAGGTATGGACTAATTTTTGAATAGGATCTATGAAGATCCTTTCAGATGAGGCCAAATTGAATCAGGATGGCCCCTTAATCCACATGACTGGAGGCATTACAAAGAGAGGAAATTCAGAAACAATCAGTGAAAGCCAGAAGTCAGAGAAAGGCACAAGTGGAGACCATAGAGGAGACTACCATATGAGAGAAGCAGAAATATAAGGCAAGGAGCCCCAAATATTGTAGTAAATCAGTACCAGAAAGCTACAGACTCCAATCAAAGTCCTAAGACATGGTACCTGTGAATGTGACCTTATTTGGAAGTGGGGTAATTACAGATAGAATTGTTGAAGTTAAACTTAGGTCACACTAGAGTAGGGTGACCCTATATCCAGCATGACCAGTGCTCTTATTAGATGGGGAAAAGAGAAACAGTCATAGAGGGGAGGATGCCTACACCAAGACCTCATCCACTTTCCAGTTCTGTGTCATAATCTTGTCTGCAAGGATCTTGAATGTTTTTCCATTCTACAATGCTTCACATTGGCCCACTATATTAATGAAATGTTGCCTGGATCTGATGGGTAGGAAGTAGCAGCTACTTTAGATGAATTAAGAAGTCATATGCATAGAAACAGGTTTGATACAAAGCAGACAAAAATTCAAGGACTGCCATCTTGGTGAAATTTCTATGAATCCAGTTTTGTAGGGAAGAGGTGGACATAATTTCTGCAAAGGACCAATAGTATGAATTTTAGATTTTGTGGGACAAGATGAAAAATGGAGCTACTAAATAGATACTTATATATCCATTGACAATGTGACTACTTCAGAATATTGAAACTATTCTTATATCTCAGGTCATTAAGAAAACAGAAAAGATCAGGTGGACCATGGGTCATAATTGCCAACCATCCCAGTTTGCTTAGGATTGTGTGGTTTCACCTGATGTGGGACTTTTGATGCTAAAACTAAAAGGTCCTGGGAAAACTGGAAAATGTTAATATCTCTCTCCAGGGCATGTGTGAGGTTACTTGTGACTTTGAGTCAACAGGCAAAGAAGGGGGGTATTATACTGGATGGAATGATTAATTCTGATGATCAAGATACCTGAAACTGATGAATAAGATAGACAACTCTCTTTTCAGAAAGTACCAAGTTGCTACAGCAAGGATGAAAAAACTGTCTGAAAGCAGGAGATCACCTGGGGTGACTGTTTTATTCCAATGACCTCTGTTGAAGTCAATTAACAACCCAGATCCTTCAGGAATTAAGGAACGCAAGGAAACACAATCAGCCAAGTTTCTTGCTCTTGATAAAGGGACAAAGGAATGGGTAATGGTAGAAGGTGGTCATAAATACTAGCTAAAACTATGTGACCCATTCCATAAGTGAAAACTATAATAGTTACGAGTATTTGTTACTTATTTTGAAGGGAATAATTTCTATATATAGAGTAATCATTTTTTTCTTCTCCTTTCCTTTTCATTATCATATACATATTTTTTAAATACTAGTTCACCACATATCTCATTAATTTCTTAGAGTAACAAAAAGAAGAACTCCATTCAGCTAGAAAAGGAAAAACAAACAAACAAACAAAAAAACAGTGCCAAGATTTGAAAAAACTATTCTGTGTACCTTTTGGAGTTTTTCATTGGTCCAAATGAATATGGACCAGAAGAACCATCTTGTAGGCAATGTGAAAGACAAATGTGAGACTGCAGCCACATTCATTTTATTCTCTTCAGATTGGCTCAGGGCACAAAAATTTTTGAAACATATGTATGCTGTCACAAATCTTGTGGCTAACCATGTTTGTATAGGGAAGCAGGAAAACCTTTAGCTCTTTCAGCTTTTAGCTCATCTCCTTCAGCTTCTTCAACTCTGTGGAGATGTGCATGTTTTCCTTCTTGACAAAGCATGTCAGCTTCTACTCAAGTAACCCCATTATTGACATGGAGGCTGGGATGTGAAAAATCAGTGCATGCTCTATTTTGTCCTTCATGTCTGAGAACTCACAAGTTCTAGATGGTTTTTGTTCCACCTGCTTCACGTGTATTTTTACTTCCAGGTTACCTATCCTATTACATTCAGCCAGCATCATTTGTAGAACCAAAGCCCTATACAGACTCTTAACCAGTTCCTTTAACTATGTAATGTCCAATCCTTATTAAATTTTTTTCACATAAAGAAATAAACAGAGACAAAGATTATTGATAAATAGGGTAGATAGATAGATAGATAGATAGATGAAAGAAATAGAAAGAAAGAAAGAAAGAAAAAGAGAAAGAAAGAAAGAAAGAAGGAAGGAAGGAAGGAAGGAAGGAAGGAAGGAAAGAAAGAAAGAAAAGAAGGAAGGAAGGAAGGAAGGAAGGAAAGAAAGAAAGAAAGAAAGAAAGAAAGAAAGAAAGAAAGAAAGAGAAAGAAAAAAGAAAAGAAAGAAAGAAAGAAAGAGAAAAAGAAAGCTTCTACTTTTCAGATCAAACTCTGACTGGAACATTATTATCTACTGATTGGTAAGTTTATGAGAAAAAGGTAGAGAAGAGTTTTGTTATCAAAAATTCTGTTTAATATGGAATGTGTCTTTAGTGATTTCATGACAGGACATTAAGAATGTAATTGCCTATATAACCCTGAATCTTATTGGATTATTATTTTTTAATTCATCACAACATACAAAGTGGTTGACATTTCACTATGCATGTTATTTTATCCAATTATCAGTTTATTCAATAAAATTTTATTGAATTCTTATTATATTCCAAGGACTCTAAGAGGTTCTGGGAATAAATAGTAAGTAAAACACATAAATATACTTGCCTCATAGACCATAGAAAGATAACCAAAATAAAAGTAAATATGAGGAAATATGGTGGCATAGAAAGGAGTGGAATTTAGTCAGTCCTCCTGGAGCAAATAATAAACAATCAGAAGCAACTAGTAAATAATTTGGAATAACTGATGGGGGCAACCATGACTGTCCACACATGATACACCAAACTGAATTGGGAGGAATACGAGAGACTGGAGCATAAAATCAGTACATAAAAACTGTGGAAACATGCTGGCAGCCCCTCCCACCACCACCACCACACAGCAGGCTGAGCTGCAAAACCTCACTGTGGTAGAAAGCATCACTCTCTGATCAAGCAAATATATCTCAGCCCAGCTCCAATGGGGTTTTTAATTAACAAATGTGGACTGCTGAATACAAGCTACACAACCCCTGCAAACAGACAGACACATTTAGTGATGACTAACCTTAAAGAGCCAAAGGACTACTCTGTTCCAGGAGGGGGAGCCCAGAAGACCAGGAATTCTCTTGAGACAGGCAAAACTGGGGAGCTGTGGACTGTCTCTGAAAGGGGGCTTTCTGTCTTTTTTTCTCTCTGTCAACCTGAGGGGCTCAGTGGAGAAAGCCTTGGCCATTTGCTGTTGGCAGTACTCTGACCCAGACAGGAGAGGACATAACAGAGACACAGAGGAGCTATTCAAATGCAGATGATAACTCCCTAGGGGGTGTATCTACCCTGAGAGGAAGGAAGTGTGGACCAGCTCCACTACCAGGCTTCACTTTGGAACCAGAGCCCAGAGCCTGGGGGAAAGCAGCCAAAATAGAAACTAAAGGGGCCACACCTCCATACACCAGACAAGAGTGACAGGCTGACAGGTGCTGAGCAGATTAGGAAACGTAGAGTGGCTAGAGACTTCACAGGAAGTCTGTCAATCTCTAAGACACATCCACAGGGAGACTTGAAAATATCCCCATTCTGAGATGTGAACCCATTCTTGTCTGGGAAAATCTGATTGGGGTAACCAAGGAAACCAGATGTCTAGACAACAGAATACTGCAATCCACACTAGGAAAAATCAAGGTATGGCTCAGTCAAAGGAACAAATTTACATCTCAATCAAGATACAGTTGAGATATTGTTTCACTTTAATGAAACAATCTATTAAAGATTTTCAAAGAAGTATGCTAAATCAAATCAAAAACCAAATCAAAAAATTCAGGGAAGATATGGTAAAAGAGATGAAGGCTATAAAGAAAATACTGGATGGACATCAGGTAGAAATTGATAGTTTGAAAAAACAACTAGCAGAATCTATGGAAATGAAAGACACAACACAAGAGATGAAGAATGCAATGGAGACATACAACAGCAGATCTCAAGAGGCACAAGAAAGCACTCAGGAAATGGAGAAAAAGACATCTGAACTCCTACACACAAAAGAACAGACAGGGAAAATAACTGAAAAATATGAGCAACATCTCAGGGAATTGAATGACAACATGAAGCATATGAATGTACATGTCATGGGTGTCCCAGAAGAAGAGAAGGGAAAAGGGGCAGAAGCAATAATAGAGGGAATGATCAATGGAAATTTCCCATCTCTTACGAAAGACATAAAATTACAGATCCAAGGAGCTTAGCATACCCAAACAGAATAGATCTGAATAGACCTATGCCAAGACACTTAATAATCAGATTACGGAACATCAAAGACAAAGAGAGAATCCTGAAAGCAGCAAGAGAAAAGCAATCTATCATGTTCAAAGCTTGGTAAGACTGTGTGGATTTCTCAGTAGAAACCACGGAGGCAAGAAGGAAGTGGTGTGATATATTCAAGATACTGAAAGAGAAAAACCACCAAACAAGATTCCTATATCTGGCAAAACTGTCCCTCAAATATGAGAGAGAGTTTAAAATATTCTTAGGCATAGAGACAATGAGAGAGTTTGTGAAAAAGACACCTTCACTACAGGAAACACAAAAGGGAACACTGAAGACAGATAGGAAAAGACAGGTGCCAGAGATTTGGTGCACAATCTTGGGTGATGGTAGCACAACAATGTAAGTACACTGAACAAAGATGACTTTGAGTATGGTTGAAAGAGGAATGTTAGGAGCATGTGAGACACCAGAAGGAAAGAGGAAAGATAAAGACTGGGACTGTATAACTCAGTGAAACCTAGAGTGCTCAACAATGGTGATAAAATTTACAAATATGTTTTTACATGAGGGAGAACAAATGAATTTCAACCTTGCAAGGTGTTAAAAATAGGGTGATATTGGGGAAAACTACAGTCAATGTAAACTAGAGACTATAGTTAACAGAAACATTGTATTATGCCTCCTTTAATGCAATAAAGGCAATATACCAAAGCTAAATGCTTGTAAGAGGGAAACATATGGGAGGGGTATGGGGTTCTTGGCATTGGTGATATTGTCTGACTCTTATATTCTACTTTAGTTTAATTCTGCCTTTCCTTTTGTTGCTTTTTAGCTGTCAGCTTTTCTTTCTTTTTTTTTTTCCTTCTGTCTCTCTACCTTCTTTGACTTTTCTTGCTTCTTTGTGGAAAAAATGGAGATGTCCTTATACAGATAGTGGTGATGGTGGTGAATACATAAATATGTGACTATACAGGGAACCACTGATTGTTTACTTAGGATGGAATGCATGGTTGGTTAATAAAATGAGTTGATGAAGAA
The DNA here is from genome assembly GCF_015220235.1 of Choloepus didactylus. NCBI lineage: Eukaryota > Metazoa > Chordata > Mammalia > Pilosa > Megalonychidae > Choloepus > Choloepus didactylus. The sequence continues at coordinate 52,692,706 of NC_051317.1, read as the reverse complement.
ACCTTGAGGACACTGTACTGAATGTAATGTCAGACACATAAGGACAAATATTGCAGGGGTCTCACTGATTTGAACTAATTATTATATGTAAACTCATAGACATGAAATATAAGTTACCAGGATATAGAATGTGGCTAAAGAATGGGGAGAGGTTGCTTATCATGAGCCATATGTTCATATAGGCTGAACCTAAATGTTTGGAAATAGACAAGAGGTGATGGTACCACACAATTTTGAGAATAACAGTGCTGAATGGTGTGTGAATGTGATGGAAAGGGTAAGCTTAGAGTCACATATGTCACCAGAAGGAAAGTTTGAGGTTAAAAGATGGGAATGTATAAAACAGTGAATCTTGTGGTGAACGATGTCCATGATTAACTGTACAAATATTAGAAATCTCTTTCATGAACTGGAACAAATATATGACACTATAACTAGAAGTCGATGGTAGAGGGTTATATGGGGAAAAATATACCTGTTGCAAACTATGCACTGCAGTTTGCAGTATTTTAACATTCTTTCATCAAGTGTGATGAATGTACTATGCCAATACTGTGAGTTGATAGTGGAGGGAGGGTTGTTAGGGATATGGGAGGATTTCAGTTTTCTTTTATTGTCTTTATTTCTTTTCTGGAGTAATGAACATGTTCTAAAAGTTGAAAAAAGTAATAATTGTGGTGATGGATGAACAGCTGTATGGTGGTGCCATGGGCAATTGATTGTGCACTCTGGTTCTTTGGATAATTGTATGGTATATGAAGAACGTCAATAAAATTAAATTCAAAAAAGTAAATATGAGTAATAAGGAATGAAAAATCATTTATGTATTTATATATCACCTTATGTTTTAACAATGCAGATTTTTTAACACATGCTTTGGTCATCTTTATATTACATTACATATTACAGTAAATCCTTCCTTTTCATTTTTTTTTCATTTCTTTTTCTTTAAATTTAATATTCATTAACTCTTAAGTGATAGTCTCATGACTGGCTGAATTAGAATCATCTCTGGCACTTGAATGAGACTGCAAACTATAGACATATTTTTCTTAAAAGGTTCTCATCCAAGTTGCAGAAAGTTGATTCACCGACTGAAGTAGGAAAGATTTACTTATGAATTCAGATAACCAAAGCAGAATAAGTGGAAACCAGGGAGTTATATATGTTAAGACTTTGTCATTTCCTCACTCCGTCTCTAATCTCTGCTTCTCTCTGACCCTGATATTACACTCTCAGACATCTTTGTCCTTGTGGTAAGTTGCAGCTACTGGAAATAAAAGTTTCACTTTCTAATTGCCTTAGTGATCACAGAAAAAAAAAAAAAAAAAAAAAAAAAAGACCTTAGCAGAATCTGTAGTGGAAGAATTCTGGATAATAGCTTTGTTTAATATACCCTTTCAACCTACAATTTTGGCCAGGGATGTTCTGCTGTATAAGAACATGGAAAGTCAAATTCAGAATGTATGTGTATAGTGGAGTGCGGTTGGAAGGGGTTAGTATGGATGAGGAGAGTTCCCAAAGAAGGGAAGTAACACAGAAATGACCAATGACATTTTCATGATAAAGCCAACTATGTCTAATAGATTCTATTTCAGAAATTTAAAACAGTGGAAATTATAATAAATATACTTTAATTAGTCCCATGAGCATCAAATATGAAACAGAGAAACACATAGTTGCATATATTATAAGTTCATTTACTTACATTCCAAACTAGGTAATAAATATTAAGGTTAGTTAAATAAAGAAAGACCTTTAATACTGAATTGAAACTGAAAATAAATTTCAGGACATTTGGGGGTATCTCTACATGTTTTAAAATCAGAGGACTAACATAATTATTTTAAAAATAAAAAGAATATGAAAAGAAATTAATTTAGGGAGATAAGTGAAAAAAAGTAAGTCCAGTTGAATAGAGGAGAGGAGACTAGAAAAAAGGAAGCAAGCTACAATGTAACAGTGATATGGGTCTAGGATAATGAGGGCCTTCATTAGTTGAAGAGAAAAATCTTAAAGCACTGTGAAAAATGAATGAGTAGAATAGTGTTACATTGTATGTAACAATGAAGAAATATTATTAAACAGCACTGTGATTAATAAACAATCTGGGTTTTATTCCAGATTGTGTTGGGGTCTTCTAAACTATGAGAGATGTCTACAGCAACAGGGTCAATCCCAATCATCTCGAACCCCATGCATTAATCTACACATAATGTTTCTCATTTACTGACAGATAATAATCTTGAGATACAGAAATGGGAATTTTCTGGAATTCCAAATCATGAGTTATTATTAAAGTATTTCCAATGTTTCTCATACTCTTTGCTCATTATTATGGATATATAAAATAGTTTGAAAAATAAATAGTAAAAAGAGTAGCACCTGCAATGGACTTTAGCCTGTAGTGAATATTGGAACACTAGAAAATACCAGCAAATATTATCAGGTAGTATTTGAATATTGTAGCCTTCAAATCTTGTAAGGTTAGCAGTACTATCAAGAAGCATGTTTTGAAACTGCCAAATGACGGCCTTAAATTGATTCACACCTTGTTCTTTGGAATACCACTCACAGGATTTTTATAATGCATCCTATGTATATAAACATAATATTAATTTTGTTTATAAGAATGATTCATCTTTCATAGCAGGTATGGCTGCCAACAGTTTTAACTTGGCAACAATGCAAGCAGGGCTGACTGATTGAGAATGATTACTTCTTTCTTGTACTGATCTTCCTTTTGACTTAATGTTAGTGAATTCCTTTTAACCAGTAACATCTCTCTGTTGATTGTCAAAACTTTCTCACAGTAATACTAGATTTTCCCATTTTCCTAACCAATTTTCTCAGAATTTGAGATTCCAAAAAATATATAAATTTCCTGTGAAATGCAAAGAAAGAATTCCCACCTGGAAATTCTTCTACTACATTTCTTAGGCTCGTCACATCATTTCCCAAAATTGGGGAAGAAAGACTGTCTCTTTCTAGCCTTACCCAAGATTCAGAAGTGGAAACCTAACTAGGCTTTAAGGCTTTCTCTTTCATTGCCTGCCCTGAGGCATTCTAATACCTGCCTCTCTGAGCTCTCTTCAATCCTACCTTGTAGCTTCCTGGTCTGTCTCAAAAAACAACAGTATTTTTAATTTATCTCAACCTTCTCTGTTGTTTAATCTATTTTTTTTTCTAAATTTCTTAATGATCATAACTAAAGCCAATTGTATGTTTTCTTTTAGAAGGTTAAGATCTGAATATGTGAGTAATGAATTCTTTGTAAATATATTGACTTTGTAGCAAAGTTCTTTGACCTTGCTATAATATACAGGATGTTTATGGCAGGAAGATCAGCTGAGAAGGTATATGTAAAATGGCTTTGTATATTGTAAATTAATATGCATTTTTAAAATGGGAGATGCAAAAAGAAGAGAATACATAGAAACAGCCTAATTTATTTTTTTCCTGCAGAAACAAAAGGAAGGAAATCATTACATGAATTTTCAGAAGAGAAAAAATTTGAAAGGGACCTTTACTGATGTTATAGGTGAGGACATGTTAGAAATTCAATATTATATATGTTGTATTTGAGGCACTTGTGCCATATCCACATGGGTATGAGTTTATTACCTGGAAATGTGGACTCAGGGTTAAATGAAGAGTTGTTTTATTTAGAGTATGAAAGTAATTTACTGCAAGAGAGAGATGGCTCAGAATTTCAGAGAATGCAAAATGGAGTGACATGATGAAAGAAAGTGACAAGAGATATTAATAGAGAAGGTGGCAAAGGATTAGCTGGGATGACTGTGGAGCATCATTAAATGTTAAAGAAAAGTTCAAGGGGAGAGTGCTGACAGAAGATTTTCTACTTGACTTGAAGAAGACAGCACAGGTGATGCTATTGAATATGTTCAAAACAGAAGCCGGATTACTGAATATTAAGAGAAGAACACACTGGGACTGTGTAAGACATTCAACATGGAGGAATTAAGTGAATTCCAAATGCCCATTAAATCTGTCAGTAAAGTCAGAGTTTTGTGAATTTGAAACAATGCCCTCATCAAAGAAAATTAAAATTTAAAAATTGAAGCTAGATCATATTAGTTAATAACTCTTATGCAACAACTAGAAGAAAATATGTAATTACATTCAGTAAATAATTATACCATTTGTCCCTCTACAGTTGTTTTATTATGTAAAAAATATCAATATTAGAAAAGAAAAATAATGAATAAGTAATTAAATTGGTCAATATTTTTAAATGCACTGACCTAGAAATCAACTGAAAATTCAGTTCATAGTTGTAGTAACAAAATAAATAAATAAATAGAAAGTCTCTATTAAAAACCATAAATGTATGACAAACTGTCACACCAATTCCTTTAAAGAAAAATCAATCTTAAGAAATACTTCTGAAATTCACCATCAATCTGTCATGGCCTTTATGATTTTTTTTTTATTTTCCTTGCTCCCAGAAAAAAAATTCTAGGCAGATATATTTATTTTATCTTATCTCATCATAAAAATGACTGCAAAAACTTAATAAACAAGTTTATTGCCTTGATTTTCAAAATCTGCAAAATGTTGCAAGAGAATTGCCTTGATTTTCAAAATCTGCAAAATGTTGAAAAACAAGAATAACAATTTTTTCCTCCCTATGAATCATCACTGAAACTAAAATTTATAATATATTAAAAAAACAAGTCTTACTTGTAATACCAAAATAATAATTCATATTTATTTGTTTTTGTGGCATGTATTCTTAAGGTTATCTAGCTCTGGATGCAATAATCATAAATAAGGTGACATATTGGAACAATTTTCCCATATATGTCACTTGAATCAATGAAGATTGAAGAGTCTCAATGCCTCTTTGACTCTCTACTCAGCATACTCTGCTTATTCAGAAAGACCAGTCATGTGTGCCCCAAACATTACTCTCTCATCAGGAAAGTAACCCTTAGGAACTATGGACACACTGGGATCACCAGATACAAGCTCCATAACAGATTCAATTGCTGCATACATCCTTTCCCTGGTTCCATATAGCAGTTTTCACTCTACATTTTCCACTGAAACAGGTAGCCTGGATTGTGTGTGTATACGTATATATACGTATACACACACATACACACTTATATATGCTTAATCCATTATGGTAATGAACGCCTTGGTGAAACAGGCAGTTTTCTCAAACTGAGCAAGTTAGATGCCAAATATTCAGTTAACTCAAATCACCTATGTTACTATTCTACAGGAATTTGAATTTATACACACCCTCATTAATTATTAAAATATTTATTGAGCATTATGAATTAAGCTCTATAATATGGGTTCTAAGATTTGAAGATAAGATGTACATGGGCTCAATTTTAGAGGAGATAAAAATTTACTGGAACAGCCAGTCAATAAAATTAACAATGTCTAGCAACATAGTGTGGTGAATAATAGCACAGCATCATAAAGCACACATGGAAATTTATATCATGTTTCCACTTCTACTATCAGAGTTGGTCCCTTCCTAAATTTTATTTCTTCTGAAAACCCATGTAATAATCTTCTTACCTTTGTTTAGCCAGAAAAAAATAATTGTTTTTTTTTTTTTTTAGAAAACACTCTTCTGCTAACTTCTAGTCATGAAAACTTGGGCAAGTTTCTCAACTTTTAAGCATCATATTTTTTATCTCTAAAGAGAACTAAATATATTTATCTTGCAGGATTTCTTTTTAAAAATAGAACAAAAATAGTAATATTATTGATACGTAAAATGGGCATTGAGCCATTATCTAGGTCAGGTATTCCTTATGACAGCCCTGTGTATAGATGCTAATATCCCCATCATTTTACAGACAAGAAAATGTGATAAATTTTTCATCTAACACATATCTGATCAAAATGTTAATGTGCTTTATTTATATGTATTTATGGTTTTATCCATTTGTTTTTGCCTAAATAATATTCCAGTATTTCTTAGTGAGACAGAATGCTCCATGGATTAATACAGAATATGAAAGGATAAGATACTCCCTTTCAATGCCCCAGACAATTGGATAGAAGGGATATAAACTAAGCTTGGCCAATTCAATGTTTCTACATGTAATCTCAAATCTTCAAGGTGATGCTATAAATCAATGACTGTTGAAAATTGTTTATAGTTCCCAGAGTCAAGCAATGTTGATAAAAACAAAACACAACAAAACAAAACTATTCAACAATGTGGGTTACAAAGGTGTTACCCAATGCGATAGTCTTTGTGGTTTGAATTATTTATTTTTCAGCCTGGCTCCCCAAGTTTCCTGTCCTTATGTGGGATGTGTGAGTCTTTCAATAAATTAGGTGAGGTTAGCAAGATTGGATTCTACCACTTTCCATCAGGAACTCATTTGGACACTCTGTGTTGGGGATTGAATCATGTACCCCACAAAAAATATGTCCAAGTCTTAATCTGCATTTCTGTGTGTATGAGTTCATTTGTAAACAGGACTTTTGAAGTTTTTATTATTAGTTCAGGTGTGGAATCATTGGTGACTAGGATCTTCAAAGAACCTATTTTGATGATGCCTAATTGAATCAAGGTAGGCCTTAATCCATATTATGGGTTTCCTTATAAGCAGATGAAATTCAGATGCATTCAGTTAGAAGCCAGAATCAGAAGCCAGAAGTCAGTTGAAAACAGAGTAGCAGACACAGGAGAGAGCAATGTCCAGGAAATTCTTCTCCAGGAGAAAGCAAGCCCTGTTGATACTCCAATTTTGGTCCTATAGCCTCCAAAATGAAGACAATAAATTTCTGTTGTTTAAGCTAACCCATTGTATGATACTTTTCCCAGAAGCTCTGGTACACAATAAGTATCCAATAAATGATAGATATTATTTTGATAATATACAAAACACACTGAAAGCACAGGAGAAAAACTACTTCCCCTGTAGGGAGGGGTTGTTTCATGAAGCTTTTTGGAGGAAATGATAAAAGCTTAAAGCACAAAGAGATTTCTAATGCAGAAGAAATATTAAATATAAATTTCAGGCAGAGGGACATGTAAAATGCAAAGACAAAGAGGGGTGAAGAAGTATTGTGTATTCAAGGAATATTGAAAATTCTTTCATGTCTGAAGCATAAAGTGCATAAGAAAATGGGGGATTTGGGAAAAGGAGACTAAAAATATGCTGAAAACATATCTTGAATATATTCATGCTAAGTATTTGAATATAGGGAAATTTTAGACAGTATTTATTCACTGAGAAAATAAGAAGACAGAGAAATTAAAAGAGGACTTGGCTTTGATGAGTAAAAGTTCATAAGAAAATGCCTCTTGAAAGAGTGTTTTAAATAGGAGTCCCCTTGGAAGAGGTAATAATTGAGTTTGGAAATAAATAGGTGGAGGATAGTATGACTTTCTTAGATGTAGATGTGGAACAAGTTGCTATATGATGTGTTGTGTGAACACAGGCTCAGGCACAACAGAAAATTTCAGTATAAGAATTCTTTATTACTTCCATAGCACCAGGTGTCCAAAAGCACAGGGGGAAAGATTCCAATGTAGCTGGTCTCACTGGGAGGCCAATTGATTGGGTCAGGGTCAGTGGATGGCAGCCCTGCATTCCCTGCTTCACATCAGAGACAACCCCAGGGAAAAAGGGCTCTGCTACTGAGCAAAAATCATGTTCCAAACAAACTTTTTGCAGAGTTCCTGCCTTCATAAGCAACTGGTGCTATTTGTTCCCAGTTTTGGATTTAAGGTATGGTCAGGCCACTCCATTAGACCTAATTTCCCCCAGGCTGCAGAATGAAAACATACTGAAACATCTCCACACAATCAAGCAAGGTGGGGAAATGAGACTAGGCAAAAGCTGGGATATGGCTGCTAAGTGTGTTAGGGATTTTCAAGGCAGTCCACCCCTCAACCAGGCCTAGCCTACTCCTCCATATTAATGCTCACAACATAAGTCCACCTACCACCTCAGATAGGAAGGCAGAGATGAGTCAGATCTACCAGCCCATGGCTCTCAACAGCATTGACTATAAAAGTTTGGGAACACAGTGGCTTCAGCGCATAGGCAGACTTCACTTTGGAATACTATAATTCTAAGCAGGATGATCAGGCCTGTCTGGCATAATGATTGCCTCTGTGCCTTCCAACTCCCTGGGAGCCAGATGAAAAGATTTCACATAGAATATATTTGTACATTTTGCAGCCAGTGGATTTGCCATTGGTTTGTAGTCACTTCCAGTTCCACCTCCATTGAGGTATTAACAAACATATAGCAGCAGGTGTTAGCAATAGCACATATACCTCCTTATTGGGCTAGGAGGGAGTCTAAAGCAATGTGATTATGAAGAACTACTGTGGCTAGAGAGTCTAATGAATTTGCTGAGCTTGAAGTGTCCATATTATGAACTCAGAAATGTCAGCCAAGGTGGCTCACAGGTTGTGTATCATGTATTCATCAACACTTACTCCCAGCCAGGGCAATAATGACCTGCTGAAAGAGGTGAATCCAGAATCATGAAACTCCTCAGGGAAATTAGATATTATCTGGGAAAATAAATTTAAGGGAGTACTCCAATGAGAAGTCTTAGAGTGTTTTGAATTTTCAAGAGGACAGTAAGAAACCCCAGGGTGCATCATTCCATTACTGTCCAACGAATTATGTAGGCACTTTGGTTTCAAACACAAAAGAAGATAAGGAGTGGAGCAGCCAACTCTAGAGAGTCATAAGTATTCTTGGGTGATGTTAGTGGAAAGATGACAGAGCCATGTGCCAGTTTCTGTCTTTCTTTTTATAAAGTTTTATTCATTCACCATGCAATCCATCCTAAGTGTATAATCAATGGCTCTTGGCATAATTACATAGATATGCATTCATATATACAGTCAATATGAGAATACTCTCATTTCTTCCGAAGAAAAAAATCCCATCCGCCTTATGTCCACCTATTATTGACATTTAGCTTTGGTATAGTGTCTTTGTTACAATTAATGAAGTATATTACAATGTTACTGTTAACTATGGACCTTAGATTACATTGATTGTATTTTTCCTATATAACCTATTAACACCTTGTAATGGTGACATATACTTTCTCTACTTCTTGTAAAGAATTATCTCTTATTTATACAATTATCCACCATCATTGCTCATCCTGGACTTTGTTAAGTTATGCAGTCTCAGTTTTTATCCTCTAGCTTTCCTTCTGCTGACAGACATGACCCTGCCTTCCTCTTTCAAATATACTCACACTTTGCTTTGTTAATTACATTTAAGATGTTCTATCCATTGATGAGAGTGGTGTATTGAAGTCTCCAACTATTATTGTAGAGGTGTATATTTCTCCCTTCAGTGTTGCCAGTGTTACCTCATGTATTTTGGGGCACTCTGGCTGGGTGCATAAATATTTATGATTATTATTTCTTCTTGATGAACTGTCCCTTTTATTAATACATGGTGACCTTCTTTGTCTCTTTCAACTGTTTTACATTTAAAGTCTAATTTGTCTAATATTAGTCTAGCTCCCCCCACTCTTTTCTGGTTGCTGTTTTCATGGAATATCTTTTTCCAACCTTTCACTTTGAAACTATTTTTGTCCTTGGATCTGAAGTGAGTCTCTTGAAGACAGCATATAGATAGATCTTGATTTTTTTAAAGATTCTTCCATTCTATGTATTTTTATTGGGTAGTTTAATGCATTAATGTTAAATGTTATTACTGTAAAGGCAGTCATTCCTTCAACCTTTTTGCCCTTTGTATTTTCTATGTCATAACATTTATTTCTCTCTTTTTACCCTTTCAGTCACCCTTACTGATAATCTTCATTGTTACACTCTCCTTCAGATCTTTCTCTACGGCTTTATCCTATCAGCCTGTAGCATTCCCTTTAGTATTTCTTGTAGAGCAGATCTCATTCACAAACTCTCTCCATGTTTATCTGTAAATATTTTAAACTCTCCCTCAATTTTGAAGGACAGTTTTGCTGGATTTAAAATTATTGGTTGATAGTGTTTTTCTTTCAGTATGTTAAAAATATCATGCCTATGACTTCGCACATCTGTGGTTTCTCCTGAGAAATCCAAATTTAGTCTTAAATTTGGCTCTAGCAGCCGCAAGACCATACATAGCTCATTGAGTATGGGCCCAGAACAGTAGCAGTGGCTGCTTAGACCCATCTTTCAAGTCTCAGGATTTGGTGGGTTAACATATGGGTGTCTACTGCCCATTGTTTGACTCATTGGTTAGTTACCCTGGTTGCCACCCTCCTTATTTGGGAACCCTGGTCTCAAGCAGTGACTGTATGATAAACTCACTTGATCACATCTCCCAGAAGAAGCCTTAGGTTGTGGAAGAGAGCTAGTTTGTCACCCCATTCAGGGAACTCCTTTCTAATAAAATCATCAGTGCTCTATCATGAAATGAGAATCTGATGAGGGGCCTGGCCAGAACTTTGGAGAGGGCACCCAGAGTATGACACACTCATTTGACTTCCCTAAGGATCCAGCCAAACAGAGGCTGTTGCCATGGGGTGTGAGGGACTACATCACCACCTGCTCATTCTCTAACCCCTCCCTTAATTCCAACTGACTAAGAGTATTTTGGAAGATGAGGCTTGACATGAGGTGGCCAAGACGCCTCTATTCAGCCCAGTTGACCAGGGTGGTATGGATACCCTCATCATAAGGTCAGCACAGCCACCAAAAGATATCTTCTCCAGGCTTTTTTCCATACCAGTCTTTCATATCACATATCTCCTTCTCTGTTAATACTTTGTTTTCCCCTCTGAGTCCCCATCTTCAGATCTAATAGTTTCCTGAATAGTTACCAGCTTTACACTAGCCTAAACATCAGTATGGGTAGCCTGATTTTAGATATGTCTGGTTGAAAATAGATATTAGAGACCATGAGCAAGGGGAATGTACACCAAGTGATAGAAGACCCAACCTCATTGATCTCAGCATGGAATCAGCTAGCCAGCTCCTGAGCATTGATGGGGGTATTCTCAAAGTCCCATTTATTGTTGCTCTTTATCCAAAGGGGGCAGTATACCCTAGGTCCCATACCATTAGTATGTACCTCTACCCAGGCTGATAAGTCAGAGTTAACCCTTCATTTTGTCCACAAAGCCATGAGTCCTGTGTTGCCCAGGGTGGTCCCATACAAAAGGAACACGAGTGATGAAAAGAATGGCCAAAATACCAACCCACTCCATACTTCCCCATACACTCTGCCTTCTGTGCCAAAATCTGTGGAGAAAGTTGCTATATGCTACATCATAGGAGCACAGATTTAGGCACAACAAAAACTTTCAAAAAATGACTTCTTACTGCATACACAGCACAAAGGGCCCAAAGGAGCAGGGAAAGAATTTCCATGGGGAGGCCAAATGCTCAGATCAGGGTCAGTGGATAGCAGCTTCATAAACCTAGCTTTAATCATAAATTATGTTGTCTTTTGTTTTTGCATCATTTTATTTACTGTATGGTTTTCAAGGTTCATCCATATTGTAGCATGCATCAGTAATTCATTTTTTATGGCTGAATAATACACTATAGCATGGATATATTATATATTATTTTACCCATTCTTCAGTTGATGGACATTTGCATTTCCACTGTTTTTTCTAATTTGAATAATGCTTGCTGTGAACACTTCTGCTCAGATGACCCTAAGTTCTCAATTAAATTTCATATATATATAAAGTGGCATTGCAGTGTTGTAGGGAAACTATATTTAATTTTCTGAGGAAATTAAACTGTTTTCACAAAGTGGCTTCACCACTTTTCATTCCCAGGAGCAATGTGTGAGGCTTCCAATTTTTCTACATCCTAGCCAAAACATGTTATTCTCTGATGTATTTTTTTTTTTTCAATAGCCACCCTACTTAATATGAAATGTATCTCATTGTGTTACTTGTTTACATTTCCCTAATAACTAATGACAGAGTTTTTTTTTTTTTCATGCGTTTATTGACCATTTGCATATTTTTTGGAGAAATGCCTATTCAAGTGATTTTCCCATTTTTAAATTAGGTTGTTGTCTTTTGGTTGTTGATTCATAAGATTTCTTTATATATTCTAGGTATGAGAACTTTATCAATGTATTGTTAACAAATATTTCATCCCATTTTGTGGGTTGTGTTTTCATTTTTTTTGAGTGTGCTGGAATCACAATAGTGATTTTTTTTATTGTTTTGAGAAAGTATTTCTCTCTATTTTTTCTTTGCCACTCAAACTTTTGGTGTCATATCTAAGAATCAATTGACTGATGAAATGTCATAAAGATTCACACCTATAATTTATTCTAAGTGTTTTATAATTTTAGCTTTTGCATTTATGTGTTTGATCCATTCTGAGCTGTTTGTATACAATGTGAGACAGTGGCCCAAGTTCATTCTTTTGCATGTGACTATCAAGTTGTCCCAGTACAATTTGCTGAAAAGATCATGCTTACCCCATTAACATCCTTATTGAAAATCAGTTGAATAAAAATTTATATCATTTTTGAACTCTAAATTCTATTTCACTGATCTCTGTATTTTCTTGCACCAGAATTAAATGACCTTTATTGCTGTACCTTTGTAATAGGTTTTGAAATCAGGCATTGTGACTCCACCAAATTTGTTCACCTTCTTCAAGATTGTTTTGGCTGTTCTGAGTCCCTTGTATTTTCATATGAATTTTAGAATCCACTTGCCAATGGCTGCAAAAATTCCAGGTGAGATTTTGACAGGGACATTTTTTATCTATACAATTTGGGGATTATTACCAATTTATCAATATTAAGTCTTCCAATTTATGTTTGCATTTTAGGCTTTCTTTAATTTCTTTCAATGGCAGTTTGTAGTTCTCTGTTGAATGTACACATATTTTGTGTCTTGCACATCTTTTGCTGAATGTATGCCTCAGTTTTAATGGTTTTCTTAATTTCAATTTCTGATTGCCCATATATTGTGAATAGAAATGCAACTGACTTTTTGAATTGGTCATGCATTCTGCAGCATTGCTGAACTCATTCAGTTGCTCTAATAGTTTGTGTGTGTGTGTTCATTCCTTAGTGTTTTCTGTATACAAGATTATGCCATCAGAAAATACAGATAAGTGTATTCCTTTCTTTTCAATTTTGATGCATTTTATTTCTTTTTCTTGCAAATTTTACTATATAGAACATTTACTACAATATTGAATACAAGTGGTGAGAGAGCATGCTAGTATTGCTCTTGATTTTAAGGGGAAATCTTTCAGGCTTTTACCACTAAATATGATGTTAACTGTTGGTTACACTGTTTTTTTATGTTTATTCGTGTAGTTACGTTTACTCATATTCTTTATTTCTTCATGTGTATTCAAGATACTGTCTAGTGTCCTTTCAACCTTAAAGAATCCCTTTTGGATTTCTTGTATGTCTGATATGCTAGCGAAAATTCAATTTTTGTTTCTCAGGAATGTCTTAAATTCTCTTTTATATTTGTAATATAGTTGGTTGAATAGAGAATTCATGATGGAGAGTACTTTTTTCAATACTGAATATTTCATCTCACTGCCTTCTGACAGTGATTAGAAAGAAATTGATATTATTGAAGATCCCTTGTACAAGTCACTACTCTCTTACTGCTTTCAAGATTCTATCTTTATCTTTGGCTTTCAACAGTTTGGCTGACTTGTTTCTACTTGTGAATCTCTATCAGTTTAACTTACTTGGAGTTAGTCAATTTTCTAAGGTAGGTGGATGAATATTTCTCAGCAAATTTGGGAAATTTCAGTCATTGCTTTTTCAAATGTCCTTTGTGCCCTTTTTCTCTCCTCCTTTTGCAACTCATATTACTTTTGCAATTCACAGTTGATTCAAGCCTTTCATTAATTTCCAATTACTTCTGAGAAAGTTGATTTTGAACATTTTTGCCATTTTTCTCATTGCTTTTATGGAAGAGAGATTTTCAGAGAAACTTACCATTTTTTTTTTTTGTTAGCCCATGTGATCTAATAATACATTTTAGTAGATAAATCATGAAAAATAAAAGATTCATGGGAAAGAATTGTATAAAATACTAACATTTCTATCAGATTGAGGAAGCCATTATTTATATAACTGAAATCTGAAATTAAAACATGAGAATAGTGACACACTATAAGTATTCCTATTTTGTGAAGAAATGGTTTTAATTTAATATTTTATAACATGCTTATACAAAATATTCTCCCTGATAAATTATTAGGCTTAAAAATTGGTGACTTATTTTAGGATTCAATTATTAATGTCAGTTTATTATAACCTTTTGCCTTTCCCCAGTAATTTATATTTTGTTATTTTGTTTATTTATTTTGTTTTAAAAGCATGTTATTTTCTTTTTGTTTTCTTTCAAACATCAATTTCCCTGATAAACAAGAATATTTCTTTGGGAAGTAATATTACATTTTTCTTAATCTTTTTATCCTTGTAATGGATAGCTTTATTAATGTTTATTTTAATTTTATGCTTAATTTTAATTCTAGTATGTTTAATACATTGTCTAAATTAAATATAATCACTAAATTCTTTCTCCAGTACATCCTTTCCTTAATTCTAATATGTAATATTATCTTTTTTCTATTTCTTATTTTGTAGCACACTGTAAATAAAAGAACATATGCTGCTTGTAATTTATGTCCTAAATATTGTCTTTACGTTGACATATAATTATGCTATTGTTTGACTTTAAAAAATGGGGTATAATTTCCTTGTAGAAATCAAACCCTATTACTCATCTGCTTAATTGCTTCCTTCATTTCCATCTATTTTCCATGGAGATGTGATACTGCCCATTCAAGGAGGGTCTCAATTAGTTTACTGGAGTCCTTTAAAAGAGTTCACAGAGAGAAAGAAGCAGAGAGATGCTTAGAGGAAAATGCCCAGAGCTGGCAAAGAACCAGATGCTTGGAGATGCTAAGAGTTGAAGCCCAGAGTTTGCCCTGGGGAAGCTAAGTGAGAACCCACAGTGGTTTAAAGGGAAAAGCCACTGGAATCAGAAGCCGAACACAATGCAATCAAGGAGCCAAGGACCAGCAAATGCTGGCTACATAACTTCTCAGCCGACAGAGGTGTTTCAGATGCCACTAGCCTTTTCGTCAGAAGAAGTTATCCACCATTTGATGCCTTAATTTGGATATTTTCATGTCCTTAGTACTGTAAATTTGTGAACTAATAAACCTCTGTTGTAAAGGCCAATCTATTTCTGGTATATTACATTTCTGACAGCTTTAGCAAACTGGAACAATCAGCAATATATTAAACATTACTCCTAAGCAGAGTATGTCTTACACACAGTAGGAGATCCATAAATACTGAGATTAGTTGAAACTTTCACTTAACTGCATATTTTGAGACACATGCTTCTGTATTTAGGCTGTGTTCAGATGTCTTGGTTTGGAATTTCAAATTATCTTCACACATTACAGGTTTAATTCACTTTAAATAGGATTTCAGTTTTATAGCCCCAATGTGCCAATATGCTATTTACACATTGATTCTTTCCACTTAAACCTTGAAGTGCCTCTGCATAAGCATTTCAGTTTAAATTGAATTTTCTGAAGGACTTTGGAACTTTGCTGAGTAAAAGGACAACAGAAGCAAATGAAAGCAAATATTGGTCTTATTCTTTCTATGCAGCAGTCAACAGTTACATTTTTGGCTGCTGTTTAATCTTTGGTAAGTTGGTTTCTAAATTATTTCTTCATGTTTATACTGAAGACAGTCCAATAATGTATAAGAATATATTCCATGTAGTCAGATGGGTGTAAATACTACTTCCACCACTACTAACTTTGGGGCCTTAAGGGAATCAAGTATCGTCTCTAAACCTCAATAGCCAAAATCTGCCAAATTCTGTGTTAATACTAACCTCATATGATTTTTTTATAAATACTTTATAAAGTAGTTAGCAGAGAACAGGGACATAATACCAAGGAGAGTTTTACTCTTCAATTGACTGTCAATTATTTTTACCCTATATCGTTAAAAAAGTTAAGGTCAATTATTCTCCCTATTAATGTAAAAATATAAATTTTGAGCTTCCAGAGTCTTGGAAAAAAGAGTTTATATAAAGCAACCTGCATTAAAAGTTAATTGCATTGATAACAAACATATGTTTTTGTACAACAGTATATGTATATTTAACAAAAATAGCATATACTACTCTATAGCTAGATGTTATATTTTATAAGTTCAATTAAAATATGAAATATGTCATTTTGCCTGTACCACTGAGTTCCTCTGTGACTCATCTAGCAATATGAGTGCTCGAAGAGAGCACCCAATTGAATACTAGAAATTCTAATCTTCAAGGTCAAGAGCCATTTCATTCTAGAAAGTTGACATATATAACCTAATACATTATAAGAAAGCACACTTTTATGTAAGCAAATTTTGGGTCAAATTAACAGAATCAAGTTGTGGTTGGCACTGGAGATTTATATGACCATGCAGTACTTCTTAATATCAAACCAATAATAATTGTTTGTATCCCATTAATATAAATGATTGAAAGAGAAAAATCTATTTTCACCATTTGTTTTGATGGAACCAGGTGAATTAAATGAAGGAATCAAACATCAAACTGTGTAAAAGATGCATCTCATTGACACAAACTAAGAAGTAGATGTATAAAACATGTATAAATCACTATATATGGCAATGGAGGGCATATTAAATATTGTAAGAAATACATTTGCATGGATACACTTTTAAAAATTTTCCTTAGTAATTAATGAAATGAGAATCTATATTCCAAGACTTTCACAGCAGAAAAATATGAGTTCATTTTTAAAAGTAAAGCAATATTTAATATACAAATTATATTTGTATTAAATACTTAGTCATTGGACCATAGTCTATAAACAGTATACTAATAGATTCTATCTTAACTTAGGGAAGGAGATCTTTTCAAATAACAGCATAAACAAATAACCTTTTAATTTTTTCCCACTTGAGTTCTTTGTTCATTTTCATTATCAAATCTATAGCAAAGAAAAATGATTAGAATCAATGGTTAACAATTGTCTTAAAATATTATAATATAGTTAGCTTTACAAATTAATAATTTTCATTGCAGTTCCAATAGATCTAACATACCAAAAGCTAGACTTTAAATGTTTCAATATTTTTACATCATTTAGATGTTAATAAACAATTAGGCAAACCTTTCTTTAAAATTTAGAAACATTAGAAAACAAACAAAGCTGATACATAAAATTTAAAAAGATCTTGTCCATTTTCTTTAGGGACTGAATATACACTTGCTCACCATAAAAGGAGAAAACTTTCTTTAAAAACAGGAATATCAACTTGAGTCATTTGGTAATTAATATTACAGATAAAAATAGGAAGTATATTTCATTTTCTACTCATTTCTCTTATAAATTTTAGATCATGTGCCACATGATGTCTTTAAGGAAATTATTTGAATATATGTTATTTTAAATTTCAATGTGTGAAGGAAAACAGGCTCTAAAATTGTCAGTTTGTGTTTTTAATCAACATATGTGCTATGTCATAATTTAGTTTCCTTCTGTATCTTTCTTAGAATACTGTACTACTTCTGGTTCCCAAATCTGTATGGAACAGGGTTCAAGCAGAGAAAGAATGAATAGCAAATATATGTTAAGAGATTTATTGCAAAGAATTGGTTTACATGATTGTTGGGGCTGTCTATACAAGCCTGAAATCTGTAGGGCAGATCGTCAGGAAGGGCAAACTGAAACTCTCTGGCATCAGCTGAGACTGCAGTCCACAGGAAGAATTTCTTCTTCAGGAAAGATTCAGTTTTTTTTTTGTTTGTTTGTTTGTTTTTTTAATATTTTTGAAATAATTTCAAAGATACAGGAAAGTTATGTTTTGCACAAAATACAAAAATAATACAGAACTCCAATTTATTCCCTACCCAGATACCCAGATATACTAACTTCAAACATTTTGCCACATCTGTAATGAGGCCACAATTTTTAAAATCCATTTTATCTGTTGATAGGCATTTAGATTTTTTCAGCCTTTGGCTGTTTTGAATAGTGCTAATATGAACATGTACATACAAGCATTTGTTTGAGTACCTATTTTCAATTATTTTGTGTAAAGGCCTAGGAGTGGAATTGCTTGTTCGTATGTAATCCTATGCTTCACTTACTGAGGAACTGTCAACTGTTGTCACAGCAGCTGCACCATTTTACATTCCCTACCAGCAATGTGGGAGGGTTTGTCTTTCTCCACAATCTCACCAACACTAATTTTCTGATTTTTTTTTTAATTTTAATATAATAACCATCTTCTTATGTGTGAAGTGGGATCTAATTGTGGTTTAGATTTGCAATTCCCTAATGGCTATGGCACATGTGCTTGTTGGCCATTTGTATATCTTCTTTGGAGATCTGTATTGAAGTCCTCTGCCCATTTTTGGATTGGGTTGTCTTTCTGTTGTCTTATGTATTCTGGATACTAAACACTTATCAGATTTGTGATTTGCAACTATGTTCTCCCATTCTGAAGGCTTTTTTTTCCCTTGATAATGTCCTTTGATGCACAAAAAAATTGTAAATTTTTCTGAAGCTCATTTTATCTATTTTTTTCTTTTGTTATTCATACTTTTGTTCTGTTACCTAAAAAGGCAGACAAATCCAAGGTCATAAAGATCTACCCCTCTGTTTTCTTCTAAGAGTTTTATAATTTTACCTCTTACATCTCTCAATAATTTTTATTTGAATTATTCATAGACATTTGTTATTTTCTGATGTCATTATAAATGGTATTATTTTTTTAAAAAGAGACTTTTAAATCTAGAATAGTTTTAGATTTAAAGAAAAGTTACTATGTTAGTACAGATTTCCTAAAATTATATCATTTTTAAAAGTATAGAATTAAAAAAATAATTTTCTAGTAGGTGATTACTATTATATAGAACTACAATTTTGTGTGTGTGTATATATATATGTATATATATTAACTTTTATAACCACTTATTAATTGTAATAATTTATCTGTTGATCTTTTTGGGTTTTCTATGTACCTAATTAAGTCATCTGTGAATGAGACAGTTTTTTTCATCCTTTTCAACCTCTAAATCTTCCTCCTGCTTTACTGTACTGGACAGGCTTCCTAGGAAAATTCTAATTTAAGTGATGGTAGCAGGTATTTTAGTCTCTTTTCCAATCTCAGGGGAAAACTGTTAATATTTCACTATTAACTATGATTTTTACTATTTTAAAAAAATTAATTGAAACATATTCACATACATACATTCAAAGTGTAAAACAATTGTTCATAGTATCTCATATAGTTGTGCATTCATCACCACAATCAATGTTTGAACATTTTCATTACTCCAAAAAAATAGAAATGAGAATAAATATAAAAGTAAAAAGAACACCTGAAATGTCCCATACCCCACTCTTCCATATTATACACTTACTTTTTGTCCCCATTTGTCTACTCATTTGTCCATACACTGGGAAGGGAGTGTGAGCCATAAGGTTTTCACATTCACACAGTCAAACCGTATAAGCTATGTAGTTATACAATTGCCTTCAAGAATCAAGGATACTGTATTACAATTCAACAGTTTCAGATATTTCCTTCTAACTATTCTAATAAACAAGAAACTAAAATGTGATATCTATATAATTCATAAGAGTTATCTCCAGAATGACCTCTTGTCTACATTTAACACCTCTCAGCCACTGAAAATTTATTTTGTTTCAATTCTTTCCCCTCTTTTGGTCCAAGAAGGCTTTCTCAGTCACACAATTTAGGACCCAGCCTCACCCCTGGGAGTGACATTCCACATTGCCAGGGAGATTTATGCCCCCTAGAGTCATGTCCCACATAGAGGGGGAGGGCAGTGAGTTTACCTGCCAAGTTGGCTTAGAGAGAGAGGCTACATCTGAGCAACAAAAGAGACTCTCTGGGGGTGAATCTTACGCACAATTATGAGTAGGCATAGCTTCTCCTTTGCAGTAACAAGCTTCATAAAGGCAAGCCCCAAGATTGAGGTCTTGACCTACTAAGCTGGTGGTCCCTAATGCTTGTGAGAATATCAAGAATTCCCCTGCTGGGAAAATTTAATATTCCCCCAATTTTTCTACAGTCGCTCAAGGGGGATGAATGTCTCAGTTTTGTTTTCAGTGTTTCTCAACTCATGGAATCAAGCCCACCCAAATCATCTAGAATAATCTTCCTTATTTAATGTTTGTTAACATGGATTTTAATTATCTCTATAAAATATCTTTACAGTAAAACCCAGATTAGTGTTTAATTGAAAAGCTGGGGATGATAGACTAGCCAGATTGACACATAAATCTGACAATCACATCTTTGCAACTTGGCACCTATGCACATCTCCTTAAACCATAATTAACTTCCGAATAAAATAATAGGAAAGTCATACTTCCACCTACTCAGATACATCTGATACGTCTGTCCTGTATAGTACTCAAAATATGCATATAGATTGGTCTCTTCTCTTGCATGAAGTGGGACATGCAGAGCTGCCATCTACCAACCCTGACACTTAACAGTTTGCAGCCACCCCAGAAGACCGACCATGATGGGACTTCTTCCCCTTCTCTTTGTTTTACATTAGTGACAAGGAGATTATTTTCCCTTTTGGGGATCTTTATTTTATGCAATAAAGGCAGAAAGTTTCTGCTGTGTCTTGAACCTGTGTTTCCATGATGCACCATTGTAGCAGCTCACTCCACAACTAACATTCCATATTCTCTTTGCTCCAGGAAAGCACTTCAGCTTGTCTTGGTATTTTGCTGGCAGGGTGACTCGAAGCTTCATTCCTGAAGGGTCCAGGCCATTGACAGCCCCGATTGAATTGGTTTGTTGTAGTTTTCATTGACTATAATCACAGGATATGGATATGATATTCTGTAAATCCACAATATGATTTTGGCAGAAGCATTACATGTAAGAAAGGCAAATCCATATCCAGAGTAAATATATTTTCCAATAAGAATAAAATTCTTCCCCCTCTATGATGGAAGCAATGGATATAATCATGCAGTTAAAAGGCAGCTGGCTGACCATTCTTTGGAATGGTATCATATTGGGGACTTGGTACTGTTTTTGGTGCTGACAGATATGGCAATGAGCAGTGGCTGTGGCTGTGTTGGTCATGATAGAAGTCATGTGCTGTGTTCATGCATAATCTCCATCCCTGCCACAATGGTCACTTTGTTTATGAGCTCATTGGGCAATAGCAGAACTGACTTGGAAAGATGCCTAGTAGGATCTTCAGAATGGGTCATTATATACATTTTATTATCAAAATCCTCTTCTGCTTAGGTGACCCTTTGGTGAGCATTCACATGGGACACAAATATCTTCACAGAGTTTCCCATTCAGAGAAGCTTAGCCAAATATGTCTTCCCCAGATCACCTTGTCAGCAATATTCTAATAGTGTTCATTTCAAATCTCTGCCCATCCATCTAAACCATTGCCCACACCTCATAATTCTATATTGGCTTTTACCTACTGCCATTTCTCTTTTCATATTAAATGAACAACAAAGTTCACTGCTTAAATTCTCGACCACTGAAGGATTCCCCTTCACCATTATCCCAAGTTGTTAAGGTGGAATACAGGGATAAAACTGACATGAGACAGACAAAAAAAGTAAAATGACAGTCACAAATCCAAATATATCAATAACAACATTAAAGGCTAATAGAACAATCCAATCAAAAGTCAGAGATTATCAGACTGGACTAAAGAGATATGAATTCCAAATATATTCTGTCTATTGATGGCACACATTATATTAAAAATTTCAAATGGTTGAAAGTGAAAGGATGGCAAAAGATATATCATGTAACAGTAACCATTAGAAAGCAAGAGTGGATATACTAACAACAATGAAATAATAGACTTTATGACCAAAAGTTTTACTAGAGAAAAAAAGAGACATTTTATAATGGTGAGCAGGTCAAGCCACTATGAATATACAGTAATTATTAACATGTATGCAACTATCAACAAAGACCCCAAATATATGATAAAACAACTGACAAAATGAATTGTAGATATAGGTAATGTAACATTAATCATTATGGGCTTCAATACCTATTTTCAATAATGGAGAGAACTAGGTAGAAGATAAACAAGGAAATCAGGGCTAGAATAACGCTATGTAACAACCACATCTAACAGGTATAGAATATTACAACTAGCAATAGCAGAATACACATTCTTCTTGTGCACATGGGACATTCTCCATTACGGTGCTATATGAGGCCATATAACAGGCTTCAGTAAATTTAAAAGGTTGAAAACAAAGTATGTTAAATGACTAGAATGGAGGGAAAAAAAAAAACAAAAAAAAAATGGGGAATTTGCAATATGTGGAAATTTGAAAACACACTCCTAAATAACAAATGAGTCAAAGATAGAATTATAAGTGAAATTAGAATACCTTGAAATGAATTAAAATGAAGGTATGACATACCAAAATTTATGGGATACAGCTAAAGCAGTAATTTGAATATTTACAGCTCTAAATACCTTCATTTAAAAAGTAGAAAGAGAGGTGGGCAAGATGGCAGCATAGAGAGGTGTAGAATTTAGTTAGTCGTCTAGAGAAACTAGTAAATAATCAGGAACAATTAGTAAATAATCTGGAACCACTGTTAGGAGACATCTGTGACTGGGCACACATTGTACACCAGCCTGGAAGGGGTGGAATGGCTGAGATCACAGCATAGAATCATAAGTAAAGCTTCCCAAACTCAGAGCTGGCACTTTTCCCCCATGTGCACGGCAGGTTGTGCTAAAACACTTCTGTGTGGAAAATAGAAAGAGGTTACAGGGAAAGTAACTCAACCAAGATCCAACTGTGGTTTTAATTAACAAGTCTGGTATACTAAATACAAGCTACAAGCACAGATAATCCCAGAAAAAGCAGGGAAGGGACCTGCAGTTCCTTTCAGCTGAGAGAACGTCGGGCCAACGGAAAAAAAAATGCATAAATAAATAAAAACACAGGCTTTCAGAGACGGCTGAGCTCAGAATACTGGAAAATAGCTGTATTCCAAGAAAAGGGGCACAGAGAACTGAGTACCAACACCGGTTGACAAGCAAAACTGGAGGGCTGGGGACTGGTTCTGAAAAGGGGACTTCCCTCTTTTTCCTTTTTTTTCTCTCACTCTAAGCAGCTCATTAGAGAAAGCTTCAGGCATTTTCAAGTGTTGGCACTGACCCAAGCAAGGGTGGAGTTAACAGAGTCAGAGAGATAAAGGTGGAATGCAAGTGAAGAAGGTAACTCCCTAAGCAGTGTATATTTCATAAGAAAAGGGGGGTAGGGCTCAGCTCAAGTGGCTGCCCTCCCTCAGAGAATTCTTACCCCAGGGCCTGGTGTATAAAAACAAACAAACCAGAAACTATTTAAGCTTGGCTTCTGACAACCTTGGCCCCTGGCCAAGACAAGGTCTGCTGAGATGAAAAGAACCACACCTCTTTTTTACCAGTGGGAAGCTATGGGCTGACAAGCACCACCTGCTGGGCAGGATAAGAAAAGTACAGAGTCTAAAGGCCTCAGAGGAAAATTAGACAACCTGCTGAATTTCATCCTCAGGGAAATGAAAAACTGATTACACTTTCCTCCTGAGACCTGGGCCCATCTGATCTGGCAAAATCTGATTTGGGTAATCAAGGAAACCAGATGCCTAGACAACAAAAAATTTTGAGTCAGCTTAGGAAAAACAAAGATATGGTCCAGCCAAAGGAATAAACTTAGACATCAACTGAGATACAGGAATTGAAACAACAAATTAAAGATCTTCAAACAAATATACTAAATCAGTTCAAAAATCAAATCAATGAGTTGCCAGAAGATATGTCAAAAGAGATGAAGGACATGAAGAAGACATTGGGTAAACATAAGGAAGAACTTGAAAGTTTGAGAAAAACTATTGGCAGAACTTATGGGAATGAAAGGCACAATACATGTGATGAGAAACACAATGGAGACATACAAAAGCAGATTTGAAGAGGGAAAGGAAAAGATTCATGCATTAGAGAACAGGACATCTGAAATCCTACACACAAAAGAAAAGATAGGGAAACAATGGAAAAAATATCAGCAATGTCTCAGGGCATTGAATGACAATATGAAGAACATGAATGTACATATCATGGGTGTCCCAGAAGAAGAGAAGGGAAAGGGGGCAGAAGCAGTAATGGAGGAAGTAATCACTGAAAATTTCCCATCTCTTATGAAACACATAAAATAATAGACCGAAGAAGTTTGGCACACACCAAATAGAATACATCTGAATAGGCCTACACCAAGTCACTTAATAATCAGATTATCAAATACCAAAGACAAAGAGAGAATGCTGGAAGCATCAAGAGAAAAGTGATCCATCACATACAAGGGAAGCTTGATAAGATTGTGTGGATTTCTCAGCAGAAATCATGGAGGCAAGAAGACAGTGGTATAATATATTTAAGATACTGAAAGAAAAACCACCAACCAAAAATTTTATATCCAGCAAAACTGAACTTCAGATATCAGGGAGAGTTTAATATATTCTCAGACAAGCAGACAATGAGAGAGTTTGTGAACAAGATACATGCTCTACAGGAAACACTAAAGGAAACACTACAGACAGAGAGGAAAAGACAGGAGAGAGAGGTTTGGAGCACAGTTTGGGGTGATAGTAGCACAATAATGTAAGTACACTGAAGAAAGATGACTGTGAGTATGATTGAAAAAGGAAGGTTAGGAGCATGTAGGACACCAGAAGAAAGATAGAAGGAAAGGACTGGCATTGTATAACTTAGTGAAACCTAGCGAGGTCAATGACTGTGATAAAATGTACAAATATGCATTTACATGAGGGAGAACAAATGAATGTCAACTTTGCAAGGTGTTAAAAAGGGGGTGGTAATGGGAAAAACTGCAATCAATGTAAACTAGAGTCTATTGTTAACAGTAACATTGTAATATGCTTCCTTTAATTGTAACAAAGGCAAAATACCAAAACTAAATTAGAGAGAGATATAAGGGGAGGGTATGGGATATTTGACATTGGTATTGTCTGACTTTTTTATTGTATTTTAATTTTATGTTTTCTTTTGTTGCTTTTTAGTTGTCATTTTTTCTTTCTTTTCCTTTTTCTTTTGTCTTTTTACTTTTTTTGCCTCTTCTTTCTCTGTGGAATAAATGGAAATGTCCTTATATAGATAGTGTTGGTGAATGCATAACTATGTGATTATACAAGGAACCACTGAATGTTTACTTAGGAAGGAATGTATGGTGTGTGAATAAAATCATCTAAAAATAAACAGAGGGATACAAATACTGGAGAAAATGTGGAGAGGGGAATGTACCTAACCACCACTGGTGGGGAGTTAGAATGGTACAGCCCATCTGGAGGGCAGTGTGGTGGTCCCATAGGAAGCTAAGCATGAGGTTGCCATATCATCCTGCAACCTGGTTATACGGTATTTACTTGGAAGAACTGAAAAGAAGGACATGAATGGACATTTGCATGATGGGGTTTATGGTGTCAGTATTCATGATTTGCAGTGGATGAAGGTGGCCTAAGGGTACATTAACTGATGAATGGAATGGTGAACTGTGTGTATACTTACAATGGAGTATTGAGCTGCTACAAGAAAGAGTGAAGTTGCAGGATGAATGGGCATTGAGGACAGTATGTTGGGTGAAATAAACCAGAAATGAAAAGAAAAACATTATAATGTCTTAGTAACATGGACTAACCATAATGTTCAAACTCTGAGACCTGGGCCTGAGAATATAAGTTGTCAGGGGAAGGCTTATTGTAAAGGTTCCTAGATTCTAAGCTCTTAAGCAACTACATCTATTTCTCAGTTATAATGGCTGTTTCAAATTCTGAGATGCTGAGTTCTTTGTGAATAACCTGGTCAGTCCCTGGAAATTTGGGTATCTGTGTGACACCTGAGACTCAGAGCCAGAGTCCAGAAGCTATGAATAACAGCATTACCCCATACAGCAAATATTAAGGAGTCTGAAAAAAATAGATTAGACTTCAATTAGAGATATGAACAAAATGGACTTGGTTAGGACTAAGGTAAATCTGACTAAAGAGTAGAGGATGATGTTGACTGTGTTTTAACACTTCAACTTTTGTGTGAGACCAAAGGAAGAGATGTCTATCAGGTGCACAATCTATATTGTTTGTGAGACACTATATGACTTAACTTGTCTGATCAGTTTATTCAAACGAGATAATTACATGGAATATTGAATAGGGAATGAAATCTGGTTGGTTTGTGCTGGCTAGTGTGAAGCCCCAATACATTCCAGAGTAATTTGTTCAGAGGATAAAAATGTTTTTGCAAAACTCCCTTGAGGTACTGGGAGAAAATGTGGAAACATTATATTTCCTCACCTGGGAAATTGATGATATTCTCACAAGCATTGGGGACTTCCAATTTGGAAGGCTGAGCCCTTGATCTTGTGACTTGCCCATATGAAGTTTGTTGATGCAAAGGAGAGGCTACTCCTAATTAAAATTGTGCCTTTGTTACCCCCAGAAAACTTCTTTTGTTGCTCAAATATGGCCCCCTCTCTAAGTCAACTCTGCAGTTAAACTCACTGCACTCCCCGCTACGTGCGACATAACTCCCAAGGTTGTACGTCTCCCTGGCAATATGGGATATGACCCATGGGGATGAGCTTCACTGTGGCATCATGGGATTGAGAAAGACTTCTTAGACCAACGGGGGAAGAGAAAGGAAACAAAATAAAGTCTCAGTGGCTGAGAGATATCAAATAGTGTCAAGAGGTCATTCTGGAGGTTATTCTGATGCATTATACAGATATCCCTTTTTAGTTTGGAATACCTGGAGGGAAATACCTGAAACTGTTGAACTACATCCCAGTAGGCTTTATTCTTGAAGAGGATTGTATGACTATATAGTTTACACTGTGTTACTGTGTGGCTGTGAAAATTTTTTGAATACCACTCCCTTTGTACAGTGTATCAATAGGCAAATATAAAAATAAGGTCCAAAAGTAAATGGATAATAGAGAAGGATTAGAGGTATGGGATGTTTCTGGTGTTCTTTTTTACTTTAATTCTTATTCTTTTTTGTATGTGGTAATTAAAACGTTAAAAAATTGATTTTGGTGATGAATGCACAACCAAATAATGGTCCTGTGAACAATTGACTAAACACCATAGATGATTTTGTGGTACATGAATGTATCTCAATAAAATTGAATTTAAAAAAAGTAGAAAGATCTCAAATAAATAACCTATGTTTTCACCTTAAGACACTGAGAACAAGAAGAGAAAATAAAACCCAAAGCAAATCAAACAATGAACTGATTTATAAGAGTGAAAATTAGTGAAATAAGGATTAGAAAACCAATTATATTGTCCTTTACTTAAAATATCATAGCGATTTTCCTTTGCTCTCAGATAAAGGGCAAATTGTATTAACATGTAAATAAGATGTTAGATATTCTGACTCTACATAATTATTGTGCCGTTTTGAATGTATTGTGTCCCGCAAATGCCATTGTCTTTGTAGTCTTGTGTGGGGCAGATGTTTTGGTGCTGGTTGGATTTGCTTGGAATGTGCCCCATCCAGCTGTGGGTAATGATTCTGATGAGATGTTCCAATGGAGGTGTGGCCCCACCCATTCAGGGTGGGCTTTGATTGGCGGAGCTATATAAATGAGCTGACTCAGGGGGAGGAAACGGAGTGCAGCTGGGAGTGACGTTTTGAAGAGGAGCAAGCTTGCTAGAGAAGAAAATCCTGGGAGAAAGCCGTTTTGAGGCCGGAGCTTTGGAGCAGACGCCAACTGCCTTCCTAGCTAGCAGAGGTTTTCCGGACGCCATTGGCCATCCTCCGGTGAAGGTACCTGATTGCTGATGTGTTACCTTGGACATTTTGTGGCCTTAAGACTGTAACTGTGTAGTGAAATAAACCCCCATTTTATAAAAGCCTATCCATCTCTGGTGTTTTGCATTCTGCAGCATTAGCAAATTAGAACAGATTTTGGTACCAGAGAAGTGGGGTGCTTTTGCTGCTGAGTTTGCAAATACCAAACATGTTGGAACGGCTTTTCAAATGGATAAGGGGAAGTTTCTGGAAGAGTTGTGAGGAGCTTGATAGAAAAGGCCAAAACTGCTCTAAAGAGACTGTTAGTGGAAATATGGACTCTAAAGATACTTCTGATGAGGACTTGAACAGAGATGATCAATGTGTTGTTGTGAACTGGAAGAAAGGTGATCCTTGTTTTAAAGTGGCAGAGAATTTGGCAAAATTGAGTGCTGGTGTCAGATGGAAGGAAGAATTTGAAAGTGACAACCTGGAATATTTAGCTGCAGAGATCTCCAGACTACATGTGGAGGAGATACCCTGGCTTCTCCTTGTAGCTTATAGTTAAATGTGAGTGGAGAGAGATAAACTTAGAACTGAACTCTTGGGTTCAAAGAGACCAGAAGCTGATCACTTGGAAAATTACGAGCTTCCAGGGGGTGGAATCCCAGAAACTACAGCCCAACATGAGGATGTAACCAAACATGGAACCCAGCCACCATTTCAGTACAAGCCAAGATTGGAGATGGAATTATCCAGAAAGGATTTGTGGAAAGTCCTATTGTCTAATGGCTTTGACCCCTGTGTGCTTCATGCAAAGCCAATATAATTTTTGCGAGATCTTTATAGACAGAGCCATTGCCAGTCTGGACTGGAGGAGACAGACAAGGAAAAAATTAAAGGAAAAATCTCTTCAAAGACAGAGCCATGGAGGTTGAGGTCTGGAGTCAAGAGGTCTGGGGCTGGGAGAGCGGAGCAGCCCACATGCATGGAAAGGGTGAATTTGCCCTGGAGGTTGAGGGTGGGCTTTCCGCCTTGATGCTCTCGAAGAGTTTTGCCACCTCAGGTCCCAAAGAAGGTGGAGCACATTTCCAGGGAATTGGGGAGAGCCTGGCTGCCACCCCACTGTTCTGAAGGGGTTGAGCATGTGCCCCGGAGATGGAAAGGAATCCGGGAGCTGCCCCGATGTTTGAGGAGGGTGGGGCCAAGAAGGTGGTCTCCCCAGTGTGTGGATATATTGGAGCACTCACCCAAGCATTTGGAGAGAAAAGGACTGCTGCAAAGGCACTTAGGAAGCATTAGACTCCCGCTCTCTCAAGCCCCAAGGATGCAACATTGTTCTGTAAATGACTTTAAGACTTTGAAATTTAATCGAGTTTGTCCTGCGGGTTTTAGGAACTGTTTTGCTCCTGTTAACCCTGTTTTCCTTACTGTTTATCCTTATGGCAATGGAAATGTTTATCCTATGAATGTCTCTCCTTTGTGTACTGGGAGCACATAACTTGGTCTAAGTTCACAGATCCACAGCTAAAGAAAAATTATGCCTTAGGACTGGCCATGCCTATAATTGATTTTGATGGGATCTTGTACTGAAATGATTTAAGTTTTTTGTAATATTGTGATGGAATGAATGCATTTTGTATTTGGAAAGATAATGTCATTTTGGGGTCCAGGGGGTGGAATGTGCCAGTTTGAATGTATTGTGTCCCCCAAATGCCATTGTCTTTGTAGTCTTGAGTGGGGCAGACATTTTGGTGCTGGTTGGATTTGCTTGGAATGTGCCCCATCCAGCTGTGGGTAATGATTCTGATGAGATGTTCCCATGGAGGCATGGCCCTGCCCATTCAGGGTGGGCCTTGATCAGTGGAGCTATATAAATGAGCTGACTCGGGGAGAGGAAACGGAATGCAGCTGTGAGTGATGTTTTGAAGAGGAGCAAGCTTGCTAGAGAGGAACGTCCTGGGAGGAAGCCATTTTGAGGCCGGAGCTTTGGAGCAGACGCCAGCTGCCTTCCTAGCTAGCAGAGGTTTTCCGGACGCCATTGGCCATCCTCCGGTGAAGGTACCTGATTGCTGATGTGATGCTTTGTGGCCTTAAGACTGTAACTGTGTAGTGAAATAAACCCCCATTTTATAAAAGCTTATCCATCTCTGGTGTTTTGTATTCTGCAGCATTAGCAAACTAGAACAATTATCTATACTCATCCAAAAGTATTCCCATTTTGATCTTGGTAGTCTTGATGTATTACATTTATTTTATTTCCTTGTATATTTCATGTTCCCTCTAGTCCTGGACTTTTATGCGTGCTCTCTTTCCTCAGCCCAAAACTCTCCCACTCAGTCCTCCATTAGTTAACTGCTACTCTCTCCTCAATTTCAGCTCTATCTTTTCCATAGATAACAATACATTTTCTTCATGTGTTTTCACAGCACCATGGGTATATATTTTTTAGTTCTTATAAACAGTTTTGTCATATATTCATTTGCATGATTAATTGATCAATGTCTGAACCTTAGTAGGCTATATGCTTCACTATGCCTTTTTTCATTATTTTATTTCTAATGTCTAGAAAGAAACTGACAAATAGTGGATGTCTCTCAAGTAGTTGTAAAATGATTGAACATACAAATAAACCAATGCAAAGCTTAGTGAATAAATGTCTCATGATATTAAATTTTTTCATTATTCTCATCTGTGTTTTAATCTCATAAATTTCTCATAAGTGGCTTTGCATTTTAGAAAATGAAACATCTGTGTCAGGCTTTCCTATTTGGTAAAAATATTTCATTGTACACTCCAACTGGGCGACTATATTGGAAATTTGTGGATATAGATCTTAGAGCTTTATATTTGTAGTTGGGTCCCCAGGTATATGTAATATACAGTTCATTTTGTTAGTAATTTTTCCAGATTTTCTCAAAATTAGAGCTCCTTCATTGAATCACATACTCAGTTGATTCAGTTGGGAAAAAATCACTTCTACATTAAATTATACCTAGTAACCCACTCAGTTAAAATGTTGTCTGCATGAGATATACCTTTCAGATATTAATAATCAATGCAAGATAGAAAGTGGAAAGGCTAAAAGGTCAAATGACACCTCATAATTGACAGTATTGCTATTAATTTGAAAGACATCTGGAGACATTAGTTACTAGGACCAGACCCAGAATAAATTAGTGTATTAACAAGGTATATGCTTATTCAGGGAATTGCATGAAATGATAATGAAATACTGGAAAGCTTTAACGATTAAATTTTCCCCAAGGAAAACTTCTGCTGAACACCATTAAAAGTATTCTCTTACATTTTTATAGTGCCTTCCAGTGATTCAAATGTGAACGACTGGATTTCTAAAAATGTATGTATAAGAGAGATTATAGGAGTAGTTATGCCTGAAAATGCATAGGTGTTATTTCAAGGTTCCTTTAAAGAGCAACCCTTTTTTTCTTCCTTGAATTAAACTGTGTGCCACCTTATATTCTAGTATTGGTCAAATCTAACATTTAATAAGTGCATAATATAGAGTAGGCATTTTCATATGTACTATCTTATTTAATTTTTATAATAATCAATTTTATAATATTCATATTTCACTAAAGGGAAACTAAGGCTCACTGATGTGGAATACATGGGGTGGGCTTTTCATACTCAAGATGGGGCTAAGCCAAGAAATAATTAATTGACTCCAAATGCTACGTTTGTTTCATTATGCTGTATGATCCCTAGAATGCCAAGGCATTTTTCCACTTAGAGAAAAGATACAATGTGAATACCCACAAGATTTTATCTCTGTTCTACACTATGAATAATAACTAATAAAACTGCTTACATTTTAAATTATTCTCTGTCACAGTGTTACCACTTAACCTGAGAAGCATACACTCATTTACATTCCAAGGGCAATATGCCATTTGAATTAAACATAAGTGTACACAAGAAAGTCATCCCATGATGTTTTCCAGGAAGTCAGATTCTAAGCACTTATTAACTAATATATTTTCTTGGCAGATAAATGGAAAACTAAAATGCATTGTGCTGTCAGTGGAAAGCAAAATGAACTGAGGAATAGAGAAGCTGCATCCTAGACTCATCCATAGCAGTAACTCATATGAACTTAGACAATTGTCAGTGTTTATGAGCCTTTTTTTTTTTAATCTTTTAAAATGAGGTGATTGACTAGGTAATCTATATGGTTACTTCCAGCCTTAAAATAATTTAAAAAGAGTTAAAAAAAAAAAGTGATGATATGACTCTCCCCACAATTATAATCCTACTCATTTCCCCATCTCAGTTAGTCCTCTTGGTCAGTCCTCAAGCCATTAAACATTCCATTTCATTTCTTTACTTTATCTCCTGTGGGATAATGACACTCAGGTACAAAGCAAGTTTTACTTGGCAACACAAATGAATAAGGAAGATATGCCAAATGGGTCAAACAAGCCCTTATTAGCACTTGGACACCCTCTTGTTTTTTTTCTTCTAGATATGCTTCTCATCACCATTCTTCTCTATTTTTTTATAGCAAAACTGTGAAGGTGGTAGATTTTGTTAGCATACAAATGACCTAACATGTAAAATAGAGGGCATTCTGTCCTTAGGCACTGTGCTGGTATGAATCTGTTATGTAGCCCATAAGACTCTGTTCTTTTAATCCACTCTTATGGGGGCAGACCTATTGTGGGTGGTATATTTTGATTAGATTGTTTCCATGGAGATGGAAACCACTCAAATGTGGGTGGGGCTTTTTGTTTAGATTATTTCCATGGAAATGTGACATGCCACTCATTCAGAGTGGGTCTTAATTAGTTTACTGGAGTCCTTAAGAAAGCTCAGGGAGAGAGCGAGCTCATAGCTGACACAGACCCAAATGCTTGGAGACGCATACAGAAAGATGTTTGGAGATACTAAGCTAAGAGATGAAGCCCAGAGTTTGCCCCAGAAAAACTAAGTGAGAACCCACAGACACTTAAAGAGAAAGCTACTGGGATCCAAAGCTGAAAGCAATGCAACCTGAGAGCAAATGACCAGCAGACACCAGCTACATGCCTTCCTAGCTGGCAGATGTGTTCCAGATGCCACTGGCCTTTCTTCAGTGAAGGTATCCTCTTACTGATGCCTCAATTTGGACACTTTTATAACTTTAGAACCATAAATTTATAACCTAATAAATACCCTTTATAGAAGTCAATCCATTTACATTGCATTCTGGTGGTTTAGCAAGGTGGGATAGGCACTGTGCCAGTTTGAATATATTGTGTCCCCCAAACACCATTATCTTTGATGTAATCTTGTGTGGGCAGACATTATCAGTGTTGATTAGATTGTAATTCTTTGGGTGCTTCTGTGAAGATGTGCCCCACCCAGCTGTGGGTGATGACTCTGATTGGATAATTTCCATGGAGGTGTTGCTCCACCCATTCGGGGTGGGTCTAATTTGAGTCACTGGAGCCATATAAATGAGCTGATGGACAGGGGGAACTCAGTGCAGCTGTGAGTGATATTTTGTAGAGGAGCTACAGCCAAGAGGGACACTTTGAAGAAAGCACAGGAGCTGCAGATGAGAGACAGTTTGAAGAAGGCCATTGAAAGCAGACTCTTGCTCTGGAGAAGCTGAGAGAGGACAAATACCTCAAGTACAACTAAGGGTGACATTTTTGAGGAACTGCAGCTAGAAAGGAACATCCTGGGAGAAAGCCATTTTGAAACCAGAACTTTGGAGCAAACACCAGCCACGTGCCTTTCCAGCTAACAGAGGTTTTCCAGACACCATTGGCCATTCTCCAGTGAAGGTACCCAATTGCTGTTGCATTACCTTGGACACTTTATGACCTTAAGACTGTAACTCTGTAACCAAATAAATCCCCTTTCATAAAAGCTAATCCATCTCTGGTGTTTTGCATTCTGGCAGCATTAGCAAACTAGAACAAGCACCAACTACTCAAGGAGTGGCACACAACACTGGGTAATCCAGCAACCCTTTAGAGCTGCATGCTAGTTCCTAACATCTCCATAGAATTATAAAATACCTGGAAAAGGTGAACCTGTTGAAGAAATCTAGGCAATGGGCTGGTTTTGAGCCTCCTCAATTCCTAAATTTCTATGTCCAAACTTACAGAAAGTTTTTTTCTTTTTCACTTGGAAAGTATGGAAAGTATGTCTTGAATCTGATTCCGTCTCATTATATCCACATATGCAATTCTAATCAAAGCCTACCTGATCCTGATTTAGGCTAACTACTCCTCAATGTCACTCATGATCTAATATGGTCCATTTTTTGATATGGTAGAAAGATTGAGACCAAATCATTCCAGGACATCATTTTAAAATGACAGTTCAACTTTCAACACTATGCCCTTTCTTCATTGCAAATCACCCATAATAGCTTGTTTGTGTTCACTGCATAAAGCAGTTCCTACTTTAGGAGTTTTTACTTTAATCATTCTCTCTTATTCCACGTCTTAAAAGACTGCCTTCTTGTCATCATTCATGCCTCAGCTCTCAGAAAATCTACCCTAAAAATTTGTCTAAAGATTCCCCATGCTCTACATCTCCCTGAACATGTACCTGTTTAATTTATTGATATTATTACTTATTTTTATATTAAAAGTTGTTTTTTCTTCACTAGGTTTTAGTGGGAATATGACTGTGTCTTATTCAGTTATTAGTCCCCAGCAAATTATAATAATATATGTTAGATTATATTATGGAGAGGCTTAGAGATAGGAAATTTGAGGGATGGCTGATTGGAGGAGTAGAGAAAACAGTTATAGAAAAACCAGTGACAGATTTTTCTGGATTAATATATTCATGTGTGAAGTATGTGTGATGCAGATTATATGAGATTTGCTATCTCTTCCTATTCTAATAATTCTTCTATATATGTATTCATATATAGTTAAAAAACTGCTTTCTGAAGAAAATAATCTCATCAGGTTTAAAAATAAAGGAAAGCATAAAATACAGACTGCTGAAGTTGTTCATTTTTAACAAATAATGACTAATAAAGTGACAAAAATCATTATTACCCATGAGAATTTATAAAAGAGTCTATACTTAGATTTTAAAAAAATACTTAAACAGGTAAGCTTGTTATTGCTTTATTATTAGAAAATAGTTTCAAATGAGAAATAATCTAGCTTGCAGTGTTTTACACATCACAGTAGTTTGTGTGCTGATCCGAGTTTATTTGGACTTTTTGTAACCCTATTTCTTGTTGTAAAATAAAATATTGGAACTTGACTTATAGGTATCAGAAATACTTTAGAATTGCTCCCTCAGGAGAATATAATATCAAAGAGAATGTTTAGAAAAGATGAATAGTATTGCTGGAACATAGAAATCTTTACTGAGATATATATTTATTTTGTTGTTTTGTACTGTTTCATTTTTTTTCTCCAAGCATTATTTGGAATATTAGTTCAAAATGATTCTAAAACTTAGTTGAAATGAAGACACAAAGAAGAATAACAAAATAACGATTATAAAGTTCCAAAAACAGAAGCTAAAGTAGTGAAGAGGGAAATATTAACCAAAATTGCCAAAAGAAAAGAACATAAATTGATAAAGAAATGTTACTTTAAGACATCCAAATAAAATGAAAGACAAATAGGTTTCTATTTAATGACTGCTTGGTGGTTTATAAGAAATGGATTTATTTTCTGAGTCAAACTTTTAATAGAATATCATATATATTCAGACAATGCTAAAATTTGAGTTGAAGAAATCTTTAAATAATAGACTTCACATGATGTTTTCCATTGAGCCAATAAAATAACTTCTTAGAAAACATTTATATGAGCAGAAAAATATTATGGATATACATTAGTCCCCTTAACTATTTTTATCCCTAGATTAAATTTTATAAATCAAAGAATATTAAGAAAGATTAACTGGGCATTTGTTTACAAAATGCTTAAAGACTTTTTAGTCATTTTATAGATGTAATTTTTTTGTCACCAGTAAAGATGTCATCATTCAATAGAAGAGACATCTAGTTCTAATCCACTTTGTTTTTTTTAAAAAAAATGATAATGGTTTCAGTGTGCAGACTGGGAGATAACAGAATATAAATTATTGGTTATAATGATCTTTGAAAAATTATGAAAAAACATGGTTATTTAGGAGTAGCTTGTTTTGTTTGAACAGTATTCAAAACCTTTACACCACTAAAAAACAATTTTAACATTTTCTCATATGCCCTTCATGCAATACCTTGTTTCCGAGACATACTAGCTTTATCAATGTGATATGTTTTCAATTTTAAATCATGTTACTCACTTTAATCAATATGAAGAATCAGTTTTCTCATACAGTAAAAATTTCAAAAACAAAGACATTTTTATTAGCTTGCATGATCCTATTGTTATGAGTATTATAGAATTTTAACATTTATGGGAATCTAATAGGGATTCAATGAATTATCTGATAATCTTACATCTCACAAAAGTAGTACTTATAAAATGTTATCCATAAGCTAAAGTATGAACATTTACAAAATATTTTTATTAAATGCTAATTGATTATGAAATAAATAAAACAGAAATGCAAAAGTCCCCCTTCTATGCTGTCTAGTAACTATTTCACAAACTTCTCCAAAAATAATCATTGTTATAATTTCTAACCCTCAAAATTAGTTTTGCCTGTTTTGATGCATATGGAATAATAAAAATGAAGTAATCAAAATATATCAAATTAGATCTGACTTCCTTTGTTTAATACTATGTTTGTGAGCTTTAAATATTCAACTCATGTTCATATCTTTTAAGCTCTATGTGTTACTACATTATGTAATTCCACCACAATCTGCTTTGTTTTTAATTTTGATGGCCACTTGGTTTGCTTTCAGCTTTTGCTTATCACAAATAATATCACTTAATAGTCTTTATATGTATTTTGATTTACATATATATGCTTTCATTTTGAAAACATATAACTAGGAGTGGAATATTAGGATTATATGGTACAGCATGCCCAATTCGAGGAGAACAATTTATAGAGTTTTCAAGGTTGAGTGTTCAAATTTACACACTCTAACCAGACATGGATGTGAGACCAAGGCTTTCCACATATTTGCCGGCACATGATATTGTATATTTTAAAAAATCTAGCCTTTCTGGTAGGTGTACCATGTTAGCACATTGTGGTCAATTTCTCTTTCCCTGGTTACTAATGAGGTTCCTTTTTTGACCATTTGGGTGCCTGATTTGTTGTCATAAGACGAATTGGAGTAGAGTTGCAGTTCAAAACATTTTATTCAGGACATCAAGTTTGCTGCTGCAAGGAAACCATTCTCCTGCAAAAGCAAAAAGAGTTTTGAGGTTGGGAGTTTGTGGGCAGTTTCATAAAGAGAAAGAGGGAAGTTGGCTAGGTTTTGTTGGTTGGAACAGGGACCTGTTAATCTTATAAGGGTGGGTTATGTGTAAGTGGGACTGTACTTCTAATTGTGCTAGGTGTGCTTAACTAGGGGCTTAATTGGCTTTTTGGAGTTGAGCATCCTGGTATGGACTTTTGCAAAAGGATGTTTGGCACATGCACTAGTTTGGGGAATTTAACTTTTGAGTTGGTTCTGAGAAAATCCAGGAGCTATAATTTTTTAATTTTCTTTATCATTGTTAAGTAATAGTTCAAATTTTTCCCACCTTCTTCTAATGGACTATTATTTTTATTAGTGTATCAGAATCTTCATAAATAATAATAATAAGACACATTTCACAAGCTTGTGTATTGGGGTATTGTTTTAAATGAGGTAATTCATGTAAATTACTTCATACAATACCTAGAACATAGAGTGTCTCAATAAATGTTGCGTACTATTGTTAAAAAGAATAGTATAATTAAGAAAAAATCTTCATGTATTTTAGATAGGTACCCTCTGTTAGTTTTATGTATATTGCAAATACACTATTTGGCTAGCAGTTTCAGTCTTTTAAAGGAATCTTTGTGATGGACAAAATTTCTTAATTTTAGTTAGGTGCAATATAACAATATTTATCTTTACTGTTAGCTCTTCCTGCATCCTATTTAAGAAATGTTTGTCCATTCTGAGATAACACAGATTACCATTTATGTTCTCTTTAGGATGAGTCATTGTGTTATATTTCATGTGTATTTCTACAGTAAGGTGTAAACTAGGGGTAGAAATTCATATTTTTCCCTGTTAATACTAAATTGACACAGTACTATTTATTGAAAGGACCATTCTTTATTCACTGTTCTGCAGGCCACCTATTTTCATAAATTAAAAATCTGCATGTTTTGGTACTGCTTTAGCATTGTCTGCTCTGTTCTACAGGCATAAATTATTCTTGCACCACTACCAAACTATGCAAATTATTCTGGATTTATTAAAAATCTTCTTATTCATTTGTGTATTTCCAATTTCTTATTCTTCATGAGTTTCATTACTATTTTTAATTTTACATTCCCATATACAGTTTAGAATCAGCTTGTAAAATCCTCTCCTTCTAGACTTTCCTCCCAAAAAACTTGCTTGGTATTAAACTGATTTATAGCTAAATTTGGGGATATTTGACACTTATAGAATATTGAATATTCCAATCCAGTATGTAAGTTATTCCTCCTTTTACTTATCTTTTAAAAAATTTCACAGGAATTTTTAGAAGATTTTGGTAGAGATCTAGCATTCTTTCTTAACAATTCCCAAGTACTTGATGTATTCAATGTTATTTTACATGATATTTATTCTTAGTTTTATTTTCTAAATTTTGCTATCATCAAGATGCTTGATTTTTTTTTTAAATAATGGCATTGTGTCCAGAAACCTTGCTAAATTCAGTCAGTAAATTCCTTTAGTATAAATTTGGCTAGATTTTTGGATTACAAAGTCTTATTTCTAACAATGTTCTTTTTCTTTCACTCCTTTCACCTTATTTTATCAAGTCTCAGGGGCCACATGCCAATACCAAGGACTTGTGGGTCAGTGGCAGAGACAAACTGTGGCAGGACTGAACTGAAGGACTAGACTATTGCAGCAGCTGTAAAACTCCAGTATCACCAGGGGGAATTGATTGTTAGAGCCACCCCCCCTCCCTGACTGCCCAGAAACATGCCCCATATACAGGGCGGGCAACACCAACTACACACGCAAGCTTGGTACACCAATTGGACCCCACAAGACTCACTCCCCCACTCACCACAAAGGCAAAGCAGGGGAGAACTGGCTTGTGAATAACAGGTGGCTCGTGGACGCCACCTGCTGGTTAGTTAGAGAAAGTGTACTCCATGAAGCTGTAGATCTGATAAATTAGATCAATTGGTCTACAAATCCTAAAAGAATGCTATCAAGTTCAGCAAGTGCCAAGAGGCCAAAAACAACAGAGAATTATAAAGCATATGAAAAAAACAGACGATATGGATAACCCAAGCCCAAGCACCCAAATCAAAAGATCAGAAGAGACACAGCACCTAGAGCAGCTACTCAAAGAACTAAAGGTGAACAATGAGACCATAGTACAGGATACAAAGGATATCAAAAAGACACTAGAAGAGCATAAAGAAGACATTGCAAGACTAAATACAAAAATAGATGATCTTATGGAAATTAAAGAAACTCTTGACCAAATTAAAAAGATTCTGGACACTCGTAGTACAAGACTAGAGGAAGTTGAACAAAGAATCAGTGACATGGAAGATGACAGAATGGAAAATGAAAGCATAAAAGAAAGAATGGGGAAAAAATTGAAAAAATCGAAACAGACCTCAGGGATATGATACGTAATATAAAACATCCTAATATAAGACTCATTGGTGTTCCAGAAGGGGAAGAAAAGGGTGAAGGCCTAGGAAGAGTATTCAAAGAAATTGTTGGGGAAAACTTCCCAAATCTTCTAAACACCATAAATACACAAATCATAAATGCCCAGCGAACTCCAAATAGAATAAATCCAAATAAACCCACTCCGAGACATATTTTGATCACATTCTCAAACATGGAAGAGAAGGAGCAAGTTCTGAAAGCAGCAAGAGAAAAGCAATTCACCACATACAAAGGAAACAGCATAAGACTAAGTAGTGACTACTCAGTAGCCACCATGGAGGCGAGAAGGCAGTGGCATGATATATTTAAAATTCTGAGTGAGAAAAATTTCCAACCAAGAATACCTTATCCAGCAAAGCTCTCCTTAAAATTTGAGGGAGAGCTTAAATTTTTCACAGACAAACAAATGGTGAGAGAAGTTGCTAACAAGAGACCTGCCCTACTGGAGATACTAAACGGAGCCCTACAGACTGAGAAACAAAGAAAGGACAGAGAGACTTGGAGAAAGGTTCAGCACTAAAGAGAATCAGTATGGGTACAATAAAGGATATTAATAGAGAGGGGAAAAATATATATGACAAACATAAACCAAAGGATAAGGTGGCTGATTCAAGAAATGCCTTCACGGTTATAACATTGAATGTAAATGGTTTAAACTCCCCAATTAAAAGATATAGATTCGCAGAATGGATCAAAAGAAATGAAGCATCAATATGTTGCATAAAAGAGACTCATCTTAGACACAGGGACACAAAGAAATTGAAAGTGAAAGGATGGAAAAAAATATTTCATGCAAGCTACAGCCAAAAGAAAGCAGGTGTAGCAATATTAATCTCAGATAAAATAGACTTTAAATGCAGGGATGTTTTGAGAGAAAAAGAAGGCCACTACATACTAATAAAAGGGGTAATTCAGCAAGAAGAAATAACAATCATAAATGTCTATGCACCCAATCAAGGTGCCACAAAATACATGAGAGAAACACTGGCAAAACTAAAGGAAGCAATTGATGTTTCCACAATAATTGTGGGAGACTTCAACACATCACTCTCTCCTATAGATAGATCAACCAGACAGAGGACCAATAAGGAAATTGAAAACCTAAACAATCTGATAAATGAATTAGATTTAGCAGACATATACAGAACATTACATCCCAAATCACCAGTATACACATACTTTCTAGTGCTCATGGAACTTTCTCCAGAATAGATCATATGCTGGGACATAAAACAAGCCTCAATAAATTTAAAAAAATTGAAATTATTCAAAGCACATTCTCGGACCACAATGGAATACAATTAGAAGTCAATAACCATCAGAGACTTAGAAAATTCAAAAACACCTGGAGGTTAAACAACACACTCCTAAACAATCAGTGGGTTAAAGAAGAAATAGCAAGAGAAATTGCTGAATATATAGAGATGAATGAAAATGAGAACACAGCATACCAAAACCTACAGGATGCAGCAAAAGCAGTACTGAGGGGGAAATTTATAGCACTAAATGCATATATTATAAAGGAAGAAAGAGCCAAAATCAAAGAACTAATGGATCAACTGAAGAAGCTAGAAAATGAACAGCAAACCAATCCTAAACCAAGTACAAGAAAAGAAATTACAAGGATTAAAGGAGAAATAAATGACATAGAGAACAAAAAACAATAGAGAGGATAAATATCACCAAAAGTTGGTTCTTTGAGAAGATCAACAAGATTGACAAGCCCCTAGCTAGACTGACAAAATCAAAAAGAGAGAAGACCCATATAAACAAAATAATGAATGAAAAAGGTGACATAACTGCAGATCCTGAAGAAATTAAAAAAATTATAAGAGGATACTATGAACAACTGTATGGCAACAAACTGGATAATGTAGAGGAAATGGACAATTTCCTGGAAACATATGAACAACCTAGACTGACCAGAGAAGAAATAGAAGACCTCAATCAACCCATCACAAGCAAAGAGATCCAATCAGTCATCAAAAATCTTCCCACAAATAAATGCCCAGGGCCAGATGGCTTCACAGGGGAATTCTACCACACTTTCCAGAAAGAACTGACAACAATCTTACTCAAACTCTTTCAAAACATTGAAGAAAATGGAACACTACCTAATTCATTTTATGAAGCTAACATCAATCTAATACCTAAACCAGGCAAAGATGCTACAAAAAAGGAAAACTACCAGCCAATCTCCCTAATGAATATAGATGCAAAAATCCTCAACAAAATACTTGCAAATCAAATCCAAAGACACATTAAAAAAATCATACACCATGACCAAGTGGGGCTCATTCCAGGCATGATGGTTCAACATAAGAAAATCAATCAATGTATTACAACACATTAAAAATTCAAAAGGGAAAAATCAAATGATCATCTCAATAGATGCTGAAAAAGCATTTGACAAAATCCAACATCCATTTTTGATAAAAACACTTCAAAAGGTAGGAATTGAAGGAAACTTCCTCAATATGATAAAGAGCATATATGAAAAACCCACAGCCAGCATAGTACTCAATGGTGAGAGACTGAAAGCCTTCCCTCTAAGATCAGGAACAAGACAAGGATGCCCGCTATCACCACTGTTATTCAACATTGTGCTGGAAGTGCTAGCCAGGGCAATCTGGCAAGACAAAGAAATAAAAGGCATCCAAATTGGAAAAGAAGAAGTAAAACTGTCATTGTGCAGATGATATGATCTTATATCTGGAAAACCCTGAGAAATCGACGATACAGCTACTAGAGCTAATAAACAAATTTAGCAAAGTAGCGGGATACAAGATTAATGCACATATGTCAGTAATGTTTCTATATACTAGAAATGAACAAACTGAAGAGACACTCAAGAAAAAGATACCATTTTCAATAGCAACTAAAAAAATCAAGTACCTAGGCATAAACTTAACCAAAGATGTAAAAGATCTATACAAAGAAAACTACATAACTCCCGTAAAAGAAATAGAAGGGGACCTTAAAAGATGGAAAAATATTCCATGTTCATGGATAGGAAGGCTAAATGTCATTAAGATGTCAATTCTACCCAAACTCATCTACAGATTCAATGCAATCCGAGTCAAATTTCCAACAACCTACTTTGCAGACTTGGAAAAGCTAGTTATCAAATTTATTTGGAAAGGGAAGATGCCTCGAATTGCTAAAGACACTCTAAAAAAGAAAAACGAAGTGGGAGGACTTACACTCCCTGACTTTGAAGCTTATTATAAAGCCACAGTTGTCAAAACAGCATGGTACTGGCACAAAGATAGACATATAGATCAATGGAATCGAATTGAGAATTCAGAGATAGACCCTCAGATCTATGGCTGACTGATCTTTGATAAGGCCCCCAAAATCACTGAACTGAGTCATAATGGTCTATTCAACAAATGGGGCTGGGAGAGTTGGATATCCATATCCAAAAGAATGAAAGAGGACCCCTGCCTCACCCCCTACACAAAAATTAACTCAAAATGGACAAAAGATCTCAGTATAAAAGAAAGTACCATAAAACTCCTAGAAGATAATGTAGGAAAACATCTTCAAGACCTTGTATTAGGGGGCCACTTCGTAGACTTTACACCCAAAGCACAAACAACAAAAGAAAAAAATAGATAAATGGGAACTCCTCAAGCTTAGAAGTTTCTGCACCTCAAAGGAATTTCTCAAAAAGGTAAAGAGGCAGCCAACTCAATGGGAAAAAATTTTTGGAAACCATGTATCTGACAAAAGACTGGTATCTTGCATATATGAAGAAATCCTACAACTCAATGACAATAGTACAGACAGCCCAAGTATAAAATGGGCAAAAGATATGAAAAGACAGTTCTCTGAAGAGGCAATACAAATGGCCAAGAAACACATGAAAAAATGTTCAGCTTCACTAGCTATTAGAGAGATGCAAATTAAGACCACAATGAGATACCATCTAACACCTATTAGAGTGGCTGCCATTAAACAAACAGGAAACTACAAATGCTGGAGGGGATGTGGAGAAATTGGAACTCTTATTCATTGTTGGTGGGACTGTATAATGGTTCAGCCACTCTGGAAGTCAGTCTGGCAGTTCCTTAGAAAACTAGATATAGAGTTACCATTCAATCCAGCGATTGCGCTTCTCGGTATATACCTGGAAGATCGGAAAGCAGTGACACGAACAGATATCTGCACACCAATGTTCATAGCAGCATTATTCACAATTGCCAAGAGATGGAAACAACCAAAATGTCCTTCAACAGATGAGTGGATAAATAAAATGTGGTATATACACATGATGGACTACTACACGGCAGTAAGAAGGAACGACCATGTGAAACATATGACAACATGGATGAACCTAGAAGACATAATGCTGAGCGAAATAAGCCAGGCACAAAAAGAGAAATATTATATGCTACCACTAATGTGAACTTTGAAAAATGTAAAACAAATGGTTTATAATGTAGAATGTAGGGGAACTAGCAACAGAGAGCAATTAAGGAAGGGGGAACAGTAATCCAAGAAGAACAGATATGCTATTTAACGTTCTGGGGATGCCCAGGAATGACTATGGTCTGTTAATTTCTGATGGATATAGTAGGATCAAGTTCACAGAAATGTTGCTATATTATGTAACTTTCTTGGGGTAAAGTAGGAACATGTTGGAAGTAAAGCAGTTATCTTAGAAAAAAAAAATTCTCAGGAATTTTTAGAAGATTTTGGTAGAGATCTAGCATTCTTTCTTAACAATTCCCAAGTACTTG
This sequence comes from Choloepus didactylus, assembly GCF_015220235.1. Classification (NCBI taxonomy): domain Eukaryota; kingdom Metazoa; phylum Chordata; class Mammalia; order Pilosa; family Megalonychidae; genus Choloepus; species Choloepus didactylus. The sequence continues at coordinate 52,648,354 of NC_051317.1, read as the reverse complement.
ATGTATTCAATGTTATTTTACATGATATTTATTCTTAGTTTTATTTTCTAAATTTTGCTGTCATCAAGATGCTTGATTTTTTTTTTAAATAATGGCATTGTGTCCAGAAACCTTGCTAAATTCAGTCAGTAAATTCCTTTAGTGTAAATTTGGCTAGATTTTTGGATTACAAAGTCTTATTTCTAATAATGTTCTTTTTCTTTCACTCCTTTCACCTTATTTTATCTTGCCTCTTTGCACTGAATAGGGAATTCAATGTGAGTGGAAACAGAGATATTCTTTATCCTTTCTAAATAAGTGTAAAGTTTTTTATATTGCACAAGTAATTATTTTGAACTGTGTCTGTTTCCTTCCAATAGATAACTTTTGGTAGATGAGCTTTTAGAAAATAAGGATGTTCCTTAATATTCCTAATTGATTACAGTTTTTTGGGAGAATTGAAAGATGAAAACATAAGGGCCTAAAATTCTCTATGTGGGAAAGTTTTACATTATAGATTCAAATTTTCAATTCTTGAATTCAGGTTATCCAATTATTCTTGTCAATTTTGTGACTAGTCAATTTTTACTGTGTTTTTCTAAGAAGTTGACATTGTACTAGAATTTCAAGATACATTTAAATAAAATCACCCTAAGGTTCCCCTCATTAAATTTTTAATATGCATAGGATCAGAAACAATATGCCCTTTTTTTCCCTTGATAATGTTCATTTGTTCTTTCTTTCTTTTTTAACTACTCATATGTGCCAGAACATTATAATTTGCATTCATCTTTTCAAAGAATATTTTTTTGTCTTTATATTAATGGATCTTTCCAATAGTATTTGACTTCATTTAAAAAATTCGTCTTGTCCTCATTGTTAGCTTATGTCTATATTTTGTATTTACTTTTCTTTTTCTAAATTCTTCAGTTGGACAATTTTTTTTATCTTCTGTAATATATTTAAGATCATACATTTCTTTCTTTATCTGACATAGCTGCATCTCCAGTGTTCAACATGCTGCACCATTATAATTTAATATATATGCTATTTTATCTATTGGATTTCTTGTTCATTGATTATCCAAAGTTTCTTGTCTAATTTCTAAAGAGTTGGGGGATCTTCTGGTTTTATTTTATTATCAATTATTATCATTAATTTTTATCAATCCAAGTATGATTAGAGAACATACTTGGAATTATTTCAGTCCTTTGAAGTTTTAAGTATCTTGGTTTATGTCCCATTAAAATATCTATTTCAGTAAATGTCAAAGGAGCATTTGAAAATAAAATGTGTAAAAATGTGCTGACTAAAACTTCTATATCATTCTTGGTTTTTGTTTGATTAGTTACTGAGAGACTGTAGGATCCCTCACCTTTCTCAGGCTTTGTGATCAGAGGCCCTGAGTAATTTTATTCTTATCTTTTCAAAGATAGATGTAAACTACCTTGGAATATAGAGATTAATATTCATCTAGAAAAAAATGGCAGGATTGTTCACTTTTCCCTTTGTGGCAAAGGTCAGGTAGTCTCTGTCCATTATCAAATATTTGAGCTCCCTAAGCTCGAGTTTCCTCTTCTTTATGCAATCCACTTGTATTTGAAGATGCTATTTGCTTCTCTTCATATTGCCATGTAGGACCTGGGGTTTGGGAAACCCATACAAAATGTTATTACTCTGGCTACTGCTATTGTTATGAGTGATATACTGTCTTTTGTCTGAAAACCAGATGTCTTTGCAAGTATTCTTAAGAGTATGGTAGACTAACTTATTCACTTTGAAGAATGGTGAAATCTCAGACCTTTCATAATTCTTAGCAGAAAGGTGTTTTAAAAAATTTTCCAACATATTTTTGGATTTGTCTTATTTCTTCAGTTTCATTAATTATTGCACTATATGTTTTGAGGCCCCTGTTAGGTTCCTCTAAATTTAGAAATGGATACATTTCATGTAGATTGACCCTTTTGTACTGATAAAATGCTCCTTCTGGGAAAGTTATGGACTTGCACAGCAGCCTTCTACCAGACCTCACCTATCCGTCTCCTTTTCTTTGTGTGCAGATGTTTCAATATGTTTTCATTTCACAACCTGAAAGAGACATCAGGTCTAATGCAACGGCCTGACTATACCCTGAACTCAAAACAGATCAAGCAACCCCAGCTGCTTATCAGGGTGAGAACTCTCCCTATAGGGTCCCTACTTCCTGGGCTTTAAAAATACCCTTGCCCTGGGTGGTACAGGCATCTCTGTAATGCAAAGAGGGGAATGTGGAGCTGCCATCCAAGGATGCTGACCCAAGCAGTTGTCTTCCCCAAGGGACCAGCCTCAGTGAAATCTCTTTCCCTGCTCATTTGACCCTTTGTGCTGTGTAAGTAATAAAGTAATCATTTGCTGAAAGTTTCTGTCATGCCTGAGCCTGTGTTCCCACTATGCACCATATAGGAAATTGTGCGATAGCCCTTTTTATATATTATAAAGTATGTTGCCTTAGAGCCTATGCTGTCTAATAGTACAACTACAGCAGTTTTCTTGTGATTAGTGTCGATATAGAATATATTTACCTCTTCGCTTTCAAAACTTATGTAGGGTCATACGTAATGTATATCTCTTACAAACAACATTTTTTAAAATCTTTCATCTAAACTAGCAGTCATTGTTTTAAATAGGAAAATTGAATCTCTACATTTAAGGCAAATACTGACATGTAATTACTTTTTTTCAATTTTACCCACTTATTTTATCCCTCTACTTTTCTTGCTTGTTATAAAGTAATCAAGTGTTTCTAATCATTCAATGTTGTCTCATTGTTAAATACCTGTTTTATTTATTTTTTAAATGCAATTTTATTGAGATACATTCACATAACATACAGTCATCCAAAGTGTACAATCAATTGTTCATAGTATCATAATATAGTTGTGCATTCATCACCACAATAAAATGCTTATAAAATTAAAATTAAAATTAAAATTAAAAAAAGCATCCAAAACATTCCATTCCCCTTCTCCCCCCATTGTTCATTTACTTTTTTTAACACTCATTCACTGTTATTTTTTAACTTTATCAAAAATTAAAAAAAAATCAATAAAAAAATTTTCAAACAAAACCAAAACAAAGGAATAAGAAAAAAACCAAATAACCTAAAATAACAACATTGCTTCCAATATGTTCCTACCCTACCCCAAGAAAATAAACAAACTGTAACGAAAGGAATAAGAAAGACAAATAACCTAAAATAACTACTTTGCTGCCAACTTGTTCCTACTATACCTCCTAAAAATTAAACCATGGTCATTACTGAGCATTCCCATAACATTGTTTACCCTCCATAACATATCTGTTCTTATTGGATTGTCATTCCCCCTTCACTATTTGCTGACTATTGCTAGGTCCCCTACATTGTACAAAATAAACTATTTATTTTACATTTTTCACAGCATTCACATTAATGGTAACATACAATACCTCTCTTTTTGTGCCTGGCTTATTTCACTCAGCATTATGTCTTCAAGATTCATCCATGTTGTCATATGTTTCATGACCTTGTTCCTTCTTACTGCTGCATAGTATTCCATCATGTGTATATACCACATTTTGTTTATCCACTCATCTGTTGAAGGATATTTGGATTGTTTCCATCCCTTGGAAATTGTGAATAATGCTGCTATGAAAATCAGTGTGAAAATATCTGTGTCACTGCTTTCAGATCTTCTGGGTATATACCAAGAAGTGAAATTGCTGGATCAAAGGATAATCTATATCTAGTTTTCTAAGGACCCACCAGACTGTCTACCAGAGTGACTGTACTCTTCATTATACAGTCCCACGAACAATGAATAAGAGTTCCAATTTCTCTATATCCTCTCCAGCATTTGTAGTTTCCTGTTTGTTTAATGGCAGCCAATCTTATTGGTGTGAGATGATATCTCATTGTGGTCTTAATTTGCATTTCCCTAATAGCTAGTGAAGATGAACATTTTTTCAAATGTTTTTTAGCAATTTGTATTTCCTCTTCAGAAAACTGTCCTTTCATATCTTTTGCCCATTTTACGATTGGGCTGTTTGAACTATTGTCATTGAGTTATATGATTTCTTTATATATGCAAGATATCAGTTTTTTGTCAAATACATGGTTTCCAAGTATTTTTTCCCATTGAGTTGACTGCCTCTTCACCTTTTTGACAAATTCCTTTGAGGTGCAGAAGCTTTTAAGTTTGAGGAGTTCCCATTTATCTGTTTTTTCTCTTGTTGCTCTTAATACAAGGTTTAAAGATGTTTCCCTACATTATTTTCTAGGACTTTTATGGTATTGTCTCTTATATTGAGGTCTTTAATCCATTTTGAGTTATGTTAAATACCTGTTTTAACAACTTTATTGGGGTATAATTGACAGACAATAAATTAGACATATTTAAAATGTAATTTTTTATTGTGAACTATAACATATATACTTAACAGTGATAACTTTCAAAGTGCAATTTAACAAGTAGTTAGCAAATTTCAAAGAATGTCATGGGTCATTGTCCCACAACTTCAGCTTTTTCCATAATTGTGAAATATAACACACATACAGAAAGGTGTTAACTTTTGATGTACAGCTCAACAAGCAGTTATATAGGTAATTTCAAAAATTTTTATAAGTTACATTCCCACAGTTTCAGCTCTTTCCTTATTATGTGATATAGGATATATACAGAAAGGCAAAAACTTTCAAAGCATAATTCAAAAAGTAGCTATAGAAAAAATGTAGCTTATTATGTGATATAGGATATATACAGAAAGGTGAAAACTTTCAAAGCGTAATTCAAAAAGTAGCTATAGAAAAAAATGTCAAAGAATATAATAGGTTACAGTTCTGCCATGTCATTCACCTTCTTCAAGCTATTCCAACACCCCAGCAACTAGCTATTCATACCCCTTTGTCAAATCTTATCTTGTTTGTTGCTACCCCATCCTCTCAGTTCCTTTCTCCATCTTCAAGGATTTCAAGGCAGTGAGAACCCTGACTTGTTCATATTGAAAGGGGGTGTCAACAGCATGGGAAAGGGGGCTGCATCTGGTTGTTCTTAAACGCTGTTGCTTCTGGATTTTAGAACTTCTCTGGTATAGAAACACTCTGGTGGATTTAAGTTTCTGCAAGTTAAAACTTAGTCAGTGAATCCTGTATAGAATCTCAGGAAAGGACTTAAGTATTTGGGAACTACCTTTGGTAAGGGCATGGCATATTGTGGCCATTTTGGATGTTTAGCTGGAGCTTGCTTAAGAGAAACATCCAGGATAGCCTTTAGACTGTATTTGAGATCTCTCAGCCACTGTGTCCTCAGTTTGTTGCCTTTCCTTTTTTTTTACCCGTTTGGTCAAGTAGGCATTTTCAATCCATCACTGCCAGAGCCAGGCTCATTCCTGGGAGAATGCCCCATGTTGTCAGGTAGATTCATACCCTGGAAGTCATGTACCTCATGGGGAGGGAGGATTAATGAATTTATTTGCTGAGTTGGGCTTAGAGAGAGAAAGGCCACATTGGAACAACAAAAGAGGCTCCCAGGAGGTGCCTCTTACACATAATTATAGGAGGACTCAGCCTTCCCTTTACAACCCTAAGTTTCAAAAGAGCACACCTCAAGTTGAGGGCTCAATTTATTAAGTAGTGTGTTCCTAATTTCACATAATATATATTTTATCCCAAAATATATGGTCAGTGTTTTACATTATCTTCAATTATTTGTACAATCATCACTCTGAACTTTAAACAATTATCACAACATAATACATCCCAGAGCTCTTATCAGCTGCTAATTATTCATCACTAGTATTAGTGTAGTGTTGGTAAAATATTCCTACTAAATATAGTCTTTAATATGTAACAGGTAGTTTTTCTATATACTGCTGTTATTAACCCTCCCCACCAGTGTCATACCTTATGTTTATCACGCTAACAATTATTTAGGTTTGTGGTGCTACTCTGTGAGTTATATGCCTTTAAACTAACATTTAAAAACATGTGACCTTCAATGCATCACTGATACTTATAATCCCATTAACAAACCATAGCCACGTCTAACCATTCTCGTACCATTAAGTTTACCCTCATTATCATATCTGTACATAGTAGATTATCAATCCCCCTTCACTAGCTTCTGCCTTTCTCTAGGTCCCCTATATTCTACATCATAAAACATGTATTTTACATTTTTCACAGAGTTCACATTTGTGGTAACATAATATCTTTCCATTTGAGTCTGGCTTATTTCACTCAGCATTATGTCTTCAAGGTCATCCATATGGTCATTAAAATGTAAAATTTGATAAGAAGGTAATCATTTAGTCAGATCTCTTTTTTGGTTAATGTATTATGTGCTTCATGATCATTTTGAGATATAACCATGTCAATTGTATATGTGAATAGTTCATTTACCTTTAGTGAGTAGTACACAATTATTTAAATATACCATGATTTGTTATATATTCACTTGTTGATGGGCTTTGTATTGTTTCCAGTTTTCAGAAAGTACAAATAAGGGTGCTATAATCACTCATATATGTGGCTTCCTCTACATATGCCTTCATTTCTCTTGAGTAAAAATGTAGAAATCAAATGGCTGGATTATATATGTGTATTTTTAAAATTTTAAGAAACTGCCAAAATACTTTCCAAAGTTGTTGTATTACTCTTTTTTTCTTACCAGTAGTAAATGAAAGTTACAGTCCCTTTACATCCTCTTCAACACTTAATATGGCTAGCATTCTTAAATTTAGAGATTCTAATAGGTAAGAAATTTTTTCTTGTGGTTTAATTTTCATTGTCCTAAAGACTAATTATGCTGAGCACATTTTCATGTCTCTATTTGATATCCAGATGTCATCTTTGGTGAAATAGCTGTTCAAATCTTTTGCCACATTTTTTAAATTGGTAAAATATTCAGATTTTTTTATTTTTTAAATATATTCTGGACACAAGTCCTTTACCAGATGTGTGATTTGTTACTATTTTTCCAAGTTCTTTCCTTTTTTATTAATATTATTATACTGTTAGAGGTGTGTTTTGAAGAAAAAAAATTCTGAATTGTGATGAAGCCTATTTTATCACTTTTCTTTAATAGATCATGATTTTGATGTGACTTATTGGAAATCTTTGCCTAAGCCACAAATGCAAAAATATTATCTCCTAAATTTTAGTTCTATCATCCATTTTCAATAAATTTTTATGTGTTATGAAAAATGAGCTTAAGTTCATTATTTTACACATGGATAGCCAATAATTTCAGCTCCATTTTTATCTATCATTTCTTCTCTGAACTGCCTATACAAGGTTCTCAAAAAAATCAATTGAAAATATATAGGTCCTGATTAAATAATTATGAAATTCAAAAACAGTTTAAAATGATGTATTCATTAATTGACAGATCTTTGATTATATATTAACTGCATTTATGTATGAATAATGCTTCTTATATGTGTGTCAGTGTATATTTTAAAGGATCTGAGAGGATTTTCTGTTGCTTACATTGGATAGAAAGAATTCAGGAATGAAGAAACAGGACTTGTTTGTAGTTGATTTTAGTAAGAATATGATCATGTTCTTATTTTAAAATATTGTTATAAAATGCAGTGGACATTAAGTTTCCAGCTGGATGGGGAAAGCACAATCTTCATTACCAGAGATGTCTGGATGACTGATTTTTTAGTTTTATCTAAGATAAGGTCAGTGGAATTTATGATGTACTGTTTAGGGCCTGAAATACCATTTCTCTGTTTTTTTACTTATGGTTCGCATGTGGTCTAAATGGTTTGACAAGTATGTTTTAATTACCTAAGAAGGGGAACACTTAAGCAACCCCAGTGAGAGTTTCACTGAACTCACATGAATCTTGACTCTTCAAGCAGAGACTCAGCTTGGCCCTACGTAGAAAAAGACAGGACCCTATGCAGTTTGATTACCATTTCCATGAGACTGCTTGCATTTTCTATGTCTTGCTGCACTACATCATTTGCCTTTAAACAAAAGCCTTACGAGAGTGAAATTTGGGTAGTTTATCAAATATCCAAATGGGGGAAAACAACACATTGACATATGTATATGTAAACATTTCACATTTTACAAACAATTTACACTTCCAAGAAGTTCTTTTTTTACCTTTTAAACTGTTAATATGATTTACAATATGAAGATTATTTTAGGTAATTTTATTGTGTTTTCCTGAAATTATCAAATTAAAGTCTTAAAAAAATTCTTTAGGCATTGAAAGAATTACTATTTTTTTATTTCTTTGATTTGAAGTATTTCAAGATGTTTAGGGCATCTTTGCCAGGTGCATCCTATGGGAACTGATGCACAAGATGCTGGTGGCAAATTGCATGGCTTTGTCTTAAATAATATTATAGCCACCTGAGAAATACAATATTAACCAAACAAAACATACATTCTTGTAAAAGAGAGTTGCATATTCTTGTTCTTATTTATCTAAATGTCTCTTTGGAAAACAAGGAGAAACTGTGGTTTAGAGCTAGGGAAAGCAAATTATGGACTGGTCCAGTGGACCAAATAAACCATACACTTGTTCAATTTTGTCTAACAATTTTGTCATACAGATTTGAGTAATTACAAAATAGTTGGTATGGCTCCAACAGCAAAAATATCTTATCCTGCCATTAGAGAAAATGTTGGCCAATCATTGGTTTAGAATTGATTTGTGCTCTTTGATATTATTTTCATTTTCTATTACATTCTCTTTATTTTATTGGTGGAAACACATATTTGTAAACTTTAGAATATTAGTTTATATTTTTTAAGAAAAAATGATATTCATTTCAAAATGTTACATCTTCCACTTGTGGGAGTAACACTGCTTCCTAAATTTCCTGTATAGGACTGTTAGTTTCACATTATTTTAGCATACTAATTGAATTATTTATAGTCACTTAGCAGTGTATATGCCAGCTATTAGAGTTTGCTGAATTCTATTCAATTTGTTCTCCCCATTTCAGTACTGACATAGTTATATAATTAAACCTCAGCTGAATCAGTTTTTCAATGTTGAAATAATAATAATAATTCTGCTTTTATTTTAAATTAAGTGGTACTTTTATTAACCCTTGATATTTAAAAGATAAAAACTGAGAAATATATAGGCAAACAAAGAAGAATCACTGTCAGTTTGAGTGCAGCTATACTTTCCTGAGAAAGTAATTTTAGGTGCAAGATGTGAAATATCGAAAACTCATTTCCAAATGGTTGTAAACATTTCAGCACTAATTTACTAATTTTTTTATATAGTTGGAGAATATATTGGAGATCTGTAATGACATTTCTAATGCATTTTTACATTTGCACAATGGTTGTCCAGTGTATAACCTACTACTGTAGCTGAGGAATTTTGGTTCAATTAGAATATACAGGTTAAAACATTTAGTATCCACTTTTACATACATGAATAGCACCTGAAAACTTTTTTTAAAAAAACTCAAATTCTTGGATTCAACTTGTACCTACAGTAAGTGTAGATTATTCAAAGGTTTATGAATATGCAAGTGTGTGTGAGAGGGTAAGATAAAGAAAGAGAAGAGAGAAAGAAGGGAGGAAATTCAAATGCTATTAAGCATAAGACTTCACAGAATGCTTCAAAATGAGAACAGTTCTATCTTGAAAAGTGATGGAGCTTTTCTAGTGCTTTAACATTAGGGATCAGTCAAAGTTCACCCAGTTTCCAAAAAGAGTTAGTCAAAACAAGTCTGAAAAGAGGGAGGGATTTTTCTTGTAGTTTAGCAGTGATTGGTTGGACAACTTGGGCTTATAAAAAGGGATGGGGAAAGCAAGTGGGGACTAAGTTCATGTGAGGGTCTTACATTTTTCTTTCAAGTTAAGCTGAAAATTGACTAGCAGCAAGTTAATGTTACAACTGAAACAAAAGCATGTGTCAGGTAAACTTCCATGGGCCTCAATCCTTTCAGAGATAGCTATAAATTCTGGGGGGAAATGTGGAAAAAAAAACTGATATCATTTGATAATGAAAACAGCAACAATAATCATATTCTAGAGGAAAGTCAAAAGTTGGAAAAATGGACTGGCATTGGGTAGTTTCCCAACTTTAGGGCTTATAGCCTGAATTCTTCACTGAGATTTGTGGCTAAAACTCCAGTTGAAAACTCATACTTTTTACACCTGAAGAACTAGAAGATAAGGAGCCTACAACTGGCAGAGTGTGAGAAGAGTATTTCAGGAAAAGAAATGCCAAAGGGATGATCTCTAAATTATAATTTTAAAAGTTTACCAAGTATTTGACACCTGATTCTTTATGTATAGAGCAACCACAAGCTCCAGGTAAAAGAACTGAATTGAAGTTTATTTGCTGCCTGAGACAGACAATGCACTTTAAATCTTTGATGTTAATTGTTTGCTGAAACAAACACATCAATAATCAATGGAGGACTATAACATGATCCAGATACTCTACAATATAGCATTCAAAATGCTCTGGATACAATCCAAAATGAATTGGAAAGTAAAAGGCAAGGAAAATGTGGCTCAACAATGTGAAATTAAAACACAAATAAGGGTGAAAAGCTCTGAGATGACCCAGATGTTGGAATAAGCAGTGAAATACTTTAAAACAGCTCTAACAAATACGCTCAATAAAGTTATGGAAAATATGCTCCAAATATATGGACAAAATTAAATCTCAGAAGCAAAATAGAAGCTATTCAAATGAAGTTCTTGTACTGAAAATAGAATATATGAAAACAAAAATTCCCTGGAGTAATGACAGAGGGTCAATAATTGAAAATAGAGTAAAATAAATAGAGTTATTTATAAATATAAATATTTATTTATTTATTTATTTATTTATTTATTATTATTATTATTATTTATTTATTTATTTATTTATTTATAAATATAAATATTTATATAAATATAAATATAATAAATAGAGTTATTTATATCAGAAGAATGGAAAAATTGAAAAACAAAATCAAAACCACAAATAAACTGCCTCATGGTCCTGAGGCACAACTAGAGGCCACACATGTAATGTGGAGTGCCAAAAGTATAGAAGAGAAATAAGGAGTCAGAATAAAATATATTTCAAGATATAATGGTGAGGCAGGACAAGATGGCAGCATAGGAAGTTGTGGAATTTAGTTAGTCCTCTAGAACAACTAGTAAACAGTAAGGAACAACTAGTAAGTAGTCTGGAACAACAGTTTGGGAGATATCCATGACTGAACACACATTGCACACCAGTCTGGAATGGATGAAAGGAAAGAGACCACAGTGTAGACTGTAAGTAAAGTCCCCAAAATTCTAGAGGTGGTGCCCCTCCCTCATTCGCATGGCAGGATGTGCTGGAACACTTCCCTGTGAGAATAAGAAACAGTCTCCACTGGAAGCCATGGAAGGTAACTCAACCAAGCTCCAATTATAGTTTTAATTAACAAATTTGGACTACTGAATATAAGGTACAAGTACAGATTAAACCCAGAGCAAGCAGGAAAGCAACCCTGAGGTCTCTCACAACATAGCAGAGGTGGGGCTGACAGAAAAAAAGATAAATAAAAACAGAAGCTTTTGGAGATTGCTGAACTCAGACTACAGGAAATCAGCTGTATCCCAAGAAAAGGGACCCGGGGACCCGTAGAACCAGACTCCAACTACAGTTGTTGACTAGAGAAACTGGGGGTATAGGGGAATATCACTGAAAAGGGAATTTCTTTCTTTTTTTCTTTTTTTTCCCCTCTCATTCTAAGCAGTTCATTACAGAAAGCCTCAGGCATTTTTAATTGTCAGCACTGCCCAGGCAAGTGTGGAGTTATGATAATCAGAGAGAAAAAAGAAGTTAAGTGAAGGAGATAATTCCCTAAAGGGCTCATCTTCCTTGCAATAAGAGAGGGTGGGGTCTGAGCTCAAGTGGCTGCCCTTCTCAAAGATTTCAGACCCCAGAATCTGGGGAAAAAAGTAAACAAACATAAAAAGCTTCTGCGTGGCTTCTGACCACCATCCTCCTGAGCAGGACAGGGTCTGCTGAGAATTACAGGCACTGTACTGCTTTACATCAGTGGGGAGCTGTGGCTTGACAAGTGCCACCTGCTGGGCAGGATAGGAAATGTTAGAGACTAGAAGCCTCACTGGAAAGTCTGACAATCTACTGGGGCTCATACTCAAGAAATCTTGATGCTGCATACATCTTCCTCCTGAGACCTGGGCCTGTCTGGTCTGGGAAAATCTGATTGGGGTAATCAAGGAAACAAGATGCATAGACAAAAAAAAAAAAAAAATGAGTCACACTAGGAAAAATAAAGACATGGCCAGTCAAAGGAAAAAAAAAATATACTTCAAATGAAATACAGGAGTTGAAACAACTAATTAAAGATGTTCAAACAAATACAGTAAATCAAATCAACAAGCTGAAGGAAAATGTGGCAAAAGAAATGAAGGATATAAAGAATGCACTGGGTGACCACAAAGAAGAATCATAAGCTTGAAAAAACAATTAGCAGAACTTATGGGAATGACAGGCACAAAACAAGAGATGAAAAATACAATGAAGCATGCAATAGCAGATCAGAAGAGGCAGAAATAAGGATTCATGAACTAGAGGATAGGAAATCTGAAATCCTATGCACAATAGAACAGATAGGGCAAAGAATGGAAAAATATGAGCAGTGTCTCAGGGAATTGAATGACAACATGAAGCACATGAATATACATGTCAAGAGTCCCAGAAGGAGAAGAGAAGGGAAAAGGGGCAGAAAGAATAATAGAGGAAATAATCAATGAAAATTTCCCACCTCTTATTTAAGACATAAAATTACAGATCCAAGAATTGCAGCATCCCCCAAACAGAATAAATCTGAAGAGACATACTTATAGACACTTACTAATCAGATTATCAACTGTCAAAGACAAAGAAAGAATTCTGAAAGCAGCAAGAGAAAACTGATCCATCATATACAAGGGAAGCTCAATAAGAATAAGTGTGAGTTTCTCAGCAGAAACCATGGAGGTTAGAAAGCAGTGGTATGATTACTGAAAGAGAAAACATGCCAACCAAGAATTCTATATCTTGGAAAACTGTCTTTCTAAAATGAGGGAGAGTTTAAAATAATTTCAGGCAGACATTGAGTTTATGAACAAGATACCTGCACTACAAGAAATACTAAAGGGGGCACTACAAGCAGATAGGAAAGACAAGAGAGAGAAGTTTGAAAGGTTAGGGGCCTGTATGACATCAGAAAGAAGGATAGAAGATAAAGACTGGGACTTTATAACTTAGTGAAACCTAGAGTGGTCAAAGATGGTGATTAAATGTACTAATGTAAGAATATTTTTACATGAGGAAGAACAAATGAATGTCAACATGCAAGTTGAAAACTAGATGGTATAGGGGAAAAATACAATCAATGAAAACTAGAGTCTATAGTTAACAGTAACACTGTAATATGCTTCCATTAATTGTAGCAAAGGCAATATATTGAAGCAAAATGTTTATAAGAAGGAGAAATAAGAGAGTGGCATGAAATTCTTGGTGTTATCATTGTATGATCTTTTCATTTTATTGTATTTTTTTTCTATCTTTTATTATTTTTTTTATTCCTCATTTGTTTCTCCTCTTACTCTTTGCTGTAGAAATGGAAATGTGGTGGTAAATGCATGACTATGTGATTGTACTGGGAATCATTGATTGCTTACTTAGAATGGATTGTGTGGTGTGTGAATAAAACTGTTTAAAAAATAAACAGAGGGATAGAGGTGCTGGAGAATATGTGGAGAGAGGCATGTACATACCCACTGTTGGTAGGAAAGGAAAATGATGTAGTGCATCCTGAGGGCAGTGTGGTATTTCCACAGGAAACTGAGTATAGGGATGCCATATGGTCCTTCAACCCTGTTATTCAGTGTATACTTGGAGCAACTGAGAGTGGGAACACAAGTATACATTTGCATACTGGTGTCTGTGGTGACAGTATGCACAATTTGCAATGGCTAGAGGCTGCCTAAGGGTACATTGACTGTTACATGGAATGGTGAACTGTGGTGTATACATACAAAGGAATATTGAGCAGTAGCAAGAAGGAATGAAGTTGTGAGGCATGTAAATATGTGAATAGAACTTGACGACAGTATATTGAGTGAAATAAGCCAGAAACAAAAAGACAAACATTATAACACCTCACTAATATGGATTGACAATCATTTGCAAATGCTGAGAATTGAATTCAGGAGTATGGGTTATCAGGGGAAGGCTTATTGTAAAGGTTTCTAGATTGTAAGCTCTTACAGCAGTCACATCTATTCATGAGCTGTAATGGTTATTTTTAACTTCTGAGAAGTTGAACTGTTTGTGTGTGACCTGGTCATTCCCTGGTGCTTCATGTGTCTGTCTGGCATGGGGGACTCAGATCCAGATTTTGGCAGCTATGAGTGTCAGTGTTGCCTCATGAAGTAACTGTTGAAGAGGCTGAAAAGGAGATGAGAAGTCGATTGGAGACATGAACAAAACGGACTTGGTTGAGACTGAGGTAGATTAGACTAAAGGGTAGAGGATGATATAGGCTGTGTTTTTAAACTTTGGCTTCTTTGTGGGACCAAAGGAACAAATGTTTATTTGGTGCAAAACCTATATTTCCTGTAGCACACTGTATAAATTAATCTGTATTGTTAGTTTACACAAATACTATAAGTACATGGAACCTTGAATAGAGAGTGAGATCTGATTGGTCTGTATAGGTTAGTGTGAAGCCCATGCACATTTCAGAGTAATTTGGGCAGAGAATAAAATGTATTTGAGGGACTGGGGAAAATGTGAATATATTAAACTTCCCCACCTGGGGAATTTCTGATATTCTCATGAGCATTGGGGACTAATAGATTAGTAGGCCAAGCCCTCAATCTTTGGGCTCATCTTTATTAATCTTTTACTGCAAAGAAGAATATAAGTCTACTTTTAATTGTGCCTGACAGTCACCCCCAGAGAACCTCTTTTGTTGCTCAGATATGGCTCCTCTTTCTAAGCCAACTTGGCAGGTGAACACACTGCCTCACCCCTACAAGGGGCATGACTCCCAAGGGTGTAAATCTCCCTGGCGATGTGGGATGTGACTCCTGAGGATGAACATGGACCCAGCACCATTAGATTGAGAAAGCCTCTGGACCAAAGTGGTAAAGAAATGAAACAAAATAAAGTTTCAGTAGTTGAGAGATTTCAAATGGAGTCAAGAGATCATTCTGGAGTCTACTCTTATGCATTATATAGACATCCATTTTTAGTTTTTAGTTTATTAGGATAGCAAAAGGAATATCTGAAACTGTTGAAATGCAATCCAGTATCCTTGATTCTTGAAGATGAGTGTATAACTGTATAGTTTTTACAGTGTGACTGTGTGATTGTGAAAACCTTATGGCTCACACTCCCTGTATCCAGTGTATGGACAGATGAGTAGAAAAATGGGGAAAAAATGTAAATGAATAATAGTATGGGAGACTAGGTATGCAATGTTTTGAGTGTTCTGTTTCACTTTCATTTTTATTCTTCTTTTTACTCTTATTTTTTTGAGTAGTAAAAATGTTCAAAAATTGATTGTAGTCATGAATGCATAACTATGTGATGATACTGTGAACAACTGTACACTTTGGATGGTTGTATGGTATGTGAATATATTTCACTAAAATTGCATTTAAAAAATATACAATGGTGAGAATTTCCTACATTTGGTGACAGATATAAAGCTTCATATTTATGAACTTTAGTGTACTCTCTAGCAGATAAATTTGAAACCAAGCATAACTAAATAAATCCCAAATCAAAGTCTAAAATAAAGGGAAAATTTTGAATAGTCAGAGAATAATATTATATCTCCAGGGAAATAGCAATTTGAATTACTTCTGACAGAAATTATGGAGGCCATAAATAGTGAGAAAATGTCTTTATATTTCTAAAAGGAAAAACATTCAACTAAGAATTCCATGTGCTGTGAAAAAAAAAATCCCATTTCAAACATATACCCTCAGTTTTTCCACATAGTTCTAAATGGTTGTGCACATTTGGTGGCTAATTATGTGACATTGACTACTAGATTCATGCTTAATTTCCACCTCCCTTTCTTCATAAACTAACATAATTTCAATTTAGTTGGAGGAAGAAAAAATTTCTACATTTCCCTACCTCCTTGGAACTGGTGGTGGTTATTTGGCACAGTTCTGAGCAAGGAGGTATAACGGGAACTCACCAAGTAAGACTTCTTTTACCTCTTCTGTCCTTATTAGAAAAGATACTTGATTGGCTGAACCTGGAGAGGCAGCCAGTGACAATGTGAGAACAATCAAGCGAAGGGAAGAGAATTGGTTCAAACAGTCTTAAACCAGTTTATCAAAGACAACAATCAGCCTACCAATTTTTCATTACATGAAAACCTACTTCTACTCTGTTTAAGGAATTGTTATTTTGACTTTCTGTTACATTTAATAAAATCACCCTTTGATAGATAAATACCTTAATTTTTAAAATTATTTTTTAATTTAAAAAGTATGGAAATATAAGAGTAGATAGATGATAGATAAAGAAAGGAAATAGGTTAGATAGATACATACATACATACATAGATACATAGATAGATAGATAGACAGAGGAAGTTGTTTTCAATTTGAACTCACAAAGAGCCATTCCTAGGAGCTAGAAATTAAAAAGCAAAGTTAGTTTAGCAAAGTTCTTTTCTAAGAGATATGTGTGGAACAAAGATGAGGAACACTGTGCCTTTATAAGAGTCCAAAGATTGTAGAGGTATAAAATTAAACAACATGTGTTAGAGATGTTAATTCCCGGGGAGCTAAAACTTTGGCAGCACATGAGGACAAGGGTTACAACTTACACATGAAATGAAGAAACTTAAGGTAAGGTAGAGAAATCCTTCCACATGCAATCATAAGAAGACCAAAAGAGAGAGAGAACAAAAAAAAAGTGATTTCCTGGTGGTGAATTAAAAAAAAAAAAAAACAAAAAAAAAAACCACTTATCTACAATCAAATATATTCTACCTGAAGTTCTCTCAGGGAGAATGCAAGAATCCTAAACTGTTTGTCAAGAACTTCTGTCAATGCCAGATGTTGACACTGGAATAAAAACAAACAAAAAAACCTTAAGTGATACATTTAGCAGAAGAATAAACACAATTATATAAGTATATATCTCAGGAAATGGTTTAGAATGTAGGCCCCAAGGGTTTCAGAGATGGTGTATAAACACAGATATGGAAAACCGAGGCGGGGCAAGATGGCAGACTGGTGAGCTGTATGTTTTAGTTACTCCTCCAGGAAAGTAGGTAGAAAGCCAGGAACTGCGTGGACTGGACACCACAGAGCAATCTGACTTTGGGCATACTTCATACAACACTCATGAAAATGTGGAACTGCTGAGATCAGCAAAATCTGTAAGTTTTTGCGGCCAGGGAACCCGCGCCCCTCCCTGCCAAGCTCAGTCCCGTGGGAGGAGGGGCTGTCAGCTCCGGGAAGGAGAAGGGAGAACTGCAGTGGCAGCCCTTATCGGAAACTCATTCTGCTGATCCAAACTCCAACCACAGATAGACGGAGACCAGACACCAGAGAATCTGAGAGCAGCCAGCCCAGCAGAGAGGAGACAGGCATAGAAAAAAAACAACACGAAAAACTCCAAAATAAAAGCGGAGGATTTTTTGGAGTTCTGGTGAACATAGAAAGGGGAAGGGCAGAGCTCAGGCCCGAGCTCAGGCCCTGAGGTGCATATGCAAATCCCGAAGAAAAGCTGATCTCTCTGCCCTGTGGACCTTTCCTTAATGGCCCTGGTTGCTTTGTCTCTTAGCATTTCAATAACCCATTAGATCTCTGAGGAGGGCCCTTTTTTTTTTTTCTAAAACAATTACTCTAAGAAGCCCAATACAGAAAGCTTCAAAGACTTGCAATTTGGGCAGGTCAAGTCAAGAGCAGAACTAGGAGAGCTCTGAGACAAAACGCAATAATACAGTGGCTGAGAAAATTCACTAAACACCACAACTTCCCAAGAAAAGGGGGGTGTCTGCTCACAGCCATCATCCTGGTGGACAGGAAACATGCCTGCCCATCGCCAGCCCCATAGCCCAGAACTGCCCCAGACAACCCAGTGTGATGGAAGTGCTTCAAATAACAGGCACACACCACAAAACTGGGCGTGGACATTAGCCTTCCCTGCAACCTCAGCTGATTGTCCCAGAGTTGGGAAGGTAGAGCAGTGTGAATTAACAAAGCCCCATTCAGCCATCATTTCAGCAGACTGGGAGCCTCCCTACACAGCCCAGAAGCCCAGAACTGCCCTGGGGGGACGGCACTCACCTGTAACATAGCACAGTCATCCCTCAACAGAGGACCCGGGGTGCACTACCTGGAAGAGGGGCCCACTTGCAAGTCTCAGGAGCCATACGCCAATACCAAGGACTTGTGGGTCAGTGGCAGAGACAAACTGTGGCAGGACTGAACTGAAGGATTAGACTATTGCAGCAGCTTTAAAACTCTAGGATCACCAGGGAGATTTGATTGTTAGAGCCACCCCCCCCTCCCTGACTGCCCAGAAACACACCCCATATACAGGGCAGGCAACACCAACTACACACGCAAGCTTGGTACACCAATTGGACCCCACAAGACTCACTCCCCCACTCACCAAAAAGGCTAAGCAGGGGAGAACTGGCTTGTGGAGAACAGGTGGCTCGTGGACGCCACCTGCTGGTTAGTTAGAGAAAGTGTACTCCATGAAGCTGTAGATCTGATAAATTAGAGATAAGGACTTCAATTGGTCTACAAATCCTAAAAGAACCCTATCAAGTTCAGCAAATGCCACGAGGCCAGAAACAACAGAAAATTATAAAGCATATGAAAAAACCAGACGATATGGATAACCCAAGCCCAAGCACCCAAATCAAAAGATCAGAAGAGACACAGCACCTAGAGCAGCTACTCAAAGAACTAAAGATGAACAATGAGACCATAGTACGGGAGACAAAGGAAATCAAGAAGACCCTAGAAGAGCATAAAGAAGACATTGCAAGACTAAATCAAAAAATGGATGATCTTATGGAAATTAAAGAAACTGTTGACCAAATTAAAAAGATTCTGGACACTCATAGTACAAGACTAGAGGAAGTTGAACAACGAATCAGTGACCTCGAAGATGACAGAATGGAAAATGAAAGCATAAAAGAAAGAATGGGGAAAAAAATGAAAAAATCGAAATGGACCTCAGGGATATGACAGATAATATGAAACGTCCAAATATACGACTCATTGGTGTTCCAGAAGAGGAAGAAAAGGGTAAAGTTCTAGGAAGAGTATTCAAAGAAATTGTGGAAAACTTCCCAAATCTTCTAAACAACATAAATACACAAATCATAAATGCTCAGTGAACCCCAAATAGAATAAATCCAAATAAACCCATTCCGAGACATATACTCATCACACTGTCAAACACAGAAGAGAAGGAGCAAGTTCTGGAAGCAGCAAGAGAAAAGCAATTCACCACATACAAAGGAAACAGCATAAGACTAAGTAGTGACTACTCAGCAGCCACCATGGAGGCGAGAAGGCAGTGGCACGATATATTTAAAATTCTGAGTGAGAAAAATTTCCAACCAAGAATACTTTATCCAGCAAAGCTTTCCTTCAAATTTGAGGGAGAGCTTAAATTTTTCAGAGACAAACAAATGCTGAGAGATTTTGCTAACAAGAGACCTGCCCTACCGGAGATACTAAAGGGAGCCCTACAGATAGAGAAACAAAGAAAGGACAGAGAGACTTGGAGAAAGGTTCAGTACTAAAGAGATTCAGTATGGGTACAATAAAGGATATTAATAAACAGAGGGGAAAAATATGACAAACATAAACCAAAGGATAAGATGGCTGATTCAAGAAATGCCTTCACGGTTATAACGTTGAATGTAAATGGATTAAACTCCCCAATTAAAAGATATAGATTTGCAGAATGGATAAAAAAAAAATGAACCATCAATATGTTGCATACAAGAGACTCATCTTAGACACAGGGACACAAAGAAAATGAAAGTGAAAGGATGGAAAAAAATATTTCATGCAAGCTACAGCCAAAAGAAAGCAGGTGTAGCAATATTAATCTCAGATAAAATAGACTTTAAATACAGGGATGTTTTGAGAGACAAAGAAGGCCACTACATATTAATAAAAGGGGCAATTCAACAAGAAGAAATAACAATCGTAAATGTCTATGCACCCATTCAAGGTGCCACAAAACGCATGAGAGAAACACTGGCAAAACTAAAGGAAGCAATTGATGTTTCCACAATAATTGTGGGAGACTTCAACACATCACTCTCTCCTATAGATAGATCAACCAGACAGAAGACCAATAAGGAAATTGAAAACCTAAACAATCTGATAAATGAATTAGATTTAGACATATGAATTAGATTTAGACATATACAGGACATTACATCCCAAATCACCAGGATACACATACTTTTCTAGTGCTCATGGAACTTTCTCCAGAATAGATAATATGCTGGGACAAAAAAGAAGCCTCAATAAATTTAAAAAGATTGAAATTATTCAAAGCACATTCTCTGACCACAATGGAATACAATTAGAAGTCAATAACCATCAGAGACTTAGAAAATTCACAATTACCTGGAGGTTAAACAACACACTCCTAAACAATCAGTGGGTTAAAGAAGAAATAGCAAGAGAAATTGCTAAATATATAGAGACGAATGAAAATGAGAACACAACATATCAAAACCTATGGGATGCAGCAAAAGCAGTGCTAAGGGGGAAATTTATAGCACTAAACGCATATATTAAAAAGGAAGAAAGAGCCAAAATCAAAGAACTAATGGATCAACTGAAGAAGCTAGAAAATGAACAGCAAACCAATCCTAAACCAAATAGAAGAAAAGAAATAACAAGGATCAAAGCAGAAATAAATGACATAGAGAACAAAAAAACAATAGAGAGGATAAATATCACCAAAAGTTGGTTCTTTGAGAAGATCAACAAGATTGACAAGCCCCTAGCTAGACTGACAAAATCAAAAAGAGAGAAGACCCATATAAACAAAATAATGAATGAAAAAGGTGACATAACTGCAGATCCCGAAGAAATTAAAAAAATTATAAGAGGATACTATGAACAACTGTATGGCAACAAACTGGATAATGTAGAGGAAATGGACAATTTCCTGGAAACATATGAACAACCTAGACTGACCAGAGAAGAAATAGAAGACCTCAACCAACCCATCACAAGCAAAGAGATCCAATCAGTCATCAAAAATCTTCCCACAAATAAATGCCCAGGGCCAGATGGCTTCTCAGGGGAATTCTACCAAACTTTCCAGAAAGAACTGACAACAATCTTACTCAAACTCTTTCAAAACATTGAAGAAAATGGAACACTACCTAACTCATTTTATGAAGCTAACATCAATCTAATACCAAAACCAGGCAAAGATGCTACAAAAAAGGAAAACTACCGGCCAATCTCCCTAATGAATATAGATGCAAAAATCCTCAACAAAATAGTTGCAAATCGAATCCAAAGACACATTAAAAAAATCATACACCATGACCAAGTGGGGCTCATTCCAGGCATGCAAGGATGGTTCAAAATAAGAAAATCGATCAATGTATTACAACACATTAACAAGTTAAAAGGGAAAAATCAATTGATCATCTCAATAGATGCTGAAAAAGCATTTGACAAAATCCAACATCCGTTTTTGATAAAAACACTTCAAAAGGTAGGAATTGAAGGAAACTTCCTCAACGTGATAAAGAGCATATATGAAAAACCCACAGCCAGCATAGTACACAATGGTGAGAGACTGAAAGCTTTCCCTCTAAGATCAGGAACAAGACAAGGATGCCTGCTGTCACCACTGTTATTCAACATTGTGCTGGAAGTGCTAGCCAGGGCAATCTGGCAAGACAAAGAAATAAAAGGCATCCAAATTGGAAAAGAAGAAGTAAAACTGTCATTGTTTGCAGATGATATGATCTTATATCTAGAAAACTCTGAGAAATCGACGATAGAGCTACTAGAGCTAATAAACAAATTTAGCAAAGTAGCGGGATACAAGGTTAATGCACATAAGTCAGTAATGTTTCTGTATGCTAGGAATGAACAAACTGAAGAGACACTCAAGAAAAAGATACCATTTTCAATAGCAACTAAAAAAATCAAGTACCTAGGAATAAACTTAACCAAAGATGTAAAAGACCTATACAAAGAAAACTACATAACTCTACTAAAAGAAATAGAAGGGGACCTTAAAAGATGGAAAAATATTCCATGTTCATGGATAGGAAGACTAAATGTCATTAAGATGTCAATTCTACCCAAACTCATCTACAGATTCAATGCAATCCCAATCAAAATTCCAACAACCTAATTGCAGACTTGGAAAAGCTAGTTTTCAAATTTATTTGGAAAGGGAAGATGCCTCAAATTGCTAAAGACAATCTAAAAAAGAAAAACGAAGTGGGAGGACTTACACTCCCTGACTTTGAAGCTTATTATAAAGCCACAGTTGCCAAAACAGCATGGTACTGGCACAAAGATAGACATATAGATCAATGGAATCGAATTGAGAATTCAGAGATAGACCCTCAGATCTATGGCCGACTGATCTTTGATAAGGCCCCCAAAGTCACTGAACTGAGTCATAATGGTCTTTTCAACAAATGGGGCTGGGAGAGTTGGATATCCATATCCAAAAGAATGAAAGAGGACCCCTACCTCACCCCCTACACAAAAATTAACTCAAAATGGACCAAAGATCTCAATATAAAAGAAAGTACCATAAAACTCCTAGAACATAATGTAGGAAAACATCTTCAAGACCTTGTATTAGGCGGCCACTTCCTAGACTTTACACCCAAAGCACAAGCAACAAAAGAGAAAATAGATAAATGGGAACTCCTCAAGCTTAGAAGTTTCTGCACCTCAAAGGAATTTCTCAAAAAGGTAAAGAGGCAGCCAACTCAATGGGAAAAAATTTTTGGAAACCATGTATCTGAAAAAAGACTGATATCTTGCATATATAAAGAAATCCTACAACTCAATGACAATAGTACAGTCGGCCCAATTATAAAATGGGCAAAAGATATGAAAAGACAGTTCTCTGAAGAGGAAATACAAATGGCCAAGAAACACATGAAAAAATGTTCAGCTTCACTAGCTATTGGAGAGATGCAAATTAAGACCACAATGAGATACCATCTAACACCGGTTAGAATGGCTGCCATTAAACAAACAGGAAACTGCAAATGCTGCAGGGGATGTGGAGAAATTGGAACTCTTATTCATTGTTGGTGGGACTGTATAATGGTTCAGCCACTCTGGAAGTCAGTCTGGCAGTTCCTTAGAAAACTAGATATAGAGTTACCATTCGATCCAGTGATTGCACTTCTCGGTATATACCCAGAAGGTCGGAAAGCAGTGACACGAACAGATATCTGCACGCCAATGTTCATAGCAGCATTATTCACAATTGCCAAGAGATGGAAACAACCCAAATGTCCTTCAACAGATGAGTGGATAAATAAAATGTGGTATATACACACGATGGAATACTACGCGGCAGTAAGAAGGAACGATCTCGTGAAACATATGACAACATGGATGAACCTTGAAGACATAATGCTGAGCGAAATAAGCCAGGCACAAAAAGAGAAATATTATATGCTACCACTAATGTGAACTTTGAAAAATGTAAAACAAATGGTTTATAATGTAGAATGTAGGGGAACTAGCAATAGAGAGCAGTTAAGGAAGGGGGAACAATAATCCAAGAAGAACAGATAAGCTATTTAACATTCTGGGGATGCCCAGGAATGACTATGGTCTGTTAATTTCTGATGGATATAGTAGGAGCAAGTTCACAGAAATGTTGCTATATTAGGTAACTTTCTTGGGGTAAAGTAGGAACATGTTGGAAGTTAAGCAGTTATCTTAGGTTAGTTGTCTTTTTCTTACTCCCTTGTATGGTCTCTTTGAAATGTTCTTTTATTGTATGTTTGTTTTCTTTTTAACTTTTTTTTCATACAGTTGATTTAAAAAAGAAGGGAAAGTTAAAAAAAAAAAAAAAAAGAAAACAAGGGAAAAAAAAGATGTAGTGCCCCCTTGAGGAGCCTGTGGAGAATGCAGGGGTATTCGCCTACCCCACCTCCATGGTTGCTAACATGACCACAGACATAGGGGACTGGTGGTTTGATGGGTTGAGCCCTCTACCACAGGTTTTACCCTTGGGAAGACGGTTGCTGCAAAGGAGAGGCTAGGCCTCCCTATGGTTGTGCCTAAGAGCCTCCTCCCGAAGGCCTCTTTGTTGCTCAGATGTGGCCCTGTCTCTCTAGCTAAGCCAACTTGAAAGGTGAAATCACTGCCCTCCCCCCTACGTGGGATCAGACACCCAGGGGAGTGAATCTCCCTGGCAACGTGGAATATGACTCCCGGGGAGGAATGTAGACCTGGCATCGTGGGACGGAGAACATCTTCTTGACCAAAAGGGGGATGTGAAAGGAAATGAAATAAGCTTCAGTGGCAGAGAGATTCCAAAAGGAGCCGAGAGGTCACTCTGGTGGGCACTCTTATGCACACTTTAGACAACCCTTTTTAGGTTCTAAAGAATTGGGGTAGCTGGTGGTGGATACCTGAAACTATCAAACTACAACCCAGAACCCATGAATCTCGAAGACAGTTGTATAAAAATGTAGCTTATGAGGGGTGACAATGGGATTGGGAAAGCCATAAGGACCACACTCCACTTTGTCTAGTTTATGGATGGATGAGTAGAAAAATAGGGGAAGGAAACAAACAGACAAAGGTACCCAGTGTTCTTTTTTACTTCAATTGCTCTTTTTCACTCTAATTATTATTCTTGTTATTTTTGTGTGTGTGCTAATGAAGGTGTCAGGGATTGATTTGGGTGATGAATGTACCACTATGTAATGGTACTGTAAACAATCGAAAGTACGATTTGTTTTGTATGACTGCGTGGTATGTGAATATATCTCAATAAAATGAAGATTAAAAAAAAAAAAACAAAAACACAGATATGAGCAAGGGGAAGGGGAGCAGTGGGGAGGATGACAGAGTCCAACATATGTATAATCTGCCTTCAAAGAGCAGATAACTAAGAATATGTATGCCATGCAATATTAAAGAGATAATGAATGAGAATTCTACAGAATTAATGATAAATGGTACATATAAAAAGTTATCAATACTACATATTTTGAAACAAATAAATTACTAAGGTTGGTAAAAACAGGATAGAATTAAAATGTTTGATAACAATGACAGATAAGATTAAATCAGGATAATCTCATCATATGCAATATTAAAATTAATTTATTTTTTACATTGTTGATAAGAAAGCTGAAGTCAAGAATGCATTTTTACAATTTGAGGCTACAGAAGTGCTTCTCCAATTTTTTTCCATCATACATATTAATATTTTAAATATATATTGATAAATGGTGAGAAGCCCTCACAACCAGATAAGGCCAGTCCTGTTCTGACTGTCCTAAGCCATACTCAACTGTCGTCAGGCCTAAGGAGATTAATATCATATCAGAAGTGTAACCCATGCTCCACTAGATGAACAGGTGCTAATTCACCCTACTGTTCCTCAACCAGCAGCCACCTTCCATATGGTCCTGGGCTGGTGGGAGGACACTGAGGGCCTACTGCAGGAGGTGCTGGACAAGAATAGCAGGTACCTTGAGATGCTAATCAATCTTATTGTCTTGTTTCAGTACCTGGGCAAGCCTTCCTGAGGTGACAAACTGCTACCTGTAGAAGCTGAAGGATGCCCACAGGCCCCACCCATCCAAGGAGTACCAGACCAAGAGAACACCTTTGAACAGTTGGTGCTGCAGAATGCCCCAGTGTTGGAGGCCAGGGCACCTGGGTCTTATCTGCCTGCTAGTGCCTGCCCTTGTCCTTTCTCATTCCTCCCACCTGGAGGCCAGAGCCTGGAAGCCCAGTGCCAGCTCCACAGCTCTAGTCAATAAACAGTCTATTCTGAGGGCTGGAAAAACATGCTAGTGTTACACAGCTTATTTTCAGAGAAGGTCTGACATAAAAAGCAGAAATAAAACATGCAATTCCAAAACTAGTAGAAAAGAGAAATAGTTGAAGAAAACCACAACAGTTACATAAAAAAGCAGGAAGTATATGGAGGAAATAGAAAGCACAGAAAAACTGTGATATCTTGATAAATAGAAAATGCAAAATAAGAGGGTAGACATAAATGTTCCTATCACATTTATCTAAATGTATATAAGAAACATTGACAATTAAGAGGTAGACATACTCACTTTAGAAAAGAATCCTAACAGAAGAATGCATGATTTACACTATGTGAATGGAATAACATATGCCATGGGGAAAATATAAGTTTATATATAGTAGATGCTTTATATACATATGTGATGACTTAGAGTGATGCACCCCAAAAAACATGTTCTTAAACTTAATCCATTCTGGTAGGTGTGAATCCATTTTAAATAGAAACTTGGGAACTTCTGATAAAATACTTCAGTTAAGGTGTGGCCCACCTCAATCAGAATGAATCTTAATCCTATTACTGGAGACCTTTATAAGCAGACTGAAATTCAGACTCACAGAGAGAAAGCCAGGGTGAGAAACCAGAAGTTAACAGAACTCAGCAGAGCCTGGAGTCTGGCCACCACCCTTATGATTGATCAGGGTGATGCCTAGATCCTGGCTGCCATTTGGGAGCTTGACGAGGGTAGATCCTTCACACCAGTGTTCTTGGAGAAAAAGGCTCCTGCACTTGCAATTGGAAAGGGTGGGACTGACCTTCCATCAGGCACAAAGGGCAAAACATCATTCTATAGATGACTCTCAGACCTTGAAATCTAATGGCATATACCATGTAGTGTTTCTGAATTGCTTGAGATCCATGATCCCTGCTTTCCTTCCAATTTATCACTACTGGAATGGGAATATTTATCCTATGCTTGTCCCTCCATTGTATATTGGAAGCAGATAACTTGCCCTCTAGGTGTCACAGGTCCACAGAGAAAGAGAAATTATGCCCCAGGATAGACCATACCTCTAACAAATTTTGATGACACTTTGTACTAAGCATTGTTACTGAAATGACTTGAGGCATTTGGGGTTTTGTGGTGGAATGAATGTATTCTGCATATTGAAAGAACATGTCTTCTGGGGATCCAGATGATGGAGTGTGGTAGTTCGAAGCTGTACATACCTCAGAAAAATATGTTCTTAAACCTAATCCATTCCTGTGGATGTGGAGCCCTTGTAAGTAGGACCTTTTGATGATACTACTGCAGTTAAGGTGTGTGGCCCACCTCATTCAGGATAGGTCTTAATCCTATACTGGTAACCTTTATAAGAGAATGGAATTCAGACAGTGAGAGAGCCACAGAAACAAGAAGCTGAAGTCAGTGAAACCCAGAAGAGAAGGGAGAGACCCGCAGATGTGGCCATGTGCCTTGACATGTGGCACAGGAGCGAAGGATTACCAGCAGTTAGTCTTCAGGAAGAAAGCATTACCTTGATGGTGACTTGATCTGGACATTTTCCTGGACCCTAATCATGAGCAAATAAATTCCCATTGTTTAAGCCAACTCATTTCATGGTATCTGCTTTGAGCATCCTACAAAACTAAAACACCTTTCTAACAAAACAAGTAAAATTTTAGAAAACCTTGGTATTATCAGTAATGTGTGTACAATCGTCTTTACCTCTGAGAGTCCGTACTACTTCTTTGCTCAATAAAGTGATACCATGAGCCACAGGAAATATTGTTAACCATATTTCAAAAAATTTTTGGGGGGGGTTAGATTTGTTAGTAATGAATTCTTTTAAATTGTGGGCTTTGTGTTGTGTTTTTTTTTTTCCCCCTCAAAAAGCTCTCACAACCCATAGGTTGGGAGTGCAAGAATTTTCAGAGAACTGCCATAAGCCACAAAATCCATTAATGGTCACAGCAAGGATATATCCTAGAAATAAAATGAGTTGTTACACCCTCTTTCTCAGAAATAAACTCGGATCAATGTGGCCAGGGTAGTAAAGGGCTTACTACAGAAGGACTTTTCTACAGAAATATGAATAAAGCTTAATTATGAGAAGGAATTAATTAATTCATTAATTGGAACATGTCTCTTTTTACTTGTAGCAAAATAATTGTTCTAGACCTGTCAGCCCTCTCTCACTGTCTGAATTCCATTCTCTTATAAAGGTTACCAGTATAGGATTAAGACCTATCCTGAATGAGGTGGGCCACACACCTTAACTGCAGTAGTATCATCAAAAGGTCCTACTTACAAGGGCTCCACATCCACAGGAATGGATTAGGTTTAAGAACATATTTTTCTGAGGTATGTACAGCTTCGAACTACCACACTCCATCATCTGGATCCCCAGAAGACATGTTCTTTCAATATGCAGAATACATTCATTCCACCACAAAACCCCAAATGCCTCAAGTCATTTCAGTAACAATGCTTAGTTACATTGTTGTACATTAGTACATGGAAACTAAATATACAATGCCCCTTTTCAAAAGTAAAGAGCATGCCATCAAGGTAAACATTTGGAAAATTGTACTTTGTGGTTAACTTTTATTACCAAATTGACTAGTCAAAACCAGTTAGAAAGAATAAATAAGTAAAAATGTAGTTCTTTAAAAATAAATCAACCAAAAATTGGTGAGGCTGAATAGAGAAAAAAAATAGAGGGAACAACTATACACAAAGTCTGGAATAGAAAGAATATATGAATAGAGAGGAAAGATCTTAAGCAGAGTAAAATAATAACACATGCAACAAATTTGAAATCCCAGAATAAAAAGACTTTTTTAACCTAAAAAATAAAATATCCAAACTAATCTCAAAGAAATGAATAAATTACTATAAAACACTGAAAGTGGAACTTAGGAAAGGGTTTTAAGAGAAACCAGCATTTGTTGCTTTTACAATAGAGTTTAATTTATAGAACAGATATTTCCAAAGATATTTTTAAAAAATTCTATCAAACAGAAAAAATATAGACTTCCAAGACCAGTTGAAGAAAATTGTTAAAGAATATTATAATCTCATCTTACTTATGAATATGAATGTAAATATTTAAATAAAGTATTACAATTATATTGAGCAGTATATCAAAAGAAATATATTCTCCATTTATGTAGCATTTTTCCCTAAGATTTTTAGGAAGTTTCAGTATTAGAACATATATCAAAATAAATCATGTCATAAAATGTAAGAGGAATAAAGGAAAAATTTGATTTCTCACATATGATGAAAAGGCCTTTGATGAATTGAATAAAAATTTCCCATTCAAAAATCTAGGTATTATAGAAATAGAGGAAATCTAGTTAAATGTAATAAAATTATTTCTAAAACCTTTGAACAAATATCAGTCACTGTCTTATAAAAGAAGAAAAAATTCAAAAATATATTCTCCCTGTGCACAATCTTGAGTTTTCTAAGTAGGCAATTGTATTTCCTGTCAGTAATGCATTTTCATTTCTTCCTTTCTAAAACTTTTCCTTCTACTAAATTAATTGATTTAGTTAGCTTATTTTCTTTGTCTCATTGCTCTGGGTATGCCATTCACTACCATTTTCAATAGAAATGATGTCAATGGGATACTTATGTCCTTCCAATTTTTAAAGGAATATTTCATCATTATTTATGCTATTTACTATGAAATTTTGAAAAAAAAAAAAAAATGACTGTCTCATATAATAAGAATACCACAGAATGAAAGCATCTCTTGAATCAGGATGGTGGGTAAATTAATGTCTGTGACAATATTCTATATAGATTCAAAATATTTTATAATATTTTTAGCCTTCAAAGAAATTATATTTCGTGAGAAGAATTTTAAAGTAGTACAGTATACCAAATTTTGCTAGATACCAAGGGAAAAAAAAAAGAAATAAGGAAGAAAAACATCTAAGGATTCAGGATTTCACAAAGGGAGTGTGAAGGCATATCATCAATTTTCATTTTCTATCCTCGACTCTCCATCCTAATAATTTGCTTTTCTCACCCCTAATTGCCCCTTAAAAAATGTTTGCACTCACCACTAGATATTACCCTTTTCACATTTCAATTCATTCTCACTAGGTATTTCCCCTTTCCCACATAAAACTATTTCCTGGACTTTAAGTTGTGATTTGTGATGAAGCCTGATGCTCAAGCCTCACATATCTTTGGGAGGCGGGATAAAGAGAGAGGCTTTGGTGCTCAAAGCCCTGCCATCCATGGTGGGGTGAGTCCTCCTGCTAAGATTCTCTTTGTGATCTGTCACTCTGGCACATATATTGGGCAACTTGTAGACTTCATAAAACAAGCACATAAACTTTCAATTGCCTGAGGACAAATACTCATTTGCAGTGTCAGCTTCATTTTCAAATCATTTTGAGTGAGACAAATTTCCTCAAATATCTAGTAACTTAACCTTGTCCCTCTGCCATTCGTTTGTGTTAAAAGGTCACATTGTGATACAGAGTTTGTATGTTTCTATCCCCCACACCCCATTTTGCTTAAGTAAACAAAAAGCTCCATTATCTGTACATGTCCTCTTTTATTTAGGAAAGTGGTTCTAAAATACTCGATTATACAAAGAACTTGTTTTTGATTTCCTCATTGCTAAAGCAAATTCCATGCAATAGGTTAGTTTAAACAATGGGATTTATTGGCTCATGGTTTTGAGGTTAAGAAAAGTCCAAATGAAGATGTTGAAGATGTCATCAAGGGTATACTTTCTTCCCAAATACCGGCATTCTGGCCTGGCTGCCAGTGGTCCTCGGTCCTAATCCTCTGTCACATGGCATAAAATAAAATAAAATGGCAAAAGCAAAGCACATACTGGAATCATAATTTAAGCCTCAATTACAGAGGTAATGCCATTTAATTTTTTTTTCACCTCTTCTGTATGTGGAAAGATTGCTAATCACAAAAAGGCCTCTGGTAATAGAATAGAAAAAGAACGGAAATTTCAAAGGTTTATTTTTAGTCTATGAAGAACATTTTGGTTTGTATTCATGTGTGAGTTTCTACTACAAGTAGATTACAATCTTGAACAGTAGTTGTTGTAGCTTACCTGCAGAAAATAATAATGAATGTACTGAGTCGATTGTTTAAGAATTTGTTTTTAATAAAAAATGAAACAAATCCATAGCAGAGACCACTTAAAAATATTTGGATTTTATTAACACAACCATAAAATTGAAATGACTTTACTCTTC